>NW_026988673.1:0-600000 GCF_030222135.1 Aotus nancymaae
GCTCCGTTTTGGTTTTAGAAGCAGATATTTCTCTGTACAGCCTTTGGTCCCAATCACTCGGGAATATCATAACGCAGCTTCTAGAAGAAACGTGTTTCTCACTCGCTGAACCCCAACATAGATTCAACTCCCTTAGGTGAACGAACGCACAGCAGAGCAGTTTCAAGGAATCGTTTATCCTGAGTTTTAGACGAAGTTTCCTGCTGTTTAGTACGTGTGCCGGCATTGGGCTGGAAATACCGGTTTTGGGATTCTGCACAGAATGGGTTTGCAAACCGCTGAATCCACACGTGAGTTTAACTTTGTCAGTTGAATGCAAACATTGACAACCATCCAATTAGATAGCTCCGTTTTGGTTTTAGAAGCAGATATTTCTCTGTACAGACTATGGTCCCATTCACTCGGGAATATCCCAACGCAGCTCCAAGAAGAAAGGTGTTTCTGACTCGCTGAATCTCAACATAGATTCAACTCTCTTAGGTGAACGAACACACAGCAGAGCAGTTTCAAGGAAACGTTTCTACTGAGTTTTAGACGAAGTTTCCTGCTGTTTAGTACGTATGCCGGCATTGGGCTGGAAATACCGGTTTTGGGATTCTGCACAGAAAGGGTTTGCAAACCGCTGAATCCACACGTGAGTTTAACTCTGTCAGTTGAATGCACACATTGACAACCATTCAGTTTGACAGCACCCTTTTGGTTTTAGAAGCAGATATTTCTCTGTACAGCCTATGGTCCCATTCACTCGGGAATATCCCAACGCAGCTCCTGGAAGAAACGTGTTTCTGACTCGCTGAATCTCAACATAGATTCAACTCTCTTAGGTGAACGAACGCACAGCAGAGCAGTTTCAAGGAAACGTTTCTCCTGAGTTTTAGACGAAGTTTCCTGCTGTTTAGTACGTATGCCGGCATTGGGATGGAAATACCGGTTTTGGGATTCTGCACAGAAAGGGTTTGCAAACCGCTGAATCCACACGTGAGTTTAACTCTGTCAGTTGAATGCACACATTGACAACCATTCAGTTAGATAGCTCCGTTTTGGTTTTAGAAGCAGATATTTCTCTGTACAGCCTATGGTCCCATTCACTCGGGAATATCCCAACGCAGCTCCTAGAAGAAACGTGTTTCTGACTCGCTGAATCGCAACATAGATTCAACTCTCTTAGGTGAACGAATGCAGAGCAGAGCAGTTTCAAGGAAACGTTTATCCTGAGTTTTAGACGAAATTTCCTGCTGTTTAGTACGGATGCCGGCATTGGGCTGGAAATACCGGTTTTGGGATTCTGCACAGAAAGGGTGTGCAAACCGCTGAATCCACACGTGAGTTTAACTTTGTCAGTTTAATGCAAACATTGACAACCATCCAATTAGATAGCTCCGTTTTCGTTTTAGAAGCAGATATTTCTCTTTACAGACTATGGTCCCATTCACTCGGGAATATCCCAACGCAGCTCCAAGAAGAAAGGTGTTTCTGACTCGCTGAATCTCAACATAGATTCAACTCTCTTAGGTGAACGAACACACAGCAGAGCAGTTTCAAGGAAACGTTTCTCCTGAGTTTTAGACGAAGTATCCTGCTGTTTAGTACGTATGCCGGCATTGGGCTGGAAATACCGGTTTTGGGATTCTGCACAGAAAGGGTTTGCAAACCGCTGAATCCACATGTGAGTTTAATTCTGTCAGTTGAATGCACACATTGACAACCATTCAGTTTGATAGAACGCTTTTGGTTTTAGAAGCAGATATTTCTCTGTACAGCCTATGGTCCCATTCACTCGGGAATATCCCAACGCAGCTCCTAGAAGAAACGTGTTTCTGACTCGCTGAAACTCAACATAGATTCAACTCTCTTAGGTGAACGAACGCACAGCAGAGCAGTTTCAAGGAAACGTTTCTCCTGAGTTTTAGACGAAGTTTCCTGCTGTTTAGTACGTATGCCGGCATTGGGCTGGAAATACCGGTTTTGGGATTCTGCACAGAAAGGGTTTGCAAACCGCTGAATCCACATGTGAGTTTAACTCTGTCAGTTGAATGCACACATTGACAACCATTCAGTTAGATAGCTCCGTTTTGATTTTAGAAGCAGATATTTCTCTGTACAGCCTATGGTCCCATTCACTCGGGAATATCCCAACGCAGCTCCTAGAAGAAACGTGTTTCTGACTCGCTGAATCTCAACATAGATTCAACTCTCTTAGCTGAACGAACGCACAGCAGAGCAGTTTCAAGGAAACGTTTCTCCTGAGTTTTAGACGAAGTTTCCTGCTGTTTAGTACGGATGCCGGCATTGGGCTGGAAATACCGGTTTTGGGATTCTGCACAGAAAGGGTTTGCAAACCGCTGAATCCACACGTGAGTTTAACTCTGTCAGTTCAATGCACACATTGACAACCATTCAGTTTGATTACACCCTTTTGGTTTTAGAAGCAGATATTTCTCTGTACAGACTATGGTCCCATTCACTCTGGAATATCCCAACGCAGCTCCTAGAAGAAACGTGTTTCTGACTCGCTGAATCTCAACATAGATTCAACTCTCTTAGGTGAACGAACGCACAGCAGAGCAGTTTCAAGGAAACGTTTCTCCTGAGTTTTAGACGAAGTTTCCTGCTCTTTAGTACGGATGCCGGCACTGGGCTGGAAATACCGGTTTTGGGATTCTGCACAGAAAGGGTTTGCAAACCGCTGAATCCACACGTGAGTTTACCTTTGTGAGTTGAATGCACACATTGACAACCATCCAGTTACATAGCTCCGTTTTGGTTTTAGAAGCAGATATTTCTCTGTACATCCTATGGTCCCATTCACTCGGGAATATCCCAACGCAGCTCCTAGAAGAAACGTGTTTCTGACTCGCTGAATCTCAACATAGATTCAACTCTCTTAGGTGAACGAACGCACAGCACAGCAGTTTCAAGGAAACGTTTCTCCTGAGTTTTAGACGAAGTTTCTTGCTGTTTAGTACGTATGCCGGCATTTTGCTGGAAATACCGGTTTTGGGATTCTGCACAGAAAGGGTTTGCAAACCGCTGAATCCACACGTGAGTTTAACTCTGTCAGTTGAATGCACACATTGACAACCATTCAGTTAGATAGCTCCGTTTTGATTTTAGAAGCAGATATTTCTCTGTACAGCCTATGGTCCCATTCACTCGGGAATATCATAACGCAGCTCCTAGAAGAAACGTGTTTCTGACTCGCAGAATCGCAACATAGATTCAACTCTCTTAGGTTAACGAACGCACAGCAGAGCAGTTTCAAGGAAACTTTTCTCCTGAGTTTTAGACGAAGTTTCCTGCTGTTTAGTACGGATGCCGGCATTGGGCTGGAAATACCGGTTTTGGGATTCTGCACAGAAAGGGTTTGCAAACCGCTGAATCCACACGTGAGTTTAACTTTGTCATTTGAATGCAAACATTGACAACCATCCAATTAGATAGCTCCGTTTTGGTTTTAGAAGCAGATATTTCTCTGTACAGACTATGGTCCCATTCACTCGGGAATATCCCAACGCAGCTCCAAGAAGAAAGGTGTTTCTGACTCGCTGAATCTCAACATAGATTCAACTCTCTTAGGTGAACGAACGCACAGCAGAGCAGTTTCAAGGAAACGTTTCTCCTGAGTTTTAGACGAAGTTTCCTGCTGTTTAGTACGTATGCCGTCATTGGGCTGGAAATACCGGTTTTGGGATTCTGCACAGAAAGGGTTTGCAAACCGCTGAATCCACATGTGAGTTTAACTCTGTCAGTTGAATGCACACATTGACAACCATTCAGTTAGATAGCTCCGTTTTGGTTTTAGAAGCAGATATTTCTCTGTACAGCCTATGGTCCCATTCACTCGGGAATATCCCAACGCAGCTCCTAGAAGAAACGTGTTTCTGACTCGCTGAATCTCAACATAGATTCAACTCTCTTAGGTGAACGAACGCACAGCAGAGCAGTTTCAAGGAAACGTTTCTCCTGAGTTTTAGACGAAGTTTCCTGCTCTTTAGTACGGATGCCGGCATTGGGCTGGAAATACCGGATTTGGCATTCTACACGGAAAGGGTTTGCAAACCGCTGAATCCACACGTGAGTTTAACTTTGTCAGTTGAATGCACACATTGACAACCATTCAGTTAGATAGCTCCGTTTTGGTTTTAGAAGCAGATATTTCTCTGTACAGCCTTTGGTCCCAATCACTCGGGAATATCATAACGCAGCTCCTAGAAGAAACGTGTTTCTGACTCGCTGAACCGCAACATAGATTCAACTCCCTTAGGTGAACGAACGCACAGCAGAGCAGTTTCAAGGAAACCTTTATCCTGAGTTTTAGACGAAGTTTCCTGCTGTTTAGTACGGATGCCGGCATTGGGCTGGAAATACCGGTTTTGGGATTCTGCACAGAATGGGTTTGCAAACCGCTGAATCCACACGTGAGTTTAACTTTGTCAGTTGATTGCACACATTGACAACCATTCAGTTAGATAGCTCCGTTTTGGTTTTAGAAGCAGATATTTCTCTGTACAGCCTTTGGTCCCAATCACTCGGGAATATCATAACGCAGCTTCTAGAAGAAACGTGTTTCTCACTTGCTGAACCCCAACATAGATTCAACTCCCTTAGGTGAACGAACGCACAGCAGAGCAGTTTCAAGGAATCGTTTATCCTGAGTTTTAGACGAAGTTTCCTGCTGTTTAGTACGGGTGCCGGCATTGGGCTGGAAATACCGGTTTTGGGATTCTGCACAGAATGGGTTTGCAAACCGCTGAATGCACACGTGAGTTTAACTTTGTCAGTTGAATGCAAACATTGACAACCATCCAATTAGATAGCTCCGTTTTGGTTTTAGAAGCAGATATTTCTCTGTACAGACTATGGTCCCATTCACTCGGGAATATCCCAACGCAGCTCCAAGAAGAAAGGTGTTTCTGACTCGCTGAATCTCAACATAGATTCAACTCTCTTAGGTGAACGAACACACAGCAGAGCAGTTTCAAGGAAACGTTTCTACTGAGTTTTAGACGAAGTTTCCTGCTGTTTAGTACGTATGCCGGCATTGGGCTGGAAATACCGGTTTTGGGATTCTGCACAGAAAGGGTTTGCAAACCGCTGAATCCACACGTGAGTTTAACTCTGTCAGTTGAATGCACACATTGACAACCATTCAGTTTGACAGCACCCTTTTGGTTTTAGAAGCAGATATTTCTCTGTACAGCCTATGGTCCCATTCACTCGGGAATATCCCAACGCAGCTCCTGGAAGAAACGTGTTTCTGACTCGCTGAATCTCAACATAGATTCAACTCTCTTAGGTGAACGAACGCACAGCACAGCAGTTTCAAGGAAACGTTTCTCCTGAGTTTTAGACGAAGTTTCCTGCTGTTTAGTACGTATGCCGGCATTGGGATGGAAATACCGGTTTTGGGATTCTGCACAGAAAGGGTTTGCAAACCGCTGAATCCACACGTGAGTTTAACTCTGTCAGTTGAATGCACACATTGACAACCATTCAGTTAGATAGCTCCGTTTTGGTTTTAGAAGCAGATATTTCTCTGTACAGCCTATGGTCCCATTCACTCGGGAATATCCCAACGCAGCTCCTAGAAGAAACGTGTTTCTGACTCGCTGAATCGCAACATAGATTCAACTCTCTTAGGTGAACGAATGCAGAGCAGAGCAGTTTCAAGGAAACGTTTATCCTGAGTTTTAGACGAAATTTCCTGCTGTTTAGTACGGATGCCGGCATTGGGCTGGAAATACCGGTTTTGGGATTCTGCACAGAAAGGGTGTGCAAACCGCTGAATCCACACGTGAGTTTAACTTTGTCAGTTTAATGCAAACATTGACAACCATCCAATTAGATAGCTCAGTTTTCGTTTTAGAAGCAGATATTTCTCTTTACAGACTATGGTCCCATTCACTCGGGAATATCCCAACGCAGCTCCAAGAAGAAAGGTGTTTCTGACTCGCTGAATCTCAACATAGATTCAACTCTCTTAGGTGAACGAACACACAGCAGAGCAGTTTCAAGGAAACGTTTCTCCTGAGTTTTAGACGAAGTATCCTGCTGTTTAGTACGTATGCCGGCATTGGGCTGGAAATACCGGTTTTGGGATTCTGCACAGAAAGGGTTTGCAAACCGCTGAATCCACATGTGAGTTTAATTCTGTCAGTTGAATGCACACATTGACAACCATTCAATTTGATAGCACCCTTTTGGTTTTAGAAGCAGATATTTCTCTGTACAGCCTATGGTCCCATTCACTCGGGAATATCCCAACGCAGCTCCTAGAAGAAACGTGTTTCTGACTCGCTGAAACTCAACATAGATTCAACTCTCTTAGGTGAACGAACGCACAGCAGAGCAGTTTCAAGGAAACGCTTATCCTGAGTTTTAGACGAAGTTTCCTGCTGTTTAGTACGTATGCCGGCATTGGGCTGGAAATACCGGTTTTGGGATTCTGCACAGAAAGGGTTTGCAAACCGCTGAATCCACACGTGAGTTTAACTTTGTCAGTTGAATGCAAACATTGACAACCATCCAATTAGATAGCTCCGTTTTGGTTTTAGAAGCAGATATTTCTATGTACAGACTATGGTCCCATTCACTCGGGAATATCCCAACGCAGCTCCAAGAAGAAAGGTGTTTCTGACTCGCTGAATCTCAACATAGATTCAACTCTCTTAGGTGAACGAACACACAGCAGAGCAGTTTCAAGGAAACGTTTCTCCTGAGTTTTAGACGAAGTTTCCTGCTGTTTAGTACATATGCCGGCATTGGGCTGGAAATACCGGTTTTGGGATTCTGCACAGAAAGGGTTTGCGAACCGCTGAATCCACACATTAGTTTAACTCTGTCAGTTGAATGCACACATTGACAACCATTCAGTTAGATAGCTCCGTTTTGATTTTAGAAGCAGATATTTCTCTGTACAGCCTATGGTCCCATTCACTCGGGAATATCATAACGCAGCTCCTAGAAGAAACGTGTTTCTGACTCGCAGAATCGCAACATAGATTCAACTCTCTTAGGTGAACGAACGCACAGCAGAGCAGTTTCAAGGAAACTTTTCTCCTGAGTTTTAGACGAAGTTTCCTGCTGTTTAGTACGGATGCCGGCATTGGGCTGGAAATACCGGTTTTGGGATTCTGCACAGAAAGGGTTTGCAAACCGCTGAATCCACACGTGAGTTTAACTCTGTCAGTTGAATGCAAACATTGACAACCATCCAATTAGATAGCTCCGTTTTGGTTTTAGAAGCAGATATTTCTCTGTACAGACTATGGTCCCATTCACTCGGGAATATCCCAACGCAGCTCCAAGAAGAAAGGTGTTTCTGACTCGCTGAATCTCAACATAGATTCAACTCTCTTAGGTGAACGAACGCACAGCAGAGCAGTTTCAAGGAAACGTTTCTCCTGAGTTTTAGACGAAGTTTCCTGCTGTTTAGTACGTATGCCGTCATTGGGCTGGAAATACCGGTTTTGGGATTCTGCACAGAAAGGGTTTGCAAACCGCTGAATCCACATGTGAGTTTAACTCTGTCAGTTGAATGCACACATTGACAACCATTCAGTTAGATAGCTCCGTTTTGGTTTTAGAAGCAGATATTTCTCTGTACAGCCTATGGTCCCATTCACTCGGGAATATCCCAACGCAGCTCCTAGAAGAAACGTGTTTCTGACTCGCTGAATCTCAACATAGATTCAACTCTCTTAGGTGAACGAACGCACAGCAGAGCAG
The DNA here is from genome assembly GCF_030222135.1 of Aotus nancymaae. NCBI lineage: Eukaryota > Metazoa > Chordata > Mammalia > Primates > Aotidae > Aotus > Aotus nancymaae. The sequence continues at coordinate 7,729 of NW_026988673.1, forward strand.
TTTCAAGGAAACGTTTCTCCTGAGTTTTAGACGAAGTTTCCTGCTGTTTAGTACGGATGCCGGCATTGGGCTGGAAATACCGGATTTGGCATTCTACACGGAAAGGGTTTGCAAACCGCTGAATCCACACGTGAGTTTAACTTTGTCAGTTGAATGCACACATTGACAACCATTCAGTAAGATAGCTCCGTTTTGGTTTTAGAAGCAGATATTTCTCTGTACAGACTATGGTCCCATTCACTCGGGAATATCCCAACGCAGCTCCAAGAAGAAAGGTGTTTCTGACTCGCTGAATCTCAACATAGATTCAACTCTCTTAGGTGAACGAACACACAGCAGAGCAGTTTCAAGGAAACGTTTCTACTGAGTTTTAGACGAAGTTTCCTGCTGTTTAGTACGTATGCCGGCATTGGGCTGGAAATACCGGTTTTGGGATTCTGCACAGAAAGGGTTTGCAAACCGCTGAATCCACACGTGAGTTTAACTCTGTCAGTTGAATGCACACATTGACAACCATTCAGTTTGACAGCACCCTTTTTGTTTTAGAAGCAGATATTTCTCTGTACAGCCTATGGTCCCATTCACTCGGGAATATCCCAACGCAGCTCCTGGAAGAAACGTGTTTCTGACTCGCTGAATCTCAACATAGATTCAACTCTCTTAGGTGAACGAACGCACAGCAGAGCAGTTTCAAGGAAACGTTTCTCCTGAGTTTTAGACGAAGTTTCCTGCTGTTTAGTACGTATGCCGGCATTGGGATGGAAATACCGGTTTTGGGATTCTGCACAGAAAGGGTTTGCAAACCGCTGAATCCACACGTGAGTTTAACTCTGTCAGTTGAATGCACACATTGACAACCATTCAGTTAGATAGCTCCGTTTTGGTTTTAGAAGCAGATATTTCTCTGTACAGCCTATGGTCCCATTCACTCGGGAATATGCCAACGCAGCTCCTAGAAGAAACGTGTTTCTGACTCGCTGAATCGCAACATAGATTCAACTCTCTTAGGTGAACGAATGCAGAGCAGAGCAGTTTCAAGGAAACGTTTATCCTGAGTTTTAGACGAAATTTCCTGCTGTTTAGTACGGATGCCGGCATTGGGCTGGAAATACCGGTTTTGGGATTCTGCACAGAAAGGGTGTGCAAACCGCTGAATCCACACGTGAGTTTAACTTTGTCAGTTTAATGCAAACATTGACAACCATCCAATTAGATAGCTCCGTTTTCGTTTTAGAAGCAGATATTTCTCTTTACAGACTATGGTCCCATTCACTCGGGAATATCCCAACGCAGCTCCTAGAAGAAACGTGTTTCTGACTCGCTGAATCTCAACATAGATTCAACTCTCTTAGGTGAACGAACACACAGCAGAGCAGTTTCAAGGAAACGTTTCTCCTGAGTTTTAGACGAAGTATCCTGCAGTTTAGTACGTATGCCGGCATTGGGCTGGAAATACCGGTTTTGGGATTCTGCACAGAAAGGGTTTGCAAACCGCTGAATCCACATGTGAGTTTAATTCTGTCAGTTGAATGCACACATTGACAACCATTCAGTTTGATAGAACCCTTTTGGTTTTAGAAGCAGATATTTCTCTGTACAGCCTATGGTCCCATTCACTCGGGAATATCCCAACGCAGCTCCTAGAAGAAACGTGTTTCTGACTCGCTGAAACTCAACATAGATTCAACTCTCTTAGGTGAACGAACGCACAGCAGAGCAGTTTCAAGGAAACGTTTCTCCTGAGTTTTAGACGAAGTTTCCTGCTGTTTAGTACGGATGCCGGCATTGGGCTGGAAATACCGGTTTTGGGATTCTGCACAGAAAGGGTTTGCAAACCGCTGAATCCACATGTGAGTTTAACTCTGTCAGTTGAATGCACACATTGACAACCATTCAGTTAGATAGCTCCGTTTTGGTTTTAGAAGCAGATATTTCTCTGTACAGCCTATGGTCCCATTCACTCGGGAATATCCCAACGCAGCTCCTAGAAGAAACGTGTTTCTGACTCGCTGAATCTCAACATAGATTCAACTCTCTTAGCTGAACGAACGCACAGCAGAGCAGTTTCAAGGAAACGTTTCTCCTGAGTTTTAGACGAAGTTTCCTGCTGTTTAGTACGGATGCCGGCATTGGGCTGGAAATACCGGTTTTGGGATTCTGCACAGAAAGGGTTTGCAAACCGCTGAATCCACACGTGAGTTTAACTCTGTCAGTTCAATGCACACATTGACAACCATTCAGTTTGATTACACCCTTTTGGTTTTAGAAGCAGATATTTCTCTGTACAGACTATGGTCCCATTCACTCTGGAATATCCCAACGCAGCTCCTAGAAGAAACGTGTTTCTGACTCGCTGAATCTCAACATAGATTCAACTCTCTTAGGTGAACGAACGCACAGCAGAGCAGTTTCAAGGAAACGTTTCTCCTGAGTTTTAGACGAAGTTTCCTGCTCTTTAGTACGGATGCCGGCACTGGGCTGGAAATACCGGTTTTGGGATTCTGCACAGAAAGGGTTTGCAAACCGCTGAATCCACACGTGAGTTTACCTTTGTGAGTTGAATGCACACATTGACAACCATCCAGTTACATAGCTCCGTTTTGGTTTTAGAAGCAGATATTTCTCTGTACATCCTATGGTCCCATTCACTCGGGAATATCCCAACGCAGCTCCTAGAAGAAACGTGTTTCTGACTCGCTGAATCTCAACATAGATTCAACTCTCTTAGGTGAACGAACGCACAGCACAGCAGTTTCAAGGAAACGTTTCTCCTGAGTTTTAGACGAAGTTTCTTGCTGTTTAGTACGTATGCCGGCATTTTGCTGGAAATACCGGTTTTGGGATTCTGCACAGAAAGGGTTTGCAAACCGCTGAATCCACACGTGAGTTTAACTCTGTCAGTTGAATGCACACATTGACAACCATTCAGTTAGATAGCTCCGTTTTGATTTTAGAAGCAGATATTTCTCTGTACAGCCTATGGTCCCATTCACTCGGGAATATCATAACGCAGCTCCTAGAAGAAACGTGTTTCTGACTCGCAGAATCGCAACATAGATTCAACTCTCTTAGGTTAACGAACGCACAGCAGAGCAGTTTCAAGGAAACTTTTCTCCTGAGTTTTAGACGAAGTTTCCTGCTGTTTAGTACGGATGCCGGCATTGGGCTGGAAATACCGGTTTTGGGATTCTGCACAGAAAGGGTTTGCAAACCGCTGAATCCACACGTGAGTTTAACTTTGTCAGTTGAATGCAAACATTGACAACCATCCAATTAGATAGCTCCGTTTTGGTTTTAGAAGCAGATATTTCTCTGTACAGACTATGGTCCCATTCACTCAGGAATATCCCAACGCAGCTCCAAGAAGAAAGGTGTTTCTGACTCGCTGAATCTCAACATAGATTCAACTCTCTTAGGTGAACGAACGCACAGCAGAGCAGTTTCAAGGAAACGTTTCTCCTGAGTTTTAGACGAAGTTTCCTGCTGTTTAGTACGTATGCCGTCATTGGGCTGGAAATACCGGTTTTGGGATTCTGCACAGAAAGGGTTTGCAAACCGCTGAATCCACATGTGAGTTTAACTCTGTCAGTTGAATGCACACATTGACAACCATTCAGTTAGATAGCTCCGTTTTGGTTTTAGAAGCAGATATTTCTCTGTACAGCCTATGGTCCCATTCACTCGGGAATATCCCAACGCAGCTCCTAGAAGAAACGTGTTTCTGACTCGCTGAATCTCAACATAGATTCAACTCTCTTAGGTGAACGAACGCACAGCAGAGCAGTTTCAAGGAAACGTTTCTCCTGAGTTTTAGAGGAAGTTTCCTGCTCTTTAGTATGGATGCCGGCATTGGGCTGGAAATACCGGATTTGGCATTCTACACGGAAAGGGTTTGCAAACCGCTGAATCCACACGTGAGTTTAACTTTGTCAGTTGAATGCACACATTGACAACCATTCAGTTAGATAGCTCCGTTTTGGTTTTAGAAGCAGATATTTCTCTGTACAGCCTTTGGTCCCAATCACTCGGGAATATCATAACGCAGCTCCTAGAAGAAACGTGTTTCTGACTCGCTGAACCGCAACATAGATTCAACTCCCTTAGGTGAACGAACGCACAGCAGAGCAGTTTCAAGGAAACCTTTATCCTGAGTTTTAGACGAAGTTTCCTGCTGTTTAGTACGGATGCCGGCATTGGGCTGGAAATACCGGTTTTGGGATTCTGCACAGAATGGGTTTGCAAACCGCTGAATCCACACGTGAGTTTAACTTTGTCAGTTGATTGCACACATTGACAACCATTCAGTTAGATAGCTCCGTTTTGGTTTTAGAAGCAGATATTTCTCTGTACAGCCTTTGGTCCCAATCACTCGGGAATATCATAACGCAGCTTCTAGAAGAAACGTGTTTCTCACTCGCTGAACCCCAACATAGATTCAACTCCCTTAGGTGAACGAACGCACAGCAGAGCAGTTTCAAGGAATCGTTTATCCTGAGTTTTAGACGAAGTTTCCTGCTGTTTAGTACGGGTGCCGGCATTGGGCTGGAAATACCGGTTTTGGGATTCTGCACAGAATGGGTTTGCAAACCGCTGAATCCACACGTGAGTTTAACTCTGTCAGTTGAATGCAAACATTGACAACCATCCAATTAGATAGCTCCGTTTTGGTTTTAGAAGCAGATATTTCTCTGTACAGACTATGGTCCCATTCACTCGGGAATATCCCAACGCAGCTCCTAGAAGAAACGTGTTTCTGACTCGCTGAATCTCAACATAGATTCAACTCTCTTCGGTGAACGAACACACAGCAGAGCAGTTTCAAGGAAACGTTTCTACTGAGTTTTAGACGAAGTTTCCTGCTGTTTAGTACGGATGCCGGCATTGGGCTGGAAATACCGGTTTTGGGATTCTGCACAGAAAGGGTTTGCAAACCGCTGAATCCACACGTGAGTTTAACTCTGTCAGTTGAATGCACACATTGACAACCATTCAGTTTGACAGCACCCTTTTGGTTTTAGAAGCAGATATTTCTCTGTACAGCCTATGGTCCCATTCACTCGGGAATATCCCAACGCAGCTCCTGGAAGAAACGTGTTTCTGACTCGCTGAATCTCAACATAGATGCAACTCTCTTAGGTGAACGAACGCACAGCAGAGCAGTTTCAAGGAAACGTTTCTCCTGAGTTTTAGACGAAGTTTCCTGCTTTTTAGTACGTATGCCGGCATTGGGATGGAAATACCGGTTTTGGGATTCTGCACAGAAAGGGTTTGCAAACCGCTGAATCCACACGTGAGTTTAACTCTGTGAGTTGAATGCACACATTGACAACCATCCAGTTACATAGCTCCGTTTTGGTTTTAGAAGCAGATATTTCTCTGTACAGCCTATGGTCCCATTCACTCGGGAATATCCCAACGCAGCTCCTAGAAGAAACGTGTTTCTGACTCGCTGAATCGCAACATAGATTCAACTCTCTTAGGTGAACGAACGCACAGCAGAGCAGTTTCAAGGAAACGTTTCTCCTGAGTTTTAGACGAAGTTTCCTGCTGTTTAGTACGTATGCCGGCATTGGGCTGGAAATACCGGTTTTGGGATTCTGCACAGAAGCGTTTGCAAACCGCTGAATCCACACGTGAGTTTAACTCTGTCAGTTGAATGCACACATTGACAACCATCCAGTTAGATAGCTCCGTTTTGGTTTTAGAAGCAGATATTTCTCTGTATAGCCTATGATCCCATTCACTCGGGAATATCCCAACGCAGCTCCTAGAAGAAACGTGTTTCTGACTCGCTGAATCTCAACATAGATTCAACTCTCTTAGGTGAACGAACGTCCAGCAGAGCAGTTTCAAGGAAACGTTTCTCCTGAGTTTTAGACGAAGTTTCCTGCTGTTTAGTACGTATGCCGGCATTGAGTTGGAAATACAGGTTTTGGGATTCTGCACAGAAAGGGTTTGCAAACCGCTGAATCCACACGTGAGTTTAACTCTGTCAGTTGAATGCACACATTGACAACCATTCAGTTTTATAGCACCCTTTTGGTTTTAGAAGCAGATATTTCTCTGTACAGCCTATGGTCCCATTCACTCGGGAATATCCCAGCGCAGCTCCTAGAAGAAACATGTTTCTGACTCGCTGAATCTCAACATAGATTCAACTCTCTTAGGTGAACGAACGCACAGCAGAGCAGTTTCAAGGAAACTTTTCTCCTGAGTTTTAGATGAAGTTTCCTGCTGTTTAGTACATATGCCGGCATTGGGCTGGAAATACCGGTTTTGGGATTCTGCACAGAAAGGGTTTTCAAACCGCTGAATCCACACGTGAGTTTAACTTTGTCAGTTGAATGCAAACATTGACAACCATCCAATTAGATAGCTCCGTTTTGGTTTTAGAAGCAGATATTTCTCTGTACGGACTATGGTCCCATTCACTCGGGAATATCCCAACGCAGCTCCAAGAAGAAAAGTGTTTCTGACTCGCTGAATCTCAACATAGATTCAACTCTCTTAGGTGAACGAACACACAGCAGAGCAGTTTCATGGAAACGTTTCTCCTGAGTTTTAGACGAAGTTTCCTGCTGTTTAGTACGTATGCCGGCATTGGGCTGGAAATACCGGTTTTGGGATTCTGCACAGAAAGGGTTTGCAAACCGCTGAATCCACATGTGAGTTTAACTCTGTCAGTTGAATGCACACATTGAGAACCATTCAGTTAGATAGCTCCGTTTTGGCTTTAGAAGCAGATATTTCTCTGTACAGCCTATGGTCCCATTCACTCGGGAATATCCCAACGCAGCTCCTAGAAGAAACGTGTTTCTGACTCGCTGAATCTCAACATAGATTCAACTCTCTTAGGTGAACGAACGCACAGCAGAGCAGTTTCAAGGAAACGTTTCTCCTGAGTTTTAGACGAAGTTTCCTGCTGTTTAGTACGGATGCCGGCATTGGGCTGGAAATACCGGATTTGGCCTTCTACACGGAAAGGGTTTGCAAACCGCTGAATCCACACGTGAGTTTAACTTTGTCAGTTGAATGCACACATTGACAACCATTCAGTTAGATAGCTCCGTTTTCGTTTTAGAAGCAGATATTTCTCTGTACAGCCTTTGGTCCCAATCACTCGGGAATATCATAACGCAGCTCCTAGAAGAAACGTGTTTCTGACTCGCTGAACCGCAACATAGATTCAACTCCCTTAGGTGAACGAACGCACAGCAGAGCAGTTTCAAGGAAACGTTTATCCTGAGTTTTAGACGAAGTTTCCTGCTGTTTAGTACGGATGCCGGCATTGGGCTGGAAATACCGGTTTTGGGATTCTGCACAGAATGGGTTTGCAAACCGCTGAATCCACACGTGAGTTTAACTTTGTCAGTTGAATGCAAACATTGACAACCATCCAATTAAATAGCTCCGTTTTGGTTTTAGAAGCAGATATTTCTCTGTACAGACTATGGTCCCATTCACTCGGGAATATCCCAACGCAGCTCCAAGAAGAAAGGTGTTTCTGACTCGCTGAATCTCAACATAGATTCAACTCTCTTAGGTGAACGAACACAAAGCAGAGCAGTTTCAAGGAAACGTTTCTCCTGAGTTTTAGACGAAGTTTCCTGCTGTTTAGTACGTATGCCGGCATTGGGCTGGAAATACCGGTTTTGGGATTCTGCACAGAAAGGGTTTGCAAACCGCTGAATCCACACGTGAGTTTAACTCTGTCAGTTGAATGCACACATTGACAACCATTCAGTTTGACAGCACCGTTTTGGTTTTAGAAGCAGATATTTCTCTGTACAGCCTATGGTCCCATTCACTCGGGAATATCCCAACGCAGCTCCTGGAAGAAACGTGTTTCTGACTCGCTGAATCTCAACATAGATTCAACTCTCTTAGGTGAACGAACGCACAGCAGAGCAGTTTCAAGGAAACTTTTCTCCTGAGTTTTAGACGAAATTTCCTGCTGTTTAGTACGTATGCCGGCATTGGGCTGGAAATACCGGTTTTGGGATTCTGCACAGAAAGGGTTTGCAAACCGCTGAATCCACACGTGAGTTTAACTTTGTCAGTTGAATGCAAACATTGACAACCATCCAATTAGATAGCTCCGTTTTGGTTTTAGAAGCAGATATTTCTCTGTACGGACTATGGTCCCATTCACTCGGGAATATCCCAACGCAGCTCCAAGAAGAAAGGTGTTTCTGACTCGCTGAATCACAACATAGATTCAACTCTCTTAGGTGAACGAACACACAGCAGAGCAGTTTCATGGAAACGTTTCTCCTGAGTTTTAGACGAAGTTTCCTGCTGTTTAGTACGTATGCCGGCATTGGGCTGGAAATACCGGTTTTGGGATTCTGCACAGAAAGGGTTTGCAAACCGCTGAATCCACATGTGAGTTTAACTCTGTCAGTTGAATGCACACATTGACAACCATTCAGTTAGATAGCTCCGTTTTGGTTTTAGAAGCAGATATTTCTCTGTACAGCCTATGGTCCCATTCACTCGGGAATATCCCAACGCAGCTCCTAGAAGAAACGTGTTTCTGACTCGCTGAATCTCAACATAGATTCAACTCTCTTAGGTGAACGAACGCACAGCAGAGCAGTTTCAAGGAAACGTTTCTCCTGAGTTTTTGACGAAGTTTCCTGCTGTTTAGTACGGATGCCGGCATTGGGCTGGAAATACCGGATTTGGCCTTCTACACGGAAAGGGTTTGCAAACCGCTGAATCCACATGTGAGTTTAACTCTGTCAGTTGAATGCACACATTGACAACCATTCAGTTAGATAGCTCCGTTTTGGTTTTAGAAGCAGATATTTCTCTGTACAGCCTATGGTCCCATTCACTCGGGAATATCCCAACGCAGCTCCTAGAAGAAACGTGTTTCTGACTCGCTGAATCGCAACATAGATTCAACTCTCTTAGGTGAACGAATGCACAGCAGAGCAGTTTCAAGGAAACGTTTATCCTGAGTTTTAGTCGAAATTTCCTGCTGTTTAGTACGGATGCCGGCATTGGGCTGGAAATACCGGTTTTGGGATTCTGCACAGAAAGGGTTTGCAAACCGCTGAATCCACACGTGAGTTTAACTTTGTCAGTTGAATGCAAACATTGACAACCATCCAATTAGATAGCTCCGTTTTCGTTTTAGAAGCAGATATTTCTCTTTACAAACTATGGTCCCATTCACTCGGGAATATCCCAACGCAGCTCCAAGAAGAAAGGTGTTTCTGACTCGCTGAATCTCAACATAGATTCAACTCTCTTAGGTGAATGAACACACAGCAGAGCAGTTTCAAGGAAACGTTTCTCCTGAGTTTTAGACGAAGTTTCCTGCTGTTTAGTACATATGCCGGCATTGGGCTGGAAATACCGGTTTTGGGATTCTGCACAGAAAGGGTTTGCAAACCGCTGAATCCACATGTGAGTTTAATTCTGTCAGTTGAATGCACACATTGACAACCATTCAGTTTGATAGCACCCTTTTGGTTTTAGAAGCAGATATTTCTCTGTACAGCCTATGGTCCCATTCACTCGGGAATATCCCAACGCAGCTCCTAGAAGAAACGTGTTTGTGACTCGCTGAAACTCAACATAGATTCAACTCTCTTAGGTGAACGAACGCACAGCAGAGCAGTTTCAAGGAAACGTTTCTCCTGAGTTTTAGGCGAAGTTTCCTGCTGTTTAGTACGTATGCCGGCATTGGGCTGGAAATACCGGTTTTGGGATTCTGCACAGAAAGGGTTTGCAAACCGCTGAATCCACATGTGAGTTTAACTCTGTCAGTTGAATGCACACATTGACAACCATTCAGTTAGATAGCTTCGTTTTGGTTTTAGAAGCAGATATTTCTCTGTACAGCCTATGGTCCCATTCACTCGGGAATATCCCAACGCAGCTCCTAGAAGAAACGTGTTTCTGACTCGCTGAATCTCAACATAGATTCAACTCTCTTAGCTGAACGAACGCACAGCAGAGCAGTTTCAAGGAAACGTTTCTCCTGAGCTTTAGACGAAGTTTCCTGCTGTTTAGTACGGATGCCGGCATTGGGCTGGAAATACCGGATTTGGCATTCTACACGGAAAGGGTTTGCAAACCGCTGAATCCACACGTGAGTTTAACTTTGTCAGTTGAATGCACACATTGACAACCATTCAGTTAGATAGCTCCGTTTTGGTTTTAGAAGCAGATATTTCTCTGTACAGCCTATGGTCCCATTCACTCGGGAATATCCCAACGCAGCTCCTAGAAGAAACGTGTTTCTGACTCGCTGAATCTCAACATAGATTCAACTCTCTTAGGTGAACGAGCGCACAGCAGAGCAGTTTCAAGGAAACGTTTCTCCTGAGTTTTAGACGAAGTTTCCTGCTGTTTAGTACGGATGCCGGCATTGGGCTGGAAATACCGGTTTTGGCATTCTACACGGAAAGGGTTTGCAAACCGCTGAATCCACACGTGAGTTTAACTTTGTCAGTTGAATGAACACATTGACAACCGTTCAGTTAGATAGCTCCGTTTTGGTTTTAGAAGCAGATATTTCTCTGTACAGCCTATGGTCCCATTCACTCGGAAATATCCCAACGGAGCTCCTAGAAGAAACGTGTTTCTGACTCGCTGAATCTCAACATAGATTCATCTCTCTTAGGTGAACGAACACACAGCAGAGCAGTTTCAAGGAAACTTTTCTCCTGAGTTTTAGACGAAGTTTCCTGCTGTTTAGTACGTATGCCGGCATTGGGCTGGAAATACCGGTTTTGGGATTCTGCACAGAAAGGGTTTGCAAACCGCTGAATCCACATGTGAGTTTAAGTCTGTCAGTTGAATGAACACATTGACAACCATTCAGTTAGATAGCTCCGTTTTGGTTTTAGAAGCAGATATTTCTCTGTACAGCCTATGGTCCCATTCACTCGGGAATATCCCAACGCAGCTCCTAGAAGAAACGTGTTTCTGACTCGCTGAATCTCAACATAGATTCAACTCTCTTAGGTGAACGAATGCACAGCAGAGCAGTTTCAAGGAAACGTTTCTCCTGAGTTTTAGACGAAGTTTCCTGCTGTTTAGTATGTATGCTGGCATTGGGCTGGAAATACCGGTTTTGGGATTCTGCACAGAAAGGGTTTGCAAACCGCTGAATCCACACGTGAGTTTAACTCTGCCAGTTGAATGTACACATTGACAACCATTCAGTTAGATAGGTCCGTTTTGGTATTAGAAGCAGATATTTCTCTGTACAGCCTATTGTCCCATTCACTCGGGAATATCCCAACGCAGCTCCTGGAAGAAACGTGTTTCTGGCTCGCTGAATCTCAACATAGATTCAACTCTCTTAGGTGAACGAACGCACAGCAGAGCAGTTTCAAGGAAACGTTTCTCCTGAGTTTTAGACGAAGTTTCCTGCTGTTTAGTACGTATGCCGGCATTGGGCTGGAAATACCGGTTTGGGATTCTGCACAGAAAGGGTTTGCAAACCGCTGAATCCACAAGTGAGCTTAACTCTGTCAGTTGAATGCACACATTGACAACCATTCAGTTTGATTACACACTTTTGGTTTTAGAAGCAGATATTTCTCTGTACAGCCTATGGTCCCATTCACTCGGGAATATCCCAACGCAGCTCCTAGAAGAAACGTGTGTCTGACTCGCTGAATCTCAACATAGATTAAACTCTCTTTGGTGAACGAACGCACAGCAGAGCAGTTTCAAGGAAACGTTTCAACTGAGTTTTAGACGAAGTTTCCTGTTGTTTAGTACCTATGCCGGCATTGGGCTGGAAATGCCGGTTTTGGGATTCTGCACAGAAAGGGTTTGCAAACCGCTGAATCCACACGTGAGTTTAACTCTGTCAGTTGAATGCACACATTGACAACCATTCAATTTGATTACACCCTTTTGGTTTTAGAAGCAGATATTTCTCTGTACAGACTATGGTCCAATTCACTCTGGAATATCCAAACGCAGCTCCTAGAAGAAACGTGTTTCTGACTCGCTGAATCTCAACATAGATTCAACTCTCTTAGGTGAACGAACGCAGAGCAGAGCAGTTTCAAGGAAACTTTTCTCCTGAGTTTTAGAAGAAGTTTCCTGCTGTTTAGTATGTATGCCGGCATTGGGCTGGAAATACCGGTTTTGGGATTCTGCACAGAAAGGGTTTGCAAACCGCTGAATCCACACGTGAGTTTAACTTTGTGAGTTGAATGCACACATTGACAACCATCCAGTTACATAGCTCCGTTTTGGTTTTAGAAGCAGATATTTCTCTGTACAGCCTATGGTCCCATTCACTCGGGAATATCCCAACGCAGCTCCTGGAAGAAACGTGTTTCTGACTCGCTGAATCTCAACATAGATTCAACTCTCTTAGGTGAACGAACGCACAGCAGAGCAGTTTCAAGGAAACGTTTCTCCTGAGTTTTAGACGAAGTTTCCTGCTGTTTAGTACGTATGCCGGCATTGGGCTGGAAATACCGGTTTGGGATTCTGCACAGAAAGGGTTTGCAAACCGCTGAATCCACACGTGAGTTTAACTCTGTCAGTTGAATGCACACATTGACAACCATTCAGTTTGATTACACCCTTTTGGTTTTAGAAGCAGATATTTCTCTGTACAGCCTATGCTCCCATTCACTCGGGAATATCCCAACGCAGCTCCTAGAAGAAACGTGTTTCTGACTCGCTGAATCTCAACATAGATTCAACTCTCTTAGGTGAACGAACGCACAGCAGAGCAGTTTCAAGGAAACTTTTCTCCTGAGTTTTAGACGAAGTTTCCTGCTGTTTAGTACGGATGCCGGCATTGGGCTGGAAATACCGGTTTTGGGATTCTGCACAGAAAGGGTTTGCAAACCGCTGAATCCACACGTGAGTTTAACTCTGTCAGTTGAATGCACACATTGACAACCATTCATTTTGATAGCACCCTTTTGGTTTTAGAAGCAGATATTTCTCTGTACAGCCTATGGTCACATTCACTCGGGAATATCCCAACGCAGCTCCTAGAAGAAACGTGTTTCTGACTCGCTGAATCTCAACATAGATTCAACTCTCTTAGGTGAACGAACGCACAGCAGAGCAGTTTCAAGGAAACTTTTCTCCTGAGTTTTAGACGAAGTTTCCTGCTGTTTAGTACGTATGCCTGCATTGGGCTGGAAATACCGGTTTTGGGATTCTGCACAGAAAGGGTTTGCAAACCGCTGAAGCCACACGTGAGTTTAACTCTGTCAGTTGAATGCACACATTGACAACCATCCAGTTAGAAAGCTCCGTTTTGGTTTTAGAAACAGATCTTTCTCTGTACAGCCTATGGTCACATTCACTCGGGAATATCCCAACGCAGCTCCTAGAAGAAACGTGTTTCTGACTCGCTGAATCTCAACATAGATTCAACTCTCTTAGGTGAACGAACGCACAGCAGAGCAGTTTCAAGGAAACGTTTCTCCTGAGTTTTAGACGAAGTTTCCTGCTGATTAGTACGGATGCCGGCATTTGGTTCGAAATACCGTTTTTGGGATTCTGCACAGAAAGGGTTTGCAAACCGCTGAATCCACACGTGAGTTTAACTCTGTCAGTTGAATACACACATTGACAACCATCCAGTTATATAGCTCCGTTTTGGTTTTAGAAGCAGATATTTCTCTGTACAGCCTATGGTCCCATTCACTCGGGAATATCCCAACGCAGCTCCTAGAAGAAACGAGTTTCTGACTCGCTGAATCTCAAGATAGATTCAACTCTCTTAGGTGAACGAACGCACAGCAGAGCAGTTTCAAGGAAACCTTTCTTCTGAGTTTTAGACGAAGTTTCCTGCTGTTTAGTACGGATGCCGGCATTGGGCTGGAAATACCGGTTTTGGGATTCTGCACATAAAGGGTTTGCAAACCGCTGAATCCACACGTGAGTTTAACTCTGTCAGTTGAATGCACACATTGACAACCATCCAGTTAGATAGCTCCGTTTTGGTTTTAGAAGCAGATATTTCTCTGTACAGCCTATGGTCCCATTCACTCGGGAATATCCCAACGCAGCTCCTAGAAGAAACGTGTTTCTGACTCGCTGAATCTCAACATAGATTCAACTCTCTTAGGTGAACGAACGCACAGCAGAGCAGTTTCAAGGAAACGTTTCTCCTGAGTTTTAGACGAAGTTTCCTGCTGTTTAGTACGGATGCCGGCATTGGGCTGGAAATACCGGTTTTGGGATTCTGCACAGAAAGGGTTTCCAAACCGCTGAACCCACACGTGAGTTTAACTCTGTCAGTTGAATGCACACATTGACAACCATCCAGTTAGATAGCTCCGTTTTGGTTTTAGAAGCAGATATTTCTCTGTACAGCCTATGGTCCCATTCACTCGGGAATATCCCAACGCAGCTCCTAGAAGAAACGTGTTTCTGACTCGCTGAATCTCAACATAGATTCAACTCTCTTAGGTGAACGAACGCACAGCAGAGCAGTTTCAAGGAAACGTTTCTCCTGAGTTTTAGACGAAGTTTCCTGCTGTTTAGTACGGATGCCTGCATTGGGCTGGAAATACCGGTTTTGGGATTCTGCACAGAAAGGGTTTGCAAACCGCTGAATCCACACGTGAGTTTAACTCTGTCAGTTGAATGCACACATTGACAACCATTCAGTTAGATAGCTCCGTTTTGGTTTTAGAAGCAGATATTTCTCTGTACAGACTATGGTCCCATTCACTCGGGAATATCCCAACGCAGCTCCTAGAAGAAACGTGTTTCTGACTCGCTGAATCTCAACATAGATTCAACTCTCTTAGGTGAACGAACGCACAGCAGAGCAGTTTCAAGGAAACGTTTCTCCTGAGTTTTAGACGAAGTTTCCTGCTGATTAGTACGGATGCCGGCATTTGGTTCGAAATACCGGTTTTGGGATTCTGCACAGAAAGGGTTTGCAAACCGCTGAATCCACACGTGAGTTTACCTCTGTCAGTTGAATGTACACATTGACAACCATTCAGTTAGATAGCTCCGTTTTGGTTTTAGAAGCAGATATTTCTCTGTACAGCCTATAGTCCCATTCACTCGGGAATATCCCAACGGAGCTCTTGAAGAAACGTGTTTCTGACTCGCTGAATCTCAACATAGATTCAACTCTCTTAGGTGAACGAACGCACAGCAGAGCAGTTTCAAGGAAACTTTTCTCCTGAGTTTTAGACGAAATTTCCTGCTGTTTAGTACGTATGCCGGCATTGGGCTGGAAATACCGGTTTTGGGATTCTGCACAGAAAGGGTTTGCAAACCGCTGAATCCACACGTGAGTTTAACTCTGTCAGTTGAATGCACACATTGACAACCATTCAGTTAGATAGCTCCGTTTTGGTTTTAGAAGCAGATATTTCTCTGTACAGCCTATGGTCCCATTCACTCGGGAATATCCCAACGCAGCTCCTAGAAGAAACGTGTTTCTGACTCGCTGAATCGCAACATAGATTCAACTCTCTTAGGTGAACGAATGCACAGCAGAGCAGTTTCAAGGAAACGTTTATCCTGAGTTTTAGTCGAAATTTCCTGCTGTTTAGTACGGATGCCGGCATTGGGCTGGAAATACCGGTTTTGGGATTCTGCACAGAAAGGGTTTGCAAACCGCTGAATCCACACGTGAGTTTAACTTTGTCAGTTGAATGCAAACATTGACAACCATCCAATTAGATAGCTCCGTTTTCGTTTTAGAAGCAGATATTTCTCTTTACAAACTATGGTCCCATTCACTCGGGAATATCCCAACGCAGCTCCAAGAAGAAAGGTGTTTCTGACTCGCTGAATCTCAACATAGATTCAACTCTCTTAGGTGAATGAACACACAGCAGAGCAGTTTCAAGGAAACGTTTCTCCTGAGTTTTAGACGAAGTTTCCTGCTGTTTAGTACATATGCCGGCATTGGGCTGGAAATACCGGTTTTGGGATTCTGCACAGAAAGGGTTTGCAAACCGCTGAATCCACATGTGAGTTTAATTCTGTCAGTTGAATGCACACATTGACAACCATTCAGTTTGATAGCACCCTTTTGGTTTTAGAAGCAGATATTTCTCTGTACAGCCTATGGTCCCATTCACTCGGGAATATCCCAACGCAGCTCCTAGAAGAAACGTGTTTGTGACTCGCTGAAACTCAACATAGATTCAACTCTCTTAGGTGAACGAACGCACAGCAGAGCAGTTTCAAGGAAACGTTTCTCCTGAGTTTTAGGCGAAGTTTCCTGCTGTTTAGTACGTATGCCGGCATTGGGCTGGAAATACCGGTTTTGGGATTCTGCACAGAAAGGGTTTGCAAACCGCTGAATCCACATGTGAGTTTAACTCTGTCAGTTGAATGCACACATTGACAACCATTCAGTTAGATAGCTTCGTTTTGGTTTTAGAAGCAGATATTTCTCTGTACAGCCTATGGTCCCATTCACTCGGGAATATCCCAACGCAGCTCCTAGAAGAAACGTGTTTCTGACTCGCTGAATCTCAACATAGATTCAACTCTCTTAGCTGAACGAACGCACAGCAGAGCAGTTTCAAGGAAACGTTTCTCCTGAGCTTTAGACGAAGTTTCCTGCTGTTTAGTACGGATGCCGGCATTGGGCTGGAAATACCGGATTTGGCATTCTACACGGAAAGGGTTTGCAAACCGCTGAATCCACACGTGAGTTTAACTTTGTCAGTTGAATGCACACATTGACAACCATTCAGTTAGATAGCTCCGTTTTGGTTTTAGAAGCAGATATTTCTCTGTACAGCCTATGGTCCCATTCACTCGGGAATATCCCAACGCAGCTCCTAGAAGAAACGTGTTTCTGACTCGCTGAATCTCAACATAGATTCAACTCTCTTAGGTGAACGAGCGCACAGCAGAGCAGTTTCAAGGAAACGTTTCTCCTGAGTTTTAGACGAAGTTTCCTGCTGTTTAGTACGGATGCCGGCATTGGGCTGGAAATACCGGTTTTGGCATTCTACACGGAAAGGGTTTGCAAACCGCTGAATCCACACGTGAGTTTAACTTTGTCAGTTGAATGAACACATTGACAACCGTTCAGTTAGATAGCTCCGTTTTGGTTTTAGAAGCAGATATTTCTCTGTACAGCCTATGGTCCCATTCACTCGGAAATATCCCAACGGAGCTCCTAGAAGAAACGTGTTTCTGACTCGCTGAATCTCAACATAGATTCATCTCTCTTAGGTGAACGAACACACAGCAGAGCAGTTTCAAGGAAACTTTTCTCCTGAGTTTTAGACGAAGTTTCCTGCTGTTTAGTACGTATGCCGGCATTGGGCTGGAAATACCGGTTTTGGGATTCTGCACAGAAAGGGTTTGCAAACCGCTGAATCCACATGTGAGTTTAAGTCTGTCAGTTGAATGAACACATTGACAACCATTCAGTTAGATAGCTCCGTTTTGGTTTTAGAAGCAGATATTTCTCTGTACAGCCTATGGTCCCATTCACTCGGGAATATCCCAACGCAGCTCCTAGAAGAAACGTGTTTCTGACTCGCTGAATCTCAACATAGATTCAACTCTCTTAGGTGAACGAATGCACAGCAGAGCAGTTTCAAGGAAACGTTTCTCCTGAGTTTTAGACGAAGTTTCCTGCTGTTTAGTATGTATGCTGGCATTGGGCTGGAAATACCGGTTTTGGGATTCTGCACAGAAAGGGTTTGCAAACCGCTGAATCCACACGTGAGTTTAACTCTGCCAGTTGAATGTACACATTGACAACCATTCAGTTAGATAGGTCCGTTTTGGTATTAGAAGCAGATATTTCTCTGTACAGCCTATTGTCCCATTCACTCGGGAATATCCCAACGCAGCTCCTGGAAGAAACGTGTTTCTGGCTCGCTGAATCTCAACATAGATTCAACTCTCTTAGGTGAACGAACGCACAGCAGAGCAGTTTCAAGGAAACGTTTCTCCTGAGTTTTAGACGAAGTTTCCTGCTGTTTAGTACGTATGCCGGCATTGGGCTGGAAATACCGGTTTGGGATTCTGCACAGAAAGGGTTTGCAAACCGCTGAATCCACAAGTGAGCTTAACTCTGTCAGTTGAATGCACACATTGACAACCATTCAGTTTGATTACACACTTTTGGTTTTAGAAGCAGATATTTCTCTGTACAGCCTATGGTCCCATTCACTCGGGAATATCCCAACGCAGCTCCTAGAAGAAACGTGTGTCTGACTCGCTGAATCTCAACATAGATTAAACTCTCTTTGGTGAACGAACGCACAGCAGAGCAGTTTCAAGGAAACGTTTCAACTGAGTTTTAGACGAAGTTTCCTGTTGTTTAGTACCTATGCCGGCATTGGGCTGGAAATGCCGGTTTTGGGATTCTGCACAGAAAGGGTTTGCAAACCGCTGAATCCACACGTGAGTTTAACTCTGTCAGTTGAATGCACACATTGACAACCATTCAATTTGATTACACCCTTTTGGTTTTAGAAGCAGATATTTCTCTGTACAGACTATGGTCCAATTCACTCTGGAATATCCAAACGCAGCTCCTAGAAGAAACGTGTTTCTGACTCGCTGAATCTCAACATAGATTCAACTCTCTTAGGTGAACGAACGCAGAGCAGAGCAGTTTCAAGGAAACTTTTCTCCTGAGTTTTAGAAGAAGTTTCCTGCTGTTTAGTATGTATGCCGGCATTGGGCTGGAAATACCGGTTTTGGGATTCTGCACAGAAAGGGTTTGCAAACCGCTGAATCCACACGTGAGTTTAACTTTGTGAGTTGAATGCACACATTGACAACCATCCAGTTACATAGCTCCGTTTTGGTTTTAGAAGCAGATATTTCTCTGTACAGCCTATGGTCCCATTCACTCGGGAATATCCCAACGCAGCTCCTGGAAGAAACGTGTTTCTGACTCGCTGAATCTCAACATAGATTCAACTCTCTTAGGTGAACGAACGCACAGCAGAGCAGTTTCAAGGAAACGTTTCTCCTGAGTTTTAGACGAAGTTTCCTGCTGTTTAGTACGTATGCCGGCATTGGGCTGGAAATACCGGTTTGGGATTCTGCACAGAAAGGGTTTGCAAACCGCTGAATCCACACGTGAGTTTAACTCTGTCAGTTGAATGCACACATTGACAACCATTCAGTTTGATTACACCCTTTTGGTTTTAGAAGCAGATATTTCTCTGTACAGCCTATGCTCCCATTCACTCGGGAATATCCCAACGCAGCTCCTAGAAGAAACGTGTTTCTGACTCGCTGAATCTCAACATAGATTCAACTCTCTTAGGTGAACGAACGCACAGCAGAGCAGTTTCAAGGAAACTTTTCTCCTGAGTTTTAGACGAAGTTTCCTGCTGTTTAGTACGGATGCCGGCATTGGGCTGGAAATACCGGTTTTGGGATTCTGCACAGAAAGGGTTTGCAAACCGCTGAATCCACACGTGAGTTTAACTCTGTCAGTTGAATGCACACATTGACAACCATTCATTTTGATAGCACCCTTTTGGTTTTAGAAGCAGATATTTCTCTGTACAGCCTATGGTCACATTCACTCGGGAATATCCCAACGCAGCTCCTAGAAGAAACGTGTTTCTGACTCGCTGAATCTCAACATAGATTCAACTCTCTTAGGTGAACGAACGCACAGCAGAGCAGTTTCAAGGAAACTTTTCTCCTGAGTTTTAGACGAAGTTTCCTGCTGTTTAGTACGTATGCCTGCATTGGGCTGGAAATACCGGTTTTGGGATTCTGCACAGAAAGGGTTTGCAAACCGCTGAAGCCACACGTGAGTTTAACTCTGTCAGTTGAATGCACACATTGACAACCATCCAGTTAGAAAGCTCCGTTTTGGTTTTAGAAACAGATCTTTCTCTGTACAGCCTATGGTCACATTCACTCGGGAATATCCCAACGCAGCTCCTAGAAGAAACGTGTTTCTGACTCGCTGAATCTCAACATAGATTCAACTCTCTTAGGTGAACGAACGCACAGCAGAGCAGTTTCAAGGAAACGTTTCTCCTGAGTTTTAGACGAAGTTTCCTGCTGATTAGTACGGATGCCGGCATTTGGTTCGAAATACCGTTTTTGGGATTCTGCACAGAAAGGGTTTGCAAACCGCTGAATCCACACGTGAGTTTAACTCTGTCAGTTGAATACACACATTGACAACCATCCAGTTATATAGCTCCGTTTTGGTTTTAGAAGCAGATATTTCTCTGTACAGCCTATGGTCCCATTCACTCGGGAATATCCCAACGCAGCTCCTAGAAGAAACGAGTTTCTGACTCGCTGAATCTCAAGATAGATTCAACTCTCTTAGGTGAACGAACGCACAGCAGAGCAGTTTCAAGGAAACCTTTCTTCTGAGTTTTAGACGAAGTTTCCTGCTGTTTAGTACGGATGCCGGCATTGGGCTGGAAATACCGGTTTTGGGATTCTGCACATAAAGGGTTTGCAAACCGCTGAATCCACACGTGAGTTTAACTCTGTCAGTTGAATGCACACATTGACAACCATCCAGTTAGATAGCTCCGTTTTGGTTTTAGAAGCAGATATTTCTCTGTACAGCCTATGGTCCCATTCACTCGGGAATATCCCAACGCAGCTCCTAGAAGAAACGTGTTTCTGACTCGCTGAATCTCAACATAGATTCAACTCTCTTAGGTGAACGAACGCACAGCAGAGCAGTTTCAAGGAAACGTTTCTCCTGAGTTTTAGACGAAGTTTCCTGCTGTTTAGTACGGATGCCGGCATTGGGCTGGAAATACCGGTTTTGGGATTCTGCACAGAAAGGGTTTCCAAACCGCTGAACCCACACGTGAGTTTAACTCTGTCAGTTGAATGCACACATTGACAACCATCCAGTTAGATAGCTCCGTTTTGGTTTTAGAAGCAGATATTTCTCTGTACAGCCTATGGTCCCATTCACTCGGGAATATCCCAACGCAGCTCCTAGAAGAAACGTGTTTCTGACTCGCTGAATCTCAACATAGATTCAACTCTCTTAGGTGAACGAACGCACAGCAGAGCAGTTTCAAGGAAACGTTTCTCCTGAGTTTTAGACGAAGTTTCCTGCTGTTTAGTACGGATGCCTGCATTGGGCTGGAAATACCGGTTTTGGGATTCTGCACAGAAAGGGTTTGCAAACCGCTGAATCCACACGTGAGTTTAACTCTGTCAGTTGAATGCACACATTGACAACCATTCAGTTAGATAGCTCCGTTTTGGTTTTAGAAGCAGATATTTCTCTGTACAGACTATGGTCCCATTCACTCGGGAATATCCCAACGCAGCTCCTAGAAGAAACGTGTTTCTGACTCGCTGAATCTCAACATAGATTCAACTCTCTTAGGTGAACGAACGCACAGCAGAGCAGTTTCAAGGAAACGTTTCTCCTGAGTTTTAGACGAAGTTTCCTGCTGATTAGTACGGATGCCGGCATTTGGTTCGAAATACCGGTTTTGGGATTCTGCACAGAAAGGGTTTGCAAACCGCTGAATCCACACGTGAGTTTACCTCTGTCAGTTGAATGTACACATTGACAACCATTCAGTTAGATAGCTCCGTTTTGGTTTTAGAAGCAGATATTTCTCTGTACAGCCTATAGTCCCATTCACTCGGGAATATCCCAACGGAGCTCTTGAAGAAACGTGTTTCTGACTCGCTGAATCTCAACATAGATTCATCTCTCTTAGGTGAACGAACGCACAGCAGAGCAGCTTCAAGGAAACGTTTCTCCTGAGTTTTAGACGAAGTTTCCTGCTGTTTAGTACGGATGCCGGCATTGGGTTGGAAATACCGGTTTTGGGATTCTGCACAGAAAGGGTTTGCAAACCGCTGAATCCACACGTGAGTTTAACTCTGTCAGTTGAATGCACACATTGACAACCATCCAGTTAGATAGCTCCGTTTTGGTTTTAGAAGCAGATATATCTCTGTACAGCCTATGGTCCCATTCACTCGGGAATATCCCAACGCAGCTCCTAGAAGAAACGAGTTTCTGACGCGCTGAATCTCAACATAGTTTCAACTCTCTTAGGTGAACGAACGCACAGCAGAGCAGTTTCAAGGAAACGTTTCTCCTGAGTTTTAGACGAAGTTTCCTGCTGTTTAGTACGGACGCCCGCATTGGGCTGGAAATACCGGTTTTGGGATTCTGCACAGAAAGGGTTTGCAAACCGCTGAATCCACACGTGAGTTTAACTCTGTCAGTTGAAAGCACACATTGACAACCATTCAGTTAGATAGCTCCGTTTTGGTTTTAGAAGCAGATATTTCTCTGTACAGCCTATGGTCCCATTCACTCGGGAATATCCCATCGCAGCTCCTAGAAGAAACGTGTTTCTGACTCGCTGAATCTCAACATAGATTCAACTCTCTTAGGTGAACGAACGCACAGCAGAGCAGTTTCAAGGAAACGTTTCTCCTGAGGTTTAGACGAAGTTTCCTGCTGATTAGAACGGATGCCGGCATTTGGTTCGAAATACCGATTTTGGGATTCTGCACAGAAAGGGTTTGCAAACCGCTGAATCCACACGTGAGTTTAACTCTGTCAGTTGAATGCACACATTGACAACCATCCAGTTAGATAGCTCCGTTTTGGTTTTAGAAGCAGATATTTCTCTGTACAGCCTATGGTCCCATTCACTCGGGAATATCCCAACGCAGCTCCTAGAAGAAACGAGTTTCTGACTCGCTGAATCTCAACATAGATTCAACTCTCTTAGGTGAACGAACGCACAGCAGAGCAGTTTCAAGGAAACGTTTCTCCTGAGTTTTAGACGAAGTTTCCTGCTGTTTAGTACGGATGCCGGCATTGGGCTGGAAATACCGGTTTTGGGATTCTGCACAGAAAGGGTTTGCAAACCGCTGAACCCACACGTGAGTTTAACTCTGTCAGTTGAATGCACACATTGACAACCATCCAGTTAGATAGCTCCGTTTTGGTTTTAGAAGCAGATATTTCTCTGTACAGCCTATGGTCCCATTCACTCGGGAATATCCCAACGCAGCTCCTAGAAGAAACGTGTTTCTGACTCGCTGAATCTCAACATAGATTCAACTCTCTTAGGTGAACGAACGCACAGCAGAGCAGTTTCAAGGAAACGTTTCTCCTGAGTTTTAGACGAAGTTTCCTGCTGATTAGTACGGATGCCGGCATTTGGTTCGAAATACCGGTTTTGGGATTCTGCACAGAAAGGGTTTGCAAACCGCTGAATCCACACGTGAGTTTACCTCTGTCAGTTGAATGTACACATTGACAACCATTCAGTTAGATAGCTCCGTTTTGGTTTTAGAAGCAGATATTTCTCTGTACAGCCTATGGTCCCATTCACTCGGGAATATCCCAACGGAGCTCTTGAAGAAACGTGTTTCTGACTCGCTGAATCTCAACATAGATTCATCTCTCTTAGGTGAACGAACGCACATCAGAGCAGCTTCAAGGAAACGTTTCTCCTGAGTTTTAGACGAAGTTTCCTGCTGTTTAGTACGGATGCCGGCATTGGGTTGGAAATACCGGTTTTGGGATTCTGCACAGAAAGGGTTTGCAAACCGCTGAATCCACACGTGAGTTTAACTCTGTCAGTTGAATGCACACATTGACAACCATCCAGTTAGATAGCTCCGTTTTGGTTTTAGAAGCAGATATATCTCTGTACAGCCTATGGTCCCATTCACTCGGGAATATCCCAACGCAGCTCCTAGAAGAAACGAGTTTCTGACGCGCTGAATCTCAACATAGTTTCAACTCTCTTAGGTGAACGAACGCACAGCAGAGCAGTTTCAAGGAAACGTTTCTCCTGAGTTTTAGACGAAGTTTCCTGCTGTTTAGTACGGACGCCGGCATTGGGCTGGAAATACCGGTTTTGGGATTCTGCACAGAAAGGGTTTGCAAACCGCTGAATCCACACGTGAGTTTAACTCTGTCAGTTGAAAGCACACATTGACAACCATTCAGTTAGATAGGTCCGTTTTGGTTTTAGAAGCAGATATTTCTCTGTACAGCCTATGGTCCCATTCACTCGGGAATATCCCATCGCAGCTCCTAGAAGAAACGTGTTTCTGACTCGCTGAATCTCAACATAGATTAAACTCTCTTAGGTGAACGAAGGCACAGCAGAGCAGTTTCAAGGAAACGTTTCTCCTGAGCTTTAGACGAAGTTTCCTGCTGATTAGTACGGATGCCGGCATTTGGTTCGAAATACCGATTTTGGGATTCTGCACAGAAAGGGTTTGCAAACCGCTGAATCCACACGTGAGTTTAACTCTGTCAGTTGAATGCACACATTGACAACCATCCAGTTAGATAGCTCCGTTTTGGTTTTAGAAGCAGATATTTCTCTGTACAGCCTATGGTCCCATTCACTCGGGAATATCCCAACGCAGCTCCTAGAAGAAACGAGTTTCTGACTCGCTGAATCTCAACATAGATTCAACTCTCTTAGGTGAACGAACGCACAGCAGAGCAGTTTCAAGGAAACGTTTCTCCTGAGTTTTAGACGAAGTTTCCTGCTGATTAGTACGGATGCCGGCATTTGGTTCGAAATACCGTTTTTGGGATTCTGCACAGAAAGTGTTTGCAAACCGCTGAATCCACACGTGAGTTTAACTCTGTCAGTTGAATGCACACATTAACAACCATCCAGTTAGATAGCTCCGTTTTGGTTTTAGAAGCAGATATTTCTCTGTACAGCCTATGGTCCCATTCACTCGGGAATATGCCAACGCAGCTCCTAGAAGAAACGTGTTTCTGACTCGCTGAATCTCAACATAGATTCAACTCTCTTAGGTGAACGAACGCACAGCAGAGCAGTTTCAAGGAAGCGTTTCTCCTGAGTTTTAGACGAAGTTTCCTGCTGTTTAGTACGTATGCCGGCATTGGGCTGGAAATACCGGTTTTGGGATTCTGCACAGAAAGGGTTTGCAAACCGCTGAATCCACACGTGAGTTTAACTCTGTCAGTTGAATGCACACATTGACAACCATCCAGTTAGATAGCTCCGTTTTGGTTTTAGAAACAGATCTTTCTCTGTACAGCCTATGGTCACATTCACTCGGGAATATCCCAACGCAGCTCCTAGAAGAAACGTGTTTCTGACTCGCTGAATCTCAACATAGATTCAACTCTCTTAGGTGAACGAACGCACAGCAGAGCAGTTTCAAGGAAACTTTTCTCCTGAGTGTTAGACGAAGTTTCCTGCTGTTTAGTACGGACGCCGGCATTGGGCTGGAAATACCGGTTTTGGGATTCTGCACAGAAAGGGTTTGCAAACCGCTGAATCCACACGTGAGTTTATCTCTGTCAGTTGAATGCACACATTGACAACTATTCAGTTAGATAGCTCCGTTTTGGTTTTAGAAGCAGATATTTCTCTGTACAGCCTATGGTCCCATTCACTCGGGAATATCCCAACGCAGCTCCTAGAAGAAACGTGTTTCTGACTCGCTGAATCTCAATATAGATTCAACTCTCTTAGGTGAACGAACGCACAGCAGAGCAGTTTCAAGGAAACCTTTCTCCTGAGTTTTAGACGAAGTTTCCTGCTGTTTAGTACGTATGCCGGCATTGGGCTGGACATACCGGTTTTGGGATTCTGCACAGAAAGGGTTTGCAAACCGCTGAATCCACCCGTGAGTTTAACTCTGTCAGTTGAAAGCACACATTGACAACCATTCAGTTAGATAGCTCCGTTTTGGTTTTAGAAGCAGATATTTCTCTGTACAGCCTATGGTCCCATTCACTCGGGAATATCCCAACGCAGCTCCTAGAAGAAACGTGTTTCTGACTCGCTGAATCTCAACATAGATTAAACTCTCTTAGGTGAACGAACGCACAGCAGAGCAGTTTCAAGGAAACGTTTCTGCTGAGTTTTAGACGAAGTTTCCTGCTGATTAGTACGGATGCCGGCATTTGGTTCGAAATACCGTTTTTGGGATTCTGCACAGAAAGGGTTTGCAAACCGCTGAATCCACACGTGAGATAACTCTGTCAGTTGAATGCACACATTGACAACCATCCAGTTAGATAGCTCCGTTTTGGTTTTAGAAGCAGATATTTCTCTGTACAGCCTATGGTCCCATTCACTCGGGAATATCCCAACGCAGCTCCTAGAAGAAACGAGTTTCTGACTCGCTGAATCTCAACATAGATTCAACTCTCTCAGGTGAACGAACGCACAGCAGAACAGTTTCAAGGAAACGTTTCTCCTGAGTTTTAGACGAAGTTTCCTGCTGTTTAGTACGTATGCCGGCATTGGGCTGGACATACCGGTTTTGGGATTCTGCACAGAAAGGGTTTGCAAACCGCTGAATCCACACGTGAGTTTAACTCTGTCAGTTGAATGTACACATTGACAACCATTCAGTTAGATAGCTCCGTTTTGGTTTTAGAAGCAGATATTTCTCTGTACAGCCTATGGTCCCATTCACTCGGGAATATCCCAACGCAGCTCTTGAAGAAACGTGTTTCTGACTCGCTGAATCTCAACATAGATTCAACTCTCTTAGGTGAACGAACGCACAGCAGAGCAGCTTCAAGGAAACGTTTCTCCTGAGTTTTAGACGAAGTTTCCTGCTGTTTAGTATGTATGCTGGCATTGGGCTGGAAATACCGGTTTTGGGATTCTGCACAGAAAGGGTTTGCAAACCGCTGAATCCACACGTGAGTTTAACTCTGTCAGTTGAATGTACACATTGACAACCATTCAGTTAGATAGGTCCGTTTTGGTATTAGAAGCAGATATTTCTCTGTACAGCCTATGGTCCCATTCACTCGGGAATATCCCAACGCAGCTCCTGGAAGAAACGTGTTTCTGACTCGCTGAATCTCAACATAGATTCAATTCTCTTAGGTGAACGAACGCACAGCAGAGCAGTTTCAAGGAAACGTTTCTCCTGAGTTTTAGCTGAAGTTTCCTGCTGTTTAGTACGTATGCCGGCATTGGGCTGGAAATACCGGTTTTGGGATTCTGCACAGAAAGGGTTTGCAAACCGCTGAAGCCACACGTGAGTTTAACTCTGTCAGTTGAATGCACACATTGACAACCATTCAGTTAGATAGCTCCGTTTTGGTTTTAGAAGCAGATATTTCTCTGTACAGCCTATGGTCCCATTCACTCGGGAATATCCAAACTCAGCTCCTAGAAGAAACGTGATTCTGACTCGCTGAATCTCAACATAGATTCAACTCTCTTAGGTGAACGAACGCACAGCAGAGCAGTTTCAAGGAAACGTTTCTGCTGAGTTTTAGACGAAGTTTCCTGCTGTTTAGTACGTATGCCGGCATTGGGCTGGAAATACCGGTTTTGGGATTCTGCACAGAAAGGGTTTGCAAACCGCTGAATCCACACGTGAGTTTAACTCTGTCAGTTGAATGCACACATTGACAACCATCCAGTTAGATAGCTCCGTTTTGGTTTTAGAAACAGATCTTTCTCTGTACAGCCTATGGTCACATTCACTCGGGCATATCCCAACGCAGCTCCTAGAAGAAACGTGTTTCTGACTCGCTGAATCTCAACATAGATTCAACTCTCTTAGGTGAACGAACGCACAGCAGAGCAGTTTCAAGGAAACGTTTCTCCTGAGTGTTAGACGAAGTTTCCTGCTGTTTAGTACGGATGCCGGCATTGGGCTGGAAATACGGGTTTTGGGATTCTGCACAGAAAGGGTTTGCAAACCGCTGAATCCACACGTGAGTTAAACTCTGTCAGTTGAATGCACACATTGACAACCATTCAGTTAGATAGCTCCGTTTTGGTTTTAGAAGCAGATATTTCTCTGTACAGCCTATGGTCCCATTCACTCGGGAATATCCCAATGCAGCTCCTAGAAGAAACGTGTTTCTGATTCGCTGAATCTCAACATAGATTCAACTCTCTTAGGTGAACGAACGCACAGCAGAGCAGTTTCAAGGAAACGTTTCTCCTGAGTTTTAGACGAAGTTTCCTGCTGATTAGTACGGATGCCGGCATTTGGTTCGAAATACCGTTTTTGGGATTCTGCACAGAAAGGGTTTGCAAACCGCTGAATCCACACGTGAGTTTAACTCTGTCAGCTGAATGCACACATTGACAACCATCCAGTTATATAGCTCCGTTTTGGTTTTAGAAGCAGATATTTCTCTGTACAGCCTATGGTCCCATTCACTCGGGAATATCCCAACGCAGCTCCTAGAAGAAACGAGTTTCCGACTCGCTGAATCTCAACATAGATTCAACTCTCTTAGGTGAACGAACGCACAGCAGAGCAGTTTCAAGGAAACCTTTCTCCTGAGTTTTAGACGAAGTTTCCTGCTGTTTAGTACGGATGCCGGCATTGGGCTGGAAATACCGGTTTTGGGATTCTGCACATAAAGGGTTTGCAAACCGCTGAATCCACACGTGAGTTTAACTCTGTCAGTTGAATGCACACATTGACAACCATCCAGTTAGATAGCTCCGTTTTGGTTTTAGAAGCAGATATTTCTCTGTACAGCCTATGGTCCCATTCACTCGGGAATATCCCAACGCAGCTCCTAGAAGAAACGTGTTTCTGACTCGCTGAATCTCAACATAGATTCAACTCTCTTAGGTGAACGAACGCACAGCAGAGCAGTTTCAAGGAAACGTTTCTCCTGAGTTTTAGACGAAGTTTCCTGCTGTTTAGTACGGATGCCGGCATTGGGCTGGAAATACCGGTTTTGGGATTCTGCACAGAAAGGGTTTGCAAACCGCTGAATCCACACGTGAGTTTAACTCTGTCAGTTGAATGCACACATTGACAACCATTCAGTTAGATAGCTCCGTTTTGGTTTTAGAAGCAGATATTTCTCTGTACAGCCTATGGTCCCATTCACTCGGGAATATCCCAACGCAGCTCCTAGAAGAAACGTGTTTCTGACTCGCTGAATCTCAACATAGATTCAACTCTCTTAGGTGAACGAACGCACAGCAGAGCAGCTTCAAGGAAACGTTTCTCCTGAGTTTTAGACGAAGTTTCCTGCTGTTTAGTACGAATGCCGGCATTGGGTTGGAAATACCGGTTTTGGGATTCTGCACAGAAAGGGTTTGCAAACCGCTGAATCCACACGTGAGTTTAACTCTGTCAGTGGAATGCACACATTGACAACCATCCAGTTAGATAGCTCCGTTTTGGTTTTAGAAGCAGATATATCTCTGTACAGCCTATGGTCCCATTCACTCGGGAATATCCCAACGCAGCTCCTAGAAGAAACGTGTTTCTGACTCGCTGAATCTCAACATAGTTTCAACTCTCTTAGGTGAACGAACGCACAGCAGAGCAGTTTCAAGGAAACGTTTCTCCTGAGTTTTAGACGAAGTTTCCTGCTGTTTAGTACGGACGCCGGCATTGGGCTGGAAATACCGGTTTTGGGATTCTGCACAGAAAGGGTTTGCAAACCGCTGAATCCACACGTGAGTTTATCTCTGTCAGTTGAAAGCACACATTGACAACCATTCAGTTAGATAGCTCCGTTTTGGTTTTAGAAGCAGATATTTCTCTGTACAGCCTATGGTCCCATTCACTCGGGAATATCCCAACGCAGCTCCTAGAAGAAACGTGTTTCTGACTCGCTGAATCTCAACATAGATTCAACTCTCTTAGGAGAACGAACGCACAGCAGAGCAGTTTCAAGGAAACGTTTCTCCTGAGTTTTAGACGAAGTTTCCTGCTGATTAGTACGGATGCCGGCATTTGGTTCGAAATACCGATTTTGGGATTCTGCACAGAAAGGGTTTGCAAACCGCTGAATCCACACGTGAGTTTAACTCTGTCAGTTGAATGCACACATTGACAACCATCCAGTTAGATAGCTCCGTTTTGGTTTTAGAAGCAGATATTTCTCTGTACATCCTATGGTCCCATTCACTCGAGCATATGCCAACGCAGCTCCTAGAAGAAACGAGTTTCTGACTCGCTGAATCTCAACATAGATTCAACTCTCTTAGGTGAACGAACGCACAGCAGAGCAGTTTCAAGGAAACGTTTCTCCTGAGTTTTAGACGAAGTTTCCTGCTGTTTAGTACGGATGCCGGCACTGGGCTGGAAATACCGGTTTTGGGATTCTGCACAGAAAGGGTTTGCAAACCGCTGAATCCACACGTGAGTTTAACTCTGTCAGTTGAATGCACACATTGACAACCATTCAGTTAGATAGCTCCGTTTTGGTTTTAGAAGCAGATATTTCTCTGTACAGCCTATGGTCCCATTCACTCGGGAATATCCCAACACAGCTCCTAGAAGAAACGTGTTTCTGACTCGCTGAATCTCAACATAGATTCAACTCTCTTAGGTGAACGAAGGCACAGCAGAGCAGTTTCAAGGAAACGTTTCTCCTGAGTTTTAGACGAAGTTTCCTGCTGATTAGTACGGATGCCGGCATTTGGTTCGAAATACCGGTTTTGGGATTCTGCACATAAAGGGTTTGCAAACCGCTGAATCAACACGTGAGTTTACCTCTGTCAGTTGAATGTACACATTGACAACCATTCAGTTAGATAGCTCCGTTTTGGTTTTAGAAGCAGATATTTCTCTGTACAGCCTATGGTCCCATTCACTCGGGAATATCCCAACGGAGCTCTTGAAGAAACGTGTTTCTGACTCGCTGAATCTCAACATAGATTCAACTCTCTTAGGTGAACGAACGCACAGCAGAGCAGCTTTAAGGAAACGTTTCTCCTGAGTTTTAGACGAAGTTTCCTGCTGTTTAGTACGGATGCCGGCATTGGGTTGGAAATACCGGTTTTGGGATTCTGCACAGAAAGGGTTTGCAAACCGCTGAATCCACACGTGAGTTTAACTCTGTCAGTTGAATGCACACATTGACAACCATCCAGTTAGATGGCTCCGTTTTGGTTTTAGAAGCAGATATATCTCTGTACAGCCTATGGTCCCATTCACTCGGGAATATCCCAACGCAGCTCCTAGAAGAAACGTGTTTCTGACTCGCTGAATCTCAACATAGTTTCAACTCTCTTAGGTGAACGAACTCACAGCAGAGCAGTTTCAAGGAAACGTTTCTCCTGAGTTTTAGACGAAGTTTCCTGCTGTTTAGTACGGACGCCGGCATTGGGCTGGAAATACCGGTTTTGGGATTCTGCACAGAAAGGGTTTGCAAACCGCTGAATCCACACGTGAGTTTATCTCTGTCAGTTGAAAGCACACATTGACAACCATTCAGTTAGATAGCTCCGTTTTGGTTTTAGAAGCAGATATTTCTCTGTACAGCCTATGGTCCCATTCACTCGGGAATATCCCAACGCAGCTCCTAGAAGAAACGTGTTTCTGACTCGCTGAATCTCAACATAGATTCAACTCTCTTAGGTGAACGAACGCACAGCAGAGCAGTTTCAAGGAAACGTTTCTCCTGAGTTTTAGACGAAGTTTCCTGCTGATTAGTACGGATGCCGGCATTTGGTTCGAAATACCGATTTTGGGATTCTGCACAGAAAGGGTTTGCAAACCGCTGAATCCACACGTGAGTTTAACTCTGTCAGTTGAATGCACACATTGACAACCATCCAGTTAGATAGCTCCGTTTTGGTTTTAGAAGCAGATATTTCTCTGTACAGCCTATGGTCCCATTCACTCGGGAATATCCCAACGCAGCTCCTAGAAGAAACGTGTTTCTGACTCGCTGAATCTCAACATAGATTCAACTCTCTTAGGTGAACGAACGCACAGCAGAGCAGTTTCAAGGAAACTTTTCTCCTGAGTTTTAGACGAAGTTTCCTGCTGTTTAGTACGGATGCCGGCATTGGGCTGGAAATACCGGTTTTGGGATTCTGCACAGAAAGGGTTTGCAAACCGCTGAATCCACACGTGAGTTTAACTCTGTCAGTTGAATGCACACATTGACAACCATCCAGTTAGATAGCTCCGTTTTGGTTTTAGAAGCAGATATTTCTCTGTACAGCCTATGGTCCCATTCACTCGGGAATATCCCAACGCAGCTCCTGGAAGAAACGTGTTTCTGACTCGCTGAATCTGAACATAGATTCAACTCTCTTAGGTGAACGAACGCACAGCAGAGCAGTTTCAAGGAAACGTTTCTCCTGAGTTTTAGACGAAGTTTCCTGCTGATTAGCACGGATGCCGGCATTTGGTTCGAAATACCGTTTTTGGGATTCTGCACAGAAAGGGTTTGCAAACCGCTGAATCCACACGTGAGTTTAACTCTGTCAGTTGAATGCACACATTGACACCCATCCAGTTAGATAGCTCCGTTTTGGTTTTAGAAGCAGATATTTCTCTGTACAGCCTATGGTCCCATTCACTCGGGAATATCCCAACGTAGCTCCTAGAAGAAACGTGTTTCTGACTCGCTGAATCTCAACATAGATTCAACTCTCTTAGGTGAACGAACGCACAGCAGAGCAGTTTCAAGGAAGCGTTTCTCCTGAGTTTTAGACGAAGTTTCCTGCTGTTTAGTACGTATGCCGGCATTGGGCTGGAAATACCGGTTTTGGGATTCTGCACAGAAAGGGTTTGCAAACCGCTGAATCCACACGTGAGTTTAACTCTGTCAGTTGAATGCACACATTGACAACCATCCAGTTAGATAGCTCCGTTTTGGTTTTAGAAGCAGATATTTCTCTGTACAGCCTATGGTCCCATTCACTCGGGAATATCCCAACGCAGCTCCTAGAAGAAACGTGTTTCTGACTCGCTGAAACTCAACATAGATTCAACTCTCTTAGGTGAACGAACGCACAGCAGAGCAGTTTCAAGGAAACGATTCTCCTGAGTTTTAGACGAAGTTTCCTGCTGTTTAGTACGGATGCCGGCATTGGGCTGGAAATACCGGTTTTGGGATTCTGCACAGAAAGGGTTTGCAAACCGCTGAATCCACACGTGAGTTTAACTCTGTCAGTTGAATGCACACATTGACAACCATTCAGTTAGATAGCACCGTTGTGGTTTTAGAAGCAGATATTTCTCTGTACAGCCTATGGTCCCATTCACTCGGGAATATCCCAATGTACCTCCTAGAAGAAACGTGTTTCTGACTCGCTGAATCTCAACATAGATTCAACTCTCTTAGGTGAACGAACGCACAGCAGAGCAGTTTCAAGGAAACGTTTCTCCTGAGTTTTAGACGAAGTTTCCTGCTGATTAGCACGGATGCCGGCATTTGGTTCGAAATACCGTTTTTGGGATTCTGCACAGAAAGGGTTTGCAAACCGCTGAATCCACACGTGAGTTTAACTCTGTCAGTTGAATGCACACATTGACAACCATCCAGTTAGATAGCTCCGTTTTGGTTTTAGAAGCAGATATTTCTCTGTACAGCCTATGGTCCCATTCACTCGGGAATATCCCAACGTAGCTCCTAGAAGAAACGAGTTTCTGACTCGCTGAATCTCAACATAGATTCAACTCTCTTAGGTGAACGAACGCACAGCAGAGCAGTTTCAAGGAAGCGTTTCTCCTGAGTTTTAGACGAAGTTTCCTGCTGTTTAGTACGTATGCCGGCATTGGGCTGGAAATACCGGTTTTGGGATTCTGCACAGAAAGGGTTTGCAAACCGCTGAATCCACACGTGAGTTTAACTCTGTCAGTTGAATGCACACATTGACAACCATCCAGTTAGATAGCTCCGTTTTGGTTTTAGAAACAGATCTTTCTCTGTACAGCCTATGGTCACATTCACTCGGGAATATCCCAACGCAGCTCCTAGAAGAAACGTGTTTCTGACTCGCTGAATCTCAACATAGATTCAACTCTCTTAGGTGAACGAACGCACAGCAGAGCAGTTTCAAGGAAACGTTTCTCCTGAGTGTTAGACGAAGTTTCCTGCTGTTTAGTACGGATGCCGGCATTGGGCTGGAAATACCGGTTTTGGGATTCTGCACAGAAAGGGTTTGCAAACCGCTGAATCCACACGTGAGTTTAACTCTGTCAGTTGAATGCACACATTGACAACTATTCAGTTAGATAGCTCCGTTTTGGTTTTAGAAGCAGATATTTCTCTGTACAGCCTATGGTCCCATTCACTCGGAAATATCCCAACGCAGCTCCTAGAAGAAACGTGTTTCTGACTCACTGAATCTCAATAAAGATTCAACTCTCTTAGGTGAACGAACGCACAGCAGAGCAGCTTCAAGGAAACGTTTCTCCTGAGTTTTAGACGAAGTTTCCTGCTGTTTAGTACGGATGCCGGCATTGGGCTGGAATTACCGGTTTTGGGATTCTGCACAGAAAGGGTTTGCAAACCGCTGAATCCACACGTGAGTTTAACTCTGTCAGTTGAATGTACACATTGACAACCATTCAGTTAGATAGCTCCGTTTTGGTTTTAGAAGCAGATATTTCTCTGTACAGCCTATGGTCCCCTTCACTCGGGAATATCCCAACGCAGCTCTTGAAGAAACGTGTTTCTGACTCGCTGAATCTCAACATAGATTCAACTCTCTTAGGTGAACGAACGCACAGCAGAGCAGCTTCAAGGAAACGTTTCTCCTGAGTTTTAGACGAAGTTTCCTGCTGTTTAGTACGGATGCCGGCATTGGGTTGGAATTACCGGTTTTGGGATTCTGCACAGAAAGGGTTTGCAAACCGCTGAATCCACACGTGAGTTTAACTCTGTCAGTTGAATGCACACATTGACAACCATCCAGTTAGATAGCTCCGTTTTGTTTTTATAAGCAGATATATCTCTGTACAGCCTATGTTCCCATTCATTCGGGAATATCCCAACGCAGCTCCTAGAAGAAACGAGTTTCTGACTCGCTGAATCTCAACATAGATTCAGCTCTCTTAGGTGAACGAACGCACAGCAGAGCAGTTTCAAGGAAACGTTTCTCCTGAGTTTTAGACGAAGTTTCCTGCTGTTTATTACGTATGCCGGCATTGGGCTGGACAAACCGGTTTTGGGATTCTGCACAGAAAGGGTTTGCAAACCGCTGAATCCACACGTGAGTTTAACTCTGTCAGTTGAATGCACGCATTGACAACCATCCAGTTAGATAGCTCCGTTTTGGTTTTAGAAGCAGATATTTCTCTGTACAGCCTATGGTCCCATTCACTCGGGAATATCCCAACGCAGCTCCTAGAAGAAACGTGTTTCTGACTCGTTGAAACTCAACATAGATTCAACTCTCTTAGGTGAACGAACGCACAGCAGAGCAGTTTCAAGGAAACGTTTCTCCTGAGTTTTAGACGAAGTTTCCTGCTGTTTAGTACGGATGCCGGCATTGGGCTGGAAATACCGGTTTTGGGATTCTGCACAGAAAGGGTTTGCAAACCGCTGAATCCACACGTGAGTTTAACTCTGTCAGTTGAATGCACACATTGACAAC
This sequence comes from Aotus nancymaae, assembly GCF_030222135.1. NCBI lineage: Eukaryota > Metazoa > Chordata > Mammalia > Primates > Aotidae > Aotus > Aotus nancymaae. The sequence goes on from NW_026988673.1 coordinate 42,975, forward strand.
CATTCAGTTAGATAGCTCCGTTTTGGTTTTAGAAGCAGATATTTCTCTGTACAGCCTATGGTCCCATTCACTCGGGAATATCCCAATGCAGCTCCTAGAAGAAACGTGTTTCTGACTCGCTGAATCTCAACATAGATTCAACTCTCTTAGGTGAACGAACGCACAGCAGAGCAGTTTCAAGGAAACGTTTCTCCTGAGTTTTAGATGAAGTTTCCTGCTGATTAGTACGGATGCCGGCATTTCGTTCGAAATACCGTTTTTGGGATTCTGCACAGAAAGGGTTTGCAAACCGCTGAATCCACACGTGAGTTTAACTCTGTCAGTTGAATGCACACATTGACAACCATCCAGTTAGATAGCTCCGTTTTGGTTTTAGAAGCAGATAATTCTCTGTACAGCCTATGGTCCCATTCACTCGGGAATATCCCAACGCAGCTCCTAGAAGAAACGAGTTTCTGACTCGCTGAATCTCAACATAGATTCAACTCTCTCAGGTGAACGAACGCACAGCAGAGCAGTTTCAAGGAAACGTTTCTCCTGAGTTTTAGACGAAGTTTCCTGCTGTTTAGTACCTATGCCGGCATTGGGCTGGAAATACCGGTTTTGGGATTCTGCACAGAAAGGGTTTGCAAACCGCTGAATCCACACGTGAGTTTAACTCTGTCAGTTGAATGCACACATTGACAACCATCCAGTTAGATAGCTCCGTTTTGGTTTTAGAAGCAGATATTTCTCTGTACAGCCTATGGTCCCATTCACTCGGGAATATCCCAACGCAGCTCCTAGAAGAAACGTGTTTCTGACTCGCTGAAACTCAACATAGATTCAACTCTCTTAGGTGAACGAACGCACAGCAGAGCAGTTTCAAGGAAACGTTTCTCCTGAGTTTTAGACGAAGTTTCCTGCTGTTTAGTACGGATGCCGGCATTGGGCTGGAAATACCGGTTTTGGGATTCTGCACAGAAAGGGTTTGCAAACCGCTGAATCCACACGTGAGTTTAACTCTGTCAGTTGAATGCACACATTGACAACCATTCAGTTAGATAGCACCGTTGTGGTTTTAGAAGCAGATATTTCTCTGTACAGCCTATGGTCCCATTCACTCGGGAATATCCCAATGTACCTCCTAGAAGAAACGTGTTTCTGACTCGCTGAATCTCAACATAGATTCAACTCTCTTAGGTGAACGAACGCACAGCAGAGCAGTTTCAAGGAAACGTTTCTCCTGAGTTTTAGACGAAGTTTCCTGCTGTTTAGAACGTATGCCGGCATTGGGCTGGAAATACCGGTTTGGGATTCTGCACAGAAAGGGTTTGCAAACCGCTGAATCCACACGTGAGTTTAACTCTCTCAGTTGAATGCACACATTGACAACCATTCAGTTTGATTACACCCTTTTGGTTTTAGAAGCAGATATTTCTCTGTACAGCCTATGGTCCCATTCACTCGGGAATATCCCAACTCAGCTCCTAGAAGAAACGTGATTCTGACTCGCTGAATCTCAACATAGATTCAACTCTCTTAGGTGAACGAACGCACAGCAGAGCAGTTTCAAGGAAACGTTTCTGCTGAGTTTTAGACGAAGTTTCCTGCTGATTAGTACGGATGCCGGCATTTGGTTCGAAATACCGTTTTTGGGATTCTGCACAGAAAGGGTTTGCAAACCGCTGAATCCACACGTGAGTTTAACTCTGTCAGTTGAATGCACACATTGACAACCATCCAGTTATATAGCTCCGTTTTGGTTTTAGAAGCAGATATTTCTCTGTACAGCCTATGGTCCCATTCACTCGGGAATATCCCAACGCAGCTCCTAGAAGAAACGAGTTTCTGACTCGCTGAATCTCAACATAGATTCAACTCTCTTAGGTGAACGAACGCACAGCAGAGCAGTTTCAAGGAAACCTTTCTCCTGAGTTTTAGACGAAGTTTCCTGCTGTTTAGTACGGATGCCGGCATTGGGCTGGAAATACCGGTTTTGGGATTCTGCACATAAAGGGTTTGCAAACCGCTGAATCCACACGTGAGTTTAACTCTGTCAGTTGAATCCACACATTGACAACCATCCAGTTAGGTAGCTCCGTTTTGGTTTTAGAAGCAGATATTTCTCTGTACAGCCTATGGTCCCATTCACTCGGGAATATCCCAACGCAGCTCCTGGAAGAAACGTGTTTCTGACTCGCTGAATCTCAACATAGATTCAACTCTCTTAGGTGAACGAAGGCACAGCAGAGCTGTTTCAAGGAAACGTTTCTCCTGAGTTTTAGACGAAGTTTCCTGCTGTTTAGTACGTATGCCGGCATTGGGCTGGAAATACCGGTTTTGGGATTCTGCACAAAAAGGGTTTGCAAACCGCTGAATCCACACGTGAGTTTAACTCTGTCAGTTGAATGCACACATTGACAACCATTCATTTTGATAACACCCTTTTGGTTTTAGAAGCAGATATTTCTCTGTACAGCCTATGGTCACATTCACTCGGGAATATCCCAACGCAGCTCCTAGAAGAAACGTGTTTCTGACTCGCTGAATCTCAACATAGATTCAACTCTCTTAGGTGAACGAACGCACAGCAGAGCAGTTTCAAGGAAACTTTTCTCCTGAGTTTTAGACGAAGTTTCCTGCTGTTTAGTACGTATGCCGGCATTGGCCTGGAAATACCGGTTTTGGGATTCTGCACAGAAAGGGTTTGCAAACCGCTGAATCCACACGTGAGTTTAACTCTGTCAGTTGAATGCACACATTGACAACCATTCAATTACATAGCTCCGTTTTGGTTTTAGAAGCAGATATATCTCTGTACAGCCTATGGTCCCATTCACTCGGGAATATCCCAACGCAGCTCCTAGAAGAAACGTGTTTCTGACTCGCTGAATCTCAACATAGATTCAATTCTCTTAGGTGAACGAACGCACAGCAGAGCAGTTTCAGGGAAGCGTTTCTCCTGAGTTTTAGACGACGTTTCCTGCTGTTTAGTACGTATGCCGGCATTGGGCTGGAAATACCGGTTTTGGGATTCTGCACAGAAAGGGTTTGCAAACCGCTGAATCCACACGTGAGTTTAACTCTGTCAGTTGAATGCACACATTGACAACCATCCAGTTAGATAGCTCCGTTTTGGTTTTAGAAACAGATCTTTCTCTGTACAGCCTATGGTCACATTCACTCGGGCATATCCCAAGGCAGCTCCTAGAAGAAACGTGTTTCTGACTCGCTGAATCTCAACATAGATTCAACTCTCTTAGGTGAACGAACGCACAGCAGAGCAGTTTCAAGGAAACGTTTCTCCTGAGTGTTAGACGAAGTTTCCTGCTGTTTAGTACGGATGCCGGCATTGGGCTGGAAATACCGGTTTTGGGATTCTGCACAGAAAGGGTTTGCAAACCGCTGAATCCACACGTGAGTTTAACTCTGTCAGTTGAATGCACACATTGACAACCATTCAGTTAGATAGCTCCGTTTTGGTTTTAGAAGCAGATATTTCTCTGTACAGCCTATGGTCCCATTCACTCGGGAATATCCCAATGCAGCTCCTAGAAGAAACGTGTTTCTGATTCGCTGAATCTCAACATAGATTCAACTCTCTTAGGTGAACGAACGCACAGCAGAGCAGTTTCAAGGAAACGTTTCTCCTGAGTTTTAGACGAAGTTTCCTGCTGATTAGTACGGATGCCGGCATTTGGTTCGAAATACCGTTTTTGGGATTCTGCACAGAAAGGGTTTGCAAACCGCTGAATCCACACGTGAGTTTAACTCTGTCAGGTGAATGCACACATTGACAACCATCCAGTTATATAGCTCCGTTTTGGTTTTAGAAGCAGATATTTCTCTGTACAGCCTATGGTCCCATTCACTCGGGAATATCCCAACGCAGCTCCTAGAAGAAACGAGTTTCCGACTCGCTGAATCTCAACATAGATTCAACTCTCTTAGGTGAACGAACGCACAGCAGAGCAGTTTCAAGGAAACCTTTCTCCTGAGTTTTAGACGAAGTTTCCTGCTGTTTAGTACGGATGCCGGCATTGGGCTGGAAATACCGGTTTTGGGATTCTGCACATAAAGGGTTTGCAAACCGCTGAATCCACACGTGAGTTTAACTCTGTCAGTTGAATGCACACATTGACAACCATCCAGTTAGATAGCTCCGTTTTGGTTTTAGAAGCAGATATTTCTCTGTACAGCCTATGGTCCCATTCACTCGGGAATATCCCAACGCAGCTCCTAGAAGAAACGTGTTTCTGACTCGCTGAATCTCAACATAGATTCAACTCTCTTAGGTGAACGAACGCACAGCAGAGCAGTTTCAAGGAAACGTTTCTCCTGAGTTTTAGACGAAGTTTCCTGCTGTTTAGTACGGATGCCGGCATTGGGCTGGAAATACCGGTTTTGGGATTCTGCACAGAAAGGGTTTGCAAACCGCTGAATCCACACGTGAGTTTAACTCTGTCAGTTGAATGCACACATTGACAACCATTCAGTTAGATAGCTCCGTTTTGGTTTTAGAAGCAGATATTTCTCTGTACAGCCTATGGTCCCATTCACTCGGGAATATCCCAACGCAGCTCCTAGAAGAAACGAGTTTCTGACTCGCTGAATCTCAACATAGATTCAACTCTCTTAGGTGAACGAACGCACAGCAGAGCAGCTTCAAGGAAACGTTTCTCCTGAGTTTTAGACGAAGTTTCCTGCTGTTTAGTACGAATGCCGGCATTGGGTTGCAAATACCGGTTTTGGGATTCTGCACAGAAAGGGTTTGCAAACCGCTGAATCCACACGTGAGTTTAACTCTGTCAGTTGAATGCACACATTGACAACCATCCAGTTAGATAGCTCCGTTTTGGTTTTAGAAGCAGATATTTCTCTGTACATCCTATGGTCCCATTCACTCGGGCATATCCCAACGCAGCTCCTAGAAGAAACGAGTTTCTGACTCGCTGAATCTCAACATAGATTCAACTCTCTTAGGTGAACGAACGCACAGCAGAGCAGTTTCAAGGAAACGTTTCTCCTGAGTTTTAGACGAAGTTTCCTGCTGTTTAGTACGGATGCCGGCACTGGGCTGGAAATACCGGTTTTGGGATTCTGCACAGAAAGGGTTTGCAAACCGCTGAATCCACACGTGAGTTTAACTCTGTCAGTTGAATGCACACATTGACAACCATTCAGTTAGATAGCTCCGTTTTGGTTTTAGAAGCAGATATTTCTCTGTACAGCCTATGGTCCCATTCACTCGGGAATATCGCAACACAGCTCCTAGAAGAAACGTGTTTCTGACTCGCTGAATCTCAACATAGATTCAACTCTCTTAGGTGAACGAACGCACAGCAGAGCAGTTTCAAGGAAACGTTTCTCCTGAGTTTTAGACGAAGTTTCCTGCTGATTAGTACGGATGCCGGCATTTGGTTCGAAATACCGGTTTTGGGATTCTGCACAGAAAGGGTTTGCAAACCGCTGAATCAACACGTGAGTTTACCTCTGTCAGTTGAATGTACACATTGACAACCATTCAGTTAGATAGCTCCGTTTTGGTTTTAGAAGCAGATATTTCTCTGTACAGCCTATGGTCCCATTCACTCGGGAATATCCCAACGGAGCTCTTGAAGAAACGTGTTTCTCACTCGCTGAATCTCAACATAGATTCAACTCTCTTAGGTGAACGAACGCACAGCAGAGCAGCTTCAAGGAAACGTTTCTCCTGAGTTTTAGACGAAGTTTCCTGCTGTTTAGTACGGATGCCGGCATTGGGTTGGAAATACCGGTTTTGGGATTCTGCACAGAAAGGGTTTGCAAACCGCTGAATCCACACGTGAGTTTAACTCTGTCAGTTGAATGCACACATTGACAACCATCCAGTTAGATAGCTCCGTTTTGGTTTTAGAAGCAGATATATCTCTGTACAGCCTATGGTCCCATTCACTCGGGAATATCCCAACGCAGCTCCTAGAAGAAACGTGTTTCTGACTCGCTGAATCTCAACATAGTTTCAACTCTCTTAGGTGAACGAACGCACAGCAGAGCAGTTTCAAGGAAACGTTTCTCCTGAGTTTTAGACGAAGTTTCCTGCTGTTTAGTATGGACGCCGGCATTGGGCTGGAAATACCGGTTTTGGGATTCTGCACAGAAAGGGTTTGCAAACCGCTGAATCCACACGTGAGTTTATCTCTGTCAGTTGAAAGCACACATTGACAACCATTCAGTTAGATAGCTCCGTTTTGGTTTTAGAAGCAGATATTTCTCTGTACAGCCTATGGTCCCATTCACTCGGGAATATCCCAACGCAGCTCCTAGAAGAAACGTGTTTCTGACTCGCTGAATCTCAACATAGATTCAACTCTCTTAGGTGAACGAACGCACAGCAGAGCAGTTTCAAGGAAACGTTTCTCCTGAGATTTAGACGAAGTTTCCTGCTGTTTAGTACGGATGCCGGCATTGGGCTGATAATACCGGTTTTGGGATTCTGCACAGAAAGGGTTTGCAAACCGCTGAATCCACACGTGAGTTTAACTCTGTCAGTTGAATGCACACATTGACAACCATTCAGTTAGATAGCACCGTTGTGGTTTTAGAAGCAGATATTTCTCTGTACAGCCTATGGTCCCATTCACTCGGGAATATCCCAATGTACCTCCTAGAAGAAACGTGTTTCTGACTCGCTGAATCTCAACATAGATTCAACTCTCTTAGGTGAACGAACGCACAGCAGAGCAGTTTCAAGGAAACGTTTCTCCTGAGTTTTAGACGAAGTTTCCTGCTGATTAGTACAGATGCCGGCATTTGGTTCGAAATACCGTTTTTGGGATTCTGCACAGAAAGGGTTTGCAAACCGCTGAATCCACACGTGAGTTTAACTCTGTCAGTTGAATGCACACATTGACAACCATCCAGTTAGATAGCTCCGTTTTGGTTTTAGAAGCAGATATTTCTCTTTGCAGCCTATGGTCCCATTCACTCGGGAATATCCCAACGTAGCTCCTAGAAGAAACGTGTTTCTGACTCGCTGAATCTCAACATAGATTCAACTGTCTTAGGTGAACGAACGCACAGCAGAGCAGTTTCAAGGAAGCGTTTCTCCTGAGTTTTAGAGGAAGTTTCCTGCTGTTTAGTACGTATGCCGGCATTGGGCTGGAAATACCGGTTTTGGGATTCTGCACAGAAAGGGTTTGCAAACCGCTGAATCCACACGTGAGTTTAACTCTGTCAGTTGAATGCACACATTGACAACCATCCAGTTAGAAAGCTCCGTTTTGGTTTTAGAAACAGATCTTTCTCTGTACAGCCTATGGTCACATTCACTCGGGAATATCCCAACGCAGCTCCTAGAAGAAACGTGTTTCTGACTCGCTGAATCTCAACATAGATTCAACTCTCTTAGGTGAACGAACGCACAGCAGAGCAGTTTCAAGGAAACGTTTCTCCTGAGTGTTAGACGAAGTTTCCTGCTGTTTAGTACGGATGCCGGCATTGGGCTGGAAATACCGGTTTTGGGATTCTGCACAGAAAGGGTTTGCAAACCGCTGAATCCACACGTGAGTTTAACTCTGTCAGTTGAATGCACACATTGACAACCATTCAGTAAGATAGCTCCGTTTTGCTTTTAGAAGCAGATATTTCTCTGTATAGCCTATGGTCCCATTCACTCGGGAATATCCCAATGCAGCTCCTAGAAGAAACGTGTTTCTGACTCGCTGAATCTCAACATAGATTCAACTCTCTTAGGTGAACGAACGCACAGCAGAGCAGTTTCAAGGAAACGTTTCTCCTGAGTTTTAGACGAAGTTTCCTGCTGATTAGTACGGATGCCGGCATTTGGTTCGAAATACCGTTTTTGGGATTCTGCACAGAAAGGGTTTGCAAACCGCTGAATCCACACGTGAGTTTAACTCTGTCAGTTGAATGCACACATTGACAACCATCCAGTTAGATAGCTCCGTTTTGGTTTTAGAAGCAGATATTTCTCTGTACAGCCTATGGTCCCATTCACTCGGGAATATCCCAACGCAGCTCCTAGAAGAAACGAGTTTCTGACTCGCTGAATCTCAACATAGATTCAACTCTCTCAGGTGAACGAACGCACAGCAGAGCAGTTTCAAGGAAACGTTTCTCCTGAGTTTTAGACGAAGTTTCCTGCTGTTTAGTACGTATGCAGGCATTGGGCTGGAAATACCGGTTTTGGGATTCTGCACAGAAAGGGTTTGCAAACCGCAGAATCCACACGTGAGTTTAACTCTGTCAGTTGAATGCACACATTGACAACTATTCAGTTAGATAGCTCCGTTTTGGTTTTAGAAGCAGATATTTCTCTGTACAGCCTATGGTCCCATTCACTCGGAAATATCCCAACGCAGCTCCTAGAAGAAACGTGTTTCTGACTCGCTGAATCTCAATAAAGATTCAACTCTCTTAGGTGAACGAACGCACAGCAGAGCAGCTTCAAGGAAACGTTTCTCCTGAGTTTTAGACGAAGTTTCCTGCTGTTTAGTACGGATGCCGGCATTGGGCTGGAATTACCGGTTTTGGGATTCTGCACAGAAAGGGTTTGCAAACCGCTGAATCCACACGTGAGTTTAACTCTGTCAGTTGAATGTACACATTGACAACCATCCAGTTAGATAGCTCCGTTTTGGTTTTAGAAGCAGATATTTCTCTGTACAGCCTATGGTCCCATTCACTCGGGAATATCCCAACGCAGCTCTTGAAGAAACGTGTTTCTGACTCGCTGAATCTCAACATAGATTCAACTCTCTTAGGTGAACGAACGCACAGCAGAGCAGCTTCAAGGAAACGTTTCTCCTGAGTTTTAGACGAAGTTTCCTGCTGTTTAGTACGGATGCCGGCATTGGGTTGGAATTACCGGTTTTGGGATTCTGCACAGAAAGGGTTTGCAAACCGCTGAATCCACACGTGAGTTTAACTCTGTCAGTTGAATGCACACATTGACAACCATCCAGTTAGATAGCTCCGTTTTGTTTTTATAAGCAGATATATCTCTGTACAGCCTATGTTCCCATTCATTCGGGAATATCCCAACGCAGCTCCTAGAAGAAACGAGTTTCTGACTCGCTGAATCTCAACATAGATTCAGCTCTCTTAGGTGAACGAACGCACAGCAGAGCAGTTTCAAGGAAACGTTTCTCCTGAGTTTTAGACGAAGTTTCCTGCTGTTTATTACGTATGCCGGCATTGGGCTGGACAAACCGGTTTTGGGATTCTGCACAGAAAGGGTTTGCAAACCGCTGAATCCACACGTGAGTTTAACTCTGTCAGTTGAATGCACGCATTGACAACCATCCAGTTAGATAGCTCCGTTTTGGTTTTAGAAGCAGATATTTCTCTGTACAGCCTATGGTCCCATTCACTCGGGAATATCCCAACGCAGCTCCTAGAAGAAACGTGTTTCTGACTCGTTGAAACTCAACATAGATTCAACTCTCTTAGGTGAACGAACGCACAGCAGAGCAGTTTCAAGGAAACGTTTCTCCTGAGTTTTAGACGAAGTTTCCTGCTGTTTAGTACGGATGCCGGCATTGGGCTGGAAATACCGGTTTTGGGATTCTGCACAGAAAGGGTTTGCAAACCGCTGAATCCACACGTGAGTTTAACTCTGTCAGTTGAATGCACACATTGACAACCATTCAGTTAGATAGCTCCGTTTTGGTTTTAGAAGCAGATATTTCTCTGTACAGCCTATGGTCCCATTCACTCGGGAATATCCCAATGCAGCTCCTAGAAGAAACGTGTTTCTGACTCGCTGAATCTCAACATAGATTCAACTCTCTTAGGTGAACGAACGCACAGCAGAGCAGTTTCAAGGAAACGTTTCTCCTGAGTTTTAGACGAAGTTTCCTGCTGATTAGTACGGATGCCGGCATTTGGTTCGAAATACCGTTTTTGGGATTCTGCACAGAAAGGGTTTGCAAACCGCTGAATCCACACGTGAGTTTAACTCTGTCAGTTGAATGCACACATTGACAACCATCCAGTTAGATAGCTCCGTTTTGGTTTTAGAAGCAGATAATTCTCTGTACAGCCTATGGTCCCATTCACTCGGGAATATCCCAACGCAGCTCCTAGAAGAAACGAGTTTCTGACTCGCTGAATCTCAACATAGATTCAACTCTCTCAGGAGAACGAACGCACAGCAGAGCAGTTTCAAGGAAACGTTTCTCCTGAGTTTTAGACGAAGTTTCCTGCTGTTTAGTACGTATGCAGGCATTGGGCTGGAAATACCGGTTTTGGGATTCTGCACAGAAAGGGTTTGCAAACCGCTGAATCCACACGTGAGTTTAACTCTGTCAGTTGAATGCACACATTGACAACTATTCAGTTAGATAGCTCCGTTTTGCTTTTAGAAGCAGATATTTCTCTGTACAGCCTATGGTCCCATTCACTCGGGAATATCCCAACGCAGCTCCTAGAAGAAACGTGTTTCTGACTCGCTGAATCTCAATATAGATTCAACTCTCTTAGGTGAACGAACGCACAGCAGAGCAGCTTCAAGGAAACGTTTCTCCTGAGTTTTAGACGAAGTTTCCTGCTGTTTAGTACGGATGCCGGCATTGGGCTGGAATTACCGGTTTTGGGATTCTGCACAGAAAGGGTTTGCAAACCGCTGAATCCACACGTGAGTTTAACTCTGTCAGTTGAATGTACACATTGACAACCATTCAGTTAGATAGCTCCGTTTTGGTTTTAGAAGCAGATATTTCTCTGTACAGCCTATGGTCCCCTTCACTCGGGAATATCCCAACGCAGCTCTTGAAGAAACGTGTTTCTGACTCGCTGAATCTCAACATAGATTCAACTCTCTTAGGTGAACGAACGCACAGCAGAGCAGCTTCAAGGAAACGTTTCTCCTGAGTTTTAGACGAAGTTTCCTGCTGTTTAGTACGGATGCCGGCATTGGGTTGGAATTACCGGTTTTGGGATTCTGCACAGAAAGGGTTTGCAAACCGCTGAATCCACACGTGAGTTTAACTCTGTCAGTTGAATGCACACATTGACAACCATCCAGTTAGATAGCTCCGTTTTGTTTTTATAAGCAGATATATCTCTGTACAGCCTATGTTCCCATTCATTCGGGAATATCCCAACGCAGCTCCTAGAAGAAACGAGTTTCTGACTCGCTGAATCTCAACATAGATTCAGCTCTCTTAGGTGAACGAACGCACAGCAGAGCAGTTTCAAGGAAACCTTTCTCCTGAGTTTTAGACGAAGTTTCCTGCTGTTTATTACGTATGCCGGCATTGGGCTGGACAAACCGGTTTTGGGATTCTGCACAGAAAGGGTTTGCAAACCGCTGAATCCACACGTGAGTTTAACTCTGTCAGTTGAATGCACGCATTGACAACCATCCAGTTAGATAGCTCCGTTTTGGTTTTAGAAGCAGATATTTCTCTGTACAGCCTATGGTCCCATTCACTCGGGAATATCCCAACGCAGCTCCTAGAAGAAACGTGTTTCTGACTCGTTGAAACTCATCATAGATTCAACTATCTTAGGTGAACGAACGCACAGCAGAGCAGTTTCAAGGAAACGTTTCTCCTGAGTTTTAGACGAAGTTTCCTGCTGTTTAGTACGGATGCCGGCATTGGGCTGGAAATACCGGTTTTGGGATTCTGCACAGAAAGGGTTTGCAAACCGCTGAATCCACACGTGAGTTTAACTCTGTCAGTTGAATGCACACATTGACAACCATTCAGTTAGATAGCTCCGTTTTGGTTTTAGAAGCAGATATTTCTCTGTACAGCCTATGGTCCCATTCACTCGGGAATATCCCAATGCAGCTCCTAGAAGAAACGTGTTTCTGACTCGCTGAATCTCAACATAGATTCAACTCTCTTAGGTGAACGAACGCACAGCAGAGCAGTTTCAAGGAAACGTTTCTCCTGAGTTTTAGACGAAGTTTCCTGCTGATTAGTACGGATGCCGGCATTTGGTTCGAAATACCGTTTTTGGGATTCTGCACAGAAAGGGTTTGCAAACCGCTGAATCCACACGTGAGTTTAACTCTGTCAGTTGAATGCACACATTGACAACCATCCAGTTAGATAGCTCCGTTTTGGTTTTAGAAGCAGATATTTCTCTGTACAGCCTATGGTCCCATTCACTCGGGAATATCCCAACGCAGCTCCTAGAAGAAACGAGTTTCTGACTCGCTGAATCTCAACATAGATTCAACTCCCTCAGGTGAACGAACGCACAGCAGAGCAGTTTCAAGGAAACGTTTCTCCTGAGTTTTAGACGAAGTTTCCTGCTGTTTAGTACGGATGCCGGCATTGGGCTGGAAATACCGGTTTTGGGATTCTGCACAGAAAGGGTTTGCAAACCGCTGAATCCACACGTGAGTTTAACTCTGTCAGTTGAATGCACACATTGACAACCATCCAGTTAGATAGCTCCGTTTTGGTTTTAGAAGCAGATATTTCTCTGTACAGCCTATGGTCCCATTCACTCGGGAATATCCCAACGCAGCTCCTAGAAGAAACGAGTTTCTCACTCGCTGAATCTCAACATAGATTCAACTACCTCAGGTGAACGAACGCACAGCAGAGCAGTTTCAAGGAAACGTTTCTCCTGAGTTTTAGACGAAGTTTCCTGCTGTTTAGTACGTATGCCGGCATTGGGCTGGAATTACCGGTTTTGGGATTCTGCACAGAAACGGTTTGCAAACCGCTGAATCCACACGTGAGTTTAACTCTGTCAGTTGAACGCACACATTGACAACTATTCATTTAGATAGCTCCGTTTTGGTTTTAGAAGCAGATATTTCTCTGTACAGCCTATGGTCCCATTCACTCGGGAATATCCCAACGCAGCTCCTAGAAGAAACGTGTTTCTGACTCGCTGAATCTCAACATAGATTCAACTCTCTTAGGTGAACGAACGCACAGCAGAGCAGTTTCAAGGAAACGTTTCTCCTGAGTTTTAGACGAAGTTTCCTGCTGATTAGTACGGATGCCGGCATTTGGTTCGAAATACCGTTTTTGGGATTCTGCACAGAAAGGGTTTGCAAACCGCTGAATCCACACGTGAGTTTAACTCTGTCAGTTGAATGCACGCATTGACAACCATTCAGTTAGATAGCTCCGTTTTGGTTTTAGAAGTAGATATTTCTCTGTACAGCCTATGGTCCCATTCACTCGGGAATATACCAACGCAGCTCCTAGAAGAAACGTGTTTCTGACTCGCTGAGTCTCAACATAGATTCAACTCTCTTAGGTGAACGAACGCACAGCAGAGCAGTTTCAAGGAAACGTTTCTCCTGAGTTTTAGACGAAGTTTCCTGCTGTTTAGTACGTATGCCGGCATTGGGTTGGAAATACCGGTTTTGGGATTCTGCACAGAGAGGGTTTGCAAACCTCTGAATCCACACGAGAGTTTAACTCTGTCAGTTGAATGCACACATTGACAACCTTTCAGTTTGATAGCACCCTTTTGGTTTTAGAAGCAGATATTTCTCTGTACAGCCTATGGTCCCATTCACTCGGGAATATCCCAACGCAGCTCCTAGAAGAAACGTGTTTCTGACTCGCTGAATCTCAACATAGATTCAACTCTCTTAGGTGAACGAACGCACAGCAGAGTAGTTTCAAGGAAACGTTTCTCCTGAGTTTTAGACGAAGTTTCCTGCTGTTTAGTACGTATGCCGGCATTGGGCTGGACATACCGGTTTTGGGATTCTGCACAGAAAGGGTTTGCAAACCGCTGAATCCACACGTGAGTTTAACTCTGTCAGTTGAATGCACACATTGACAACCATTCAGTTAGATAGCTCCGTTTTGGTTTTAGAAGCAGATATTTCTCTGTACAGCCTATGGTCCCATTCACTCGGGAATATCCTAACGCAGCTCTTGAAGAAACGTGTTTCTGACTCGCTGAATCTCAACATAGATTCAACTCTCTTAGGTGAACGAACGCACAGCAGAGCAACTTCAAGGAAACGTTTCTCCTGAGTTTTAGACGAAGTTTCCTGCTGTTTAGTACGGATGCCGGCATTGGGTTGGAATTACCGGTTTTGGGATTCTGCACAGAAAGGGTTTGCAAACCGCTGAATCCACACGTGAGTTTAACTCTTTCAGTTGAATGCACACATTGACAACCCTCCAGTTAGATAGCTCCGTTTTGGTTTTTTAAGCAGATATATCTCTGTACAGCCTATGGTCCCATTCACTCGGGAATATCCCAACGCAGCTCCTAGAAGAAACGAGTTTCTGACTCGCTGAATCTCAACATAGATTCAACTCTCTTAGGTGAACGAACGCACAGCAGAGCAGTTTCAAGGAAACGTTTCTCCTGAGTTTTAAACGAAGTTTCCTGCTGTTTATTACGTATGCCGGCATTGGGCTGGACATACCGGTTTTGGGATTCTGCACAGAAAGGGTTTGCAAACCGCTGAATCCACACGTGAGTTTAACTCTGTCAGTTGAATGCACGCATTGACAACCATTCAGTTAGATAGCTCCGTTTTGGTTTTAGAAGCAGATATTTCTCTGTACAGCCTATGGTCCCATTCACTCGGGAATATACCAACGCAGCTCCTAGAAGAAACGTGTTTCTGACTCGCCAAGTCTCAACATAGACTCAACTCTCTTAGGTGAACGAACGCACAGCAGAGCAGTTTCAAGGAAACGTTTCTCCTGAGTTTTAGACGAAGTTTCCTGCTGATTAGTACGGATGCCGGCATTTGGTTCGAAATACCGTTTTTGGGATTCTGCACAGAAAGGGTTTGCAAACCGCTGAATCCACACGTGAGTTTAACTCTGTCAGTTGAATGCACACATTGACAACCATCCAGTTAGATAGCTCCGTTTTGGTTTTAGAAGCAGATATTTCTCTGTACAGCCTATGGTCCCATTCACTCGGGAATATCCCAACGCAGCTCCTAGAAGAAACGAGTTTCTGACTCGCTGAATCTCAACATAGATTCAACTCTCTCAGGTGAACGAACGCACAGCAGAGCAGTTTCAAAGAAACGTTTCTCCTGAGTTTTAGACGAAGTTTCCTGCTGTTTATTACGTATGCCGGCATTGGGCTGGACATACCGGTTTTGGGATTCTGCACAGAAAGGGTTTGCAAACCGCTGAATCCACACGTGTGTTTAACTCTGTCAGTTGAATGCACGCATTGACAACCATTCAGTTAGATAGCTCCGTTTTGGTTTTAGAAGTAGATATTTCTCTGTACAGCCTATGGTCCCATTCACTCGGGAATATACCAACGCAGCTCCTAGAAGAAACGTGTTTCTGACTCGCCAAGTCTCAACATAGATTCAACTCTCTTAGGTGAACGAACGCACAGCAGAGCAGTTTCAAGGAAACGTTTCTCCTGAGTTTTAGACGAAGTTTCCTGCTGTTTAGTACGAATGCCGGCATTGGGTTGGAAATACCGGTTTTGGGATTCTGCACAGAAAGGGTTTGCAAACCGCTGAATCCACACGTGAGTTTAACTCTGTCAGTTGAATGCACACATTGACAACCATCCAGTTAGATAGCTCCGTTTTGGTTTTAGAAGCAGATATTTCGCTGTACAGCCTATGGTCCCATTCACTCGGGAATATCCCAACGCAGCTCCTAGAAGAAACGAGTTTCTGACTCGCTGAATCTCAACATAGATTCAACTCTCTTAGGTGAACGAACGCACAGCAGAGCAGTTTCAAGGAAACGTTTCTCCTGAGTTTTAGACGAAGTTTCCTGCTGTTTAGTACGGATGCCGGCATTGGGCTGGACATACCGGTTTTGGGATTCTGCACAGAAAGGGTTTGCAAACCGCTGAATCCACACGTGAGTTTAACTCTGTCAGTTGAATGCACACATTGACAACCATCCACTTAGATAGCTCCGTTTTGGTTTTAGAAGCAGATATTTCTCTGTACAGCCTATGGTCACATTCACTCGGGAATATCCCAACGCAGCTCCTAGAAGAAACGTGTTTCTGACTCGCTGAATCTCAACATAGATTCAACTCTCTTAGGTGAACGAACGCAGAGCAGAGCAGTTTCAAGGAAACGTTTCTCCTGAGTTTTAGACGAAGTTTCCTGCTGTTTAGTACGGATGCCGGCATTGGGCTGGAAATACCGGTTTTGGGATTCTGCACAGAAAGGGTTTGCAGACCGCTGAATCCACACGGGAGTTTAACTCTGTCAGTTGAATGCACATATTGACAACCATCCAGTTAGATAGCTCCGTTATGGTTTTAGAAGCAGATATTTCTCTGTACAGCCTATGGTCCCATTCACTCGGGAATATCCCAACGCAACTCCTAGAAGAAACGTGTTTCTGACTCGCTGAATCTCAACATAGACTCAACTCTCTTAGGTGAACGAACGCACAGCAGAGCAGTTTCAAGGAAACGTTTCTCCTGAGTTTTAGACGAAGTTTCCTGCTGTTTAGTACGGATGCCGGCATTGGGCTGGAAATACCGGTTTTGGGATTCTGCACAGAAAGGGTTTGCAAACCGCTGAATCCACACGTGAGTTTAACTCTGTCAGTTGAATGCACACATTGACAACCATTCAGTTAGATAGCACCATTTTGGTTTTAGAAGCAGATATTTCTCTGTACAGCCTATGGTCCCATTCACTCGGGAATATCCCAACACAGCTCCTAGAAGAAACGTGTTTCTGACTCGCTGAATCTCAACATAGATTCAACTCTCTTAGGTGAACGAACGCACAGCAGAGCAGTTTCAAGGAAACGTTTCTCCTGAGTTTTAGACGAAGTTTCCTGCTGATTAGTACGGATGCCGGCATTTGGTTCGAAATACCGGTTTTGGGATTCTGCACAGAAAGGGTTTGCAAACCGCTGAATCAACACGTGAGTTTACCTCTGTCAGTTGAATGTACACATTGACAACCATTCAGTTAGATAGCTCCGTTTTGGTTTTAGAAGCAGATATTTCTCTGTACAGCCTATGGTCCCATTCACTCGGGAATATCCCAACGGAGCTCTTGAAGAAACGTGTTTCTGACTCGCTGAATCTCAACATAGATTCAACTCTCTTAGGTGAACGAACGCACAGCAGAGCAGCTTCAAGGAAACGTTTCTCCTGAGTTTTAGACGAAGTTTCCTGCTGTTTAGTACGGATGCCGGCATTGGGTTGGAAATACCGGTTTTGGGATTCTGCACAGAAAGGGTTTGCAAACCGCTGAATCCACACGTGAGTTTAACTCTGTCAGTTGAATGCACACATTGACAACCATCCAGTTAGATAGCTCCGTTTTGGTTTTAGAAGCAGATATATCTCTGTACAGCCTATGGTCCCATTCACTCGGGAATATCCAAACGCAGCTCCTAGAAGAAACGTGTTTCTGACTCGCTGAATCTCAACATAGTTTCAACTCTCTTAGGTGAACGAACGCACAGCAGAGCAGTTTCAAGGAAACGTTTCTCCTGAGTTTTAGACGAAGTTTCCTGCTGTTTAGTACGGACGCCGGCATTGGGCTGGAAATACCGGTTTTGGGATTCTGCACAGAAAGGGTTTGCAAACCGCTGAATCCACACGTGAGTTTATCTCTGTCAGTTGAAAGCACACATTGACAACCATTCAGTTAGATAGCTCCGTTTTGGTTTTAGAAGCAGATATTTCTCTGTACAGCCTATGGTCCCATTCACTCGGGAATATCCCAACGCAGCTCCTAGAAGAAACGAGTTTCTGACTCGCTGAATCTCAACATAGATTCAACTCTCTTAGGTGAACGAACGCACAGCAGAGCAGTTTCAAGGAAACGTTTCTCCTGAGTTTTAGACGAAGTTTCCTGCTGTTTAGTACGGATGCCGGCATTGGGCTGGACATACCGGTTTTGGGATTCTGCACAGAAAGGGTTTGCAAACCGCTGAATCCACACGTGAGTTTAACTCTGTCAGTTGAATGCACACATTGACAACCATCCACTTAGATAGCTCCGTTTTGGTTTTAGAAGCAGATATTTCTCTGTACAGCCTATGGTCACATTCACTCGGGAATATCCCAACGCAGCTCCTAGAAGAAACGTGTTTCTGACTCGCTGAATCTCAACATAGATTCAACTCTCTTAGGTGAACGAACGCAGAGCAGAGCAGTTTCAAGGAAACGTTTCTCCTGAGTTTTAGACGAAGTTTCCTGCTGTTTAGTACGGATGCCGGCATTGGGCTGGAAATACCGGTTTTGGGATTCTGCACAGAAAGGGTTTGCAAACCGCTGAATCCACACGGGAGTTTAACTCTGTCAGTTGAATGCACATATTGACAACCATCCAGTTAGATAGCTCCGTTATGGTTTTAGAAGCAGATATTTCTCTGTACAGCCTATGGTCCCATTCACTCGGGAATATCCCAACGCAACTCCTAGAAGAAACGTGTTTCTGACTCGCTGAATCTCAACATAGACTCAACTCTCTTAGGTGAACGAACGCACAGCAGAGCACTTTCAAGGAAACGTTTCTCCTGAGTTTTAGACGAAGTTTCCTGCTGTTTAGTACGGATGCCGGCATTGGGCTGGAAATACCGGTTTTGGGATTCTGCACAGAAAGGGTTTGCAAACCGCTGAATCCACACGTGAGTTTAACTCTGTCAGTTGAATGCACACATTGACAACCATTCAGTTAGATAGCACCATTTTGGTTTTAGAAGCAGATATTTCTCTGTACAGCCTATGGTCCCATTCACTCGGGAATATCCCAACACAGCTCCTAGAAGAAACGTGTTTCTGACTCGCTGAATCTCAACATAGATTCAACTCTCTTAGGTGAACGAACGCACAGCAGAGCAGTTTCAAGGAAACGTTTCTCCTGAGTTTTAGACGAAGTTTCCTGCTGATTAGTACGGATGCCGGCATTTGGTTCGAAATACCGGTTTTGGGATTCTGCACAGAAAGGGTTTGCAAACCGCTGAATCAACACGTGAGTTTACCTCTGTCAGTTGAATGTACACATTGACAACCATTCAGTTAGATAGCTCCGTTTTGGTTTTAGAAGCAGATATTTCTCTGTACAGCCTATGGTCCCATTCACTCGGGAATATACCAACGGAGCTCTTGAAGAAACGTGTTTCTGACTCGCTGAATCTCAACATAGATTCAACTCTCTTAGGTGAACGAACGCACAGCAGAGCAGCTTCAAGGAAACGTTTCTCCTGAGTTTTAGACGAAGTTTCCTGCTGTTTAGTACGGATGCCGGCATTGGGTTGGAAATACCGGTTTTGGGATTCTGCACAGAAAGGGTTTGCAAACCGCTGAATCCACACGTGAGTTTAACTCTGTCAGTTGAATGCACACATTGACAACCATCCAGTTAGATAGCTCCGTTTTGGTTTTAGAAGCAGATATATCTCTGTACAGCCTATGGTCCCATTCACTCGGGAATATCCAAACGCAGCTCCTAGAAGAAACGTGTTTCTGACTCGCTGAATCTCAACATAGTTTCAACTCTCTTAGGTGAACGAACGCACAGCAGAGCAGTTTCAAGGAAACGTTTCTCCTGAGTTTTAGACGAAGTTTCCTGCTGTTTAGTACGGACGCCGGCATTGGGCTGGAAATACCGGTTTTGGGATTCTGCACAGAAAGGGTTTGCAAACCGCTGAATCCACACGTGAGTTTATCTCTGTCAGTTGAAAGCACACATTGACAACCATTCAGTTAGATAGCTCCGTTTTGGTTTTAGAAGCAGATATTTCTCTGTACAGCCTATGGTCCCATTCACTCGGGAATATCCCAACGCAGCTCCTAGAAGAAACGAGTTTCTGACTCGCTGAATCTCAACATAGATTCAACTCTCTTAGGTGAACGAACGCACAGCAGAGCAGTTTCAAGGAAACGTTTCTCCTGAGTTTTAGACGAAGTTTCCTGCTGTTTAGTACGGATGCCGGCATTGGGCTGGACATACCGGTTTTGGGATTCTGCACAGAAAGGGTTTGCAAACCGCTGAATCCACACGTGAGTTTAACTCTGTCAGTTGAATGCACACATTGACAACCATCCACTTAGATAGCTCCGTTTTGGTTTTAGAAGCAGATATTTCTCTGTACAGCCTATGGTCACATTCACTCGGGAATATCCCAACGCAGCTCCTAGAAGAAACGTGTTTCTGACTCGCTGAATCTCAACATAGATTCAACTCTCTTAGGTGAACGAACGCAGAGCAGAGCAGTTTCAAGGAAACGTTTCTCCTGAGTTTTAGACGAAGTTTCCTGCTGTTTAGTACGGATGCCGGCATTGGGCTGGAAATACCGGTTTTGGGATTCTGCACAGAAAGGGTTTGCAAACCGCTGAATCCACACGGGAGTTTAACTCTGTCAGTTGAATGCACATATTGACAACCATCCAGTTAGATAGCTCCGTTATGGTTTTAGAAGCAGATATTTCTCTGTACAGCCTATGGTCCCATTCACTCGGGAATATCCCAACGCAACTCCTAGAAGAAACGTGTTTCTGACTCGCTGAATCTCAACATAGACTCAACTCTCTTAGGTGAACGAACGCACAGCAGAGCACTTTCAAGGAAACGTTTCTCCTGAGTTTTAGACGAAGTTTCCTGCTGTTTAGTACGGATGCCGGCATTGGGCTGGAAATACCGGTTTTGGGATTCTGCACAGAAAGGGTTTGCAAACCGCTGAATCCACACGTGAGTTTAACTCTGTCAGTTGAATGCACACATTGACAACCATTCAGTTAGATAGCACCATTTTGGTTTTAGAAGCGGATATTTCTCTGTACAGACTATGGTCCCATTCACTCGGGAATATCCCAACACAGCTCCTAGAAGAAACGTGTTTCTGACTCGCTGAATCTCAACATAGATTCAACTCTCTTAGGTGAACGAACGCACAGCAGAGCAGTTTCAAGGAAACGTTTCTCCTGAGTTTTAGACGAAGTTTCCTGCTGATTAGTACGGATGCCGGCATTTGGTTCGAAATACCGATTTTGGGATTCTGCACAGAAAGGGTTTGCAAACCGCTGAATCCACACGTGAGTTTAACTCTGTCAGTTGAATGCACACATTGACAACCATCCAGTTAGATAGCTCCGTTTTGGTTTTAGAAGCAGATATTTCTCTGTACATCCTATGGTCCCATTCACTCGGGAATATCCCAACGCAGCTCCTAGAAGAAACGAGTTTCTGACTCGCTGAATCTCAACATAGATTCAACTCTCTTAGGTGAACGAACGCACAGCAGAGCAGTTTCAAGGAAACGTTTCTCCTGAGTTTTAGAGGAAGTTTCCTGCTGTTTAGTACGGATGCCGGCATTGGGCTGGAAATACCGGTTTTGGGATTCTGCACAGAAAGGGTTTGCAAACCGCTGAATCCACACGTGAGTTTAACTCTGTCAGTTGAATGCACACATTGACAACCATTCAGTTAGATAGCACCGTTGTGGTTTTAGAAGCAGATATTTCTCTGTACAGCCTATGGTCCCATTCACTCGGGAATATCCCAACGCAGCTCCTAGAAGAAACGTGTTTCTGACTCGCTGAATCTCAACATAGATTCAACTCTCTTAGGTGAACGAACGCACAGCAGAGCAGTTTCAAGGAAACGTTTCTCCTGAGTTTTAGACGAAGTTTCCTGCTGATTAGTACGGATGCCGGCATTTGGTTCGAAATACCGATTTTGGGATTCTGCACAGAAAGGGTTTGCAAACCGCTGAATCCACACGTGAGTTTAACTCTGTCAGTTGAATGCACACATTGACAACCATCCAGTTAGATAGCTCCGTTTTGGTTTTAGAAGCAGATATTTCTCTGTACATCCTATGGTCCCATTCACTCGGGAATATCCCAACGCAGCTCCTAGAAGAAACGAGTTTCTGACTCGCTGAATCTCAACATAGATTCAACTCTCTTAGGTGAACGAACGCACAGCAGAGCAGTTTCAAGGAAACGTTTCTCCTGAGTTTTAGACGAAGTTTCCTGCTGTTTAGTACGGATGCCGGCATTGGGCTGGAAATCCCGGTTTTGGGATTCTGCACAGAAAGGGTTTGCAAACCGCTGAATCCACACGTGAGTTTAACTCTGTCAGTTGAATGCACACATTGACAACCATTCAGTTAGATAGCACCGTTGTGGTTTTAGAAGCAGATATTTCTCTGTACAGCCTATGGTCCCATTCACTCGGGAATATCCCAACGCAGCTCCTAGAAGAAACGTGTTTCTGACTCGCTGAATCTCAACATAGATTCAACTCTCTTAGGTGAACGAACGCACAGCAGAGCAGTTTCAAGGAAACGTTTCTCCTGAGTTTTAGACGAAGTTTCCTGCTGATTAGTACGGATGCCGGCATTTGGTTCGAAATACCGATTTTGGGATTCTGCACAGAAAGGGTTTGCAAACCGCTGAATCCACACGTGAGTTTAACTCTGTCAGTTGAATGCACACATTGACAACCATCCAGTTAGATAGCTCCGTTTTGGTTTTAGAAGCAGATATTTCTCTGTACATCCTATGGTCCCATTCACTCGGGAATGTCCCAACGCAGCTCCTAGAAGAAACGAGTTTCTGACTCGCTGAATCTCAACATAGATTCAACTCTCTTAGGTGAACGAACGCACAGCAGAGCAGTTTCAAGGAAACGTTTCTCCTGAGTTTTAGACGAAGTTTCCTGCTGTTTAGTACGGATGCCGGCATTGGGCTGGAAATACCGGTTTTGGGATTCTGCACAGAAAGGGTTTGCAAACCGCTGAATCCACACGTGAGTTTAACTCTGTCAGTTGAATGCACACATTGACAACCATTCAGTTAGATAGCACCGTTGTGGTTTTAGAAGCAGATATTTCTCTGTACAGCCTATGGTCCCATTCACTCGGGAATATCCCAACGCAGCTCCTAGAAGAAACGTGTTTCTGACTCGCTGAATCTCAACATAGATTCAACTCTCTTAGGTGAACGAACGCACAGCAGAGCAGTTTCAAGGAAACGTTTCTCCTGAGTTTTAGACGAAGTTTCCTGCTGATTAGTACGGATGCCGGCATTTGGTTCGAAATACCGATTTTGGGATTCTGCACAGAAAGGGTTTGCAAACCGCTGAATCCACACGTGAGTTTAACTCTGTCAGTTGAATGCACACATTGACAACCATCCAGTTAGATAGCTCCGTTTTGGTTTTAGAAGCAGATATTTCTCTGTACATCCTATGGTCCCATTCACTCGGGAATATCCCAACGCAGCTCCTAGAAGAAACGAGTTTCTGACTCGCTGAATCTCAACATAGATTCAACTCTCTTAGGTGAACGAACGCACAGCAGAGCAGTTTCAAGGAAACGTTTCTCCTGAGTTTTAGAGGAAGTTTCCTGCTGTTTAGTACGGATGCCGGCATTGGGCTGGAAATACCGGTTTTGGGATTCTGCACAGAAAGGGTTTGCAAACCGCTGAATCCACACGTGAGTTTAACTCTGTCAGTTGAATGCACACATTGACAACCATTCAGTTAGATAGCACCGTTGTGGTTTTAGAAGCAGATATTTCTCTGTACAGCCTATGGTCCCATTCACTCGGGAATATCCCAACGCAGCTCCTAGAAGAAACGTGTTTCTGACTCGCTGAATCTCAACATAGATTCAACTCTCTTAGGTGAACGAACGCACAGCAGAGCAGTTTCAAGGAAACGTTTCTCCTGAGTTTTAGACGAAGTTTCCTGCTGATTAGTACGGATGCCGGCATTTGGTTCGAAATACCGATTTTGGGATTCTGCACAGAAAGGGTTTGCAAACCGCTGAATCCACACGTGAGTTTAACTCTGTCAGTTGAATGCACACATTGACAACCATCCAGTTAGATAGCTCCGTTTTGGTTTTAGAAGCAGATATTTCTCTGTACATCCTATGGTCCCATTCACTCGGGAATATCCCAACGCAGCTCCTAGAAGAAACGAGTTTCTGACTCGCTGAATCTCAACATAGATTCAACTCTCTTAGGTGAACGAACGCACAGCAGAGCAGTTTCAAGGAAACGTTTCTCCTGAGTTTTAGACGAAGTTTCCTGCTGTTTAGTACGGATGCCGGCATTGGGCTGGAAATACCGGTTTTGGGATTCTGCACAGAAAGGGTTTGCAAACCGCTGAATCCACACGTGAGTTTAACTCTGTCAGTTGAATGCACACATTGACAACCATTCAGTTAGATAGCACCGTTGTGGTTTTAGAAGCAGATATTTCTCTGTACAGCCTATGGTCCCATTCACTCGGGAATATCCCAACGCAGCTCCTAGAAGAAACGTGTTTCTGACTCGCTGAATCTCAACATAGATTCAACTCTCTTAGGTGAACGAACGCACAGCAGAGCAGTTTCAAGGAAACGTTTCTCCTGAGTTTTAGACGAAGTTTCCTGCTGATTAGTACGGATGCCGGCATTTGGTTCGAAATACCGATTTTGGGATTCTGCACAGAAAGGGTTTGCAAACCGCTGAATCCACACGTGAGTTTAACTCTGTCAGTTGAATGCACACATTGACAACCATCCAGTTAGATAGCTCCGTTTTGGTTTTAGAAGCAGATATTTCTCTGTACATCCTATGGTCCCATTCACTCGGGAATATCCCAACGCAGCTCCTAGAAGAAACGAGTTTCTGACTCGCTGAATCTCAACATAGATTCAACTCTCTTAGGTGAACGAACGCACAGCAGAGCAGTTTCAAGGAAACGTTTCTCCTGAGATTTAGACGAAGTTTCCTGCTGTTTAGTACGGATGCCGGCATTGGGCTGGAAATACCGGTTTTGGGATTCTGCACAGAAAGGGTTTGCAAACCGCTGAATCCACACGTGAGTTTAACTCTGTCAGTTGAATGCACACATTGACAACCATTCAGTTAGATAGCACCGTTGTGGTTTAAGAAGCAGATATTTCTCTGTACAGCCTATGGTCCCATTCACTCGGGAATATCCCTATGTAGCTCCTAGAAGAAACGTGTTTCTGACTCGCTGAATCTCAACATAGATTCAACTCTCTTAGGTGAACGAACGCACAGCAGAACAGTTTCAAGGAAACGTTTCTCCTGAGTTTTAGACGAAGTCTCCTGCTGATTAGTACGGATGCCGGCATTTGGTCCGAAATACCGTTTTTGGGATTCTGCACAGAAAGGGTTTGCAAACCGCTGAATCCACACGTGAGTTTAACTCTGTCAGTTGAATGCACACATTGACAACCATCCAGTTAGATAGCTCCGTTTTGGTTTTAGAAGCAGATATTTCTCTGTACAGCCTATGGTCCCATTCACTCGGGAATATCCCAACGTAGCTCCTAGAAGAAACGTGTTTCTGACTCGCTGAATCTCAACATAGATTCAACTCTCTTAGGTGAACGAACGCACAGCAGAGCAGTTTCAAGGAAGCGTTTCTCCTGAGTTTTAGACGAAGTTTCCTGCTGTTTATTACGTATGCCGGCATTGGGCTGGACATACCGGTTTTGGGATTCTGCACAGAAAGGGTTTGCAAACCGCTGAATCCACACGTGAGTTTAACTCTGTCAGTTGAATGCACACATTGACAACCATCCAGTTAGATATCTCCGTTTTGGTTTTAGAAACAGATCTTTCTCTGTACAGCCTATGGTCACATTCACTCGGGAATATCCTAACGCAGCTCCTAGAAGAAACGTGTTTCTGACTCGCTGAATCTCAACATAGATTCAACTCTCTTAGGTGAACGAACGCACAGCAGAGCAGTTTCAAGGAAACGTTTCTCCTGAGTTTTAGACGAAGTTTCCTGCTGTTTAGTACGTATGCAGGCATTGGGCTGGAAATACCGGTTTTGGGATTCTGCACAGAAAGGGTTTGCAAACCGCTGAATCCACACGTGAGTTTAACTCTGTCAGTTGAATGCACACATTGACAACTATTCAGTTAGATAGCTCCGTTTTGGTTTTAGAAGCAGATATTTCTCTGTACAGCCTATGGTCCCATTCACTCGGAAATATCCCAACGCAGCTCCTAGAAGAAACGTGTTTCTGACTCGCTGAATCTCAATAAAGATTCAACTCTCTTAGGTGAACGAACGCACAGCAGAGCAGCTTCAAGGAAACGTTTCTCCTGAGTTTTAGACGAAGTTTCCTGCTGTTTAGTACGGATGCCGGCATTGGGCTGGAATTACCGGTTTTGGGATTCTGCACAGAAAGGGTTTGCAAACCGCTGAATCCACACGTGAGTTTAACTCTGTCAGTTGAATGTACACATTGACAACCATTCAGTTAGATAGCTCCGTTTTGGTTTTAGAAGCAGATATTTCTCTGTACAGCCTATGGTCCCCTTCACTCGGGAATATCCCAACGCAGCTCTTGAAGAAACGTGTTTCTGACTCGCTGAATCTCAACATAGATTCAACTCTCTTAGGTGAACGAACGCACAGCAGAGCAGCTTCAAGGAAACGTTTCTCCTGAGTTTTAGACGAAGTTTCCTGCTGTTTAGTACGGATGCCGGCATTGGGTTGGAATTACCGGTTTTGGGATTCTGCACAGAAAGGGTTTGCAAACCGCTGAATCCACACGTGAGTTTAAATCTGTCAGTTGAATGCACACATTGACAACCATCCAGTTAGATAGCTCCGTTTTGTTTTTATAAGCAGATATATCTCTGTACAGCCTATGTTCCCATTCATTCGGGAATATCCCAACGCAGCTCCTAGAAGAAACGAGTTTCTGACTCGCTGAATCTCAACATAGATTCAGCTCTCTTAGGTGAACGAACGCACAGCAGAGCAGTTTCAAGGAAACGTTTCTCCTGAGTTTTAGACGAAGTTTCCTGCTGTTTATTACGTATGCCGGCATTGGGCTGGACAAACCGGTTTTGGGATTCTGCACAGAAAGGGTTTGCAAACCGCTGAATCCACACGTGAGTTTAACTCTGTCAGTTGAATGCACGCATTGACAACCATCCAGTTAGATAGCTCCGTTTTGGTTTTAGAAGCAGATATTTCTCTGTACAGCCTATGGTCCCATTCACTCGGGAATATCCCAACGCAGCTCCTAGAAGAAACGTGTTTCTGACTCGTTGAAACTCAACATAGATTCAACGCTCTTAGGTGAACGAACGCACAGCAGAGCAGTTTCAAGGAAACGTTTCTCCTGAGTTTTAGACGAAGTTTCCTGCTGTTTAGTACGGATGCCGGCATTGGGCTGGAAATACCGGTTTTGGGATTCTGCACAGAAAGGGTTTGCAAACCGCTGAATCCACAAGTGAGTTCAACTCTGTCAGTTGAATGCACACATTGACAACCATTCAGTTAGATAGCTCCGTTTTGGTTTTAGAAGCAGATATTTCTCTGTACAGCCTATGGTCCCATTCACTCGGGAATATCCCAATGCAGCTCCAAGAAGAAACGTGTTTCTGACTCGCTGAATCTCAACATAGATTCAACTCTCTTAGGTGAACGAACGCACAGCAGAGCAGTTTCAAGGAAACGTTTCTCCTGAGTTTTAGACGAAGTTTCCTGCTGATTAGTACGGATGCCGGCATTTGGTTCGAAATACCGTTTTTGGGATTCTGCACAGAAAGGGTTTGCAAACCGCTGAATCCACACGTGAGTTTAACTCTGTCAGTTGAATGCACACATTGGCAACCATCCAGTTAGATAGCTCCGTTTTGGTTTTAGAAGCAGATATTTCTCTGTACAGCCTATGGTCCCATTCACTCGGGAATATCCCAACGCAGCTCCTAGAAGAAACGAGTTTCTGACTCGCTGAATCTCAACATAGATTCAACTCTCTCAGGTGAACGAACGCACAGCAGAGCAGTTTCAAGGAAACGTTTCTCCTGAGTTTTAGACGAAGTTTCCTGCTGTTTAGTACGTATGCCGGCATTGGGCTGGAAATACCGGTTTTGGGATTCTGCACAGAAAGGGTTTGCAAACCGCTGAATCCACACGTGAGTTTAACTCTGTCAGTTGAATGCACACATTGACAACTATTCAGTTAGATAGCTCCGTTTTGGTTTTAGAAGCAGATATTTCTCTGTACAGCCTATGGTCCCATTCACTCGGGAATATCCCAACGCAGCTCCTAGAAGAAACGTGTTTCTGACTCGCTGAATCTCAACATAGATTCAACTCTCTTAGGTGAACGAACGCACAGCAGAGCAGCTTCAAGGAAACGTTTCTCCTGAGTTTTAGACGAAGTTTCCTGCTGTTTAGTACGGATGCCGGCATTGGGCTGGAATTACCGGTTTTGGGATTCTGCACAGAAAGGGTTTGCAAACCGCTGAATCCACACGTGAGTTTAACTCTGTCAGTTGAATGTACACATTGACAACCATTCAGTTAGATAGCTCCGTTTTGGTTTTAGAAGCAGATATTTCTCTGTACAGCCTATGGTCCCCTTCACTCGGGAATATCCCAAAGCAGCTCTTGAAGAAACGTGTTTCTGACTCGCTGAATCTCAACATAGATTCAACTCTCTTAGGTGAACGAACGCACAGCAGAGCAGCTTCAAGGAAACGTTTCTCCTGAGTTTTAGACGAAGTTTCCTGCTGTTTAGTACGGATGCCGGCATTGGGTTGGAATTACCGGTTTTGGGATTCTGCACAGAAAGGGTTTGCAAACCGCTGAATCCACACGTGAGTTTAACTCTGTCAGTTGAATGCACACATTGACAACCATCCATTTAGATAGCTCCGTTTTGTTTTTATAAGCAGATATATCTCTGTACAGCCTATGTTCCCATTCATTCGGGAATATCCCAACGCAGCTCCTAGAAGAAACGAGTTTCTGACTCGCTGAATCTCAACATAGATTCAGCTCTCTTAGGTGAACGAACGCACAGCAGAGCAGTTTCAAGGAAACGTTTCTCCTGAGTTTTAGACGAAGTTTCCTGCTGTTTATTACGTATGCCGGCATTGGGCTGGACAAACCGGTTTTGGGATTCTGCACAGAAAGGGTTTGCAAACCGCTGAATCCACACGTGAGTTTAACTCTGTCAGTTGAATGCACGCATTGACAACCATCCAGTTAGATAGCTCCGTTTTGGTTTTAGAAGCAGATATTTCTCTGTACAGCCTATGGTCCCATTCACTCGGGAATATCCCAACGCAGCTCCTAGAAGAAACGAGTTTCTGACTCGCTGAATCTCAACATAGATTCAACTCCCTCAGGTGAACGAACGCACAGCAGAGCAGTTTCAAGGAAACGTTTCTCCTGAGTTTTAGACGAAGTTTCCTGCTGTTTAGTACGTATGCCGGCATTGGGCTGGAAATACCGGTTTTGGGATTCTGCACAGAAAGGGTTTGCAAACCGCTGAATCCACACGTGAGTTTAACTCTGTCAGTTGAATGCACACATTGACAACCATCCAGTTAGATAGCTCCGTTTTGGTTTTAGAAGCAGATATTTCTCTGTACAGCCTATGGTCCCATTCACTCGGGAATATCCCAACGCAGCTCCTAGAAGAAACGAGTTTCTGACTCGCTGAATCTCAACGTAGATTCAACTCCCTCAGGTGAACGAACGCACAGCAGAGCAGTTTCAAGGAAACGTTTCTCCTGAGTTTTAGACGAAGTTTCCTGCTGTTTAGTACGTATGCCGGCATTGGGCTGGAAATACCGGTTTTGGGATTCTGCACAGAAACGGTTTGCAAACCGCTGAATCCACACGTGAGTTTAACTCTGTCAGTTGAACGCACACATTGACAACTATTCAGTTAGATAGCTCCGTTTTGGTTTTAGAAGCAGATATTTCTCTGTACAGCCTATGGTCCCATTCACTCGGGAATATCCCAACGCAGCTCCTAGAAGAAACGTGTTTCTGACTCGCTGAATCTCAACATAGATTCAACTCTCTTAGGTGAACGAACGCACAGCAGAGCAGTTTCAAGGAAACGTTTCTCCTGAGTTTTAGACGAAGTTTCCTGCTGTTTAGTACGAATGCCGGCATCGGGTTGGAAATACCGGTTTTGGGATTCTGCACAGAAAGGGTTTGCAAACCTCTGAATCCACACGAGAGTTTAACTCTGTCAGTTGAATGCACACATTGACAACCTTTCAGTTTGATAGCACCCTTTTGGTTTTAGAAGCAGATATTTCTCTGTACAGCCTATGGTCCCATTCACTCGGGAATATCCCAACGCAGCTCCTAGAAGAAACGTGTTTCTGACTCGCTGAATCTCAACATAGATTCAACTCTCTTAGGTGAACGAACACACAGCAGAGCAGTTTCAAGGAAACGTTTCTCCTGAGTTTTAGACGAAGTTTCCTGCTGTTTAGTACGTATGCCGGCATTGGGCTGGACATACCGGTTTTGGGATTCTGCACAGAAAGGGTTTGCAAACCGCTGAATCCACACGTGAGTTTAACTCTGTCAGTTGAATGCACACATTGACAACCATCCAGTTAGATAGCTCCGTTTTGGTTTTAGAAACAGGTCTTTCTCTGTACAGCCTATGGTCACATTCACTCGGGAATATCCCAACGCAGCTCCTAGAAGAAACGTGTTTCTGACTCGCTGAATCTCAACATAGATTCAACTCTCTTAGGTGAACGAACGCACAGCAGAGCAGTTTCAAGGAAACGTTTCTCCTGAGTGTTAGACGAAGTTTCCTGCTGTTTAGTACGGATGCCGGCATTGGGCTGGAAATACCGGTTTTGGGATTCTGCACAGAAAGGGTTTGCAAACCGCTGAATCCACACGTGAGTTTAACTCTGTCAGTTGAATGCACACATTGACAACCATTCAGTTAGATAGCTCCGTTTTGGTTTTAGAAGCAGATATTTCTCTGTACATCCTATGGTCCCATTCACTCGGGAATATCCCAACGCAGCTCCTAGAAGAAACGTGTTTCTGACTCGCTGAATCTCAACATAGATTCAACTCTCTTAGGTGAACGAACGCACAGCAGAGCAGTTTCAAGGAAACGTTTCTCCTGAGTTTTAGACGAAGTTTCCTGCTGATTAGTACGGATGCCGGCATTTGGTTCGAAATACCGTTTTTGGGATTCTGCACAGAAAGGGTTTGCAAACCGCTGAATCCACACGTGAGTTTAACTCTGTCAGTTGAATGCACACATTGACAACCATCCAGTTAGATAGCTCCGTTTTGGTTTTAGAAGCAGATATTTCTCTGTACAGCCTATGGTCCCATTCACTCGGGAATA
Organism: Aotus nancymaae; assembly: GCF_030222135.1. NCBI lineage: Eukaryota > Metazoa > Chordata > Mammalia > Primates > Aotidae > Aotus > Aotus nancymaae. The sequence goes on from NW_026988673.1 coordinate 74,006, forward strand.
TCCCAACGCAGCTCCTAGAAGAAACGAGTTTCTGACTCGCTGAATCTCAACATAGATTCAACTCTCTCAGGTGAACGAACGCACAGCAGAGCAGTTTCAAGGAAACGTTTCTCCTGAGTTTTAGATGAAGTTTCCTGCTGTTTAGTACGTATGCCGGCATTGGGCTGGAAATACCCGTTTTGGGATTCTGCACAGAAAGGGTTTGCAAACCGCTGAATCCACACGTGAGTTTAACTCTGTCAGTTGAACGCACACATTGACAACTATTCAGTTAGATAGCTCCGTTTTGGTTTTAGAAGCAGATATTTCTCTGTACAGCCTATGGTCCCATTCACTCAGGAATATCCCAACGCAGCTCCTAGAAGAAACGTGTTTCTGACTCGCTGAATCTCAACATAGATTCAACTCTCTTAGGTGAACGAACGCACAGCAGAGCAGTTTCAAGGAAACCTTTCTCCTGAGTTTTAGACGAAGTTTCCTGCTGTTTAGTACGTATGCCGGCATTGGGTTGGACTTACCGGTTTTGGGATTCTGCACAGAAAGGGTTTGCAAACCGCTGAATCCACACGTGAGTTTAACTCTGTCAGTTGAATGCACACATTGACAACCCTCCAGTTAGATAGCTCCCTTTTGGTTTTATAAGCAGATATATCTCTGTACAGCCTATGGTCCCATTCACTCGGGAATATACCAACGCAGCTCCTAGAAGAAACGAGTTTCTGACTCGCTGAATCTCAACATAGATTCAACTCTCTTAGGTGAACGAACGCACAGCAGAGCAGTTTCAAAGAAACGTTTCTCCTGAGTTTTAGACGAAGTTTCCTGCTGTTTATTACGTATGCCGGCATTGGGCTGGACATACCGGTTTTGGGATTCTGCACAGAAAGGGTTTGCAAACCGCTGAATCCACACGTGAGTTTAACTCTGTCAGTTGAATGCACGCATTGACAACCATTCAGTTAGATAGCTCCGTTTTGGTTTTAGAAGTAGATATTTCTCTGTACAGCCTATGGTCCCATTCACTCGGGAATATACCAACGCAGCTCCTAGAAGAAACGTGTTTCTGACTCGCTGAGTCTCAACATAGATTCAACTCTCTTAGGTGAACGAACGCACAGCAGAGCAGTTTCAAGGAAACGTTTCTCCTGAGTTTTAGACGAAGTTTCCTGCTGTTTAGTACGAATGCCGGCATTGGGTTGGAAATACCGGTTTTGGGATTCTGCACAGAAAGGGTTTGCAAACCGCTGAATCCACACGTGAGTTTAACTCTGTCAGTTGAATGCACACATTGACAACCATCCAGTTAGATAGCTCCGTTTTGGTTTTAGAAGCAGATATTTCTCTGTACATCCTATGGTCCCATTCACTCGGGAATATCCCAACGCAGCTCCTAGAAGAAACGAGTTTCTGACTCGCTGAATCTCAACATAGATTCAACTCTCTCAGGTGAACGAACGCACAGCAGAGCAGTTTCAAAGAAACGTTTCTCCTGAGTTTTAGACGAAGTTTCCTGCTGTTTATTACGTATGCCGGCATTGGGCTGGACATACCGGTTTTGGGATTCTGCACAGAAAGGGTTTGCAAACCGCTGAATCCACACGTGAGTTTAACTCTGTCAGTTGAATGCACGCATTGACAACCATTCAGTTAGATAGCTCCGTTTTGGTTTTAGAAGTAGATATTTCTCTGTACAGCCTATGGTCCCATTCACTCGGGAATATACCAACGCAGCTCCTAGAAGAAACGTGTTTCTGACTCGCTGAGTTTCAACATAGATTCAACTCTCTTAGGTGAACGAACGCACAGCAGAGCAGTTTCAAGGAAACGTTTCTCCTGAGTTTTAGACGAAGTTTCCTGCTGTTTAGTACGTATGCCGGCATTGGGTTGGAAATACCGGTTTTGGGATTCTGCACAGAAAGTGTTTGCAAACCTCTGAATCCACACGAGAGTTTAACTCTGTCAGTTGAATGCACACATTGACAACCTTTCAGTTTGATAGCACCCTTTTGGTTTTAGAAGCAGATATTTCTCTGTACAGCCTATGGTCCCATTCACTCGGGAATATCCCAACGCAGCTCCTAGAAGAAACGTGTTTCTGACTCGCTTAATCTCAACATAGATTCAACTCTCTTAGGTGAACGAACGCACAGCAGAGCAGTTTCAAGGAAACGTTTCTCCTGAGTTTTAGACGAAGTTTCCTGCTGTTTAGTACGTATGCCGGCATTGGGCTGGACATACCGGTTTTGGGATTCTGCACAGAAAGGGTTTGCAAACCGCTGAATCCACAAGTGAGTTTAACTCTGTCAGTTGAATGCACACATTGACAACCATTCAGTTAGATAGCTCCGTTTTGGTTTTAGAAGCAGATATTTCTCTGTACAGCCTATGGTCCCATTCACTCGGGAATATCCTAACGCAGCTCTTGAAGAAACGTGTTTCTGACTCGCTGAATCTCAACATAGATTCAACTCTCTTAGGTGAACGAACGCACAGCAGAGCAACTTCAAGGAAACGTTTCTCCTGAGTTTTAGACGAAGTTTCCTGCTGTTTAGTACGGATGCCGGCATTGGGTTGGAATTACCGGTTTTGGGATTCTGCACAGAAAGGGTTTGCAAACCGCTGAATCCACACGTGAGTTTAACTCTTTCAGTTGAATGCACACATTGACAACCCTCCAGTTAGATAGCTCCGTTTTGGTTTTTTAAGCAGATATATCTCTGTACAGCCTATGGTCCCATTCACTCGGGAATATCCCAACGCAGCTCCTAGAAGAAACGAGTTTCTGACTCGCTGAATCTCAGCATAGATTCAACTCTCTTAGGTGAACGAACGCACAGCAGAGCAGTTTCAAGGAAACGTTTCTCCTGAGTTTTAGACGAAGTTTCCTGCTGTTTATTACGTATGCCGGCATTGGGCTGGACATACCGGTTTTGGGATTCTGCACAGAAAGGGTTTGCAAACCGCTGAATCCACACGTGAGTTTAACTCTGTCAGTTGAATGCACGCATTGACAACCATTCAGTTAGATAGCTCCGTTTTGGTTTTAGAAGCAGATATTTCTCTGTACAGCCTATGGTCCCATTCACTCGGGAATATACCAACGCAGCTCCTAGAAGAAACGTGTTTCTGACTCGCCAAGTCTCAACATAGATTCAACTCTCTTAGGTGAACGAACGCACAGCAGAGCAGTTTCAAGGAAACGTTTCTCCTGAGTTTTAGACGAAGTTTCCTGCTGATTAGTACGGATGCCGGCATTTGGTTCGAAATACCGTTTTTGGGATTCTGCACAGAAAGGGTTTGCAAACCGCTGAATCCACACGTGAGTTTAACTCTGTCAGTTGAATGCACACATTGACAACCATCCAGTTAGATAGCTCCGTTTTGGTTTTAGAAGCAGATATTTCTCTGTACAGCCTATGGTCCCATTCACTCGGGAATATCCCAACGCAGCTCCTAGAAGAAACGAGTTTCTGACTCGCTGAATCTCAACATAGATTCAACTCTCTCAGGTGAACGAAGGCACAGCAGAGCAGTTTCAAGGAAACGTTTCTCCTGAGTTTTAGATGAAGTTTCCTGCTGTTTAGTACGTATGCCGGCATTGGGCTGGAAATACCCGTTTTGGGATTCTGCACAGAAAGGGTTTGCAAACCGCTGAATCCACACGTGAGTTTAACTCTGTCAGTTGAACGCACACATTGACAACTATTCAGTTAGATAGCTCCGTTTTGGTTTTAGAAGCAGATATTTCTCTGTACAGCCTATGGTCCCATTCACTCAGGAATATCCCAACGCAGCTCCTAGAAGAAACGTGTTTCTGACTCGCTGAATCTCAACATAGATTCAACTCTCTTAGGTGAACGAACGCACAGCAGAGCAGTTTCAAGGAAACCTTTCTCCTGAGTTTTAGACGAAGTTTCCTGCTGTTTAGTACGTATGCCGGCATTGGGTTGGACTTACCGGTTTTGGGATTCTGCACAGAAAGGGTTTGCAAACCGCTGAATCCACACGTGAGTTTAACTCTGTCAGTTGAATGCACACATTGACAACCCTCCAGTTAGATAGCTCCCTTTTGGTTTTATAAGCAGATATATCTCTGTACAGCCTATGGTCCCATTCACTCGGGAATATACCAACGCAGCTCCTAGAAGAAACGAGTTTCTGACTCGCTGAATCTCAACATAGATTCAACTCTCTTAGGTGAACGAACGCACAGCAGAGCAGTTTCAAAGAAACGTTTCTCCTGAGTTTTAGACGAAGTTTCCTGCTGTTTATTACGTATGCCGGCATTGGGCTGGACATACCGGTTTTGGGATTCTGCACAGAAAGGGTTTGCAAACCGCTGAATCCACACGTGAGTATAACTCTGTCAGTTGAATGCACGCATTGACAACCATTCAGTTAGATAGCTCCGTTTTGGTTTTAGAAGTAGATATTTCTCTGTACAGCCTATGGTCCCATTCACTCGGGAATATACCAACGCAGCTCCTAGAAGAAACGTGTTTCTGACTCGCTGAGTCTCAACATAGATTCAACTCTCTTAGGTGAACGAACGCACAGCAGAGCAGTTTCAAGGAAACGTTTCTCCTGAGTTTTAGACGAAGTTTCCTGCTGTTTAGTACGAATGCCGGCATTGGGTTGGAAATACCGGTTTTGGGATTCTGCACAGAAAGGGTTTGCAAACCGCTGAATCCACACGTGAGTTTAACTCTGTCAGTTGAATGCACACATTGACAACCATCCAGTTAGATAGCTCCGTTTTGGTTTTAGAAGCAGATATTTCTCTGTACATCCTATGGTCCCATTCACTCGGGAATATCCCAACGCAGCTCCTAGAAGAAACGAGTTTCTGACTCGCTGAATCTCAACATAGATTCAACTCTCTCAGGTGAACGAACGCACAGCAGAGCAGTTGCAAGGAAACGTTTCTCCTGAGTTTTAGACGAAGTTTCCTGCTGTTTATTACGTATGCCGGCATTGGGCTGGACATACCGGTTTTGGGATTCTGCACAGAAAGGGTTTGCAAACCGCTGAATCCACACGTGAGTTTAACTCTGTCAGTTGAATGCACGCATTGACAACCATTCAGTTAGATAGCTCCGTTTTGGTTTTAGAAGTAGATATTTCTCTGTACAGCCTATGGTCCCATTCACTCGGGAATATACCAACGCAGCTCCTAGAAGAAACGTGTTTCTGACTCGCTGAGTCTCAACATAGATTCAACTCTCTTAGGTGAACGAACGCACAGCAGAGCAGTTTCAAGGAAACGTTTCTCCTGAGTTTTAGACGAAGTTTCCTGCTGTTTAGTACGTATGCCGGCATTGGGCTGGACATACCGGTTTTGGGATTCTGCACAGAAAGGGTTTGCAAACCGCTGAATCCACACGTGAGTTTAACTCTGTCAGTTGAATGCACACATTGACAACCATTCAGTTAGATAGCTCCGTTTTGGTTTTAGAAGCAGATATTTCTCTGTACAGCCTATGGTCCCATTCACTCGGGAATATCCTAACGCAGCTCTTGAAGAAACGTGTTTCTGACTCGCTGAATCTCAACATAGATTCAACTCTCTTAGGTGAACGAACGCACAGCAGAGCAACTTCAAGGAAACGTTTCTCCTGAGTTTTAGACGAAGTTTCCTGCTGTTTAGTACGGATGCCGGCATTGGGTTGGAATTACCGGTTTTGGGATTCTGCACAGAAAGGGTTTGCAAACCGCTGAATCCACACGTGAGTTTAACTCTTTCAGTTGAATGCACACATTGACAACCCTCCAGTTAGATAGCTCCGTTTTGGTTTTTTAAGCAGATATATCTCTGTACAGCCTATGGTCCCATTCACTCGGGAATATCCCAACGCAGCTCCTAGAAGAAACGAGTTTCTGACTCGCTGAATCTCAACATAGATTCAACTCTCTTAGGTGAACGAACGCACAGCAGAGCAGTTTCAAGGAAACGTTTCTCCTGAGTTTTAGACGAAGTTTCCTGCTGTTTATTACGTATGCCGGCATTGGGCTGGACATACCGGTTTTGGGATTCTGCACAGAAAGGGTTTGCAAACCGCTGAATCCACACGTGAGTTTAACTCTGTCAGTTGAATGCACGCATTGACAACCATTCAGTTAGATAGCTCCGTTTTGGTTTTAGAAGCAGATATTTCTCTGTACAGCCTATGGTCCCATTCACTCGGGAATATACCAACGCAGCTCCTAGAAGAAACGTGTTTCTGACTCGCCAAGTCTCAACATAGATTCAACTCTCTTAGGTGAACGAACGCACAGCAGAGCAGTTTCAAGGAAACGTTTCTCCTGAGTTTTAGACGAAGTTTCCTGCTGTTTAGTACGAATGCCGGCATTGGGTTGGAAATACCGGTTTTGGGATTCTGCACAGAAAGGGTTTGCAAACCGCTGAATCCACACGTGAGTTTAACTCTGTCAGTTGAATGCACACATTGACAACCATCCAGTTAGATAGCTCCGTTTTGGTTTTAGAAGCAGATAATTCGCTGTACAGCCTATGGTCCCATTCAGTCGGGAATATCCCAACGCAGCTCCTAGAAGAAACGAGTTTCTGACTCGCTGAATCTCAACATAGATTCAACTCTCTTAGGTGAACGAACGCACAGCAGAGCAGTTTCAAGGAAACGTTTCTCCTGAGTTTTAGACGAAGTTTCCTGCTGATTAGTACGGATGCCGGCATTTGGTCCGAAATACCGTTTTTGGGATTCTGCACAGAAAGGGTTTGCAAACCGCTGAATCCACACGTGAGTTTAACTCTGTCAGTTGAATGCACACATTGACAACCATCCAGTTAGATAGCTCCGTTTTGGTTTTAGAAGCAGATATTTCTCTGTACAGCCTATGGTCCCATTCACTCGGGAATATCCCAACGTAGCTCCTAGAAGAAACGTGTTTCTGACTCGCTGAATCTCAACATAGATTCAACTCTCTTAGGTGAACGAACGCACAGCAGAGCAGTTTCAAGGAAGCGTTTCTCCTGAGTTTTAGACGAAGTTTCCTGCTGTTTAGTACGTATGCCGGCATTGGGCTGGAAATACCGGTTTTGGGATTCTGCACAGAAAGGGTTTGCAAACCGCTGAATCCACACGTGAGTTTAACTCTGTCAGTTGAATGCACACATTGACAACCATCCAGTTAGATATCTCCGTTTTGGTTTTAGAAACAGATCTTTCTCTGTACAGCCTATGGTCACATTCACTCGGGAATATCCCAACGCAGCTCCTAGAAGAAACGTGTTTCTGACTCGCTGAATCTCAACATAGATTCAACTCTCCTAGGTGAACGAACGCACAGCAGAGCAGTTTCAAGGAAACGTTTCTCCTGAGTGTTAGACGAAGTTTCCTGCTGTTTAGTACGGATGCCGGCATTGGGCTGGAAATACCGGTTTTGGGATTCTGCACAGAAAGGGTTTGCAAACCTCTGAATCCACACGTGAGTTTAACTCTGTCAGTTGAATGCACACATTGACAACCATTCAGTAAGATAGCTCCGTTTTGGTTTTAGAAGCAGATATTTCTCTGTATAGCCTATGGTCCCATTCACTCGGGAATATCCCAATGCAGCTCCTAGAAGAAACGTGTTTCTGACTCGCTGAATCTCAACATAGATTCAACTCTCTTAGGTGAACGAACGCACAGCAGAGCAGTTTCAAGGAAACGTTTCTCCTGAGTTTTAGACGAAGTTTCCTGCTGATTAGTACGGATGCCGGCATTTGGTTCGAAATACCGTTTTTGGGATTCTGCACAGAAAGGGTTTGCAAACCGCTGAATCCACACGTGAGTTTAACTCTGTCAGTTGAATGCACACATTGACAACCATCCAGTTAGATAGCTCCGTTTTGGTTTTAGAAGCAGATATTTCTCTGTACAGCCTATGGTCCCATTCACTCGGGAATATCCCAACGCAGCTCCTAGAAGAAACGAGTTTCTGACTCGCTGAATCTCAACATAGATTCAACTCTCTCAGGTGAACGAACGCACAGCAGAGCAGTTTCAAGGAAACGTTTCTCCTGAGTTTTAGACGAAGTTTCCTGCTGTTTAGTACGTATGCAGGCATTGGGCTGGAAATACCGGTTTTGGGATTCTGCACAGAAAGGGTTTGCAAACCGCTGAATCCACACGTGAGTTTAACTCTGTCAGTTGAATGCACACATTGACAACTATTCAGTTAGATAGCTCCGTTTTGGTTTTAGAAGCAGATATTTCTCTGTACAGCCTATGGTCCCATTCACTCGGAAATATCCCAACGCAGCTCCTAGAAGAAACGTGTTTCTGACTCGCTGAATCTCAATAAAGATTCAACTCTCTTAGGTGAACGAACGCACAGCAGAGCAGCTTCAAGGAAACGTTTCTCCTGAGTTTTAGACGAAGTTTCCTGCTGTTTAGTACGGATGCCGGCATTGGGCTGGAATTACCGGTTTTGGGATTCTGCACAGAAAGGGTTTGCAAACCGCTGAATCCACACGTGAGTTTAACTCTGTCAGTTGAATGTACACATTGACAACCATTCAGTTATATAGCTCCGTTTTGGTTTTAGAAGCAGATATTTCTCTGTACAGCCTATGGTCCCCTTCACTCGGGAATATCCCAACGCAGCTCGTAGAAGAAACGTGTTTCTGACTCGCTGAATCTCAACATAGATTCAACTCTCTTAGGTGAACGAACGCACAGCAGAGCAGCTTCAAGGAAACGTTTCTCCTGAGTTTTAGACGAAGTTTCCTGCTGTTTAGTACGGATGCCGGCATTGGGTTGGAATTACCGGTTTTGGGATTCTGCACAGAAAGGGTTTGCAAACCGCTGAATCCACACGTGAGTTTAACTCTGTCAGTTGAATGCACACATTGACAACCATCCAGTTAGATAGCTCCGTTTTGTTTTTATAAGCAGATATATCTCTGTACAGCCTATGTTCCCATTCATTCGGGAATATCCCAACGCAGCTCCTAGAAGAAACGAGTTTCTGACTCGCTGAATCTCAACATAGATTCAGCTCTCTTAGGTGAACGAACGCACAGCAGAGCAGTTTCAAGGAAACGTTTCTCCTGAGTTTTAGACGAAGTTTCCTGCTGTTTATTATGTATGCCGGCATTGGGCTGGACAAACCGGTTTTGGGATTCTGCACAGAAAGGGTTTGCAAACCGCTGAATCCACACGTGAGTTTAACTCTGTCAGTTGAATGCACGCATTGACAACCATCCAGTTAGATAGCTCCGTTTTGGTTTTAGAAGCAGATATTTCTCTGTACAGCCTATGGTCCCATTCACTCGGGAATATCCCAACGCAGCTCCTAGAAGAAACGTGTTTCTGACTCGTTGAAACTCAACATAGATTCAACTCTCTTAGGTGAACGAACGCACAGCAGAGCAGTTTCAAGGAAACGTTTCTCCTGAGTTTTAGACGAAGTTTCCTGCTGTTTAGTACGGATGCCGGCATTGGGCTGGAAATACCGGTTTTGGGATTCTGCACAGAAAGGGTTTGCAAACCGCTGAATCCACAAGTGAGTTTAACTCTGTCAGTTGAATGCACACATTGACAACCATTCAGTTAGATAGCTCCGTTTTGGTTTTAGAAGCAGATATTTCTCTGTACAGCCTATGGTCCCATTCACTCGGGAATATCCCAATGCAGCTCCAAGAAGAAACGTGTTTCTGACTCGCTGAATCTCAACATAGATTCAACTCTCTTAGGTGAACGAACGCACAGCAGAGCAGTTTCAAGGAAACGTTTCTCCTGAGTTTTAGACGAAGTTTCCTGCTGATTAGTACGGATGCCGGCATTTGGTTCGAAATACCGTTTTTGGGATTCTGCACAGAAAGGGTTTGCAAACCGCTGAATCCACACGTGAGTTTAACTCTGTCAGTTGAATGCACACATTGACAACCATCCAGTTAGATAGCTCCGTTTTGGTTTTAGAAGCAGATATTTCTCTGTACAGCCTATGGTCCCATTCACTCGGGAATATCCCAACGCAGCTCCTAGAAGAAACGAGTTTCTGACTCGCTGAATCTCAACATAGATTCAACTCTCTCAGGTGAACGAACGCACAGCAGAGCAGTTTCAAGGAAACGTTTCTCCTGAGTTTTAGACGAAGTTTCCTGCTGTTTAGTACGTATGCTGGCATTGGGCTGGAAATACCGGTTTTGGGATTCTGCACAGAAAGGGTTTGCAAACCGCTGAATCCACACGTGAGTTTAACTCTGTCAGTTGAATGCACACATTGACAACTATTCAGTTAGATAGCTCCGTTTTGGTTTTAGAAGCAGATATTTCTCTGTACAGCCTATGGTCCCATTCACTCGGGAATATCCCAACGCAGCTCCTAGAAGAAACGTGTTTCTGACTCGCTGAATCTCAATATAGATTCAACTCTCTTAGGTGAACGAACGCACAGCAGAGCAGCTTCAAGGAAACGTTTCTCCTGAGTTTTAGACGAAGTTTCCTGCTGTTTAGTACGGATGCCGGCATTGGGCTGGAATTACCGGTTTTGGGATTCTGCACAGAAAGGGTTTGCAAACCGCTGAATCCACACGTGAGTTTAACTCTGTCAGTTGAATGTACACATTGACAACCATTCAGTTAGATAGCTCCGTTTTGGTTTTAGAAGCAGATATTTCTCTGTACAGCCTATGGTCCCCTTCACTCGGGAATATCCCAAAGCAGCTCTTGAAGAAACGTGTTTCTGACTCGCTGAATCTCAACATAGATTCAACTCTCTTAGGTGAACGAACGCACAGCAGAGCAGCTTCAAGGAAACGTTTCTCCTGAGTTTTAGACGAAGTTTCCTGCTGTTTAGTACGGATGCCGGCATTGGGTTGGAATTACCGGTTTTGGGATTCTGCACAGAAAGGGTTTGCAAACCGCTGAATCCACACGTGAGTTTAACTCTGTCAGTTGAATGCACACATTGACAACCATCCAGTTAGATAGCTCCGTTTTGTTTTTATAAGCAGATATATCTCTGTACAGCCTATGTTCCCATTCATTCGGGAATATCCCAACGCAGCTCCTAGAAGAAACGAGTTTCTGACACGCTGAATCTCAACATAGATTCAGCTCTCTTAGGTGAACGAACGCACAGCAGAGCAGTTTCAAGGAAACGTTTCTCCTGAGTTTTAGACGAAGTTTCCTGCTGTTTATTACGTATGCCGGCATTGGGCTGGACAAACCGGTTTTGGGATTCTGCACAGAAAGGGTTTGCAAACCGCTGAATCCACACGTGAGTTTAACTCTGTCAGTTGAATGCACGCATTGACAACCATCCAGTTAGATAGCTCCGTTTTGGTTTTAGAAGCAGATATTTCTCTGTACAGCCTATGGTCCCATTCACTCGGGAATATCCCAACGCAGCTCCTAGAAGAAACGTGTTTCTGACTCGTTGAAACTCAACATAGATTCAACTCTCTTAGGTGAACGAACGCACAGCAGAGCAGTTTCAAGGAAACGTTTCTCCTGAGTTTTAGACGAAGTTTCCTGCTGTTTAGTACGGATGCCGGCATTGGGCTGGAAATACCGGTTTTGGGATTCTGCACAGAAAGGGTTTGCAAACCGCTGAATCCACACGTGAGTTTAACTCTGTCAGTTGAATGCACACATTGACAACCATTCAGTTAGATAGCTCCGTTTTGGTTTTAGAAGCAGATATTTCTCTGTACAGCCTATGGTCCCATTCACTCGGGAATATCCCAATGCAGCTCCTAGAAGAAACGTGTTTCTGACTCGCTGAATCTCAACATAGATTCAACTCTCTTAGGTGAACGAACGCACAGCAGAGCAGTTTCAAGGAAACGTTTCTCCTGAGTTTTAGACGAAGTTTCCTGCTGATTAGTACGGATGCCGGCATTTGGTTCGAAATACCGTTTTTGGGATTCTGCACAGAAAGGGTTTGCAAACCGCTGAATCCACACGTGAGTTTAACTCTGTCAGTTGAATGCATACATTGACAACCATCCAGTTAGATAGCTCCGTTTTGGTTTTAGAAGCAGATATTTCTCTGTACAGCCTATGGTCCCATTCACTCGGGAATATCCCAACGCAGCTCCTAGAAGAACCGTGTTTCTGACTCGCTGAATCTCAACATAGATTCAACTCTCTTAGGTGAACGAACGCACAGCAGAGCAGTTTCAAGGAAGCGTTTCTCCTGAGTTTTAGACGAAGTTTCCTGCTGTTTAGTACGTATGCCGGCATTGGGCTGGAAATACCGGTTTTGGGATTCTGCACAGAAAGGGTTTGCAAACCGCTGAATCCACACGTGAGTTTAACTCTGTCAGTTGAATGCACACATTGACAACCATCCAGTTAGATAGCTCCGTTTTGGTTTTAGAAGCAGATATTTCTCTGTACAGCCTATGGTCCCATTCACTCGGGAATATCCCAACGCAGCTCCTAGAAGAAACGTGTTTCTGACTCGCTGAATCTCAACATAGATTCAACTCTCTTAGGTGAACGAACGCACAGCAGAGCAGTTTCAAGGAAACGTTTCTCCTGAGTTTTAGACGAAGTTTCCTGCTGTTTAGTACGTATGCCGGCATTGGGCTGGACATACCGGTTTTGGGATTCTGCACAGAAAGGGTTTGCAAACCGCTGAATCCACACGTGAGTTTAACTCTGTCAGTTGAATGCACACATTGACAACCATCCAGTTAGATAGCTCCGTTTTGGTTTTAGAAACAGGTCTTTCTCTGTACAGCCTATGGTCACATTCACTCGGGAATATCCCAACGCAGCTCCTAGAAGAAACGTGTTTCTGACTCGCTGAATCTCAACATATATTCAACTCTCTTAGGTGAACGAACGCACAGCAGAGCAGTTTCAAGGAAACGTTTCTCCTGAGTGTTAGACGAAGTTTCCTGCTGTTTAGTACGGATGCCGGCATTGGGCTGGAAATACCGGTTTTGGGATTCTGCACAGAAAGGGTTTGCAAACCGCTGAATCCACACGTGAGTTTAACTCTGTCAGTTGAATGCACACATTGACAACCATTCAGTTAGATAGCTCCGTTTTGGTTTTAGAAGCAGATATTTCTCTGTACAGCCTATGGTCCCATTCACTCGGGAATATCCCAACGCAGCTCCTAGAAGAAACGTGTTTCTGACTCGCTGAATCTCAACATAGATTCAACTCTCTTAGGTGAACGAACGCACAGCAGAGCAGTTTCAAGGAAACGTTTCTCCTGAGTTTTAGACGAAGTTTCCTGCTGATTAGTACGGATGCCGGCATTTGGTTCGAAATACCGTTTTTGGGATTCTGCACAGAAAGGGTTTGCAAACCGCTGAATCCACACGTGAGTTTAACTCTGTCAGTTGAATGCACACATTGACAACCATCCAGTTAGATTGCTCCGTTTTGGTTTTAGAAGCAGATATTTCTCTGTACAGCCTATGGTCCCATTCACTCGGGAATATACCAACGCATCTCCTAGAAGAAACGAGTTTCTGACTCGCTGAATCTCAACATAGATTCAACTCTCTCAGGTGAACGAACGCACAGCAGAGCAGTTTCAAGGAAACGTTTCTCCTGAGTTTTAGACGAAGTTTCCTGCTGTTTAGTACGTATGCCGGCATTGGGCTGGAAATACCCGTTTTGGGATTCTGCACAGAAAGGGTTTGCAAACCGCTGAATCCACACGTGAGTTTAACTCTGTCAGTTGAACGCACACATTGACAACTATTCAGTTAGATAGCTCCGTTTTGGTTTTAGAAGCAGATATTTCTCTGTACAGCCTATGGTCCCATTCACTCGGGAATATCCCAACGCAGCTCCTAGAAGAAACGTGTTTCTGACTCGCTGAATCTCAACATAGATTCAACTCTCTTAGGTGAACGAACGCACAGCAGAGCAGTCTCAAGGAAACCTTTCTCCTGAGTTTTAGACGAAGTTTCCTGCTGTTTAGTACGTATGCCGGCATTGGGTTGGACTTACCGGTTTTGGGATTCTGCACAGAAAGGGTTTGCAAACCGCTGAATCCACACGTGAGTTTAACTCTGTCAGTTGAATGCACACATTGACAACCCTCCAGTTAGATAGCTCCCTTTTGGTTTTATAAGCAGATATATCTCTGTACAGCCTATGGTCCCATTCACTCGGGAATATACCAACGCAGCTCCTAGAAGAAACGAGTTTCTGACTCGCTGAATCTCAACATAGATTCAACTCTCTTAGGTGAACGAACGCACAGCAGAGCAGTTTCAAAGAAACGTTTCTCCTGAGTTTTAGACGAAGTTTCCTGCTGTTTATTACGTATGCCGGCATTGGGCTGGACATACCGGTTTTGGGATTCTGCACAGAAAGGGTTTGCAAACCGCTGAATCCACACGTGAGTTTAACTCTGTCAGTTGAATGCACGCATTGACAACCATTCAGTTAGATAGCTCCGTTTTGGTTTTAGAAGTAGATATTTCTCTGTACAGCCTATGGTCCCATTCACTCGGGAATATACCAACGCAGCTCCTAGAAGAAACGTGTTTCTGACTCGCTGAGTCTCAACATAGATTCAACTCTCTTAGGTGAACGAACGCACAGCAGAGCAGTTTCAAGGAAACGTTTCTCCTGAGTTTTAGACGAAGTTTCCTGCTGTTTAGTACGAATGCCGGCATTGGGTTGGAAATACCGGTTTTGGGATTCTGCACAGAAAGGGTTTGCAAACCGCTGAATCCACACGTGAGTTTAACTCTGTCAGTTGAATGCACACATTGACAACCATCCAGTTAGATAGCTCCGTTTTGGTTTTAGAAGCAGATATTTCTCTGTACAGCCTATGGTCCCATTCACTCGGGAATATCCCAACGCAGCTCCTAGAAGAAACGTGTTTCTGACTCGCTGAGTCTCAACATAGATTCAACTCTCTTAGGTGAACGAACGCACAGCAGAGCAGTTTCAAGGAAACGTTTCTCCTGAGTTTTAGACGAAGTTTCCTGCTGTTTAGTACGAATGCCGGCATTGGGTTGGAAATACCGGTTTTGGGATTCTGCACAGAAAGGGTTTGCAAACCGCTGAATCCACACGTGAGTTTAACTCTGTCAGTTGAATGCACACATTGACAACCATCCAGTTAGATAGCTCCGTTTTGGTTTTAGAAGCAGATATTTCTCTGTACAGCCTATGGTCCCATTCACTCGGGAATATCCCAACGCAGCTCCTAGAAGAAACGAGTTTCTGACTCGCTGAATCTCAACATAGATTCAACTCTCTCAGGTGAACGAACGCACAGCAGAGCAGTTTCAAGGAAACGTTTCTCCTGAGTTTTAGACGAAGTTTCCTGCTGTTTAGTACGTATGCAGGCATTGGGCTGGAAATACCGGTTTTGGGATTCTGCACAGAAAGGGTTTGCAAACCGCTGAATCCACACGTGAGTTTAACTCTGTCAGTTGAATGCACACATTGACAACTATTCAGTTAGATAGTTCCGTTTTGGTTTTAGAAGCAGATATTTCTCTGTACATCCTATGGTCCCATTCACTCGGGAATATCCCAACGCAGCTCCTAGAAGAAACGAGTTTCTGACTCGCTGAATCTCAACATAGATTCAACTCTCTTAGGTGAACGAACGCACAGCAGAGCAGTTTCAAGGAAACGTTTCTCCTGAGTTTTAGACGAAGTTTCCTGCTGTTTAGTACGGATGCCGGCATTGGGCTGGAAATACCGGTTTTGGGATTCTGCACAGAAAGGGTTTGCAAACCGCTGAATCCACACGTGAGTTTAACTCTGTCAGTTGAATGCACACATTGACAACCATTCAGTTAGATAGCACCGTTGTGGTTTTAGAAGCAGATATTTCTCTGTACAGCCTATGGTCCCATTCACTCGGGAATATCCCAATGTAGCTCCTAGAAGAAACGTGTTTCTGACTCGCTGAATCTCAACATAGATTCAATTCTCTTAGGTGAACGAACGCACAGCAGAGCAGTTTCAAGGAAACGTTTCTCCTGAGTTTTAGACGAAGTTTCCTGCTGATTAGTACGGATGCCGGCATTTGGTCCGAAATACCGTTTTTGGGATTCTGCACAGAAAGGGTTTGCAAACCGTTGAATCCACACGTGAGTTTAACTCTGTCAGTTGAATGCACACATTGACAACCATCCAGTTAGATAGCTCCGTTTTTGTTTTAGAAGCAGATATTTCTCTGTACAGCCTATGGTCCCATTCACTCGGGAATATCCCAACGTAGCTCCTAGAAGAAACGTGTTTCTGACTCGCTGAATCTCAACATAGATTCAACTCTCTTAGGTGAACGAACGCACAGCAGAGCAGTTTCAAGGAAGCGTTTCTCCTGAGTTTTAGACGAAGTTTCCTGCTGTTTAGTACGTATGCCGGCATTGGGCTGGAAATACCGGTTTTGGGATTCTGCACAGAAAGGGTTTGCAAACCGCTGAATCCACACGTGAGTTTAACTCTGTCAGTTGAATGCACACATTGACAACCATCCAGTTAGATATCTCCGTTTTGGTTTTAGAAACAGATCTTTCTCTGTACAGCCTATGGTCACATTCACTCGGGAATATCCCAACGCAGCTCCTAGAAGAAACGTGTTTCTGACTCGCTGAATCTCAACATAGATTCAACTCTCTTAGGTGAACGAACGCACAGCAGAGCAGTTTCAAGGAAACGTTTCTCCTGAGTTTTAGACGAAGTTTCCTGCTGATTAGTACGGATGCCGGCATTTGGTTCGAAATACCGTTTTTGGGATTCTGCACAGAAAGGGTTTGCAAACCGCTGAATCCACACGTGAGTTTAACTCTGTCAGTTGAATGCACACATTGACAACCATCCAGTTAGATAGCTCCGTTTTGGTTTTAGAAGCAGATATTTCTCTGTACAGCCTATGGTCCCATTCACTCGGGAATATCCCAACGCAGCTCCTAGAAGAAACGAGTTTCTGACTCGCTGAATCTCAACATAGATTCAACTCTCTCAGGTGAACGAACGCACAGCAGAGCAGTTTCAAGGAAACGTTTCTCCTGAGTTTTAGACGAAGTTTCCTGCTGTTTAGTACGTATGCAGGCATTGGGCTGGAAATACCGGTTTTGGGATTCTGCACAGAAAGGGTTTGCAAACCGCTGAATCCACACGTGAGTTTAACTCTGTCAGTTGAATGCACACATTGACAACTATTCAGTTAGATAGCTCCGTTTTGGTTTTAGAAGCAGATATTTCTCTGTACAGCCTATGGTCCCATTCACTCGGAAATATCCCAACGCAGCTCCTAGAAGAAACGTGTTTCTGACTCGCTGAATCTCAATAAAGATTCAACTCTCTTAGGTGAACAAACGCACAGCAGAGCAGCTTCAAGGAAACTTTTCTCCTGAGTTTTAGACGAAGTTTCCTGCTGTTTAGTACGGATGCCGGCATTGGGCTGGAATTACCGGTTTTGGGATTCTGCACAGAAAGGGTTTGCAAACCGCTGAATCCACACGTGAGTTTAACTCTGTCAGTTGAATGTACACATTGACAACCATTCAGTTAGATAGCTCCGTTTTGGTTTTAGAAGCAGATATTTCTCTGTACAGCCTATGGTCCCCTTCACTCGGGAATATCCCAACGCAGCTCTTGAAGAAACGTGTTTCTGACTCGCTGAATCTCAACATAGATTCAACTCTCTTAGGTGAACGAACGCACAGCAGAGCAGCTTCAAGGAAACGTTTCTCCTGAGTTTTAGACGAAGTTTCCTGCTGTTTAGTACGGATGCCGGCATTGGGTTGGAATTACCGGTTTTGGGATTCTGCACAGAAAGGGTTTGCAAACCGCTGAATCCACACGTGAGTTTAACTCTGTCAGTTGAATGCACACATTGACAACCATCCAGTTAGATAGCTCCGTTTTGTTTTTATAAGCAGATATATCTCTGTACAGCCTATGTTCCCATTCATTCGGGAACATCCCAACGCAGCTCCTAGAAGAAACGAGTTTCTGACTCGCTGAATCTCAACATAGATTCAGCTCTCTTAGGTGAACGAACGCACAGCAGAGCAGTTTCAAGGAAACGTTTCTCCTGAGTTTTAGACGAAGTTTCCTGCTGTTTATTACGTATGCCGGCATTGGGCTGGACAAACCGGTTTTGGGATTCTGCACAGAAAGGGTTTGCAAACCGCTGAATCCACACGTGAGTTTAACTCTGTCAGTTGAATGCACGCATTGACAACCATCCAGTTAGATAGCTCCGTTTTGGTTTTAGAAGCAGATATTTCTCTGTACAGCCTATGGTCCCATTCACTCGGGAATATCCCAACGCAGCTCCTAGAAGAAACGTGTTTCTGACTCGTTGAAACTCAACATAGATTCAACTCTCTTAGGTGAACGAACGCACAGCAGAGCAGTTTCAAGGAAACGTTTCTCCTGAGTTTTAGACGAAGTTTCCTGCTGTTTAGTACGGATGCCGGCATTGGGCTGGAAATACCGGTTTTGGGATTCTGCACAGAAAGGGTTTGCAAACCGCTGAATCCACAAGTGAGTTTAACTCTGTCAGTTGAATGCACACATTGACAACCATTCAGTTAGATAGCTCCGTTTTGGTTTTAGAAGCAGATATTTCTCTGTACAGCCTATGGTCCCATTCACTCGGGAATATCCCAATGCAGCTCCAAGAAGAAACGTGTTTCTGACTCGCTGAATCTCAACATAGATTCAACTCTCTTAGGTGAACGAACGCACAGCAGAGCAGTTTCAAGGAAACGTTTCTCCTGAGTTTTAGACGAAGTTTCCTGCTGATTAGTACGGATGCCGGCATTTGGTTCGAAATACCGTTTTTGGGATTCTGCACAGAAAGGGTTTGCAAACCGCTGAATCCACACGTGAGTTTAACTCTGTCAGTTGAATGCACACATTGACAACCATCCAGTTAGATAGCTCCGTTTTGGTTTTAGAAGCAGATATTTCTCTGTACAGCCTATGGTCCCATTCACTCGGGAATATCCCAACACAGCTCCTAGAAGAAACGAGTTTCTGACTCGCTGAATCTCAACATAGATTCAACTCTCTCAGGTGAACGAACGCACAGCAGAGCAGTTTCAAGGAAACGTTTCTCCTGAGTTTTAGACGAAGTTTCCTGCTGTTTAGTACGTATGCCGGCATTGGGCTGGAAATACCGGTTTTGGGATTCTGCACAGAAAGGGTTTGCAAACCGCTGAATCCACACGTGAGTTTAACTCTGTCAGTTGAATGCACACATTGACAACTATTCAGTTAGATAGCTCCGTTTTGGTTTTAGAAGCAGATATTTCTCTGTACAGCCTATGGTCCCATTCACTCGGGAATATCCCAACGCAGCTCCTAGAAGAAACGTGTTTCTGACTCGCTGAATCTCAATATAGATTCAACTCTTTTAGGTGAACGAACGCACAGCAGAGCAGCTTCAAGGAAACGTTTCTCCTGAGTTTTAGACGAAGTTTCCTGCTGTTTAGTACGGATGCCGGCATTGGGCTGGAATTACCGGTTTTGGGATTCTGCACAGAAAGGGTTTGCAAACCGCTGAATCCACACGTGAGTTTAACTCTGTCAGTTGAATGTACACATTGACAACCATTCAGTTAGATAGCTCCGTTTTGGTTTTAGAAGCAGATATTTCTCTGTACAGCCTATGGTCCCCTTCACTCGGGAATATCCCAACGCAGCTCTTGAAGAAACGTGTTTCTGACTCGCTGAATCTCAACATAGATTCAACTCTCTTAGGTGAACGAACGCACAGCAGAGCAGCTTCAAGGAAACGTTTCTCCTGAGTTTTAGACGAAGTTTCCTGCTGTTTAGTACGGATGCCGGCATTGGGTTGGAATTACCGGTTTTGGGATTCTGCACAGAAAGGGTTTGCAAACCGCTGAATCCACACGTGAGTTTAACTCTGTCAGTTGAATGCACACATTGACAACCATCCAGTTAGATAGCTCCGTTTTGTTTTTATAAGCAGATATATCTCTGTACAGCCTATGTTCCCATTCATTCGGGAATATCCCAACGCAGCTCCTAGAAGAAACGAGTTTCTGACTCGCTGAATCTCAACATAGATTCAGCTCTCTTAGGTGAACGAACGCACAGCAGAGCAGTTTCAAGGAAACGTTTCTCCTGAGTTTTAGACGAAGTTTCCTGCTGTTTATTACGTATGCCGGCATTGGGCTGGACAAACCGGTTTTGGGATTCTGCACAGAAAGGGTTTGCAAACCGCTGAATCCACACGTGAGTTTAACTCTGTCAGTTGAATGCACGCATTGACAACCATCCAGTTAGATAGCTCCGTTTTGGTTTTAGAAGCAGATATTTCTCTGTACAGACTATGGTCCCATTCACTCGGGAATATCCCAACGCAGCTCCTAGAAGAAACGTGTTTCTGACTCGTTGAAACTCAACATAGATTCAACTCTCTTAGGTGAACGAACGCACAGCAGAGCAGTTTCAAGGAAACGTTTCTCCTGAGTTTTAGACGAAGTTTCCTGCTGTTTAGTACGGATGCCGGCATTGGGCTGGAAATACCGGTTTTGGGATTCTGCACAGAAAGGGTTTGCAAACCGCTGAATCCACACGTGAGTTTAACTCTGTCAGTTGAATGCACACATTGACAACCATTCAGTTAGATAGCTCCGTTTTGGTTTTAGAAGCAGATATTTCTCTGTACAGCCTATGGTCCCATTCACTCGGGAATATCCCAATGCAGCTCCTAGAAGAAACGTGTTTCTGACTCGCTGAATCTCAACATAGATTCAACTCTCTTAGGTGAACGAACGCACAGCAGAGCAGTTTCAAGGAAACGTTTCTCCTGAGTTTTAGACGAAGTTTCCTGCTGATTAGTACGGATGCCGGCATTTGGTTCGAAATACCGTTTTTGCGATTCTGCACAGAAAGGGTTTGCAAACCGCTGAATCCACACGTGAGTTTAACTCTGTCAGTTGAATGCACACATTGACAACCATCCAGTTAGATAGCTCCGTTTTGGTTTTAGAAGCAGATATTTCTCTGTACAGCCTATGGTCCCATTCACTCGGGAATATCCCAACGCAGCTCCTAGAAGAAACGAGTTTCTGACTCGCTGAATCTCAACATAGATTCAACTCTCTCAGGTGAACGAACGCACAGCAGAGCAGTTTCAAGGAAACGTTTCTCCTGAGTTTTAGACGAAGTTTCCTGCTGTTTAGTACGTATGCCAGCATTGGGCTGGAAATACCGGTTTTGGGATTCTGCACAGAAAGGGTTTGCAAACCGCTGAATCCACACGTGAGTTTAACTCTGTCAGTTGAATGCACACATTGACAACTATTCAGTTAGATAGCTCCGTTTTGGTTTTAGAAGCAGATATTTCTCTGTACAGCCTATGGTCCCATTCACTCGGGAATATCCCAACGCAGCTCCTAGAAGAAACGTGTTTCTGACTCGCTGAATCTCAATATAGATTCAACTCTTTTAGGTGAACGAACGCACAGCAGAGCAGCTTCAAGGAAACGTTTCTCCTGAGTTTTAGACGAAGTTTCCTGCTGTTTAGTACGGATGCCGGCATTGGGCTGGAATTACCGGTTTTGGGATTCTGCACAGAAAGGGTTTGCAAACCGCTGAATCCACACGTGAGTTTAACTCTGTCAGTTGAATGTACACATTGACAACCATTCAGTTAGATAGCTCCGTTTTGGTTTTAGAAGCAGATATTTCTCTGTACAGCCTATGGTCCCCTTCACTCGGGAATATCCCAAAGCAGCTCTTGAAGAAACGTGTTTCTGACTCGCTGAATCTCAACATAGATTCAACTCTCTTAGGTGAACGAACGCACAGCAGAGCAGCTTCAAGGAAACGTTTCTCCTGAGTTTTAGACGAAGTTTCCTGCTGTTTAGTACGGATGCCGGCATTGGGTTGGAATTACCGGTTTTGGGATTCTGCACAGAAAGGGTTTGCAAACCGCTGAATCCACACGTGAGTTTAACTCTGTCAGTTGAATGCACACATTGACAACCATCCAGTTAGATAGCTCCGTTTTGTTTTTATAAGCAGATATATCTCTGTACAGCCTATGTTCCCATTCATTCGGGAATATCC
Source organism: Aotus nancymaae (assembly GCF_030222135.1). NCBI lineage: Eukaryota > Metazoa > Chordata > Mammalia > Primates > Aotidae > Aotus > Aotus nancymaae. The sequence goes on from NW_026988673.1 coordinate 96,019, forward strand.
CAACGCAGCTCCTAGAAGAAACGAGTTTCTGACTCGCTGAATCTCAACATAGATTCAGCTCTCTTAGGTGAACGAACGCACAGCAGAGCAGTTTCAAGGAAACGTTTCTCCTGAGTTTTAGACGAAGTTTCCTGCTGTTTATTACGTATGCCGGCATTGGGCTGGACAAACCGGTTTTGGGATTCTGCACAGAAAGGGTTTGCAAACCGCTGAATCCACACGTGAGTTTAACTCTGTCAGTTGAATGCACGCATTGACAACCATCCAGTTAGATAGCTCCGTTTTGGTTTTAGAAGCAGATATTTCTCTGTACAGCCTATGGTCCCATTCACTCGGGAATATCCCAACGCAGCTCCTAGAAGAAACGTGTTTCTGACTCGCTGAATCTCAACATAGATTCAACTCTCTTAGGTGAACGAACGCACAGCAGAGCAGTCTCAAGGAAACCTTTCTCCTGAGTTTTAGACGAAGTTTCCTGCTGTTTAGTACGTATGCCGGCATTGGGTTGGACTTACCGGTTTTGGGATTCTGCACAGAAAGGGTTTGCAAACCGCTGAATCCACACGTGAGTTTAACTCTGTTAGTTGAATGTACACATTGACAACCCTCCAGTTAGATAGCTCCGTTTTGGTTTTATAAGCAGATATTTCTCTGTACAGCCTATGGTCCCATTCACTCGGGAATATCCCAATGCAGCTCCTAGAAGAAACGTGTTTCTGACTCGCTGAATCTCAACATAGATTCAACTCTCTTAGGTGAACGAACGCACAGCAGAGCAGTTTCAAGGAAACGTTTCTCCTGAGTTTTAGACGAAGTTTCCTGCTGATTAGTACGGATGCCGGCATTTGGTTCGAAATACCGTTTTTGGGATTCTGCACAGAAAGGGTTTGCAAACCGCTGAATCCACACGTGAGTTTAACTCTGTCAGTTGAATGCACACATTGACAACCATCCAGTTAGATAGCTCCGTTTTGGTTTTAGAAGCAGATATTTCTCTGTACAGCCTATGGTCCCATTCACTCGGGAATATCCCAACGCAGCTCCTAGAAGAACCGTGTTTCTGACTCGCTGAATCTCAACATAGATTCAACTCTCTTAGGTGAACGAACGCACAGCAGAGCAGTTTCAAGGAAGCGTTTCTCCTGAGTTTTAGACGAAGTTTCCTGCTGTTTAGTACGTATGCCGGCATTGGGCTGGAAATACCGGTTTTGGGATTCTGCACAGAAAGGGTTTGCAAACCGCTGAATCCACACGTGAGTTTAACTCTGTCAGTTGAATGCACACATTGACAACCATCCAGTTAGACAGCTCCGTTTTGGTTTTAGAAGCAGATATTTCTCTGTACAGCCTATGGTCCCATTCACTCGGGAATATCCCAACGCAGCTCCTAGAAGAAACGTGTTTCTGACTCGCTGAATCTCAACATAGATTCAACTCTCTTAGGTGAACGAACGCACAGCAGAGCAGTTTCAAGGAAACGTTTCTCCTGAGTTTTAGACGAAGTTTCCTGCTGTTTAGTACGTATGCCGGCATTGGGCTGGACATACCGGTTTTGGGATTCTGCACAGAAAGGGTTCGCAAACCGCTGAATCCACACGTGAGTTTAACTCTGTCAGTTGAATGCACACATTGACAACCATCCAGTTAGATAGCTCCGTTTTGGTTTTAGAAACAGGTCTTTCTCTGTACAGCCTATGGTCACATTCACTCGGGAATATCCCAACGCAGCTCCTAGAAGAAACGTGTTTCTGACTCGCTGAATCTCAACATATATTCAACTCTCTTAGGTGAACGAACGCACAGCAGAGCAGTTTCAAGGAAACGTTTCTCCTGAGTGTTAGACGAAGTTTCCTGCTGTTTAGTACGGATGCCGGCATTGGGCTGGAAATACCGGTTTTGGGATTCTGCACAGAAAGGGTTTGCAAACCGCTGAATCCACACGTGAGTTTAACTCTGTCAGTTGAATGCACACATTGACAACCATTCAGTTAGATAGCTCCGTTTTGGTTTTAGAAGCAGATATTTCTCTGTACAGCCTATGGTCCCATTCACTCGGGAATATCCCAACGCAGCTCCTAGAAGAAACGTGTTTCTGACTCGCTGAATCTCAACATAGATTCAACTCTCTTAGGTGAACGAACGCACAGCAGAGCAGTTTCAAGGAAACGTTTCTCCTGAGTTTTAGACGAAGTTTCCTGCTGATTAGTACGGATGCCAGCATTTGGTTCGAAATACCGTTTTTGGGATTCTGCACAGAAAGGGTTTGCAAACCGCTGAATCCACACGTGAGTTTAACTCTGTCAGTTGAATGCACACATTGACAACCATCCAGTTAGATAGCTCCGTTTTGGTTTTAGAAGCAGATATTTCTCTGTACAGCCTATGGTCCCATTCACTCGGGAATATCCCAACGCAGCTCCTAGAAAAAACGAGTTTCTGACTCGCTGAATCTCAACATAGATTCAACTCTCTCAGGTGAACGAACGCACAGCAGAGCAGTTTCAAGGAAACGTTTCTCCTGAGTTTTAGACGAAGTTTCCTGCTGTTTAGTACGTATGCCGGCATTGGGCTGGAAATACCGGTTTTGGGATTCTGCACAGAAAGGGTTTGCAAACCGCTGAATCCACACGTGAGTTTAACTCTGTCAGTTGAACGCACACATTGACAACTATTCAGTTAGATAGCTCCGTTTTGGTTTTAGAAGCAGATATTTCTCTGTACAGCCTATGGTCCCATTCACTCGGGAATATCCCAACGCAGCTCCTAGAAGAAACGTGTTTCTGACTCGCTGAATCTCAACATAGATTCAACTCTCTTAGGTGAACGAACGCACAGCAGAGCAGTTTCAAGGAAACCTTTCTCCTGAGTTTTAGACGAAGTTTCCTGCTGTTTAGTACGTATGCCGGCATTGGGTTGGACTTACCGGTTTTGGGATTCTGCACAGAAAGGGTTTGCAAACCGCTGAATCCACACGTGAGTTTAACTCTGTCAGTTGAATGCACACATTGACAACCCTCCAGTTAGATAGCTCCCTTTTGGTTTTATAAGCAGATATATCTCTGTACAGCCTATGGTCCCATTCACTCGGGAATATACCAACGCAGCTCCTAGAAGAAACGAGTTTCTGACTCGCTGAATCTCAACATAGATTCAACTCTCTTAGGTGAACGAACGCACAGCAGAGCAGTTTCAAAGAAACGTTTCTCCTGAGTTTTAGACGAAGTTTCCTGCTGTTTATTACGTATGCCGGCATTGGGCTGGACATACCGGTTTTGGGATTCTGCACAGAAAGGGTTTGCAAACCGCTGAATCCACACGTGAGTTTAACTCTGTCAGTTGAATGCACGCATTGACAACCATTCAGTTAGATAGCTCCGTTTTGGTTTTAGAAGTAGATATTTCTCTGTACAGCCTATGGTCCCATTCACTCGGGAATATACCAACGCAGCTCCTAGAAGAAACGTGTTTCTGACTCGCTGAGTCTCAACATAGATTCAACTCTCTTAGGTGAACGAACGCACAGCAGAGCAGTTTCAAGGAAACGTTTCTCCTGAGTTTTAGACGAAGTTTCCTGCTGTTTAGTACGAATGCCGGCATTGGGTTGGAAATACCGGTTTTGGGATTCTGCACAGAAAGGGTTTGCAAACCGCTGAATCCACACGTGAGTTTAACTCTGTCAGTTGAATGCACACATTGACAACCATCCAGTTAGATAGCTCCGTTTTGGTTTTAGAAGCAGATATTTCTCTGTACAGCCTATGGTCCCATTCACTCGGGAATATCCCAACGCAGCTCCTAGAAGAAACGAGTTTCTGACTCGCTGAATCTCAACATAGATTCAACTCTCTCAGGTGAACGAACGCACAGCAGAGCAGTTTCAAAGAAACGTTTCTCCTGAGTTTTAGACGAAGTTTCCTGCTGTTTATTACGTATGCCGGCATTGGGCTGGACATACCGGTTTTGGGATTCTGCACAGAAAGGGTTTGCAAACCGCTGAATCCACACGTGAGTTTAACTCTGTCAGTTGAATGCACGCATTGACAACCATTCAGTTAGATAGCTCCGTTTTGGTTTTAGAAGTAGATATTTCTCTGTACAGCCTATGGTCCCATTCACTCGGGAATATACCAACGCAGCTCCTAGAAGAAACGTGTTTCTGACTCGCTGAGTCTCAACATAGATTCAACTCTCTTAGGTGAACGAACGCACAGCAGAGCAGTTTCAAGGAAACGTTTCTCCTGAGTTTTAGACGAAGTTTCCTGCTGTTTAGTACGTATGCCGGCATTGGGTTGGAAATACCGGTTTTGGGATTCTGCACAGAAAGGGTTTGCAAACCTCTGAATCCACACGAGAGTTTAACTCTGTCAGTTGAATGCACACATTGACAACCTTTCAGTTTGATAGCACCCTTTTGGTTTTAGAAGCAGATATTTCTCTGTACAGCCTATGGTCCCATTCACTCGGGAATATCCCAACGCAGCTCCTAGAAGAAACGTGTTTCTGACTCGCTGAATCTCAACATAGATTCAACTCTCTTAGGTGAACGAACGCACAGCAGAGCAGTTTCAAGGAAACGTTTCTCCTGAGTTTTAGACGAAGTTTCCTGCTGTTTAGTACGTATGCCGGCATTGGGCTGGACATACCGGTTTTGGGATTCTGCACAGAAAGGGTTTGCAAACCGCTGAATCCACACGTGAGTTTAACTCTGTCAGTTGAATGCACACATTGACAACCATTCAGTTAGATAGCTCCGTTTTGGTTTTAGAAGCAGATATTTCTCTGTACAGCCTATGGTCCCATTCACTCGGGAATATCCTAACGCAGCTCTTGAAGAAACGTGTTTCTGACTCGCTGAATCTCAACATAGATTCAACTCTCTTAGGTGAACGAACGCACAGCAGAGCAACTTCAAGGAAACGTTTCTCCTGAGTTTTAGACGAAGCTTCCTGCTGTTTAGTACGGATGCCGGCATTGGGTTGGAATTACCGGTTTTGGGATTCTGCACAGAAAGGGTTTGCAAACCGCTGAATCCACACGTGAGTTTAACTCTTTCAGTTGAATGCACACGTTGACAACCCTCCAGTTAGATAGCTCCGTTTTGGTTTTTTAAGCAGCTATATCTCTGTACAGCCTATGGTCCCATTCACTCGGGAATATCCCAACGCAGCTCCTAGAAGAAACGAGTTTCTGACTCGCTGAATCTCAACATAGATTCAACTCTCTTAGGTGAACGAACGCACAGCAGAGCAGTTTCAAGGAAACGTTTCTCCTGAGTTTTAGACGAAGTTTCCTGCTGTTTATTACGTATGCCGGCATAGGGCTGGACATACCGGTTTTGGGATTCTGCACAGAAAGGGTTTGCAAACCGCTGAATCCACACGTGAGTTTAACTCTGTCAGTTGAATGCACGCATTGACAACCATTCAGTTAGATAGCTCCGTTTTGGTTTTAGAAGCAGATATTTCTCTGTACAGCCTATGGTCCCATTCACTCGGGAATATCCCAACGGAGCTCTTGAAGAAACGTGTTTCTGACTCGCTGAATCTCAACATAGATTCAACTCTCTTAGGTGAACGAACGCACAGCAGAGCAGCTTCAAGGAAACGTTTCTCCTGAGTTTTAGACGAAGTTTCCTGCTGTTTAGTACGGATGCCGGCATTGGGTTGGAAATACCGGTTTTGGGATTCTGCACAGAAAGGGTTTGCAAACCGCTGAATCCACACGTGAGTTTAACTCTGTCAGTTGAATGCACACATTGACAACCATCCAGTTAGATAGCTCCGTTTTGGTTTTAGAAGCAGATATATCTCTGTACAGCCTATGGTCCCATTCACTCGGGAATATCCCAACGCAGCTCCTAGAAGAAACGTGTTTCTGACTCGCTGAATCTCAACATAGTTTCAACTCTCTTAGGTGAACGAACGCACAGCAGAGCAGTTTCAAGGAAACGTTTCTCCTGAGTTTTAGACGAAGTTTCCTGCTGTTTAGTACGGACGCCGGCATTGGGCTGGAAATACCGGTTTTGGGATTCTGCACAGAAAGGGTTTGCAAACCGCTGAATCCACACGTGAGTTTATCTCTGTCAGTTGAAAGCACACATTGACAACCATTCAGTTAGATAGCTCCGTTTTGGTTTTAGAAGCAGATATTTCTCTGTACAGCCTATGGTCCCATTCACTCGGGAATATCCCAACGCAGCTCCTAGAAGAAACGTGTTTCTGACTCGCTGAATCTCAACATAGATTCAACTCTCTTAGGTGAACGAACGCACAGCAGAGCAGTTTCAAGGAAACGTTTCTCCTGAGTTTTAGACGAAGTTTCCTGCTGATTAGTACGGATGCCGGCATTTGGTTCGAAATACCGATTTTGGGATTCTGCACAGAAAGGGTTTGCAAACCGCTGAATCCACACGTGAGTTTAACTCTGTCAGTTGAATGCACACATTGACAACCATCCAGTTAGATAGCTCCGTTTTGGTTTTAGAAGCAGATATTTCTCTGTACATCCTATGGTCCCATTCACTCGGGAATACCCCAACGCAGCTCCTAGAAGAAACGAGTTTCTGACTCGCTGAATCTCAACATAGATTCAACTCTCTTAGGTGAACGAACGCACAGCAGAGCAGTTTCAAGGAAACGTTTCTCCTGAGTTTTAGACGAAGTTTCCTGCTGTTTAGTACGGATGCCGGCATTGGGCTGGAAATACCGGTTTTGGGATTCTGCACAGAAAGGGTTTGCAAACCGCTGAATCCACACGTGAGTTTAACTCTGTCAGTTGAATGCACACATTGACAACCATTCAGTTAGATAGCACCGTTGTGGTTTTAGAAGCAGATATTTCTCTGTACAGCCTATGGTCCCATTCACTCGGGAATATCCCAACGCAGCTCCTAGAAGAAACGTGTTTCTGACTCGCTGAATCTCAACATAGATTCAACTCTCTTAGGTGAACGAACGCACAGCAGAGCAGTTTCAAGGAAACGTTTCTCCTGAGTTTTAGACGAAGTTTCCTGCTGATTAGTACGGATGCCGGCATTTGGTTCGAAATACCGATTTTGGGATTCTGCACAGAAAGGGTTTGCAAACCGCTGAATCCACACGTGAGTTTAACTCTGTCAGTTGAATGCACACATTGACAACCATCCAGTTAGATAGCTCCGTTTTGGTTTTAGAAGCAGATATTTCTCTGTACATCCTATGGTCCCATTCACTCGGGAATATCCCAACGCAGCTCCTAGAAGAAACGAGTTTCTGACTCGCTGAATCTCAACATAGATTCAACTCTCTTAGGTGAACGAACGCACAGCAGAGCAGTTTCAAGGAAACGTTTCTCCTGAGTTTTAGACGAAGTTTCCTGCTGTTTAGTACGTATGCCGGCATTGGGCTGCAAATACCGGTTTTGGGATTCTGCACAGAAAGGGTTTGCAAACCGCTGAATCCACACGTGAGTTTAACTCTGTCAGTTGAATGCACACATTGACAACCATTCAGTTAGATAGCACCGTTGTGGTTTTAGAAGCAGATATTTCTCTGTACAGCCTATGGTCCCATTCACTCGGGAATATCCCAATGTAGCTCCTAGAAGAAACGTGTTTCTGACTCGCTGAATCTCAACATAGATTCAACTCTCTTAGGTGAACGAACGCACAGCAGAGCAGTTTCAAGGAAACGTTTCTCCTGAGTTTTAGACGAAGTTTCCTGCTGATTAGTACGGATGCCGGCATTTGGTCCGAAATACCGTTTTTGGGATTCTGCACAGAAAGGGTTTGCAAACCGCTGAATCCACACGTGAGTTTAACTCTGTCAGTTGAATGCACACATTGACAACCATCCAGTTAGATAGCTCCGTTTTGGTTTTAGAAGCAGATATTTCTCTGTACAGCCTATGGTCCCATTCACTCGGGAATATCCCAACGTAGGTCCTAGAAGAAACGTGTTTCTGACTCTCTGAATCTCAACATAGATTCAACTCTCTTAGGTGAACGAACGCACAGCAGAGCAGTTTCAAGGAAGCGTTTCTCCTGAGTTTTAGACGAAGTTTCCTGCTGTTTAGTACGTATGCCGGCATTGGGCTGGAAATACCGGTTTTGGGATTCTGCACAGAAAGGGTTTGCAAACCGCTGAATCCACACGTGAGTTTAACTCTGTCAGTTGAATGCACACATTGACAACCATCCAGTTAGATAGCTCCGTTTTGGTTTTAGAAACAGATCTTTCTCTGTACAGCCTATGGTCACATTCACTCGGGAATATCCCAACGCAGCTCCTAGAAGAAACGTGTTTCTGACTCGCTGAATCTCAACATATATTCAACTCTCTTAGGTGAACGAACGCACAGCAGAGCAGTTTCAAGGAAACGTTTCTCCTGAGTGTTAGACGAAGTTTCCTGCTGTTTAGTACGGATGCCGGCATTGGGCTGGAAATACCGGTTTTGGGATTCTGCACAGAAAGGGTTTGCAAACCGCTGAATCCACACGTGAGTTTAACTCTGTCAGTTGAATGCACACATTGACAACCATTCAGTAAGATAGCTCCGTTTTGGTTTTAGAAGCAGATATTTCTCTGTATAGCCTATGGTCCCATTCACTCGGGAATATCCCAATGCAGCTCCTAGAAGAAACGTGTTTCTGACTCGCTGAATCTCAACATAGATTCAACTCTCTTAGGTGAACGAACGCACAGCAGAGCAGTTTCAAGGAAACGTTTCTCCTGAGTTTTAGACGAAGTTTCCTGCTGATTAGTACGGATGCCGGCATTTGGTTCGAAATACCGTTTTTGGGATTCTGCACAGAAAGGGTTTGCAAACCGCTGAATCCACACGTGAGTTTAACTCTGTCAGTTGAATGCACACATTGACAACCATCCAGTTAGATAGCTCCGTTTTGGTTTTAGAAGCAGATATTTCTCTGTACAGCCTATGGTCCCATTCACTCGGGAATATCCCAACGCAGCTCCTAGAAGAAACGAGTTTCTGACTCGCTGAATCTCAACATAGATTCAACTCTCTCAGGTGAACGAACGCACAGCAGAGCAGTTTCAAGGAAACGTTTCTCCTGAGTTTTAGACGAAGTTTCCTGCTGTTTAGTACGTATGCAGGCATTGGGCTGGAAATACCGGTTTTGGGATTCTGCACAGAAAGGGTTTGCAAACCGCTGAATCCACACGTGAGTTTAACTCTGTCAGTTGAATGCACACATTGACAACTATTCAGTTAGATAGCTCCGTTTTGGTTTTAGAAGCAGATATTTCTCTGTACAGCCTATGGTCCCACTCACTCGGAAATATCCCAACGCAGCTCCTAGAAGAAACGTGTTTCTGACTCGCTGAATCTCAATAAAGATTCAACTCTCTTAGGTGAATGAACGCACAGCAGAGCAGCTTCAAGGAAACGTTTCTCCTGAGTTTTAGACGAAGTTTCCTGCTGTTTAGTACGGATGCCGGCATTGGGCTTGAATTACCGGTTTTGGGATTCTGCACAGAAAGGGTTTGCAAACCGCTGAATCCACACGTGAGTTTAACTCTGTCAGTTGAATGTACACATTGACAACCATTCAGTTAGATAGCTCCGTTTTGGTTTTAGAAGCAGATATTTCTCTGTACAGCCTATGGTCCCCTTCACTCGGGAATATCCCAACGCAGCTCTTGAAGAAACGTGTTTCTGACTCGCTGAATCTCAACATAGATTCAACTCTCTTAGGTGAACGAACGCACAGCAGAGCAGCTTCAAGGAAACGTTTCTCCTGAGTTTTAGACGAAGTTTCCTGCTGTTTAGTACGGATGCCGGCATTGGGTTGGAATTACCGGTTTTGGGATTCTGCACAGAAAGGGTTTGCAAACCGCTGAATCCACACGTGAGTTTAACTCTGTCAGTTGAATGCACACATTGACAACCATCCAGTTAGATAGCTCCGTTTTGTTTTTATAAGCAGATATATCTCTGTACAGCCTATGTTCCCATTCATTCGGGAATATCCCAACGCAGCTCCTAGAAGAAACGAGTTTCTGACTCGCTGAATCTCAACATAGATTCAGCTCTCTTAGGTGAACGAACGCACAGCAGAGCAGTTTCAAGGAAACGTTTCTCCTGAGTTTTAGACGAAGTTTCCTGCTGTTTATTACGTATGCCGGCATTGGGCTGGACAAACCGGTTTTGGGATTCTGCACAGAAAGGGTTTGCAAACCGCTGAATCCACACGTGAGTTTAACTCTGTCAGTTGAATGCACGCATTGACAACCATCCAGTTAGATAGCTCCGTTTTGGTTTTAGAAGCAGATATTTCTCTGTACAGCCTATGGTCCCATTCACTCGGGAATATCCCAACGCAGCTCCTAGAAGAAACGTGTTTCTGACTCGTTGAAACTCAACATAGATTCAACTCTCTTAGGTGAACGAACGCACAGCAGAGCAGTTTCAAGGAAACGTTTCTCCTGAGTTTTAGACGAAGTTTCCTGCTGTTTAGTACGGATGCCGGCATTGGGCTGGAAATACCGGTTTTGGGATTCTGCACAGAAAGGGTTTGCAAACCGCTGAATCCAGAAGTGAGTTTAACTCTGTCAGTTGAATGCACACATTGACAACCATTCAGTTAGATAGCTCCGTTTTGGTTTTAGAAGCAGATATTTCTCTGTACAGCCTATGGTCCCATTCACTCGGGAATATCCCAATGCAGCTCCAAGAAGAAACGTGTTTCTGACTCGCTGAATCTCAACATAGATTCAACTCTCTTAGGTGAACGAACGCACAGCAGAGCAGTTTCAAGGAAACGTTTCTCCTGAGTTTTAGACGAAGTTTCCTGCTGATTAGTACGGATGCCGGCATTTGGTTCGAAATACCGGTTTTGGGATTCTGCACAGAAAGGGTTTGCAAACCGCTGAATCCACACGTGAGTTTAACTCTGTCAGTTGAATGCACACATTGACAACCATCCAGTTAGATAGCTCCGTTTTGGTTTTAGAAGCAGATATTTCTCTGTACAGCCTATGGTCCCATTCACTCGGGAATATCCCAACGCAGCTCCTAGAAGAAACGAGTTTCTGACTCGCTGAATCTCAACATAGATTCAACTCTCTCAGGTGAACGAACGCACAGCAGAGCAGTTTCAAGGAAACGTTTCTCCTGAGTTTTAGACGAAGTTTCCTGCTGTTTAGTACGTATGCCGGCATTGGGCTGGAAATACCGGTTTTGGGATTCTGCACAGAAAGGGTTTGCAAACCGCTGAATCCACACGTGAGTTTAACTCTGTCAGTTGAATGCACACATTGACAACTATTCAGTTAGATAGCTCCGTTTTGGTTTTAGAAGCAGATATTTCTCTGTACAGCCTATGGTCCCATTCACTCGGGAATATCCCAACGCAGCTCCTAGAAGAAACGTGTTTCTGACTCGCTGAATCTCAATATAGATTCAACTCTCTTAGGTGAACGAACGCACAGCAGAGCAGCTTCATGGAAACGTTTCTCCTGAGTTTTAGACGAAGTTTCCTGCTGTTTAGTACGGATGCCGGCATTGGGCTGGAATTACCGGTTTTCGGATTCTGCACAGAAAGGGTTTGCAAACCGCTGAATCCACACGTGAGTTTAACTCTGTCAGTTGAATGTACACATTGACAACCATTCAGTTAGATAGCTCCGTTTTGGTTTAAGAAGCAGATATTTCTCTGTACAGCCTATGGTCCCCTTCACTCGGGAATATCCCAAAGCAGCTCTTGAAGAAACGTGTTTCTGACTCGCTGAATCTCAACATAGATTCAACTCTCTTAGGTGAACGAACGCACAGCAGAGCAGCTTCAAGGAAACGTTTCTCCTGAGTTTTAGACGAAGTTTCCTGCTGTTTAGTACGGATGCCGGCATTGGGTTGGAATTACCGGTTTTGGGATTCTGCACAGAAAGGGTTTGCAAACCGCTGAATCCACACGTGAGTTTAACTCTGTCAGTTGAATGCACACATTGACAACCATCCAGTTAGATAGCTCCGTTTTGTTTTTATAAGCAGATATATCTCTGTACAGCCTATGTTCCCATTCATTCGGGAATATCCCAACGCAGCTCCTAGAAGAAACGAGTTTCTGACTCGCTGAATCTCAACATAGATTCAGCTCTCTTAGGTGAACGAACGCACAGCAGAGCAGTTTCAAGGAAACGTTTCTCCTGAGTTTTAGACGAAGTTTCCTGCTGTTTATTACGTATGCCGGCATTGGGCTGGACAAACCGGTTTTGGGATTCTGCACAGAAAGGGTTTGCAAACCGCTGAATCCACACGTGAGTTTAACTCTGTCAGTTGAATGCACGCATTGACAACCATCCAGTTAGATAGCTCCGTTTTGGTTTTAGAAGCAGATATTTCTCTGTACAGCCTATGGTCCCATTCACTCGGGAATATCCCAACGCAGCTCCTAGAAGAAACGTGTTTCTGACTCGTTGAAACTCAACATAGATTCAACTCTCTTAGGTGAACGAACGCACAGCAGAGCAGTTTCAAGGAAACGTTTCTCCTGAGTTTTAGACGAAGTTTCCTGCTGTTTAGTACGGATGCCGGCATTGGGCTGGAAATACCGGTTTTGGGATTCTGCACAGAAAGGGTTTGCAAACCGCTGAATCCACACGTGAGTTTAACTCTGTCAGTTGAATGCACACATTGACAACCATTCAGTTAGATAGATCCGTTTTGGTTTTAGAAGCAGATATTTCTCTGTACAGCCTATGGTCCCATTCACTCGGGAATATCCCAATGCAGCTCCTAGAAGAAACGTGTTTCTGACTCGCTGAATCTCAACATAGATTCAACTCTCTTAGGTGAACGAACGCACAACAGAGCAGTTTCAAGGAAACGTTTCTCCTGAGTTTTAGACGAAGTTTCCTGCTGATTAGTACGGATGCCGGCATTTGGTTCGAAATACCGTTTTTGGGATTCTGCACAGAAAGGGTTTGCAAACCGCTGAATCCACACGTGAGTTTAACTCTGTCAGTTGAATGCACACATTGACAACCATCCAGTTAGATAGCTCCGTTTTGGTTTTAGAAGCAGATCTTTCTCTGTACAGCCTATGGTCCCATTCACTCGGGAATATCCCAACGCAGCTCCTAGAAGAACCGTGTTTCTGACTCGCTGAATCTCAACATAGATTCAACTCTCTTAGGTGAACGAACGCACAGCAGAGCAGTTTCAAGGAAGCGTTTCTCCTGAGTTTTAGACGAAGTTTCCTGCTGTTTAGTACGTATGCCGGCATTGGGCTGGAAATACCGTTTTTGGGATTCTGCACAGAAAGGGTTTGCAAACCGCTGAATCCACACGTGAGTTTAACTCTGTCAGTTGAATGCACACATTGACAACCATCCAGTTAGATAGCTCCGTTTTGGTTTTAGAAGCAGATATTTCTCTGTACAGCCTATGGTCCCATTCACTCGGGAATATCCCAACGCAGCTCCTAGAAGAAACGTGTTTCTGACTCGCTGAATCTCAACATAGATTCAACTCTCTTAGGTGAACGAACGCACAGCAGAGCAGTTTCAAGGAAACGTTTCTCCTGAGTTTTAGACTAAGTTTCCTGCTGATTAGTACGGATGCCGGCATTTGGTTCGAAATACCGTTTTTGGGATTCTGCACAGAAAGGGTTTGCAAACCGCTGAATCCACACGTGAGTTTAACTCTGTCAGTTGAATGCACACATTGACAACCATCCAGTTAGATAGCTCCGTTTTGGTTTTAGAAGCAGATATTTCTCTGTACAGCCTATGGTCCCATTCACTCGGGAATATCCCAACGCAGCTCCTAGAAGAAACGAGTTTCTGACTCGCTGAATCTCAACATAGATTCAACTCCCTCAGGTGAACGAACGCACAGCAGAGCAGTTTCAAGGAAACGTTTCTCCTGAGTTTTAGACGAAGTTTCCTGCTGTTTAGTACGTATGCCGGCATTGGGCTGGAAATACCGGTTTTGGGATTCTGCACAGAAAGGGTTTGCAAACCGCTGAATCCACACGTGAGTTTAGCTCTGTCAGTTGAATGCACACATTGACAACCATCCAGTTAGATAGCTCCGTTTTGGTTTTAGAAGCAGATATTTCTCTGTACAGCCTATGGTCCCATTCACTCGGGAATATCCCAACGCAGCTCCTAGAAGAAACGAGTTTCTGACTCGCTGAATCTCAACATAGATTCAACTCCCTCAGGTGAACGAACGCACAGCAGAGCAGTTTCAAGGAAACGTTTCTCCTGAGTTTTAGACGAAGTTTCCTGCTGTTTATTACGTATGCCGGCATTGGGCTGGACAAACCGGTTTTGGGATTCTGCACAGAAAGGGTTTGCAAACCGCTGAATCCACAAGTGAGTTTAACTCTGTCAGTTGAATGCACGCATTGACAACCATCCAGTTAGATAGCTCCGTTTTGGTTTTAGAAGCAGATATTTCTCTGTACAGCCTATGGTCCCATTCACTCGGGAATATCCCAACGCAGCTCCTAGAAGAAACGTGTTTCTGACTCGTTGAAACTCAACATAGATTCAACTCTCTTAGGTGAACGAACGCACAGCAGAGCAGTTTCAAGGAAACGTTTCTCCTGAGTTTTAGACGAAGTTTCCTGCTGTTTAGTACGGATGCCGGCATTGGGCTGGAAATACCGGTTTTGGGATTCTGCACAGAAAGGGTTTGCAAACCGCTGAATCCACACGTGAGTTTAACTCTGTCAGTTGAATGCACACATTGACAACCATTCAGTTAGATAGCTCCGTTTTGGTTTTAGAAGCAGATATTTCTCTGTACAGCCTATGGTCCCATTCACTCGGGAATATCCCAATGCAGCTCCTAGAAGAAACGTGTTTCTGACTCGCTGAATCTCAACATAGATTCAACTCTCTTAGGTGAACGAACGCACAGCAGAGCAGTTTCAAGGAAACGTTTCTCCTGAGTTTTAGACGAAGTTTCCTGCTGATTAGTACGGATGCCGGCATTTGGTTCGAAATACCGATTTTGGGATTCTGCACAGAAAGGGTTTGCAAACCACTGAATCCACACGTGAGTTTAACTCTGTCAGTTGAATGCACACATTGACAACCATCCAGTTAGATAGCTCCGTTTTGGTTTTAGAAGCAGATATTTCTCTGTACAGCCTATGGTCCCATTCACTCGGGAATATCCCAACGCAGCTCCTAGAAGAACCGTGTTTCTGACTCGCTGAATCTCAACATAGATTCAACTCTCTTAGGTGAACGAACGCACAGCAGAGCAGTTTCAAGGAAGCGTTTCTCCTGAGTTTTAGACGAAGTTTCCTGCTGTTTAGTACGTATGCCGGCATTGGGCTGGAAATACCGGTTTTGGGATTCTGCACAGAAAGGGTTTGCAAACCGCTGAATCCACACGTGAGTTTAACTCTCTCAGTTGAATGCACACATTGACAACCATCCAGTTAGATAGCTCCGTTTTGGTTTTAGAAGCAGATATTTCTCTGTACAGCCTATGGTCCCATTCACTCGGGAATATCCCAACGCAGCTCCTAGAAGAAACGTGTTTCTGACTCGCTGAATCTCAACATAGATTCAACTCTCTTAGGTGAACGAACGCACAGCAGAGCAGTTTCAAGGAAACGTTTCTCCTGAGTTTTAGACTAAGTTTCCTGCTGATTAGTACGGATGCCGGCATTTGGTTCGAAATACCGTTTTTGGGATTCTGCACAGAAAGGGTTTGCAAACCGCTGAATCCACACGTGAGTTTAACTCTGTCAGTTGAATGCACACATTGACAACCATCCAGTTACATAGCTCCGTTTTGGTTTTAGAAGCAGATATTTCTCTGTACAGCCTATGGTCCCATTCACTCGGGAATATCCCAACGCAGCTCCTAGAAGAAACGAGTTTCTGACTCGCTGAATCTCAACATAGATTCAACTCCGTCAGGTGAACGAACGCACAGCAGAGCAGTTTCAAGGAAACGTTTCTCCTGAGTTTTAGACGAAGTTTCCTGCTGTTTAGTACGTATGCCGGCATTGGGCTGGAAATACCGTTTTTGGGATTCTGCACAGAAAGGGTTTGCAAACCGCTGAATCCACACGTGAGTTTAACTCTGTCAGTTGAACGCACACATTGACAACTATTCAGTTAGATAGCTCCGTTTTGGTTTTAAAAGCAGATATTTCTCTGTACAGCCTATGGTCCCATTCACTAGGGAATATCCCAACGCAGCTCCTAGAAGAAACGTGTTTCTGACTCGCTGAATCTCAACATAGATTCAACTCTCTTAGGTGAACGAACGCACAGCAGAGCAGTTTCAAGGAAACGTTTCTCCTGAGTTTTAGACGAAGTTTCCTGCTGTTTAGTACGAATGCCGGCATTGTGTTGGAAATACCGGTTTTGGGATTCTGCACAGAAAGGGTTTGCAAACCTCTGAATCCACACGAGAGTTTAACTCTGTCAGTTGAATGCACACATTGACAACCTTTCAGTTTGATAGCACCCTTTTGGTTTTAGAAGCAGATATTTCTCTGTACAGCCTATGGTCCCATTCACTCGGGAATATCCCAACGCAGCTCCTAGAAGAAACGTGTTTCTGACTCGCTGAATCTCAACATAGATTCAACTCTCTTAGGTGAACGAACGCACAGCAGAGCAGTTTCAAGGAAACGTTTCTCCTGAGTTTTAGACGAAGTTTCCTGCTGTTTAGTACGTATGCCGGCATTGGGCTGGACATACCGGTTTTGGGATTCTGCACAGAAAGGGTTTGCAAACCGCTGAATCCACACGTGAGTTTAACTCTGTCAGTTGAATGCACACATTGACAACCATCCAGTTAGATAGCTCCGTTTTGGTTTTAGAAACAGGTCTTTCTCTGTACAGCCTATGGTCACATTCACTCGGGAATATCCCAACGCAGCTCCTAGAAGAAACGTGTTTCTGACTCGCTGAATCTCAACATAGATTCAACTCTCTTAGGTGAACGAACGCACAGCAGAGCAGTTTCAAGGAAACGTTTCTCCTGAGTTTTAGACGAAGTTTCCTGCTGATTAGTACGGATGCCGGCATTTGGTTCGAAATACCGTTTTTGGGATTCTGCACAGAAAGGGTTTGCAAACCGCTGAATCCACACGTGAGTTTAACTCTGTCAGTTGAATGCACACATTGACAACCATCCAGTTAGATAGCTCCGTTTTGGTTTTAGAAGCAGATATTTCTCTGTACAGCCTATGGTCCCATTCACTCGGGAATATCCCAACGCAGCTCCTAGAAAAAACGAGTTTCTGACTCGCTGAATCTCAACATAGATTCAACTCTCTCAGGTGAACGAACGCACAGCAGAGCAGTTTCAAGGAAACGTTTCTCCTGAGTTTTAGACGAAGTTTCCTGCTGTTTAGTACGTATGCCGGCATTGGGCTGGAAATACCGGTTTTGGGATTCTGCACAGAAAGGGTTTGCAAACCGCTGAATCCACACGTGAGTTTAACTCTGTCAGTTGAACGCACACATTGACAACTATTCAGTTAGATAGCTCCGTTTTGGTTTTAGAAGCAGATATTTCTCTGTACAGCCTATGGTCCCATTCACTCGGGAATATCCCAACGCAGCTCCTAGAAGAAACGTGTTTCTGACTCGCTGAATCTCAACATAGATTCAACTCTCTTAGGTGAACGAACGCACAGCAGAGCAGTTTCAAGGAAACCTTTCTCCTGAGTTTTAGACGAAGTTTCCTGCTGTTTAGTACGTATGCCGGCAATGGGTTGGACTTACCGGTTTTGGGATTCTGCACAGAAAGGGTTTGCAAACCGCTGAATCCACACGTGAGTTTAACTCTGTCAGTTGAATGCACACATTGACAACCCTCCAGTTAGATAGCTCCCTTTTGGTTTTATAAGCAGATATATCTCTGTACAGCCTATGGTCCCATTCACTCGGGAATATACCAACGCAGCTCCTAGAAGAAACGAGTTTCTGACTCGCTGAATCTCAACATAGATTCAACTCTCTTAGGTGAACGAACGCACAGCAGAGCAGTTTCAAAGAAACGTTTCTCCTGAGTTTTAGACGAAGTTTCCTGCTGTTTATTACGTATGCCGGCATTGGGCTGGACATACCGGTTTTGGGATTCTGCACAGAAAGGGTTTGCAAACCGCTGAATCCACACGTGAGTTTAACTCTGTCAGTTGAATGCACGCATTGACAACCATTCAGTTAGATAGCTCCGTTTTGGTTTTAGAAGTAGATATTTCTCTGTACAGCCTATGGTCCCATTCACTCGGGAATATACCAACGCAGCTCCTAGAAGAAACGTGTTTCTGACTCGCTGAGTCTCAACATAGATTCAACTCTCTTAGGTGAACGAACGCACAGCAGAGCAGTTTCAAGGAAACGTTTCTCCTGAGTTTTAGACGAAGTTTCCTGCTGTTTAGTACGAATGCCGGCATTGGGTTGGAAATACCGGTTTTGGGATTCTGCACAGAAAGGGTTTGCAAACCGCTGAATCCACACGTGAGTTTAACTCTGTCAGTTGAATGCACACATTGACAACCATCCAGTTAGATAGCTCCGTTTTGGTTTTAGAAGCAGATATTTCTCTGTACAGCCTATGGTCCCATTCACTCGGGAATATCCCTACGCAGCTCCTAGAAGAAACGAGTTTCTGACTCGCTGAATCTCAACATAGATTCAACTCTCTCAGGTGAACGAACGCACAGCAGAGCAGTTTCAAAGAAACGTTTCTCCTGAGTTTTAGACGAAGTTTCCTGCTGTTTATTACGTATGCCGGCATTGGGCTGGACATACCGGTTTTGGGATTCTGCACAGAAAGGGTTTGCAAACCGCTGAATCCACACGTGAGTTTAACTCTGTCAGTTGAATGCACGCATTGACAACCATTCAGTTAGATAGCTCCGTTTTGGTTTTAGAAGTAGATATTTCTCTGTACAGCCTATGGTCCCATTCACTCGGGAATATACCAACGCAGCTCCTAGAAGAAACGTGTTTCTGACTCGCTGAGTCTCAACATAGATTCAACTCTCTTAGGTGAACGAACGCACAGCAGAGCAGTTTCAAGGAAACGTTTCTCCTGAGTTTTAGACGAAGTTTCCTGCTGTTTAGTACGTATGCCGGCATTGGGTTGGAAATACCGGTTTTGGGATTCTGCACAGAAAGGGTTTGCAAACCTCTGAATCCACACGAGAGTTTAACTCTGTCAGTTGAATGCACACATTGACAACCTTTCAGTTTGATAGCACCCTTTTTGTTTTAGAAGCAGATATTTCTCTGTACAGCCTATGGTCCCATTCACTCGGGAATATCCCAACGCAGCTCCTAGAAGAAACGTGTTTCTGACTCGCTGAATCTCAACATAGATTCAACTCTCTTAGGTGAACGAACGCACAGCAGAGCAGTTTCAAGGAAACGTTTCTCCTGAGTTTTAGACGAAGTTTCCTGCTGTTTAGTACGTATGCCGGAATTGGGCTGGACATACCGGTTTTGGGATTCTGCACAGAAAGGGTTTGCAAACCGCTGAATCCACACGTGAGTTTAACTCTGTCAGTTGAATGCACACATTGACAACCATTCAGTTAGATAGCTCCGTTTTGGTTTTAGAAGCAGATATTTCTCTGTACAGCCTATGGTCCCATTCACTCGGGAATATCCTAACGCAGCTCTTGAAGAAACGTGTTTCTGACTCGCTGAATCTCAACATAGATTCAACTCTCTTAGGTGAACGAACGCACAGCAGAGCAACTTCAAGGAAACGTTTCTCCTGAGTTTTAGACGAAGCTTCCTGCTGTTTAGTACGGATGCCGGCATTGGGTTGGAATTACCGGTTTTGGGATTCTGCACAGAAAGGGTTTGCAAACCGCTGAATCCACACGTGAGTTTAACTCTTTCAGTTGAATGCACACGTTGACAACCCTCCAGTTAGATAGCTCCGTTTTGGTTTTTTAAGCAGCTATATCTCTGTACAGCCTATGGTCCCATTCACTCGGGAATATCCCAACGCAGCTCCTAGAAGAAACGAGTTTCTGACTCGCTGAATCTCAACATAGATTCAACTCTCTTAGGTGAACGAACGCACAGCAGAGCAGTTTCAAGGAAACGTTTCTCCTGAGTTTTAGACGAAGTTTCCTGCTGTTTATTACGTATGCCGGCATTGGGCTGGACATACCGGTTTTGGGATTCTGCACAGAAAGGGTTTGCAAACCGCTGAATCCACACGTGAGTTTAACTCTGTCAGTTGAATGCACGCATTGACAACCATTCAGTTAGATAGCTCCGTTTTGGTTTTAGAAGCAGATATTTCTCTGTACAGCCTATGGTCCCATTCACTCGGGAATATACCAACGCAGCTCCTAGAAGAAACGTGTTTCTGACTCGCCAAGTCTCAACATAGATTCAACTCTCTTAGGTGAACGAACGCACAGCAGAGCAGTTTCAAGGAAACGTTTCTCCTGAGTTTTAGACGAAGTTTCCTGCTGTTTAGTACGAATGCCGGCATTGGGTTGGAAATACCGGTTTTGGGATTCTGCACAGAAAGGGTTTGCAAACCGCTGAATCCACACGTGAGTTTAACTCTGTCAGTTGAATGCACACATTGACAACCATCCAGTTAGATAGCTCCGTTTTGGTTTTAGAAGCAGATATTTCGCTGTACAGCCTATGGTCCCATTCACTCGGGAATATCCCAACGCAGCTCCTAGAAGAAACGAGTTTCTGACTCGCTGAATCTCAACATAGATTCAACTCTCTTAGGTGAACGAACGCACAGCAGAGCAGTTTCAAGGAAACGTTTCTCCTGAGTTTTAGACGAAGTTTCCTGCTGTTTAGTACGGATGCCGGCATTGGACTGGACATACCGGTTTTGGGATTCTGCACAGAAAGGGTTTGCAAACCGCTGAATCCACACGTGAGTTTAACTCTGTCAGTTGAATGCACACATTGACAACCATCCAGTTAGATAGCTCCGTTTTGGTTTTAGAAGCAGATATTTCTCTGTACATCCTATGGTCACATTCACTCGGGAATATCCCAACGCAGCTCCTAGAAGAAACGTGTTTCTGACTCGCTGAATCTCAACATAGATTCAACTCTCTTAGGTGAACGAACGCAGAGCAGAGCAGTTTCAAGGAAACGTTTCTCCTGAGTTTTAGACGAAGTTTCCTGCTGTTTAGTACGGATGCCGGCATTGGGCTGGAAATACCGGTTTTGGGATTCTGCACAGAAAGGGTTTGCAAACCGCTGAATCCACACGGGAGTTTAACTCTGTCAGTTGAATGCACATATTGACAACCATCCAGTTAGATAGCTCCGTTATGGTTTTAGAAGCAGATATTTCGCTGTACAGCCTATGGTCCCATTCACTCGGGAATATCCCAACGCAACTCCTAGAAGAAACGTGTTTCTGACTCGCTGAATCTCAACATAGACTCAACTCTCTTAGGTGAACGAACGCACAGCAGAGCAGTTTCAAGGAAACGTTTCTCCTGAGTTTTAGACGAAGTTTCCTGCTGTTTAGTACGGATGCCGGCATTGGGCTGGAAATACCGGTTTTGGGATTCTGCACAGAAAGGGTTTGCAAACCGCTGAATCCACACGTGAGTTTAACTCTGTCAGTTGAATGCACACATTGACAACCATTCAGTTAGATAGCACCATTTTGGTTTTAGAAGCAGATATTTCTCTGTACAGCCTATGGTCCCATTCACTCGGGAATATCCCAACACAGCTCCTAGAAGAAACGTGTTTCTGACTCGCTGAATCTCAACATAGATTCAACTCTCTTAGGTGAACGAACGCACAGCAGAGCAGTTTCAAGGAAACGTTTCTCCTGAGTTTTAGACGAAGTTTCCTGCTGATTAGTACGGATGCCGGCATTTGGTTCGAAATACCGGTTTTGGGATTCTGCACAGAAAGGGTTTGCAAACCGCTGAATCAACACGTGAGTTTACCTCTGTCAGTTGAATGTACACATTGACAACCATTCAGTTAGATAGCTCCGTTTTGGTTTTAGAAGCAGATATTTCTCTGTACAGCCTATGGTCCCATTCACTCGGGAATATCCCAACGGAGCTCTTGAAGAAACGTGTTTCTGACTCGCTGAATCTCAACATAGATTCAACTCTCTTAGGTGAACGAACGCACAGCAGAGCAGCTTCAAGGAAACGTTTCTCCTGAGTTTTAGACGAAGTTTCCTGCTGTTTAGTACGGATGCCGGCATTGGGTTGGAAATACCGGTTTTGGGATTCTGCACAGAAAGGGTTTGCAAACCGCTGAATGCACACGTGAGTTTAACTCTGTCAGTTGAATGCACACATTGACAACCATCCAGTTAGATAGCTCCGTTTTGGTTTTAGAAGCAGATATATCTCTGTACAGCCTATGGTCCCATTCACTCGGGAATATCCCAACGCAGCTCCTAGAAGAAACGTGTTTCTGACTCGCTGAATCTCAACATAGTTTCAACTCTCTTAGGTGAACGAACGCACAGCAGAGCAGTTTCAAGGAAACGTTTCTCCTGAGTTTTAGACGAAGTTTCCTGCTGTTTAGTACGGACGCCGGCATTGGGCTGGAAATACCGGTTTTGGGATTCTGCACAGAAAGGGTTTGCAAACCGCTGAATCCACACGTGAGTTTATCTCTGTCAGTTGAAAGCACACATTGACAACCATTCAGTTAGATAGCTCCGTTTTGGTTTTAGAAGCAGATATTTCTCTGTACAGCCTATGGTCCCATTCACTCGGGAATATCCCAACGCAGCTCCTAGAAGAAACGTGTTTCTGACTCGCTGAATCTCAACATAGATTCAACTCTCTTAGGTGAACGAACGCACAGCAGAGCAGTTTCAAGGAAACGTTTCTCCTGAGTTTTAGACGAAGTTTCCTGCTGTTTAGTACGGATGCCGGCATTTGGTTCGAAATACCGATTTTGGGATTCTGCACAGAAAGGGTTTGCAAACCGCTGAATCCACACGTGAGTTTAACTCTGTCAGTTGAATGCACACATTGACAACCATCCAGTTAGATAGCTCCGTTTTGGTTTTAGAAGCAGATATTTCTCTGTACATCCTATGGTCCCATTCACTCGGGAATACCCCAACGCAGCTCCTAGAAGAAACGAGTTTCTGACTCGCTGAATCTCAACATAGATTCAACTCTCTTAGGTGAACGAACGCACAGCAGAGCAGTTTCAAGGAAACGTTTCTCCTGAGTTTTAGACGAAGTTTCCTGCTGTTTAGTACGGATGCCGGCATTGGGCTGGAAATACCGGTTTTGGGATTCTGCACAGAAAGGGTTTGCAAACCGCTGAATCCACACGTGAGTTTAACTCTGTCAGTTGAATGCACACATTGACAACCATTCAGTTAGATAGCACCGTTGTGGTTTTAGAAGCAGATATTTCTCTGTACAGCCTATGGTCCCATTCACTCGGGAATATCCCAACGCAGCTCCTAGAAGAAACGTGTTTCTGACTCGCTGAATCTCAACATAGATTCAACTCTCTTAGGTGAACGAACGCACAGCAGAGCAGTTTCAAGGAAACGTTTCTCCTGAGTTTTAGACGAAGTTTCCTGCTGATTAGTACGGATGCCGGCATTTGGTTCGAAATACCGATTTTGGGATTCTGCACAGAAAGGGTTTGCAAACCGCTGAATCCACACGTGAGTTTAACTCTGTCAGTTGAATGCACACATTGACAACCATCCAGTTAGATAGCTCCGTTTTGGTTTTAGAAGCAGATATTTCTCTGTACAGCCTATGGTCCCATTCACTCGGGAATATCCCAACGCAGCTCCTAGAAGAAACGAGTTTCTGACTCGCTGAATCTCAACATAGATTCAACTCTCTTAGGTGAACGAACGCACAGCAGAGCAGTTTCAAGGAAACGTTTCTCCTGAGTTTTAGACGAAGTTTCCTGCTGTTTAGTACGGATGCCGGCATTGGGCTGGAAATACCGGTTTTGGGATTCTGCACAGAAAGGGTTTGCAAACCGCTGAATCCACACGTGAGTTTAACTCTGTCAGTTGAATGCACACATTGACAACCATTCAGTTAGATAGCACCGTTGTGGTTTTAGAAGCAGATATTTCTCTGTACAGCCTATGGTCCCATTCACTCGGGAATATCCCAATGTAGCTCCTAGAAGAAACGTGTTTCTGACTCGCTGAATCTCAACATAGATTCAACTCTCTTAGGTGAACGAACGCACAGCAGAGCAGTTTCAAGGAAACGTTTCTCCTGAGTTTTAGACGAAGTTTCCTGCTGATTAGTACGGATGCCGGCATTTGGTCCGAAATACCGTTTTTGGGATTCTGCACAGAAAGGGTTTGCAAACCGCTGAATCCACACGTGAGTTTAACTCTGTCAGTTGAATGCACACATTGACAACCATCCAGTTAGATAGCTCCGTTTTGGTTTTAGAAGCAGATATTTCTCTGTACAGCCTATGGTCCCATTCACTCGGGAATATCCCAACGTAGCTCCTAGAAGAAACGTGTTTCTGACTCTCTGAATCTCAACATAGATTCAACTCTCTTAGGCGAACGAACGCACAGCAGAGCAGTTTCAAGGAAGCGTTTCTCCTGAGTTTTAGACGAAGTTTCCTGCTGTTTAGTACGTATGCCGGCATTGGGCTGGAAATACCGGTTTTGGGATTCTGCACAGAAAGGGTTTGCAAACCGCTGAATCCACACGTGAGTTTAACTCTGTCAGTTGAATGCACACATTGACAACCATCCAGTTAGATAGCTCCGTTTTGGTTTTAGAAACAGATCTTTCTCTGTACAGCCTATGGTCACATTCACTCGGGAATATCCCAACGCAGCTCCTAGAAGAAACGTGTTTCTGACTCGCTGAATCTCAACATAGATTCAACTCTCTTAGGTGAACGAACGCACAGCAGAGCAGTTTCAAGGAAACGTTTCTCCTGAGTGTTAGACGAAGTTTCCTGCTGTTTAGTACGGATGCCGGCATTGGGCTGGAAATACCGGTTTTGGGATTCTGCACAGAAAGGGTTTGCAAACCGCTGAATCCACACGTGAGTTTAACTCTGTCAGTTGAATGCACACATTGACAACCATTCAGTAAGATAGCTCCGTTTTGGTTTTAGAAGCAGATATTTCTCTGTATAGCCTATGGTCCCATTCACTCGGGAATATCCCAATGCAGCTCCTAGAAGAAACGTGTTTCTGACTCGCTGAATCTCAACATAGATTCAACTCTCTTAGGTGAACGAACGCACAGCAGAGCAGTTTCAAGGAAACGTTTCTCCTGAGTTTTAGACGAAGTTTCCTGCTGATTAGTACGGATGCCGGCATTTGGTTCGAAATACCGTTTTTGGGATTCTGCACAGAAAGGGTTTGCAAACCGCTGAATCCACACGTGAGTTTAACTCTGTCAGTTGAATGCACACATTGACAACCATCCAGTTAGATAGCTCCGTTTTGGTTTTAGAAGCAGATATTTCTCTGTACAGCCTATGGTCCCATTCACTCGGGAATATCCCAACGCAGCTCCTAGAAGAAACGAGTTTCTGACTCGCTGAATCTCAACATAGATTCAACTCTCTCAGGTGAACGAACGCACAGCAGAGCAGTTTCAAGGAAACGTTTCTCCTGAGTTTTAGACGAAGTTTCCTGCTGTTTAGTACGTATGCAGGCATTGGGCTGGAAATACCGGTTTTGGGATTCTGCACAGAAAGGGTTTGCAAACCGCTGAATCCACACGTGAGTTTAACTCTGTCAGTTGAATGCACACATTGACAACTATTCAGTTAGATAGCTCCGTTTTGGTTTTAGAAGCAGATATTTCTCTGTACAGCCTATGGTCCCACTCACTCGGAAATATCCCAACGCAGCTCCTAGAAGAAACGTGTTTCTGACTCGCTGAATCTCAATAAAGATTCAACTCTCTTAGGTGAATGAAAGCACAGCAGAGCAGCTTCAAGGAAACGTTTCTCCTGAGTTTTAGACGAAGTTTCCTGCTGTTTAGTACGGATGCCGGCATTGGGCTGGAATTACCGGTTTTGGGATTCTGCACAGAAAGGGTTTGCAAACCGCTGAATCCACACGTGAGTTTAACTCTGTCAGTTGAATGTACACATTGACAACCATTCAGTTAGATAGCTCCGTTTTGGTTTTAGAAGCAGATATTTCTCTGTACAGCCTATGGTCCCCTTCACTCGGGAATATCCCAACGCAGCTCTTGAAGAAACGTGTTTCTGACTCGCTGAATCTCAACATAGATTCAACTCTCTTAGGTGAACGAACACACAGCAGAGCAGCTTCAAGGAAACGTTTCTCCTGAGTTTTAGACGAAGTTTCCTGCTGTTTAGTACGGATGCCGGCATTGGGTTGGAATTACCGGTTTTGGGATTCTGCACAGAAAGGGTTTGCAAACCGCTGAATCCACACGTGAGTTTAACTCTGTCAGTTGAATGCACACATTGACAACCATCCAGTTAGATAGCTCCGTTTTGTTTTTATAAGCAGATATATCTCTGTATAGCCTATGTTCCCATTCATTCGGGAATATCCCAACGCAGCTCCTAGAAGAAACGAGTTTCTGACTCGCTGAATCTCAACATAGATTCAGCTCTCTTAGGTGAACGAACGCACAGCAGAGCAGTTTCAAGGAAACGTTTCTCCTGAGTTTTAGACGAAGTTTCCTGCTGTTTATTACGTATGCCGGCATTGGGCTGGACAAACCGGTTTTGGGATTCTGCACAGAAAGGGTTTGCAAACCGCTGAATCCACACGTGAGTTTAACTCTGTCAGTTGAATGCACGCATTGACAACCATCCAGTTAGATAGCTCCGTTTTGGTTTTAGAAGCAGATATTTCTCTGTACAGCCTATGGTCCCATTCACTCGGGAATATCCCAACGCAGCTCCTAGAAGAAACGTGTTTCTGACTCGTTGAAACTCAACATAGATTCAACTCTCTTAGGTGAACGAACGCACAGCAGAGCAGTTTCAAGGAAACGTTTCTCCTGAGTTTTAGACGAAGTTTCCTGCTGTTTAGTACGGATGCCGGCATTGGGCTGGAAATACCGGTTTTGGGATTCTGCACAGAAAGGGTTTGCAAACCGCTGAATCCACAAGTGAGTTTAACTCTGTCAGTTGAATGCACACATTGACAACCATTCAGTTAGATAGCTCCGTTTTGGTTTTAGAAGCAGATATTTCTCTGTACAGCCTATGGTCCCATTCACTCGGGAATATCCCAATGCAGCTCCAAGAAGAAACGTGTTTCTGACTCGCTGAATCTCAACATAGATTCAACTCTCTTAGGTGAACGAACGCACAGCAGAGCAGTTTCAAGGAAACGTTTCTCCTGAGTTTTAGACGAAGTTTCCTGCTGATTAGTACGGATGCCGGCATTTGGTTCGAAATACCGTTTTTGGGATTCTGCACAGAAAGGGTTTGCAAACCGCTGAATCCACACGTGAGTTTAACTCTGTCAGTTGAATGCACACATTGACAACCATCCAGTTAGATAGCTCCGTTTTGGTTTTAGAAGCAGATATTTCTCTGTACAGCCTATGGTCCCATTCACTCGGGAATATCCCAACGCAGCTCCTAGAAGAAACGAGTTTCTGACTCGCTGAATCTCAACATAGATTCAACTCTCTCAGGTGAACGAACGCACAGCAGAGCAGTTTCAAGGAAACGTTTCTCCTGAGTTTTAGACGAAGTTTCCTGCTGTTTAGTACGTATGCCGGCATTGGGCTGGAAATACCGGTTTTGGGATTCTGCACAGAAAGGGTTTGCAAACCGCTGAATCCACACGTGAGTTTAACTCTGTCAGTTGAATGCACACATTGACAACTATTCAGTTAGATAGCTCCGTTTTGGTTTTAGAAGCAGATATTTCTCTGTACAGCCTATGGTCCCATTCACTCGGGAATATCCCAACGCAGCTCCTAGAAGAAACGTGTTTCTGACTCGCTGAATCTCAATATAGATTCAACTCTCTTAGGTGAACGAACGCACAGCAGAGCAGCTTCAAGGAAACGTTTCTCCTGAGTTTTAGACGAAGTTTCCTGCTGTTTAGTACGGATGCCGGCATTGGGCTGGAATTACCGGTTTTGGGATTCTGCACAGAAAGGGTTTGCAAACCGCTGAATCCACACGTGAGTTTAACTCTGTCAGTTGAATGTACACATTGACAACCATTCAGTTAGATAGCTCCGTTTTGGTTTAAGAAGCAGATATTTCTCTGTACAGCCTATGGTCCCCTTCACTCGGGAATATCCCAAAGCAGCTCTTGAAGAAACGTGTTTCTGACTCGCTGAATCTCAACATAGATTCAACTCTCTTAGGTGAACGAACGCACAGCAGAGCAGCTTCAAGGAAACGTTTCTCCTGAGTTTTAGACGAAGTTTCCTGCTGTTTAGTACGGATGCCGGCATTGGGTTGGAATTACCGGTTTTGGGATTCTGCACAGAAAGGGTTTGCAAACCGCTGAATCCACACGTGAGTTTAACTCTGTCAGTTGAATGCACACATTGACAACCATCCAGTTAGATAGCTCCGTTTTGTTTTTATAAGCAGATATATCTCTGTACAGTCTATGTTCCCATTCATTCGGGAATATCCCAACGCAGCTCCTAGAAGAAACGAGTTTCTGACTCGCTGAATCTCAACATAGATTCAGCTCTCTTAGGTGAACGAACGCACAGCAGAGCAGTTTCAAGGAAACGTTTCTCCTGAGTTTTAGACGAAGTTTCCTGCTGTTTATTACGTATGCCGGCATTGGGCTGGACAAACCGGTTTTGGGATTCTGCACAGAAAGGGTTTGCAAACCGCTGAATCCACACGTGAGTTTAACTCTGTCAGTTGAATGCACGCATTGACAATCATCCAGTTAGATAGCTCCGTTTTGGTTTTAGAAGCAGATATTTCTCTGTACAGCCTATGGTCCCATTCACTCGGGAATATCCCAACGCAGCTCCTAGAAGAAACGTGTTTCTGACTCGTTGAAACTCAACATAGATTCAACTCTCTTAGGTGAACGAACGCACAGCAGAGCAGTTTCAAGGAAACGTTTCTCCTGAGTTTTAGACGAAGTTTCCTGCTGTTTAGTACGGATGCCGGCATTGGGCTGGAAATAACGGTTTTGGGATTCTGCACAGAAAGGGTTTGCAAACCGCTGAATCCACACGTGAGTTTAACTCTGTCAGTTGAATGCACACATTGACAACCATTCAGTTAGATAGATCCGTTTTGGTTTTAGAAGCAGATATTTCTCTGTACAGCCTATGGTCCCATTCACTCGGGAATATCCCAATGCAGCTCCTAGAAGAAACGTGTTTCTGACTCGCTGAATCTCAACATAGATTCAACTCTCTTAGGTGAACGAACGCACAGCAGAGCAGTTTCAAGGAAACGTTTCTCCTGAGTTTTAGACGAAGTTTCCTGCTGATTAGTACGGATGCCGGCATTTGGTTCGAAATACCGTTTTTGGGATTCTGCACAGAAAGGGTTTGCAAACCGCTGAATCCACACGTGAGTTTAACTCTGTCAGTTGAATGCACACATTGACAACCATCCAGTTAGATAGCTCCGTTTTGGTTTTAGAAGCAGATATTTCTCTGTACAGCCTATGGTCCCATTCACTCGGGAATATCCCAACGCAGCTCCTAGAAGAACCGTGTTTCTGACTCGCTGAATCTCAACATAGATTCAACTCTCTTAGGTGAACGAACGCACAGCAGAGCAGTTTCAAGGAAGCGTTTCTCCTGAGTTTTAGACGAAGTTTCCTGCTGTTTAGTACGTATGCCGGCATTGGGCTGGAAATACCGTTTTTGGGATTCTGCACAGAAAGGGTTTGCAAACCGCTGAATCCACACGTGAGTTTAACTCTGTCAGTTGAATGCACACATTGACAACCATCCAGTTAGATAGCTCCGTTTTGGTTTTAGAAGCAGATATTTCTCTGTACAGCCTATGGTCCCATTCACTCGGGAATATCCCAACGCAGCTCCTAGAAGAAACGTGTTTCTGACTCGCTGAATCTCAACATAGATTCAACTCTCTTAGGTGAACGAACGCACAGCAGAGCAGTTTCAAGGAAACGTTTCTCCTGAGTTTTAGACTAAGTTTCCTGCTGATTAGTACGGATGCCGGCATTTGGTTCGAAATACCGTTTTTGGGATTCTGCACAGAAAGGGTTTGCAAACCGCTGAATCCACACGTGAGTTTAACTCTGTCAGTTGAATGCACACATTGACAACCATCCAGTTAGATAGCTCCGTTTTGGTTTTAGAAGCAGATATTTCTCTGTACAGCCTATGGTCCCATTCACTCGGGAATATCCCAACGCAGCTCCTAGAAGAAACGAGTTTCTGACTCGCTGAATCTCAACATAGATTCAACTCCCTCAGGTGAACGAACGCACAGCAGAGCAGTTTCAAGGAAACGTTTCTCCTGAGTTTTAGACGAAGTTTCCTGCTGTTTAGTACGTATGCCGGCATTGGGCTGGAAATACCGGTTTTGGGATTCTGCACAGAAAGGGTTTGCAAACCGCTGAATCCACACGTGAG
This sequence comes from Aotus nancymaae, assembly GCF_030222135.1. NCBI lineage: Eukaryota > Metazoa > Chordata > Mammalia > Primates > Aotidae > Aotus > Aotus nancymaae. The sequence goes on from NW_026988673.1 coordinate 126,509, forward strand.
TTTAGCTCTGTCAGTTGAATGCACACATTGACAACCATCCAGTTAGATAGCTCCGTTTTGGTTTTAGAAGCAGATATTTCTCTGTACAGCCTATGGTCCCATTCACTCGGGAATATCCCAACGCAGCTCCTAGAAGAAACGAGTTTCTGACTCGCTGAATCTCAACATAGATTCAACTCCCTCAGGTGAACGAACGCACAGCAGAGCAGTTTCAAGGAAACGTTTCTCCTGAGTTTTAGACGAAGTTTCCTGCTGTTTATTACGTATGCCGGCATTGGGCTGGACAAACCGGTTTTGGGATTCTGCACAGAAAGGGTTTGCAAACCGCTGAATCCACACGTGAGTTTAACTCTGTCAGTTGAATGCACGCATTGACAACCATCCAGTTAGATAGCTCCGTTTTGGTTTTAGAAGCAGATATTTCTCTGTACAGCCTATGGTCCCATTCACTCGGGAATATCCCAACGCAGCTCCTAGAAGAAACGTGTTTCTGACTCGTTGAAACTCAACATAGATTCAACTCTCTTAGGTGAACGAACGCACAGCAGAGCAGTTTCAAGGAAACGTTTCTCCTGAGTTTTAGACGAAGTTTCCTGCTGTTTAGTACGGATGCCGGCATTGGGCTGGAAATACCGGTTTTGGGATTCTGCACAGAAAGGGTTTGCAAACCGCTGAATCCACACGTGAGTTTAACTCTGTCAGTTGAATGCACGCATTGACAACCATCCAGTTAGATAGCTCCGTTTTGGTTTTAGAAGCAGATATTTCTCTGTACAGCCTATGGTCCCATTCACTCGGGAATATCCCAATGCAGCTCCTAGAAGAAACGTGTTTCTGACTCGCTGAATCTCAACATAGATTCAACTCTCTTAGGTGAACGAACGCACAGCAGAGCAGTTTCAAGGAAACGTTTCTCCTGAGTTTTAGACGAAGTTTCCTGCTGATTAGTACGGATGCCGGCATTTGGTTCGAAATACCGATTTTGGGATTCTGCACAGAAAGGGTTTGCAAACCGCTGAATCCACACGTGAGTTTAACTCTGTCAGTTGAATGCACACATTGACAACCATCCAGTTAGATAGCTCCGTTTTGGTTTTAGAAGCAGATATTTCTCTGTACAGCCTATGGTCCCATTCACTCGGGAATATCCCAACGCAGCTCCTAGAAGAAACGTGTTTCTGACTCGCTGAATCTCAACATAGATTCAACTCTCTTAGGTGAACGAACGCACAGCAGAGCAGTTTCAAGGAAACGTTTCTCCTGAGTTTTAGACTAAGTTTCCTGCTGATTAGTACGGATGCCGGCATTTGGTTCGAAATACCGTTTTTGGGATTCTGCACAGAAAGGGTTTGCAAACCGCTGAATCCACACGTGAGTTTAACTCTGTCAGTTGAATGCACACATTGACAACCATCCAGTTAGATAGCTCCGTTTTGGTTTTAGAAGCAGATATTTCTCTGTACAGCCTATGGTCCCATTCACTCGGGAATATCCCAACGCAGCTCCTAGAAGAAACGAGTTTCTGACTCGCTGAATCTCAACATAGATTCAACTCCCTCAGGTGAACGAACGCACAGCAGAGCAGTTTCAAGGAAACGTTTCTCCTGAGTTTTAGACGAAGTTTCCTGCTGTTTAGTACGTATGCCGGCATTGGGCTGGAAATACCGGTTTTGGGATTCTGCACAGAAAGGGTTTGTAAACCGCTGAATCCACACGTGAGTTTAACTCTGTCAGTTGAATGCACACATTGACAACCATCCAGTTAGATAGCTCCGTTTTGATTTTAGAAGCAGATATTTCTCTGTACAGCCTATGGTCCCATTCACTCGGGAATATCCCAACGCAGCTCCTAGAAGAAACGAGTTTCTGACTCGCTGAATCTCAACATAGATTCAACTCCGTCAGGTGAACGAACGCACAGCAGAGCAGTTTCAAGGAAACGTTTCTCCTGAGTTTTAGACGAAGTTTCCTGCTGTTTAGTACGTATGCCGGCATTGGGCTGGAAATACCGTTTTTGGGATTCTGCACAGAAAGGGTTTGCAAACCGCTGAATCCACACGTGAGTTTAACTCTGTCAGTTGAACGCACACATTGACAACTATTCAGTTAGATAGCTCCGTTTTGGTTTTAAAAGCAGATATTTCTCTGTACAGCCTATGGTCCCATTCACTCGGGAATATCCCAACGCAGCTCCTAGAAGAAACGTGTTTCTGACTCGCTGAATCTCAACATAGATTCAACTCTCTTAGGTGAACGAACGCACAGCAGAGCAGTTTCAAGGAAACGTTTCTCCTGAGTTTTAGACGAAGTTTCCTGCTGTTTAGTACGAATGCCGGTATTGTGTTGGAAATACCGGTTTTGGGATTCTGCACAGAAAGGGTTTGCAAACCTCTGAATCCACACGAGAGTTTAACTCTGTCAGTTGAATGCACACATTGACAACCTTTCAGTTTGATAGCACCCTTTTGGTTTTAGAAGCAGATATTTCTCTGTACAGCCTATGGTCCCATTCACTCGGGAATATCCCAACGCAGCTCCTAGAAGAAACGTGTTTCTGACTCGCTGAATCTCAACATAGATTCAACTCTCTTAGGTGAACGAACGCACAGCAGAGCAGTTTCAAGGAAACGTTTCTCCTGAGTTTTAGACGAAGTTTCCTGCTGTTTAGTACGTATGCCGGCATTGGGCTGGACATACCGGTTTTGGGATTCTGCACAGAAAGGGTTTGCAAACCGCTGAATCCACACGTGAGTTTAACTCTGTCAGTTGAATGCACACATTGACAACCATCCAGTTAGATAGCTCCGTTTTGGTTTTAGAAACAGGTCTTTCTCTGTACAGCCTATGGTCACATTCACTCGGGAATATCCCAACGCAGCTCCTAGAAGAAACGTGTTTCTGACTCGCTGAATCTCAACATATATTCAACTCTCTTAGGTGAACGAACGCACAGCAGAGCAGTTTCAAGGAAACGTTTCTCCTGAGTGTTAGACGAAGTTTCCTGCTGTTTAGTACGGATGCCGGCATTGGGCTGGAAATACCGGTTTTGGGATTCTGCACAGAAAGGGTTTGCAAACCGCTGAATCCACACGTGAGTTTAACTCTGTCAGTTGAATGCACACATTGACAACCATTCAGTTAGATAGCTCCGTTTTGGTTTTAGAAGCAGATATTTCTCTGTACAGCCTATGGTCCCATTCACTCGGGAATATCCCAACGCAGCTCCTAGAAGAAACGAGTTTCTGACTCGCTGAATCTCAACATAGATTCAACTCTCTCAGGTGAACGAACGCACAGCAGAGCAGTTTCAAGGAAACGTTTCTCCTGAGTTTTAGACGAAGTTTCCTGCTGTTTAGTACGTATGCCGGCATTGGGCTGGAAATACCCGTTTTGGGATTCTGCACAGAAAGGGTTTGCAAACCGCTGAATCCACACGTGAGTTTAACTCTGTCAGTTGAACGCACACATTGACAACTATTCAGTTAGATAGCTCCGTTTTGGTTTTAGAAGCAGATATTTCTCTGTACAGCCTATGGTCCCATTCACTCGGGAATATCCCAACGCAGCTCCTAGAAGAAACGTGTTTCTGACTCGCTGAATCTCAACATAGATTCAACTCTCTTAGGTGAACGAACGCACAGCAGAGCAGTTTCAAGGACACCTTTCTCCTGAGTTTTAGACGAAGTTTCCTGCTGTTTAGTACGTATGCCGGCATTGGGTTGGACTTACCGGTTTTGGGATTCTGCACAGAAAGGGTTTGCAAACCGCTGAATCCACACGTGAGTTTAACTCTGTCAGTTGAATGCACACATTGACAACCCTCCAGTTAGATAGCTCCCTTTTGGTTTTATTAGCAGATATATCTCTGTACAGCCTATGGTCCCATTCACTCGGGAATATACCAACGCAGCTCCTAGAAGAAACGAGTTTCTGACTCGCTGAATCTCAACATAGATTCAACTCTCTTAGGTGAACGAACGCACAGCAGAGCAGTTTCAAAGAAACGTTTCTCCTGAGTTTTAGACGAAGTTTCCTGCTGTTTATTACGTATGCCGGCATTGGGCTGGACATACCGGTTTTGGGATTCTGCACAGAAAGGGTTTGCAAACCGCTGAATCCACACGTGAGTTTAACTCTGTCAGTTGAATGCACGCATTGACAACCATTCAGTTAGATAGCTCCGTTTTGGTTTTAGAAGTAGATATTTCTCTGTACAGCCTATGGTCCCATTCACTCGGGAATATCCCAACGCAGCTCCTAGAAGAAACGTGTTTCTGACTCGCTGAGTCTCAACATAGATTCAACTCTCTTAGGTGAACGAACGCACAGCAGAGCAGTTTCAAGGAAACGTTTCTCCTGAGTTTTAGACGAAGTTTCCTGCTGTTTAGTACGAATGCCGGCATTGGGTTGGAAATACCGGTTTTGGGATTCTGCACAGAAAGGGTTTGCAAACCTCTGAATCCACACGAGAGTTTAACTCTGTCAGTTGAATGCACACATTGACAACCTTTCAGTTTTATAGCACCCTTTTGGTTTTAGAAGCAGATATTTCTCTGTACAGCCTATGGTCCCATTCACTTGGGAATATCCCAACGCAGCTCCTAGAAGAAACGTGTTTCTGACTCGCTGAATCTCAACATAGATTCAACTCTCTTAGGTGAACGAACGCACAGCAGAGCAACTTCAAGGAAACGTTTCTCCTGAGTTTTAGACGAAGTTTCCTGCTGTTTAGTACGTATGCCGGCATTGGGTTGGAATTACCGGTTTTGGGATTCTGCACAGAAAGGGTTTGCAAACCGCTGAATCCACACGTGAGTTTAACTCTTTCAGTTGAAGGCACACATTGACAACCCTCCAGTTAGATAGCTCCGTTTTGGTTTTTTAAGCAGATATATCTCTGTACAGCCTATGGTCCCATTCACTCGGGAATATCCCAACGCAGCTCCTAGAAGAAACGAGTTTCTGACTCGCTGAATCTCAACATAGATTCAACTCTCTTAGGTGAACGAACGCACAGCAGAGCAGTTTCAAGGAAACGTTTCTCCTGAGTTTTAGACGAAGTTTCCTGCTGTTTATTACGTATGCCGGCATTGGGCTGGACATACCGGTTTTGGGATTCTGCACAGAAAGGGTTTGCAAACCGCTGAATCCACACGTGAGTTTAACTCTGTCAGTTGAATGCACGCATTGACAACCATTCAGTTAGATAGCTCCGTTTTGGTTTTAGAAGCAGATATTTCTCTGTACAGCCTATGGTCCCATTCACTCGGGAATATACCAACGCAGCTCCTAGAAGAAACGTGTTTCTGACTCGCCAAGTCTCAACATAGATTCAACTCTCTTAGGTGAACGAACGCACAGCAGAGCAGTTTCAAGGAAACGTTTCTCCTGAGTTTTAGACGAAGTTTCCTGCTGTTTAGTACGAATGCCGGCATTGGGTTGGAAATACCGGTTTTGGGATTCTGCACAGAAAGGGTTTGCAAACCTCTGAATCCACACGTGAGTTTAACTCTGTCAGTTGAATGCACACATTGACAACCATTCAGTTTGATACCACCCTTTTGGTTTTAGAAGCAGATATTTCTCCGTACAGCCTATGGTCCCATTCACTCGGGAATATCCCAACGCAGCTCCTAGAAGAAACGTGTTTCTGACTCGCTGAATCTCAACATAGATTCAACTCTCTTAGGTGAACGAACGCACAGCAGAGCAGTTTCAAGGAAACGTTTCTCCTGAGTTTTAGACGAAGTTTCCTGCTGATTAGTACGGATGCCGGCATTTGGTTCAAAAAACCGGTTTTGGGATTCTGCACAGAAAGGGTTTGCAAACCGCTGAATCCACACGTGAGTTTAACTCTGTCAGTTGAATGCACACATTGACAACCATCCAGTTAGATAGCTCCGTTTTGGTTTTAGAAGCAGATATTTCTCTGTACAGCCTATGGTCCCATTCACTCGGGAATATCCCAACGCAGCTCCTATAAGAAACGAGTTTCTGACTCGCTGAATCTCAACATAGATTCAACTCTCTTAGGTGAACGAACGCATAGCAGAGCAGTTTCAAGGAAACGTTTCTCCTGAGTTTTAGACGAAGTTTCCTGCTGTTTAGTACGGATGCCGGCATTGGGCTGGAAATACCGGTTTTGGGATTCTGCACAGAAAGGGTTTGCAAACCGCTGAATCCACACGTGAGTCTAACTCTGTCAGTTGAATGCACACATTGACAACCATCCAGTTAGATAGCTCCGTTTTGGTTTTAGAAGCAGATATTTCTCTGTACAGCCTATGGTCCCATTCACTCGGGAATATCCCAACGCAGCTCCTAGAAGAAACGTGTTTCTGACTCGCTGAAACTCAACATAGATTCAACTCTCTTAGGTGAACGAACGCACAGCAGAGCAGTTTCAAGGAAACGTTTCTCCTGAGTTTTAGACGAAGTTTCCTGCTGTTTAGTACGGATGCCGGCATTGGGCTGGAAATACCGGTTTTGGGATTCTGCACAGAAAGGGTTTGCAAACCGCTGAATCCACACGTGAGTTTAACTGTGTCAGTTGAATGCACACATTGACAACCATTCAGTTAGATAGCTCCGTTTTGGTTTTAGAAGCAGATATTTCTCTGTACAGCCTATGGTCCCATTCACTCGGGAATATCCCAATGCAGCTCCTAGAAGAAACGTGTTTCTGACTCGCTGAATCTCAACATAGATTCAACTCTCTTAGGTGAACGAACGCACAGCAGAGCAGTTTCAAGGAAACGTTTCTCCTGAGTTTTAGACGAAGTTTCCTGCTGATTAGTACGGATGCCGGCATGTGGTTCGAAATACCGGTTTTGGGATTCTGCACAGAAAGGGTTTGCAAACCGCTGAATCCACACGTGAGTTTAATTCTGTCAGTTGAATGCACACATTGATAACCATCCAGTTAGATAGCTCCGTTTTGGTTTTAGAAGCAGATATTTCTCTGTACAGCCTATGGTCCCATTCACTCGGGAATATCCCAACGCAGCTCCTAGAAGAAACGTGTTTCTGACTCGCTGAATCTCAACATAGATTCAACTCTCTTAGGTGAACGAACGCACAGCAGAGCAGTTTCAAGGAAGCGTTTCTCCTGAGTTTTAGACGAAGTTTCCTGCTGTTTAGTACGTATGCCGGCATTGGGCTGGAAATACCGGTTTTGGGATTCTGCACAGAAAGGGTTTGCAAACCTCTGAATCCACACGTGAGTTTACCTCTGTCAGTTGAATGCACACATTGACAACCATTCAGTTTGATACCACCCTTTTGGTTTTAGAAGCAGATATTTCTCCGTACAGCCTATGGTCCCATTCACTCGGGAATATCCCAACGCAGCTCCTAGCAGAAACGTGTTTCTGACTCGCTGAATCTCAACATAGATTCAACTCTCTTAGGTGAACGAACGCACAGCAGAGCAGTTTCAAGGAAACGTTTCTCCTGAGTTTTAGACGAAGTTTCCTGCAGTTTAGTACGTATGCCGGCATTGGGTTGGACATACCGGTTTTGGGATTCTGCACAGAAAGGGTTTGCAAACCGCTGAATCCACACGTGAGTTTAACTCTGTCAGTTGAATGCACACATTGACAACCATCCAGTTAGATAGCTCCGTTTTGGTTTTAGAAGCAGATATTTCTCTGTACAGCCTATGGTCACATTCACTCGGGAATATCCCAACGCAGCTCCTAGAAGAAACGTGTTTCTGACTCGCTGAATCTCAACATAGATTCAACTCTCTTAGGTGAACGAACGCACAGCAGAGCAGTTTCAAGGAAACTTTTCTCCTGAGTTTTAGACGAAGTTTCCTGCAGTTTAGTACGGATGCCGGCATTGGGTTGGAAATACCGGTTTTGGGATTCTGCACAGAAAGGGTTTGCAAACCCCTGAATCCACACGTGAGTTTAACTCTGTCAGTTGAATGCACACATTGACAACCATCCAGTTAGATAGCTCCGTTTTGGTTTTAGAAGCAGATATTTCTCTGTACAGCCTATGGTCCCATTCACTCGGGAATATCCCAACGCAGCTCCTAGAAGAAACGAGTTTCTGAATCGCTGAATCTCAACATAGATTCAACTCTCTTAGGTGAACGAACGCACAGCATAGCAGTTTCAAGGAAACGTTTCTCCTGAGTTTTAGATGAAGTTTCCTGCTGTTTAGTACCTATGCCGGCATTGAGCTGGAATTACCGGATTTGGGATTCGGCACAGAAAGGGTTTGCAAATCGCTGATACCAATCGTGAGTTTAACTCTGTCAGTTGAATGCACACTTTGACAACCATTCAGTTAGATAGCACCATTTTGGTTTTAGAAGCAGATATTTCTCTGTACAGCCTATGGTCCCATTCACTCGGGAATATGCCAACGCAGCTCCTAGAAGAAACGTGTTTCTGACTCGCTGAATCTCAACATAGATTCAACTCTCTTAGGTGAACGAACGCACAGCAGAGCAGTTTCAAGGAAACGTTGCTCCTGAGTTTTAGACGAAGTTTCCTTCAGTTTAGTACGTATGCCGGCTTTGAGCTGGAATTACCGGTTTTGGGATTCTGCAAAGAAAGGGTTTGTAAACCGCTGAATCCAAACGTGAGTTTAACTCTGTCAGTTGAATACACACATTGACAACCATTCAGTTAGACAGCACCCTTTTGGTTTTAGGAGCAGCTATTTCTCTGTACAGCCTATGGTCCCAATCACTCGGGAATATCCCAACGCAGCTCCTAGAAGAAACGTGTTTCTGACTCGCTGAATCTCAACATAGATTCAACTCTCTTAGGTGAACGAACGCACAGCAGAGCCGTTTCAAGGAAACGTTTCTCCTGAGTTTTAGACGAAGTTTCCTGCTGTTTAGTACGTATGCCGGCATTTGACTGGAAATACCGGTTTTGGGATTCTGCACAGAAAGGTTTTGCAAACCGCTGAATCCACACGTGAGTTTAACTCTGTCAGTTGAATGCACACATTGACAACCATTCAGTTAGATAGCTCCGTTTTGGTTTTAGAAGCAGATATTTCTCTGTACAGCCTAAGGTCCCATTCAATCGGGAATATCCCAACGCAGCTCCTAGAAGAAACGTGTTTCTGACTCGGTGAATCTCAACGTAGATTCAACTCTCTTAGGTGAACGAACGCACAGCAGAGCAGTTTCAAGGAAACGTTTCTCGTGAGTTTTAGACGAAGTTACCTGCTGATTAGTATGGATGCCGGCATTTGGTTCGAAATACCGGTTTTTGGATTCTGCACAGAAAGGGTTTGCAAACCGCTGAATCCACACGTGAGTTTAACTCTGTCAGTTGAATGCACACATTGACAACCATCCAGTTAGATAGCTCCGTTTTGGTTTTAGAAGCAGATATTTCTCTGTACAGCCTATGGTCCCATTCACTCGGGAATATCCCAACGCAGCTCTTGAAGAAACGTGTTTCTGACTCGCTGAATCTCAACATAGATTCAACTCTCTTAGGTGAACGAACGCACGGCAGAGCAGTTTCAAGGAAACGTTTCTCCTGAGTTTTACACGAAGTTTCCTGCTGTTTAGTACCTATGCCGGCATTGGGCTGGAATTACCGGTTTTGGGATTCTGCACAGAAAGGGTTTGCAAACCGCTGATTCCACACGTGAGTTTTACTCTCTCAGTTGAATGCACACATTGACAACCATTCAGTTAGATAGCTCCGTTTTGGTTTTAGAAGCAGATATTTCGCTGTACAGCCTATGGTCCCATTCACTCGGGAATATCCCAACGCAGCTCCTAGAAGAAACGAGTTTCTGACTCGCTGAATCTCAACATAGATTCAACTCTCTTAGGTGAACGAACGCACAGCAGAGCAGTTTCAAGGAAACGTTTCTCTTGAGTTTTAGACGAAGTTTCCTGCTGTTTAGTACGGATGCCGGCATTGGGCTGGACATACCGGTTTTGGGATTCTGCACAGAAAGGGTTTGCAAACCGCTGAATCCACACGTGAGTTTAACTCTGTCAGTTGAATGCACACATTGACAACCATCCAGTTAGATAGCTCCGTTTTGGTTTTAGAAGCAGATATTTCTCTGTACAGCCTATGGTCACATTCACTCGGGAATATCCCAACGCAGCTCCTAGAAGAAACGTGTTTCTGACTCGCTGAATCTCAACATAGATTCAACTCTCTTAGGTGAACGAACGCACAGCAGAGCAGTTTCAAGGAAACGTTTCTCCTGAGTTTTAGACGAAGTTTCCTGCTGTTTAGTACGGATGCCGGCATTGGGCTGGAAATACCTGTTTTGGGATTCTGCACATAAAGGGTTTCCAAACCGCTGAATCCACACGGGAGTTTAACTCTGTCAGTTGAATGCACATATTGACATCCATCCAGATAGATAGCTCCGTTATGGTTTTAGAAGCAGATATTTCTCTGTACAGCCTATGGTCCCATTCACTCGGGAATATCCCAACGCAGCTCCTAGAAGAAACGTGTTTCTGACTCGCTGAATCTCAACATAGACTCAACTCTCTTAGGTGAACGAACGCACAGCAGAGCAGTTTCAAGGAAACGTTTCTCCTGAGTTTTAGACGAAGTTTCCTGCTGTTTAGTACGGATGCCGGCATTGGGCTGGAAATACCGGTTTTGGGATTCTGCACAGAAAGGGTTTGCAAACCGCTGAATCCACACGTGAGTTTAACTCTGTCAGTTGAATGCACACATTGACAACCATTCAGTTAGATAGCACCCTTTTGGTTTTAGAAGCAGATATTTCTCTGTACAGCCTATGGTCCCATTCACTCGGGAATATCCCAACGCAGCTCCTAGAAGAAACGTGTTTCTGACTCGCTGAATCTCAACATAGATTCAACTCTCTTAGGTGAACGAACGCACAGCAGAGCAGTTTCAAGGAAACGTTTCTCCTGAGTTTTAGACGAAGTTTCCTGCTGATTAGTACGGATGCCGGCATTTGGTTCGAAATACCGGTTTTGGGATTCTGCACAGAAAGGGTTTGCAAACCGCTGATACCAAACGTGAGTTTAACTCTGTCAGTTGAATGCACACATTGACAACCATCCAGTTAGATAGCTCCGTTTTGGTTTTAGAAGCAGATATTTCTCTGTACAGCCTATGGTCCCATTCACTCGGGAATATCCCAACGCAGCTCCTAGAAGAAACGTGTTTCTGACTCGCTGAATATCAACATAGATTCAACTCTCTTAGGTGAACGAACGCACAGCAGAGCAGTTTCAAGGAAGCGTTTCTCCTGAGTTTTAGACGAAGTTTCCTGCTGTTTAGTACGTATGCCGGCATTGGGCTGGAAATACCGGTTTTGGGATTCTGCACAGAAAGGGTTTGCAAACCTCTGAATCCACACGTGAGTTTAACTCTGTCAGTTGAATGCACACATTGACAACCATTCAGTTTGATACCACCCTTTTGGTTTTAGAAGCAGATATTTCTCCGTACAGCCTATGGTCCCATTCACTCGGGAATATCCCAACGCAGCTCCTAGAAGAAACGTGTTTCTGACTCGCTGAATCTCAACATAGATTCAACTCTCTTAGGTGAACGAACGCACAGCAGAGCAGTTTCAAGGAAACGTTTCTCCTGAGTTTTAGACGAAGTTTCCTGCTGATTAGTACGGATGCCGGCATTTGGTTCGAAAAACCGGTTTTGGGATTCTGCACAGAAAGGGTTTGCAAACCGCTGAATCCACACGTGAGTTTAACTCTGTCAGTTGAATGCACACATTGACAACCATCCAGTTAGATAGCTCCGTTTTGGTTTTAGAAGCAGATATTTCTCTGTACAGCCTATGGTCCCATTCACTCGGGAATATCCCAACGCAGCTCCTATAAGAAACGAGTTTCTGACTCGCTGAATCTCAACATAGATTCAACTCTCTCAGGTGAACGAACGCATAGCAGAGCAGTTTCAAGGAAACGTTTCTCCTGAGTTTTAGACGAAGTTTCCTGCTGTTTAGTACGGATGCCGGCATTGGGCTGGAAATACCGGTTTTGGGATTCTGCACAGAAAGGGTTTGCAAACCGCTGAATCCACACGTGAGTTTAATTCTGTCAGTTGAATGCACACATTGATAACCATCCAGTTAGATAGCTCCGTTTTGGTTTTAGAAGCAGATATTTCTCTGTACAGCCTATGGTCCCATTCACTCGGGAATATCCGAACGCAGCTCCTAGAAGAAACGTGTTTCTGACTCGCTGAATCTCAACATAGATTCAACTCTCTTAGGTGAACGAACGCACAGCAGAGCAGTTTCAAGGAAGCGTTTCTCCTGAGTTTGAGACGAAGTTTCCTGCTGTTTAGTACGTATGCCGGCATTGGGCTGGAAATACCGGTTTTGGGATTCTGCACAGAAAGGGTTTGCAAACCTCTGAATCCACACGTGAGTTTAACTCTGTCAGTTGAATGCACACATTGACAACCATTCAGTTTGATACCACCCTTTTGGTTTTAGAAGCAGATATTTCTCCGTACAGCCTATGGTCCCATTCACTCGGGAATATCCCAACGCAGCTCCTAGAAGAAACGTGTTTCTGACTCGCTGAATCTCAACATAGATTCAACTCTCTCAGGTGAACGAACGCACAGCAGAGCAGTTTCAAGGAAACTTTTCTCCTGAGTTTTAGACGAAGTTTCCTGCAGTTTAGTACGGATGCCGGCATTGGGTTGGAAATACCGGTTTTGGGATTCTGCACAGAAAGGGTTTGCAAACCCCTGAATCCACACGTGAGTTTAACTCTGTCAGTTGAATGCACACATTGACAACCATCCAGTTAGATAGCTCCGTTTTGGTTTTAGAAGCAGATATTTCTCTGTACAGCCTATGGTCCCATTCACTCGGGAATATCCCAACGCAGCTCCTAGAAGAAACGAGTTTCTGAATCGCTGAATCTCAACATAGATTCAACTCTCTTAGGTGAACGAACGCACAGCAGAGCAGTTTCAAGGAAACGTTTCTCCTGAGTTTTAGATGAAGTTTCCTGCTGTTTAGTACCTATGCCGGCATTGAGCTGGAATTACCGGATTTGGGATTCGGCACAGAAAGGGTTTGCAAATCGCTGATACCAATCGTGAGTTTAACTCTGTCAGTTGAATGCACACTTTGACAACCATTCAGTTAGATAGCACCATTTTGGTTTTAGAAGCAGATATTTCTCTGTACAGCCTATGGTCCCATTCACTCGGGAATATCCCAACGCAGCTCCTAGAAGAAACGTGTTTCTGACTCGCTGAATCTCAACATAGATTCAACTCTCTTAGGTGAACGAACGCACAGCAGAGCAGTTTCAAGGAAACGTTGCTCCTGAGTTTTAGACGAAGTTTCCTTCAGTTTAGTACGTATGCCGGCTTTGAGCTGGAATTACCGGTTTTGGGATTCTGCACAGAAAGGGTTTGTAAACCGCTGAATCCAAACGTGAGTTTAACTCTGTCAGTTGAATACACACATTGACAACCATTCAGTTAGATAGCACCCTTTTGGTTTTAGGAGCAGCTATTTCTCTTTACAGCCTATGGTCCCAATCACTCGGGAATATCCCAACGCAGCTCCTAGAAGAAACGTGTTTCTGACTCGCTGAATCTCAACATAGATTCAACTCTCTTAGGTGAACGAACGCACAGCAGAGCCGTTTCAAGGAAACGTTTCTCCTGAGTTTTAGACGAAGTTTCCTGCTGTTTAGTACGTATGCCGGCATTTGGCTGGAAATACCGGTTTTGGGATTCTGCACAGAAAGGTTTTGCAAACCGCTGATTCCACACGTGAGTTTTACTCTCTCAGTTGAATGCACACATTGACAACCATTCAGTTAGATAGCTCCGTTTTGGTTTTAGAAGCAGATATTTCTCTTTGCAGCCTATGGTCCCATTCACTCGGGAATATCCCAACGCAGCTCCTAGAAGAAACGTGTTTCTGACTCGCTGAATTTCAAAATAGATTCAACTCTCTTAGGTGAATGAACGCACAGCAGAGCAGTTTCAAGGAAACGTTTCTCCTGAGTTTTAGACGAAGTTTACTACTGTTTAGTACGTATGCCGGCATTGGGCTGGAAATACCGGTTTTGGGATTCTGCACAGAAAGGGTTTGCAAACCGCTGCATCCACATGTGAGTTTTACTCTGTCAGTTGAATGCACACATTGACAACCGTCCAGTTAGATAGCTCCGTTTTGGGTTTAGAAGCAGACATTTCTCTGTACAGCCTATGGTCCCATTCACTCGGGAATATCCCAACGCAGCTCCTAGAAGAAACGTGTTTCTGACTCGCTGAATCTCAACATCGATTCAACTCTCTTAGGTGAACGAACGCACATCAGAGCAGTTTCAAGGAAACTTTTCTCCTGAGTTTTAGACGAAGTTTCCTGCTGTTTAGTACGTATGCCAGCATTGGTCTGGAAATACCGGTTTTGGGATTCTGCACAGAAAGGGTTTGCAAACCGCTGAATCCACACGTGAGTTTAACTCTGTTAGTTGAATGCACACATTGACAACCATTCAGTTAGATAGCTCCGTTTTGGTTTTAGAAGCAGATATTTCTCTGTACAGCCTATGGTCCCATTCACTCGGGAATATCCCAACGCAGCTCTTGAAGAAACGTGTTTCTGACTCGCTGAATCTCAACATAGATTCAACTCTCTTAGGTGAACGAACGCACGGCAGAGCAGTTTCAAGGAAACGTTTCTCCTGAGTTTTAGACGAAGTTTCCTGCTGTTTAGTACCTATGCCGGCATTGGGCTGGAATTACCGGTTTTGGGATTCTGCACAGAAAGGGTTTGCAAACCGCTGATTCCACACGTGAGTTTTACTCTCTCAGTTGAATGCACACATTGACAACCATTCAGTTAGATAGCTCCGTTTTGGTTTTAGAAGCAGATATTTCTCTTTGCAGCCTATGGTCCCATTCACTCGGGAATATCCCAACGCAGCTCCTAGAAGAAACGTGTTTCTGACTCGCTGAATTTCAAAATAGATTCAACTCCCTTAGGTGAACGAACGCACAGCACAGCAGTTTCAAGGAAACGTTTCTCCTGGGTTTTAGACGAAGTTTACTACTGTTTAGTACGTATGACGGCATTGGGCTGGAAATACCGGTTTTGGGATTCTGCACAGAAAGGGTTTGCAAACCGCTGAATCCACATGTGAGTTTAACTCTGTCAGTTGAATGCACACATTGACAACCATTCAGTTAGATAGCTCCGTTTTGGTTTTAGAAGCAGATATTTCTCTGTACAGCGTATGGTCCCATTCACTCGGGAATATCCCAACGCAGCTCCTAGAAGAAACGTGTTTCTGACTCCCTGAATCTCAACATAGATTCAGCTCTCTTAGGTGAACGAACGCACAGCAGAGCAGTTTCAAGGAAACTTTTCTCCTGAGTTTTAGACGAAGTTTCCTGCTGTTTAGTACGTATGCCAGCATTGGGCTGGAAATCCCGGTTTTGGGATTCTGCACAGAAAGGGTTTGCAAACCGCTGAATCCACACGTGAGTTTAACTCTGTCAGTTGAATGCACACATTGACAACCATTCAGTTAGATAGCTCCGTTTTGGTTTTAGAAGCAGATATTTCTGTGTACAGCGTATGGTCCCATGCACTCGGGAATATCCCAACGCAGCTCCTAGAAGAAACGTGTTTCTGACTCCCTGAATCTCAACATAGATTCAACTCTCTTAGGTGAACGAACGCACAGCAGAGCAGTTTCAAGGAAACTTTTCTCCTGAGTTTTAGACGAAGTTTCCTGCTGTTTAGTACGTATGCCAGCATTGGGCTGGAAATACCGGTTTTGGGATTCTGCACAGAAAGGGTTTGCAAACCGCTGAATCCACACGTGAGTTTAACTCTGTCAGTTGAATGCAGACATTGACAACCATTCAGTTTGATAGCACCCTTTTGGTTTTAGAAGCAGATATTTCTCTGTACAGCCTATGGTCCCATTCACTCGGGAATATCCCACCGCAGCTCCTATAAGAAACGTGTTTCTGACTCGCTGAATCTCAACATTGATTCAACTCTCTTAGGTGAACGAACGCACAGCAGAGCAGTATCAAGGAAACTTTCCTCCGGAATTTTAGACGACGTTTCCTGCTGTTTAGTACGTATGCCGGCATTGGGTTGGAAATACCGGTTTTGGGATTCTGCACAGAAAGGGTTTGCAAACCGCTGAATCCACACGTGAGTTTTACTCTGTCAGTTGAATGCACACATTGACAACCATTCAGTTTGATTGCACCCTTTTGGTTTTAGAAGCAGATATTTCTCTGTACAGCCTATGGTCCCATTCACTCGAGAATATCCCAACGCAGCTCCTAAAAGAAACGTGTTTCTGACTCGCTGAATCTCAACATAGATTCAACTCTCTTAGGTGAACGAACGCACAGCAGAGAAGTTTCAAGGAAACGTTTCTCCTGAGTTTTAGACGAAGTTTCCTGCAGTTTAGTACGGATGCCGGCATTGAGCTGGAATTACCGGTTTTGGGATTCTGCACAGAAAGTGTCTGCAAACCGCTGAATCCACACGTGAGGTTAACTCTGTCAGTTGAATGCACACATTGACAACCATTCAGTTTGATAGCACCCTTTTGGGTTTAGAAGCAGATATTTCTCTGTACAGCCTATTATCCCATTCACTCGGGAATATCCCAACGCAGCTACTAGAAGAAACGTGTTTCTGACTCACTGAATCTCAACATAGATTCAACTCTCTTAGGTGAACGAACGCACAGCAGAGCAGTTTCAAGGAAACGTTCCTCCTGAGTTTTAGGCGAAGTTTCCTGCTGTTTAGTACGGATGCCGGCATTGGGCTGGAAATACCGGTTTTGGGATTCTGCACAGAAATGGTTTGCAAACCGCTGAATCCACACGTGAGTTTAACTCTGTCAGTTGAATGCACACATTGACAACCATTCAGTTAGATAGCTCCGTTTTGGTTTTACAAGCAGATATTTCTCTGTACATCCTATGGTCCCATTCACTCGGGAATATCCCAACGCAGCTCCTAGAAGAAACGTGTTTCTGACTCGCTGAATCTCAACATAGATTCAACTCTCTTAGGTGAACGAACGCACATCAGAGCAGTTTCAAGGAAACTTTTCTCCTGAGTTTTAGACGAAGTTTCCTGCTGTTTAGTACGTATGCCAGCATTGGGCTGGAAATACCGGTTTTGGGATTCTGCACAGAAAGGGTTTGCAAACCGCTGAATCCACACGTGAGTTTAACTCTGTCAGTTGAATGCACACATTGACAACCATTCAGTTTGATAGCACCCTTTTGGTTTTAGAAGCAGATATTTCTCTGTACAGCCTATGGTCCCATTCACTCGGGAATATCCCACCGCAGCTCCTATAAGAAACGTGTTTCTGACTCGCTGAATCTCAACATAGATTCAACTCTCTTAGGTGAACGAACGCACAGCAGAGCAGTATCAAGGAAACTTTCCTCCGGAATTTTAGACGACGTTTCCTGCTGTTTAGTACGTATGCCGGCATTGGGCTGGAAATACCGGTTTTGGGATTCTGCACAGAAAGGGTTTGCAAACCGCTGAATCCACACGTGAGTTTTACTCTGTCAGTTGAATGCACACATTGACAACCATTCAGTTTGATTGCACCCTTTTGGTTTTAGAAGCAGATATTTCTCTGTACAGCCTATGGTCCCATTCACTCGAGAATATCCCAACGCACCTCCTAAAAGAAACGTGTTTCTGACTCGCTGAATCTCAACATAGATTCAACTCTCTTAGGTGAACGAACGCACAGCAGAGAAGTTTCAAGGAAACGTTTCTCCTGAGTTTTAGACGAAGTTTCCTGCAGTTTAGTACGGATGCCGGCATTGAGCTGGAATTACCGGTTTTGGGATTCTGCACAGAAAGTGTCTGCAAACCGCTGAATCCACACGTGAGGTTAACTCTGTCAGTTGAATGCACACATTGACAACCATTCAGTTTGATAGCACCCTTTTGGGTTTAGAAGCAGATATTTCTCTGTACAGCCTATTATCCCATTCACTCGGGAATATCCCAACGCAGCTACTAGAAGAAACGTGTTTCTGACTCACTGAATCTCAACATAGATTCAACTCTCTTAGGTGAACGAACGCACAGCAGAGCAGTTTCAAGGAAACGTTCCTCCTGAGTTTTAGGCGAAGTTTCCTGCTGTTTAGTACGGATGCCGGCATTGGGCTGGAAATACCGGTTTTGGGATTCTGCACAGAAATGGTTTGCAAACCGCTGAATCCACACGTGAGTTTAACTCTGTCAGTTGAATGCACACATTGACAACCATTCAGTTAGATAGCTCCGTTTTGGTTTTACAAGCAGATATTTCTCTGTACATCCTATGGTCCCATTCACTCGGGAATATCCCAACGCAGCTCCTAGAAGAAACGTGTTTCTGACTCGCTGAATCTCAACATAGATTCAACTCTCTTAGGTGAACGAACGCACATCAGAGCAGTTTCAAGGAAACTTTTCTCCTGAGTTTTAGACGAAGTTTCCTGCTGTTTAGTACGTATGCCAGCATTGGTCTGGAAATACCGGTTTTGGGATTCTGCACAGAAAGGGTTTGCAAACCGCTGAATCCACACGTGAGTATAACTTTGTTAGTTGAATGCACACATTGACAACCATTCAGTTAGATAGCTCCGTTTTGGTTTTAGAAGCAGATATTTCTCTGTACAGCCTATGGTCCCATTCACTCGGGAATATCCCAAATCAGCTCCTCGAAGAAACGTGTTTCTGACTTGCTGAATCTCAACGTACATTCAACTCTCTTAGGTGAACGAACGCACAGCAGAGCAGTTTCAAGGAAACGTTTCTCCTGAGTTTTAGACGAAGTTTCTTGCTGTTTAGTACGTATGCCGGCATTGGGCGGGACATACCGGTTTTGGGATTCTGCACAGAAAGGGTTTGCCAACCGCTGAATCCACACGTGAGTTTAACTCTGTCAGTTGAATGCACACATTGACAACCATTCAGTTAGATAGCTCCGTTTTGGTTTTAGAAGCAGATATTTCTCTGTACAGCCTATGGTCCCATTCACTCGGGAATATCCCAACGCAGCTCCTAGGAGAAACGTGTTTCTGACTCGCTGAATCTCAACATAGATTCAACTCTCTTAGGTGAACGAACGCACAGCAGAGCAGTTTCAAGGAAACGTTTCTCCTGAGTTTTAGACGAAGTTTCCTGCTGTTTAGTACGGATGCCGGCATTGGGTTGGAAATACCGGTTTTGGGATTCTGCACAGAAAGGGTTTGCAAACTGCTGAATCCACACGTGAGTTTAACTCTGTCAGTTGAATGCACACATTGACAACCATCCAGTTAAATAGCTCCGTTTTGGTTTTAGAACAGATATTTCTCTGTACAGCCTATGGTCCCATTCACTCGGGAATATCCCAACGCAGCTCCTAGAAGAAACGAGTTTCTGACTCTCTGAATCTCAACATAGATTCAACTCTCTTAGGTGAACGAACGCACAGCAGAGCCGTTTCAATGAATCGTTTCTCCTCAGTTTTAGATGAAGTTTCCTGCTGTTTAGTACCTATGCTGGCATTGAGCTGGAATACCGGTTTTGGGATTCGTCACAGAAAGGGTTTGCAAACCGCTGATACCAAACGTGAGTTTAACTCTGTCAGTTGAATGCACACATTGACAACCATTCAGTTAGATAGCACCCTTTTGGTTTTAGAAGCAGATATTTCTCTGTACAGCCTATGGTCCCATTCACTCGGGAATATCCCAACGCAGCTCCTAGAAGAAACGAGTTTCTGACTCGCTGAATCTCAACATAGATTCAACTCTCTTAGGTGAACGAACGCACAGCAGAGCCGTTTCAATGAAACGTTTCTCCTGAGTTTTAGATGAAGTTTCCTGCTGTTTAGTACCTATGCTGGCATTGAGCTGGAAGTACCGGTTTTGGGATTCGGCACAGAAAGGGTTTGCAAACCGCTGATACCAAACGTGAGTTTAACTCTGTCAGTTGAATGCACACATTGACAACCATTCAGTTAGATAGCACCCTTTTGGTTTTAGAAGCAGATATTTCTCTGTACAGCCTATGGTCCCATTCACTCGGGAATATCCCAACGCAGCTCCTAGAAGAAACGTGTTTCTGACTCGCTGAATCTCAACATAGATTCATCTCTCTTAGGTGAACGAACGCACAGCAGAGCAGTTTCAAGGAAACGTTTCTCCTGAGTTTTAGACGAAGTTTCCTGCTGTTTAGTACGTATGACGGCATTGGGCTGGAATACCGGTTTTGGGATTCTGCACAGAAAGGGTTTGCAAACCGCTGAATCCACACGTGAGTTTAACTCTGTCAGTTGAATGCACACATTGACAACCATCCAGTTAGATAGCTCCGTTTTGGTTTTAGAAGCAGATATTTCTCTGTACAGCCTATGGTCCCGTTCACTCGGGAATATCCCAACGCAGCTCCTAGAAGAAACGTGTTTCTGACTCGCTGAATCTCAACATAGATTCAACTATCTTAGGTGAACGAACGCACAGCAGAGCAGTTTCAAGGAAACGTTTCTCCTGAGTTTTAGACGAAGTTTCCTGCTGTTTAGTACGTATGCCGGCATTGGGCTGGAAATACCGGTTTTGGGATTCTGCACAGAAAGGGTTTGCAAACCGCTGAATCCACACGTGAGTTTAACTCTAACAGATGAATGCACACATTGACAACCATTCTGTTTGATAGCACCCTTTTGGTTTTAGAAGCAGATATTTCTCTGTACAGCCTATGGTCCCATTCACTCGGGAATATCCCAACGCAGCTCCTAGAAGAAACGTGTTTCTGACTCGCTGAATCTCAACATAGATTCAACTCTCTTAGGTGAACGAACGCACAGCAGAGCAGTTTCAAGGAAACGTTTCTCCTGAGTTTTAGACGAAGTTTCTTGCTGTTTAGTACGTATGCCGGCGTTGGGCGGGACATACCGGTTTTGGGATTCTGCACAGAAAGGGTTTGCAAACCGCTGAATCTACACGTGAGTTTAACTCTGTCAGTTGAATGCACACATTGACAACCATTCAGTTAGATAGCTCCGTTTTGGTTTTAGAAGCAGATATTTCTCTGTACAGCCTATGGTCCCATTCACTCGGGAATATCCCAACGCAGCTCCTAGAAGAAACGAGTTTCTGACTCGCTGAATCTCAACATAGATTCAACTCTCTTAGGTGAACGAACGCACAGCAGAGCAGTTTCAAGGTAACGTTTCTCCTGAGTTTTAGACGAAGTTTCCTGCTGTTTAGTACGTATGTCGGCATTGGGCTGGAAATACCGGTTTTGGGATTCTGCACAGAAAGGGTTTGCAAACCGCTGAATCCACACGTGAGTTTAACTCTATCAGTTGAATGCACACATTGACAACCATTCTGTTTGATAGCACCCTTTTGGTTTTAGAAGCAGATATTTCTCTGTACAGCCTATGGTCCCATTCACTCGGGAATATCCCAACGCAGCTCCTAGAAGAAACGTGTTTCTGACTCGCTGAATCTCAACATAGATTCAACTCTCTTAGGTGAACGAACGCACAGCAGAGCAGTTTCAAGGAAACGTTTCTCCTGAGTTTTAGACGAAGTTTCTTGCTGTTTAGTACGTATGCCGGCGTTGGGCGGGACATACCGGTTTTGGGATTCTGCACAGAAAGGGTTTGCAAACCGCTGAATCTACACGTGAGTTTAACTCTGTCAGTTGAATGCACACATTGACAGCCATTCAGTTAGATAGCTCCGTTTTGGTTTTAGAAGCAGATATTTCTCTGTACAGCCTATGGTCCCATTCACTCGGGAATATCCCAACGCAGCTCCTAGAAGAAACGTGTTTCTGACTCGCTGAATCTCAACATAGATTCAACTCTCTTAGGTGAACGAACGCACAGCAGAGCAGTTTCAAGGAAACGTTTCTCCTGAGTTTTAGACGAAGTTTCCTGCTGTTTAGTACGGATGCCGGCATTGGGCTGGAAATACCGGTTTTGAGATTCTGCACAGAAAGGGTTTGCAAACCGCTGAATCCACACGTGAATTTAACTCTGTCAGTTGAATGCACACATTGACAACCATTCAGTTAGATAGCTCCGTTTTGGTTTTAGAAGCAGATATTTCTCTGTACAGCCTATGGTCCCATTCACTCGGGAATATCCCAACGCAGCTCCTAGAAGAAACGTGTTTCTGACTCGCTGAATCTCAACATAGATTCAACTCTCTTAGGTGAACGAACGCACAGCAGAGCAGTTTCAAGGAAACGTTTCTCCTGAGTTTTAGACGAAGTTTCCTGCTGTTTAGTACGGATGCCGGCATTGGGTTGGAAATACCGGTTTTGGGATTCTGCACAGAAAGGGTTTGCAAACCGCTGAATCCACACGTGAGTTTAAGTCTGTCAGTTGAATGCACACATTGACAACCATTCAGTTAGATAGCTCCGTTTTGGTTTTAGAAGCAGATATTTCTCTGTACAGCCTATGGTCCCATTCACTCGGGAATATCCCAACGCAGCTCCTAGAAGAAACGTGTTTCTGACTCGCTGAATCTCAACATAGATTCAAGTATCTTAGGTGAACGAACGCACAGCAGATCCGTTTCAATGAAACGTTTCTCCTGAGTTTTAGATGAAGTTTCCTGCTGTTTAGTACCTATGCTGGCATTGAGCTGGAAGTACCGGTTTTGGGATTCGGCACAGAAAGGGTTTGCAAACCGCTGATACCAAACGTGAGTTTAACTCTGTCAGTTGAATGCACACATTGACAACCATTCAGTTAGATAGCACCCTTTTGGTTTTAGAAGCAGATATTTCTCTGTACAGCCTATGGTCCCATTCACTCGGGAATATCCCAACGCAGCTCCTAGAAGAAACGTGTTTCTGACTCGCTGAATCTCAACATAGATTCAACTATCTTAGGTGAACGAACGCACAGCAGAGCAGTTTCAAGGAAACGTTTCTCCTGAGTTTTAGACGAAGTTTCCTGCTGTTTAGTACGGATGCCGGCATTGGGCTGGAAATACCGGTTTTGGGATTCTGCACAGAAAGGGTTTGCAAACCGCTGAATCCACACGTGAGTTTAACTCTGTCAGTTGAATGCACACATTGACAACCATTCAGTTAGATAGCTCCGTTTTGGTATTAGAAGCAGATATTTCTCTGTACAGCCTATGGTCCCATTCACTCGGGAATATCCCAACGCAGCTCCTAGAAGAAACGTGTTTCTGACTCGCTGAATCTCAACATAGATTCAACTCTCTTAGGTGAACGAACGCACAGCAGAGCAGTTTCAAGGAAACTTTTCTCCTGAGTGTTAGACTAAGTTTCCTGATTTTAGTACGGATGCCGGCATTGGGTTGGAAATACCGGTTTTGGGATTCTGCACAGAAAGGGTTTGCAAACCGCTGAATCCACACGTGAGTTTAACTCTGTCAGTTGAATGCGCACATTGACAACCATCCAGTTAGATAGCTCCGTTTTGGTTTTACAAGCAGATATTTCTCTGTACAGCCTATGGTCCCATTCACTCGGGAATATCCCAACGCAGCTCCTAGACGAAACGAGTTTCTGACTCGCTGAATCTCAACATAGATTCATCTCTCTTAGGTGAACGAACGCACAGCAGAGCAGTTTCAAGGTAACGTTTCTCCTGAGTTTTAGACGAAGTTTCCTGCTGTTTAGTACGTATGCCGGCATTGGGCTGGAAAAACCGGTTTTGGGATTCTGCACAGAAAGGGTTTGCAAACCGCTGAATCCACACGTGAGTTTAACTGTCAGTTGAATGCACACATTGACAACCATTCTGTTTGATAGCACCCTTTTGGTTTTAGAAGCAGATATTTCTCTGTACAGCCTATGGTCCCATTCACTCGGGAATATCCCAACGCAGCTCCTAGAAGAAACGTGTTTCTGACTCGCTGAATCTCAACATAGATTCAACTCTCTTAGGTGAACGAACGCACAGCAGAGCAGTTTCAAGGAAACGTTTCTCCTGAGTTTTAGACGAAGTTACCTGCTGTTTAGTACGTATGCCGGCATTGGGCTGGACATACCGGTTTTGGGATTCTGCACAGAAAGGGTTTGCAAACCGCTGAATCCACACGTGAGTTTAACTCTCTCAGTTGAATGCACACATTGACAACCATTCAGTTAGATAGCTCCGTTTTGGTTTTAGAAGCAGATATTTCTCTGTACAGCCTATGGTCCCATTCACTCGGGAATATCCCAACGCAGCTCCTAGAAGAAACGTGTTTCTGACTCGCTGAATCTCAACATAGATTCAACTCTCTTAGG
The DNA here is from genome assembly GCF_030222135.1 of Aotus nancymaae. Taxonomy (NCBI): domain Eukaryota; kingdom Metazoa; phylum Chordata; class Mammalia; order Primates; family Aotidae; genus Aotus; species Aotus nancymaae. The sequence continues at coordinate 150,767 of NW_026988673.1, forward strand.
TGAACGAACGTACAGCAGAGCAGTTTCAAGGAAACGTTTCTCCTGAGTTTTAGACGAAGTTTCCTGCTGATTAGTACGGATGCCGGCATTTGGTTCGAAATACCGATTTTGGGATTCTGCACAGAAAGGGTTTGCAAACCGCTGAATCCACACGTGAGTTTAACTCTGTCAGTTGAATGCACACATTGACAACCATCCAGTTAGATAGCTCCGTTTTGGTTTTAGAAGCAGATATTTCTCTGTACAGCCTATGGTCCCATTCACTCGGGAATATCCCAACGCAGCTCCTAGAAGAAACGTGTTTCTGACTCGCTGAATCTCAACATAGATTCAAGTATCTTAGGTGAACGAACGCACAGCAGATCCGTTTCAATGAAACGTTTCTCCTGAGTTTTAGATGAAGTTTCCTGCTGTTTAGTACCTATGCTGGCATTGAGCTGGAAGTACCGGTTTTGGGATTCGGCACAGAAAGGGTTTGCAAACCGCTGATACCAAACGTGAGTTTAACTCTGTCAGTTGAATGCACACATTGACAACCATTCAGTTAGATAGCACCCTTTTGGTTTTAGAAGCAGATATTTCTCTGTACAGCCTATGGTCCCATTCACTCGGGAATATCCCAACGCAGCTCCTAGAAGAAACGTGTTTCTGACTCGCTGAATCTCAACATAGATTCAACTATCTTAGGTGAACGAACGCACAGCAGAGCAGTTTCAAGGAAACGTTTCTCCTGAGTTTTAGACGAAGTTTCCTGCTGTTTAGTACGGATGCCGGCATTGGGCTGGAAATACCGGTTTTGGGATTCTGCACAGAAAGGGTTTGCAAACCGCTGAATCCACACGTGAGTTTAACTCTGTCAGTTGAATGCGCACATTGACAACCATCCAGTTAGATAGCTCCGTTTTGGTTTTACAAGCAGATATTTCTCTGTACAGCCTATGGTCCCATTCACTCGGGAATATCCCAACGCAGCTCCTAGACGAAACGAGTTTCTGACTCGCTGAATCTCAACATAGATTCATCTCTCTTAGGTGAACGAACGCACAGCAGAGCAGTTTCAAGGTAACGTTTCTCCTGAGTTTTAGACGAAGTTTCCTGCTGTTTAGTACGTATGCCGGCATTGGGCTGGAAAAACCGGTTTTGGGATTCTGCACAGAAAGGGTTTGCAAACCGCTGAATCCACACGTGAGTTTAACTGTCAGTTGAATGCACACATTGACAACCATTCTGTTTGATAGCACCCTTTTGGTTTTAGAAGCAGATATTTCTCTGTACAGCCTATGGTCCCATTCACTCGGGAATATCCCAACGCAGCTCCTAGAAGAAACGTGTTTCTGACTCGCTGAATCTCAACATAGATTCAACTCTCTTAGGTGAACGAACGCACAGCAGAGCAGTTTCAAGGAAACGTTTCTCCTGAGTTTTAGACGAAGTTACCTGCTGTTTAGTACGTATGCCGGCATTGGGCTGGACATACCGGTTTTGGGATTCTGCACAGAAAGGGTTTGCAAACCGCTGAATCCACACGTGAGTTTAACTCTGTCAGTTGAATGCACACATTGACAACCATTCAGTTAGATAGCTCCGTTTTGGTTTTAGAAGCAGATATTTCTCTGTACAGCCTATGGTCCCATTCACTCGGGAATATCCCAACGCAGCTCCTAGAAGAAACGTGTTTCTGACTCGCTGAATCTCAACATAGATTCAACTCTCTTAGGTGAACGAACGTACAGCAGAGCAGTTTCAAGGAAACGTTTCTCCTGAGTTTTAGACGAAGTTTCCTGCTGATTAGTACGGATGCCGGCATTTGGTTCGAAATACCGATTTTGGGATTCTGCACAGAAAGGGTTTGCAAACCGCTGAATCCACACGTGAGTTTAACTCTGTCAGTTGAATGCACACATTGACAACCATTCAGTTAGATAGCTCCGTTTTGGTTTTAGAAGCAGATATTTCTCTGTACAGCCTATGGTCCCATTCACTCGGGAATATCCCAACGCAGCTCCTAGAAGAAACGTGTTTCTGACTCGCTGAATCTCAACATAGATTCAACTATCTTAGGTGAACGAACGCACAGCAGAGCAGTTTCAAGGAAACGTTTCTCCTGAGTTTTAGACGAAGTTTCCTGCTGTTTAGTACGTATGCCGGCATTGGGCTGGAAATACCGGTTTTGGGATTCTGCACAGAAAGGGTTTGCAAACCGCTGAATCCACACGTGAGTTTAACTCTAACAGATGAATGCACACATTGACAACCATTCTGTTTGATAGCACCCTTTTGGTTTTAGAAGCAGATATTTCTCTGTACAGCCTATGGTCCCATTCACTCGGGAATATCCCAACGCAGCTCCTAGAAGAAACGTGTTTCTGACTCGCTGAATCTCAACATAGATTCAACTCTCTTAGGTGAACGAACGCACAGCAGAGCAGTTTCAAGGAAACGTTTCTCCTGAGTTTTAGACGAAGTTTCTTGCTGTTTAGTACGTATGCCGGCGTTGGGCGGGACATACCGGTTTTGGGATTCTGCACAGAAAGGGTTTGCAAACCGCTGAATCTACACGTGAGTTTAACTCTGTCAGTTGAATGCACACATTGACAACCATTCAGTTAGATAGCTCCGTTTTGGTTTTAGAAGCAGATATTTCTCTGTACAGCCTATGGTCCCATTCACTCGGGAATATCCCAACGCAGCTCCTAGAAGAAACGAGTTTCTGACTCGCTGAATCTCAACATAGATTCAACTCTCTTAGGTGAACGAACGCACAGCAGAGCAGTTTCAAGGTAACGTTTCTCCTGAGTTTTAGACGAAGTTTCCTGCTGTTTAGTACGTATGTCGGCATTGGGCTGGAAATACCGGTTTTGGGATTCTGCACAGAAAGGGTTTGCAAACCGCTGAATCCACACGTGAGTTTAACTCTATCAGTTGAATGCACACATTGACAACCATTCTGTTTGATAGCACCCTTTTGGTTTTAGAAGCAGATATTTCTCTGTACAGCCTATGGTCCCATTCACTCGGGAATATCCCAACGCAGCTCCTAGAAGAAACGTGTTTCTGACTCGCTGAATCTCAACATAGATTCAACTCTCTTAGGTGAACGAACGCACAGCAGAGCAGTTTCAAGGAAACGTTTCTCCTGAGTTTTAGACGAAGTTTCTTGCTGTTTAGTACGTATGCCGGCGTTGGGCGGGACATACCGGTTTTGGGATTCTGCACAGAAAGGGTTTGCAAACCGCTGAATCTACACGTGAGTTTAACTCTGTCAGTTGAATGCACACATTGACAGCCATTCAGTTAGATAGCTCCGTTTTGGTTTTAGAAGCAGATATTTCTCTGTACAGCCTATGGTCCCATTCACTCGGGAATATCCCAACGCAGCTCCTAGAAGAAACGTGTTTCTGACTCGCTGAATCTCAACATAGATTCAACTCTCTTAGGTGAACGAACGCACAGCAGAGCAGTTTCAAGGAAACGTTTCTCCTGAGTTTTAGACGAAGTTTCCTGCTGTTTAGTACGGATGCCGGCATTGGGCTGGAAATACCGGTTTTGAGATTCTGCACAGAAAGGGTTTGCAAACCGCTGAATCCACACGTGAATTTAACTCTGTCAGTTGAATGCACACATTGACAACCATTCAGTTAGATAGCTCCGTTTTGGTTTTAGAAGCAGATATTTCTCTGTACAGCCTATGGTCCCATTCACTCGGGAATATCCCAACGCAGCTCCTAGAAGAAACGTGTTTCTGACTCGCTGAATCTCAACATAGATTCAACTCTCTTAGGTGAACGAACGCACAGCAGAGCAGTTTCAAGGAAACGTTTCTCCTGAGTTTTAGACGAAGTTTCCTGCTGTTTAGTACGGATGCCGGCATTGGGTTGGAAATACCGGTTTTGGGATTCTGCACAGAAAGGGTTTGCAAACCGCTGAATCCACACGTGAGTTTAAGTCTGTCAGTTGAATGCACACATTGACAACCATTCAGTTAGATAGCTCCGTTTTGGTTTTAGAAGCAGATATTTCTCTGTACAGCCTATGGTCCCATTCACTCGGGAATATCCCAACGCAGCTCCTAGAAGAAACGTGTTTCTGACTCGCTGAATCTCAACATAGATTCAAGTATCTTAGGTGAACGAACGCACAGCAGATCCGTTTCAATGAAACGTTTCTCCTGAGTTTTAGATGAAGTTTCCTGCTGTTTAGTACCTATGCTGGCATTGAGCTGGAAGTACCGGTTTTGGGATTCGGCACAGAAAGGGTTTGCAAACCGCTGATACCAAACGTGAGTTTAACTCTGTCAGTTGAATGCACACATTGACAACCATTCAGTTAGATAGCACCCTTTTGGTTTTAGAAGCAGATATTTCTCTGTACAGCCTATGGTCCCATTCACTCGGGAATATCCCAACGCAGCTCCTAGAAGAAACGTGTTTCTGACTCGCTGAATCTCAACATAGATTCAACTATCTTAGGTGAACGAACGCACAGCAGAGCAGTTTCAAGGAAACGTTTCTCCTGAGTTTTAGACGAAGTTTCCTGCTGTTTAGTACGGATGCCGGCATTGGGCTGGAAATACCGGTTTTGGGATTCTGCACAGAAAGGGTTTGCAAACCGCTGAATCCACACGTGAGTTTAACTCTGTCAGTTGAATGCACACATTGACAACCATTCAGTTAGATAGCTCCGTTTTGGTATTAGAAGCAGATATTTCTCTGTACAGCCTATGGTCCCATTCACTCGGGAATATCCCAACGCAGCTCCTAGAAGAAACGTGTTTCTGACTCGCTGAATCTCAACATAGATTCAACTCTCTTAGGTGAACGAACGCACAGCAGAGCAGTTTCAAGGAAACTTTTCTCCTGAGTGTTAGACTAAGTTTCCTGATTTTAGTACGGATGCCGGCATTGGGTTGGAAATACCGGTTTTGGGATTCTGCACAGAAAGGGTTTGCAAACCGCTGAATCCACACGTGAGTTTAACTCTGTCAGTTGAATGCGCACATTGACAACCATCCAGTTAGATAGCTCCGTTTTGGTTTTACAAGCAGATATTTCTCTGTACAGCCTATGGTCCCATTCACTCGGGAATATCCCAACGCAGCTCCTAGACGAAACGAGTTTCTGACTCGCTGAATCTCAACATAGATTCATCTCTCTTAGGTGAACGAACGCACAGCAGAGCAGTTTCAAGGTAACGTTTCTCCTGAGTTTTAGACGAAGTTTCCTGCTGTTTAGTACGTATGCCGGCATTGGGCTGGAAAAACCGGTTTTGGGATTCTGCACAGAAAGGGTTTGCAAACCGCTGAATCCACACGTGAGTTTAACTGTCAGTTGAATGCACACATTGACAACCATTCTGTTTGATAGCACCCTTTTGGTTTTAGAAGCAGATATTTCTCTGTACAGCCTATGGTCCCATTCACTCGGGAATATCCCAACGCAGCTCCTAGAAGAAACGTGTTTCTGACTCGCTGAATCTCAACATAGATTCAACTCTCTTAGGTGAACGAACGCACAGCAGAGCAGTTTCAAGGAAACGTTTCTCCTGAGTTTTAGACGAAGTTACCTGCTGTTTAGTACGTATGCCGGCATTGGGCTGGACATACCGGTTTTGGGATTCTGCACAGAAAGGGTTTGCAAACCGCTGAATCCACACGTGAGTTTAACTCTCTCAGTTGAATGCACACATTGACAACCATTCAGTTAGATAGCTCCGTTTTGGTTTTAGAAGCAGATATTTCTCTGTACAGCCTATGGTCCCATTCACTCGGGAATATCCCAACGCAGCTCCTAGAAGAAACGTGTTTCTGACTCGCTGAATCTCAACATAGATTCAACTCTCTTAGGTGAACGAACGTACAGCAGAGCAGTTTCAAGGAAACGTTTCTCCTGAGTTTTAGACGAAGTTTCCTGCTGATTAGTACGGATGCCGGCATTTGGTTCGAAATACCGATTTTGGGATTCTGCACAGAAAGGGTTTGCAAACCGCTGAATCCACACGTGAGTTTAACTCTGTCAGTTGAATGCACACATTGACAACCATCCAGTTAGATAGCTCCGTTTTGGTTTTAGAAGCAGATATTTCTCTGTACAGCCTATGGTCCCATTCACTCGGGAATATCCCAACGCAGCTCCTAGAAGAAACGTGTTTCTGACTCGCTGAATCTCAACATAGATTCAAGTATCTTAGGTGAACGAACGCACAGCAGATCCGTTTCAATGAAACGTTTCTCCTGAGTTTTAGATGAAGTTTCCTGCTGTTTAGTACCTATGCTGGCATTGAGCTGGAAGTACCGGTTTTGGGATTCGGCACAGAAAGGGTTTGCAAACCGCTGATACCAAACGTGAGTTTAACTCTGTCAGTTGAATGCACACATTGACAACCATTCAGTTAGATAGCACCCTTTTGGTTTTAGAAGCAGATATTTCTCTGTACAGCCTATGGTCCCATTCACTCGGGAATATCCCAACGCAGCTCCTAGAAGAAACGTGTTTCTGACTCGCTGAATCTCAACATAGATTCAACTATCTTAGGTGAACGAACGCACAGCAGAGCAGTTTCAAGGAAACGTTTCTCCTGAGTTTTAGACGAAGTTTCCTGCTGTTTAGTACGGATGCCGGCATTGGGCTGGAAATACCGGTTTTGGGATTCTGCACAGAAAGGGTTTGCAAACCGCTGAATCCACACGTGAGTTTAACTCTGTCAGTTGAATGCGCACATTGACAACCATCCAGTTAGATAGCTCCGTTTTGGTTTTACAAGCAGATATTTCTCTGTACAGCCTATGGTCCCATTCACTCGGGAATATCCCAACGCAGCTCCTAGACGAAACGAGTTTCTGACTCGCTGAATCTCAACATAGATTCATCTCTCTTAGGTGAACGAACGCACAGCAGAGCAGTTTCAAGGTAACGTTTCTCCTGAGTTTTAGACGAAGTTTCCTGCTGTTTAGTACGTATGCCGGCATTGGGCTGGAAAAACCGGTTTTGGGATTCTGCACAGAAAGGGTTTGCAAACCGCTGAATCCACACGTGAGTTTAACTGTCAGTTGAATGCACACATTGACAACCATTCTGTTTGATAGCACCCTTTTGGTTTTAGAAGCAGATATTTCTCTGTACAGCCTATGGTCCCATTCACTCGGGAATATCCCAACGCAGCTCCTAGAAGAAACGTGTTTCTGACTCGCTGAATCTCAACATAGATTCAACTCTCTTAGGTGAACGAACGCACAGCAGAGCAGTTTCAAGGAAACGTTTCTCCTGAGTTTTAGACGAAGTTACCTGCTGTTTAGTACGTATGCCGGCATTGGGCTGGACATACCGGTTTTGGGATTCTGCACAGAAAGGGTTTGCAAACCGCTGAATCCACACGTGAGTTTAACTCTGTCAGTTGAATGCACACATTGACAACCATTCAGTTAGATAGCTCCGTTTTGGTTTTAGAAGCAGATATTTCTCTGTACAGCCTATGGTCCCATTCACTCGGGAATATCCCAACGCAGCTCCTAGAAGAAACGTGTTTCTGACTCGCTGAATCTCAACATAGATTCAACTCTCTTAGGTGAACGAACGTACAGCAGAGCAGTTTCAAGGAAACGTTTCTCCTGAGTTTTAGACGAAGTTTCCTGCTGATTAGTACGGATGCCGGCATTTGGTTCGAAATACCGATTTTGGGATTCTGCACAGAAAGGGTTTGCAAACCGCTGAATCCACACGTGAGTTTAACTCTGTCAGTTGAATGCACACATTGACAACCATCCAGTTAGATAGCTCCGTTTTGGTTTTAGAAGCAGATATTTCTCTGTACAGCCTATGGTCCCATTCACTCGGGAATATCCCAACGCAGCTCCTAGAAGAAACGTGTTTCTGACTCGCTGAATCTGAACATAGATTCAACTCTCTTAGGTGAACGAACGCACAGCAGAGCAGTTTCAAGGAAACGTTTCTCCTGAGTTTTAGACGAAGTTTCCTGCTGTTTAGTACGGATGCCGGCATTGGGCTGGAAATACCGGTTTTGGGATTCTGCACAGAAAGGTTTTGCAAACCGCTGAATCCACACGTCAGTTTAACTCTGTCAGTTGAATGCACACATTGACAACCATCCAGTTAGATAGCTCCGTTTTGGTTTTAGAAGCAGATATTTCTCTCTACAGCCTATGGTCCCATTCACTCGGGAATATCCCAACGCAGCTCCTAGAAGAAACGTGTTTCTGACTCCTTGAAACTCAACATAGATTCAACTCTCTTAGGTGAACGAACGCACAGCAGAGCAGTTTCAAGGAAACGTTTCTCCTGAGTTTTAGACGAAGTTTCCTGCTGTTTAGTACGGATGCCGGCATTGGGCTGGAAATACCGGTTTTGGGATTCTACACAGAAAGGGTTTGCAAACCGCTGAATCCACACGTGAGTTTAACTCTGTCAGTTGAATGCACACATTGACAACCATTCAGTTAGATAGCTCCGTTTTGGTTTTAGAAGCAGATATTTCTCTGTACAGCCTATGGTCCCATTCACTCGGGAATATCCCAACGCAGCTCCTAGAAGAAACGTGTTTCTGACTCGCTGAATCTCAACATAGATTCAACTCTTTTAGGTGAACGAACGCACAGCAGAGCAGTTTCAAGGAAACGTTTCTCCTGAGTTTTAGTCGAAGTTTCCTGCTGATTAGTACGGATGCCGGCATTTGGTTCGAAATACCGTTTTTGGGATTCTGCACAGAAAGGGTTTGCAAACCGCTGAATCCACACGTGAGTTTAACTCTGTCAGTTGAATGCACACATTGACAACCATCCAGTTAGATAGCTCCGTTTTGGTTTTAGAAGCAGATATTTCTCTGTACAGCCTATGGTCCCATTCACTCGGGAATATCCCAACGCAGCTCCTAGAAGAAACGAGTTTCTGACTCGCTGAATCTCAACATAGATTCAACTCCCTCAGGTGAACGAACGCACAGCAGAGCAGTTTCAAGGAAACGTTTCTCCTGAGTTTTAGACGAAGTTTCCTGCTGTTTAGTACGTATGCCGGCATTGGGCTGGAAATACCGGTTTTGGGATTCTGCACAGAAAGGGTTTGCAAACCGCTGAATCCACACGTGAGTTTAACTCTATCAGTTGAATGCACACATTGACAACCATTCTGTTTGATAGCACCCTTTTGGTTTTAGAAGCAGATATTTCTCTGTACAGCCTATGGTACCATTCACTCGGGAATATCCCAACGCAGCTCCTGGAAGAAACGTGTTTCTGACTCGCTGAATCTCAACATAGATTCAACTCTCTTAGGTGAACGAACGCACAGCAGAGCAGTTTCAAGGAAACGTTTCTCCTGAGTTTTAGACGAAGTTTCTTGCTGTTTAGTACGTATGCTGGCGTTGGGCGGGACATACCGGTTTTGGGATTCTGCACAGAAAGGGTTTGCAAACCGCTGAATCCACACGTGAGTTTAACTCTGTCAGTTGAATGCGCACATTGACAACCATCCAGTTAGATAGCTCCGTTTTGGTTTTAGAAGCAGATATTTCTCTGTACAGCCTATGGTCCCATTCACTCGGGAATATCCCAACGCAGCTCCTAGAAGAAACGTGTTTCTGACTCGCTGAATCTCAACATAGATTCAAGTATCTTAGGTGAACGAACGCACAGCAGATCCGTTTCAATGAAACGTTTCTCCTGAGTTTTAGATGAAGTTTCCTGCTGTTTAGTACCTATGCTGGCATTGAGCTGGAAGTACCGGTTTTGGGATTCGGCACAGAAAGGGTTTGCAAACCGCTGATACCAAACGTGAGTTTAACTCTGTCAGTTGAATGCACACATTGACAACCATTCAGTTAGATAGCACCCTTTTGGTTTTAGAAGCAGATATTTCTCTGTACAGCCTATGGTCCCATTCACTCGGGAATATCCCAACGCAGCTCCTAGAAGAAACGTGTTTCTGACTCGCTGAATCTCAACATAGATTCAACTATCTTAGGTGAACGAACGCACAGCAGAGCAGTTTCAAGGAAACGTTTCTCCTGAGTTTTAGACGAAGTTTCCTGCTGTTTAGTACGGATGCCGGCATTGGGCTGGAAATACCGGTTTTGGGATTCTGCACAGAAAGGGTTTGCAAACCGCTGAATCCACACGTGAGTTTAACTCTGTCAGTTGAATGCGCACATTGACAACCATCCAGTTAGATAGCTCCGTTTTGGTTTTACAAGCAGATATTTCTCTGTACAGCCTATGGTCCCATTCACTCGGGAATATCCCAACGCAGCTCCTAGACGAAACGAGTTTCTGACTCGCTGAATCTCAACATAGATTCATCTCTCTTAGGTGAACGAACGCACAGCAGAGCAGTTTCAAGGTAACGTTTCTCCTGAGTTTTAGACGAAGTTTCCTGCTGTTTAGTACGTATGCCGGCATTGGGCTGGAAAAACCGGTTTTGGGATTCTGCACAGAAAGGGTTTGCAAACCGCTGAATCCACACGTGAGTTTAACTGTCAGTTGAATGCACACATTGACAACCATTCTGTTTGATAGCACCCTTTTGGTTTTAGAAGCAGATATTTCTCTGTACAGCCTATGGTCCCATTCACTCGGGAATATCCCAACGCAGCTCCTAGAAGAAACGTGTTTCTGACTCGCTGAATCTCAACATAGATTCAACTCTCTTAGGTGAACGAACGCACAGCAGAGCAGTTTCAACGAAACGTTTCTCCTGAGTTTTAGACGAAGTTACCTGCTGTTTAGTACGTATGCCGGCATTGGGCTGGACATACCGGTTTTGGGATTCTGCACAGAAAGGGTTTGCAAACCGCTGAATCCACACGTGAGTTTAACTCTGTCAGTTGAATGCACACATTGACAACCATTCAGTTAGATAGCTCCGTTTTGGTTTTAGAAGCAGATATTTCTCTGTACAGCCTATGGTCCCATTCACTCGGGAATATCCCAACGCAGCTCCTAGAAGAAACGTGTTTCTGACTCGCTGAATCTCAACATAGATTCAACTCTCTTAGGTGAACGAACGTACAGCAGAGCAGTTTCAAGGAAACGTTTCTCCTGAGTTTTAGACGAAGTTTCCTGCTGATTAGTACGGATGCCGGCATTTGGTTCGAAATACCGATTTTGGGATTCTGCACAGAAAGGGTTTGCAAACCGCTGAATCCACACGTGAGTTTAACTCTGTCAGTTGAATGCACACATTGACAACCATCCAGTTAGATAGCTCCGTTTTGGTTTTAGAAGCAGATATTTCTCTGTACAGCCTATGGTCCCATTCACTCGGGAATATCCCAACGCAGCTCCTAGAAGAAACGTGTTTCTGACTCGCTGAATCTGAACATAGATTCAACTCTCTTAGGTGAACGAACGCACAGCAGAGCAGTTTCAAGGAAACGTTTCTCCTGAGTTTTAGACGAAGTTTCCTGCTGTTTAGTACGGATGCCGGCATTGGGCTGGAAATACCGGTTTTGGGATTCTGCACAGAAAGGTTTTGCAAACCGCTGAATCCACACGTCAGTTTAACTCTGTCAGTTGAATGCACACATTGACAACCATCCAGTTAGATAGCTCCGTTTTGGTTTTAGAAGCAGATATTTCTCTCTACAGCCTATGGTCCCATTCACTCGGGAATATCCCAACGCAGCTCCTAGAAGAAACGTGTTTCTGACTCCTTGAAACTCAACATAGATTCAACTCTCTTAGGTGAACGAACGCACAGCAGAGCAGTTTCAAGGAAACGTTTCTCCTGAGTTTTAGACGAAGTTTCCTGCTGTTTAGTACGGATGCCGGCATTGGGCTGGAAATACCGGTTTTGGGATTCTACACAGAAAGGGTTTGCAAACCGCTGAATCCACACGTGAGTTTAACTCTGTCAGTTGAATGCACACATTGACAACCATTCAGTTAGATAGCTCCGTTTTGGTTTTAGAAGCAGATATTTCTCTGTACAGCCTATGGTCCCATTCACTCGGGAATATCCCAACGCAGCTCCTAGAAGAAACGTGTTTCTGACTCGCTGAATCTCAACATAGATTCAACTCTTTTAGGTGAACGAACGCACAGCAGAGCAGTTTCAAGGAAACGTTTCTCCTGAGTTTTAGTCGAAGTTTCCTGCTGATTAGTACGGATGCCGGCATTTGGTTCGAAATACCGTTTTTGGGATTCTGCACAGAAAGGGTTTGCAAACCGCTGAATCCACACGTGAGTTTAACTCTGTCAGTTGAATGCACACATTGACAACCATCCAGTTAGATAGCTCCGTTTTGGTTTTAGAAGCAGATATTTCTCTGTACAGCCTATGGTCCCATTCACTCGGGAATATCCCAACGCAGCTCCTAGAAGAAACGAGTTTCTGACTCGCTGAATCTCAACATAGATTCAACTCCCTCAGGTGAACGAACGCACAGCAGAGCAGTTTCAAGGAAACGTTTCTCCTGAGTTTTAGACGAAGTTTCCTGCTGTTTAGTACGTATGCCGGCATTGGGCTGGAAATACCGGTTTTGGGATTCTGCACAGAAAGGGTTTGCAAACCGCTGAATCCACACGTGAGTTTAACTCTATCAGTTGAATGCACACATTGACAACCATTCTGTTTGATAGCACCCTTTTGGTTTTAGAAGCAGATATTTCTCTGTACAGCCTATGGTACCATTCACTCGGGAATATCCCAACGCAGCTCCTGGAAGAAACGTGTTTCTGACTCGCTGAATCTCAACATAGATTCAACTCTCTTAGGTGAACGAACGCACAGCAGAGCAGTTTCAAGGAAACGTTTCTCCTGAGTTTTAGACGAAGTTTCTTGCTGTTTAGTACGTATGCTGGCGTTGGGCGGGACATACCGGTTTTGGGATTCTGCACAGAAAGGGTTTGCAAACCGCTGAATCCACACGTGAGTTTAACTCTGTCAGTTGAATGCGCACATTGACAACCATCCAGTTAGATAGCTCCGTTTTGGTTTTAGAAGCAGATATTTCTCTGTACAGCCTATGGTCCCATTCACTCGGGAATATCCCAACGCAGCTCCTAGAAGAAACGAGTTTCTGACTCGCTGAATCTCAACATAGATTCAACTCTCTTAGGTGAACGAACGCACAGCAGAGCAGTTTCAAGGTAACGTTTCTCCTGAGTTTTAGACGAAGTTTCCTGCTGTTTAGTACGTATGTCGGCATTGGGCTGGAAATACCGGTTTTGGGATTCTGCACAGAAAGGGTTTCCAAACCGCTGAATCCACACGTGAGTTTAACTCTATAAGTTGAATGCACACATTGACAACCATTCTGTTTGATAGCACCCTTTTGGTTTTAGAAGCAGATATTTCTCTGTACAGCCTATGGTCCCATTTACTCGGGAATATCCCAACGCAGCTCCTAGAAGAAACGTGTTTCTGACTCGCTGAATCTCAACGTAGATTCAACTCTCTTAGGTGAACGAACGCACAGCAGAGCAGTTTCAAGGAAACGTTTCTCCTGAGTTTTAGACGAAGTTCCTTGCTGTTTAGTACGTATGCCGGCGTTGGGCGGGACATACCGGTTTTGGGATTCTGCACAGAAAGGGTTTGCAAACCGCTGAATCTACACGTGAGTTTAACTCTGTCAGTTGAATGCACACATTGACAACCATTCAGTTAGATAGCTCCGTTTTGGTTTTAGAAGCAGATATTTCTCTGTACAGCCTATGGTCCCATTCACTCGGGAATATCCCAACGCAGCTCCTAGAAGAAACGAGTTTCTGACTCGCTGAATCTCAACATAGATTCAACTCCCTCAGGTGAACGAACGCACAGCAGAGCAGTTTCAAGGAAACGTTTCTCCTGAGTTTTAGACGAAGTTTCCTGCTGTTTAGTACGTATGCCGGCATTGGGCTGGAAATACCGGTTTTGGGATTCTGCACAGAAAGGGTTTGCAAACCGCTGAATCCACACGTGAGTTTAACTCTGTCAGTTGAATGCACACATTGACAACCATTCAGTCAGATAGCTCCGTTTTGGTTTTAGAAGCAGATATTTCTCTGTACAGCCTATGGTCCCATTCACTCGGGAAAATCCCAACGCAGCTCTTGAAGAAACGTGTTTCTGACTCGCTGAATCTCAATATAGATTCAACTCTCTTAGGTGAACGAACGCACAGCAGAGCAGTTTCAAGGAAACCTTTCTCCTGAGTTTTAGACGAAGTTTCCTGCTGTTTAGTACGTATGCCGGCATTGGGTTGGACTTACCGGTTTTGGGATTCTGCACAGAAAGGGTTTGCAAACCGCTGAATCCACACGTGAGTTTAACTCTGTCAGTTGAATGCACACATTGACAACCCTCCAGTTAGATAGCTCCCTTTTGGTTTTATAAGCAGATATATCTCTGTACAGCCTATGGTCCCATTCACTCGGGAATATACCAACGCAGCTCCTAGAAGAAACGAGTTTCTGACTCGCTGAATCTCAACATAGATTCAACTCTCTTAGGTGAACGAACGCACAGCAGAGCAGTTTCAAAGAAACGTTTCTCCTGAGTTTTAGACGAAGTTTCCTGCTGTTTATTACGTATGCCGGCATTGGGCTGGACATACCGGTTTTGGGATTCTGCACAGAAAGGGTTTGCAAACCGCTGAATCCACACGTGAGTTTAACTCTGTCAGTTGAATGCACGCATTGACAACCATTCAGTTAGATAGCTCCGTTTTGGTTTTAGAAGTAGATATTTCTCTGTACAGCCTATGGTCCCATTCACTCGGGAATATACCAACGCAGCTCCTAGAAGAAACGTGTTTCTGACTCGCTGAGTCTCAACATAGATTCAACTCTCTTAGGTGAACGAACGCACAGCAGAGCAGTTTCAAGGAAACGTTTCTCCTGAGTTTTAGACGAAGTTTCCTGCTGTTTAGTACGAATGCCGGCATTGGGTTGGAAATACCGGTTTTGGGATTCTGCACAGAAAGGGTTTGCAAACCTCTGAATCCACACGAGAGTTTAACTCTGTCAGTTGAATGCACACATTGACAACCTTTCAGTTTGATAGCACCCTTTTGGTTTTAGAAGCAGATATTTCTCTGTACAGCCTATGGTCCCATTCACTCGGGAATATCCCAACGCAGCTCCTAGAAGAAACGTGTTTCTGACTCGCTGAATCTCAACATAGATTCAACTCTCTTAGGTGAACGAACGCACAGCAGAGCAGTTTCAAGGAAATGTTTCTCCTGAGTTTTAGACGAAGTTTCCTGCTGTTTAGTACGTATGCCGGCATTGGGCTGGACATACCGGTTTTGGGATTCTGCACAGAAAGGGTTTGCAAACCGCTGAATCCACACGTGAGTTTAACTCTGTCAGTTGAATGCACACATTGACAACCATTCAGTTAGATAGCTCCGTTTTGGTTTTAGAAGCAGATATTTCTCTGTACAGCCTATGGTCCCATTCACTCGGGAAAATCCCAACGCAGCTCTTGAAGAAACGTGTTTCTGACTCGCTGAATCTCAACATAGATTCAACTCTCTTAGGTGAACGAACGCACAGCAGAGCAACTTCAAGGAAACGTTTCTCCTGAGTTTTAGACGAAGTTTCCTGCTGTTTAGTACGGATGCCGGCATTGGGTTGGAATTACCGGTTTTGGGATTCTGCACAGAAAGGGTTTGCAAACCGCTGAATCCACACGTGAGTTTAACTCTTTCAGTTGAATGCACACATTGACAACCCTCCAGTTAGATAGCTCCGTTTTGGTTTTATAAGCAGATATATCTCTGTACAGCCTATGGTCCCATTCACTCGGGAATATCCCAACGCAGCTCCTAGAAGAAACGAGTTTCTGACTCGCCAAGTCTCAACATAGATTCAATTCTCTTAGGTGAACGAACGCACAGCAGAGCAGTTTCAAGGAAACGTTTCTCCTGAGTTTTAGACGAAGTTTCCTGCTGTTTAGTACGAATGCCGGCATTGGGTTGGAAATACCGGTTTTGGGATTCTGCACAGAAAGGGTTTGCAAACCGCTGAATACACACGTGAGTTTAATTCTGTCAGTTAAATGCACACATTGACAACCATCCAGTTAGATAGCTCCGTTTTGGTTTTAGAAACAGATCTTTCTCTGTATAGCCTATGGTCACATTCACTCGGGAATATCCCAACGCAGCTCCTAGAAGAAACGTGTTTCTGACTCGCTGAATCTCAACATATATTCAACTCTCTTAGGTGAACGAACGCACAGCAGAGCAGTTTCAAGGAAACGTTTCTCCTGAGTGTTAGACGAAGTTTCCTGCTGTTTAGTACGGATGCCGGCATTGGGCTGGAAATACCGGTTTTGGGATTCTGCACAGAAAGGGTTTGCAAACCGCTGAATCCACACGTGAGTTTAACTCTGTCAGTTGAATGCACACATTGACAACCATTCAGTTAGATAGCTCCGTTTTGGTTTTAGAAGCAGATATTTCTCTGTACAGCCTATGGTCCCATTCACTCGGGAATATCCCAACGCAGCTCCTAGAAGAAACGTGTTTCTGACTCGCTGAATCTCAACATAGATTCAACTCTCTTAGGTGAACGAACGCACAGCAGAGCAGTTTCAAGGATACGTTTCTCCTGAGTTTTAGACGAAGTTTCCTGCTGATTAGTACGGATGCCGGCATTTGGTTCGAAATACCGTTTTTGGGATTCTGCACAGAAAGGGTTTGCAAACCGCTGAATCCACACGTGAGTTTAACTCTGTCAGTTGAATGCACACATTGACAACCATCCAGTTAGATAGCTCCGTTTTGGTTTTAGAAGCAGATATTTCTCTGTACAGCCTATGGTCCCATTCATTCGGGAATATCCCAACGCAGCTCCTAGAAGAAACGAGTTTCTGACTCGCTGAATCTCAACATAGATTCAACTCTCTCAGGTGAACGAACGCACAGCAGAGCAGTTTCAAGGAAACGTTTCTCCTGAGTTTTAGACGAAGTTTCCTGCTGTTTAGTACGTATGCCGGCATTGGGCTGGAAATACCGGTTTTGGGATTCTGCACAGAAAGGGTTTGCAAACCGCTGAATCCACACGTGAGTTTAACTCTGTCAGTTGAACGCACACATTGACAACTATTCAGTTAGATAGCTCCGTTTTGGTTTTAGAAGCAGATATTTCTCTGTACAGCCTATGGTCCCATTCACTCGGGAATATCCCAACGCAGCTCCTAGAAGAAACGTGTTTCTGACTCGCTGAATCTCAATATAGATTCAACTCTCTTAGGTGAACGAACGCACAGCAGAGCAGTTTCAGGGAAACCTTTCTCCTGAGTTTTAGACGAAGTTTCCTGCTGTTTAGTACGTATGCCGGCATTGGGTTGGACTTACCGGTTTTGGGATTCTGCACAGAAAGGGTTTGCAAACCGCTGAATCCACACGTGAGTTTAACTCTGTCAGTTGAATGCACACATTGACAACCCTCCAGTTAGATAGCTCCCTTTTGGTTTTATAAGCAGATATATCTCTGTACAGCCTATGGTCCCATTCACTCGGGAATATACCAACGCAGCTCCTAGAAGAAACGAGTTTCTGACTCGCTGAATCTCAACATAGATTCAACTCTCTTAGGTGAACGAACGCACAGCAGAGCAGTTTCAAAGAAACGTTTCTCCTGAGTTTTAGACGAAGTTTCCTGCTGTTTATTCCGTATGCCGGCATTGGGCTGGACATACCGGTTTTGGGATTCTGCACAGAAAGGGTTTGCAAACCGCTGAATCCACACGTGAGTTTAACTCTGTCAGTTGAATGCACGCATTGACAACCATTCAGTTAGATCCTCCGTTTTGGTTTTAGAACTAGATATTTCTCTGTACAGCCTATGGTCCCATTCACTCGGGAATATCCCAACGCAGCTCCTAGAAGAAACGTGTTTCTGACTCGCTGAATCTCAACATAGATTCAACTCTCTTAGGTGAACGAACGCACAGCAGAGCAGTTTCAAGGAAACGTTTCTCCTGAGTTTTAGACGAAGTTTCCTGCTGTTTAGTACGTATGCCGGCATTGGGCTGGACATACGGGTTTTGGGATTCTGCACAGAAAGGGTTTGCAAACCGCTGAATCCACACGTGAGTTTAACTCTGTCAGTTGAATGCACACATTGACAACCATTCAGTTAGATAGCTCCGTTTTGGTTTTAGAAGCAGATATTTCTCTGTACAGCCTATGGTCCCATTCACTCGGGAATATCCCAACGCAGCTCTTGAAGAAACGTGTTTCTGACTCGCTGAATCTCAACATAGATTCAACTCTCTTAGGTGAACGAACGCACAGCAGAGCAACTTCAAGGAAACCTTTCTCCTGAGTTTTAGACGAAGTTTCCTGCTGTTTAGTACGGATGCCGGCATTGGGTTGGAATTACCGGTTTTGGGATTCTGCACAGAAAGGGTTTGCAAACCGCTGAATCCACACGTGAATTTAACTCTTTCAGTTGAATGCACACATTGACAACCCTCCAGTTAGATAGCTCCGTTTTGGTTTTTTAAGCAGATATATCTCTGTACAGCCTATGGTCCCATTCACTCGGGAATATCCCAACGCAGCTCCTAGAAGAAACGAGTTTCTGACTCGCTGAATCTCAACATAGATTCAACTCTCTTAGGTGAACGAACGCACAGCAGAGCAGTTTCAAGGAAACGTTTCTCCTGAGTTTTAGACGAAGTTTCCTGCTGTTTATTACGTATGCCGGCATTGGGCTGGACATACCGGTTTTGGGATTCTGCACAGAAAGGGTTTGCAAACCGCTGAATCCACACGTGAGTTTAACTCTGTCAGTTGAATGCACGCATTGACAACCATTCAGTTAGATAGCTCCGTTTTGGTTTTAGAAGCAGATATTTCTCTGTACAGCCTATGGTCCCATTCACTCGGGAATATACCAACGCAGCTCCTAGAAGAAACGTGTTTCTGACTCGCCAAGTCTCAACATAGATTCAACTCTCTTAGGTGAACGAACGCACAGCAGAGCAGTTTCAAGGAAACGTTTCTCCTGAGTTTTAGACGAAGTTTCCTGCTGTTTAGTACGAATGCCGGCATTGGGTTGGAAATACCGGTTTTGGGATTCTGCACAGAAAGGGTTTGCAAACCGCTGAATCCACACGTGAGTTTAACTCTGTCAGTTGAATGCACACATTGACAACCATCCAGTTAGATAGCTCCGTTTTGGTTTTAGAAGCAGATATTTCGCTGTACAGCCTATGGTCCCATTCACTCGGGAATATCCCAACGCAGCTCCTAGAAGAAACGAGTTTCTGACTCGCTGAATCTCAACATAGATTCAACTCTCTTAGGTGAACGAACGCACAGCAGAACAGTTTCAAGGAAACGTTTCTCCTGAATTTTAGACGAAGTTTCCTGCTGTTTAGTACGGATGCCGGCATTGGGCTGGACATACCGGTTTTGGGATTCTGCACAGAAAGGGTTTGCAAACCGCTGAATCCACACGTGAGTTTAACTCTGTCAATTGAATGCACACATTGACAACCATCCAGTTAGATAGCTCCGTTTTGGTTTTAGAAGCAGATATTTCTCTGTACAGCCTATGGTCACATTCACTCGGGAATATCCCAACGCAGCTCCTAGAAGAAACGTGTTTCTGACTCGCTGAATCTCAACATAGATTCAACTCTCTTAGGTGAACGAACGCAGAGCAGAGCAGTTTCAAGGAAACGTTTCTCCTGAGTTTTAGACGAAGTTTCCTGCTGTTTAGTACGGATGCCGGCATTGGGCTGGAAATACCGGTTTTGGGATTCTGCACAGAAAGGGTTTGCAAACCGCTGAATCCACACGGGAGTTTAACTCTGTCAGTTGAATGCACATATTGACAACCATCCAGTTAGATAGCTCCGTTATGGTTTTAGAAGCAGATATTTCTCTGTACAGCCTATGGTCCCATTCACTCGGGAATATCCCAACGCAGCTCCTAGAAGAAACGTGTTTCTGACTCGCTGAATCTCAACATAGACTCAACTCTCTTAGGTGAACGAACGCACAGCAGAGCAGTTTCAAGGAAACGTTTCTCCTGAGTTTTAGACGAAGTTTCCTGCTGTTTAGTACGGATGCCGGCATTGGGCTGGAAATACCGGTTTTGGGATTCTGCACAGAAAGGGTTTGCAAACCGCTGAATCCACACGTGAGTTTAACTCTGTCAGTTGAATGCACACATTGACAACCATTCAATTAGATAGCACCATTTTGGTTTTAGAAGCAGATATTTCTCTGTACAGCCTATGGTCCCATTCACTCGGGAATATCCCAACGCAGCTCCTAGAAGAAACGTGTTTCTGACTCGCTGAATCTCAACATAGATTCAACTCTCTTAGGTGAACGAACGCACAGCAGAGCAGTTTCAAGGAAAGGTTTCTCCTGAGTTTTAGACGAAGTTTCCTGCTGATTAGTACGGATGCCGGCATTTGGTTCGAAATACCGGTTTTGGGATTCTGCACAGAAAGGGTTTGCAAACCGCTGATACCAAACGTGAGTTTAACTCTGTCAGTTGAATGCACACATTGACAACCATCCAGTTAGATGGTTCCGTTTTGGTTTTAGAAGCAGATATTTCTCTGTACAGCCTATGGTCCCATTCACTCGGGAATATCCCAACGCAGCTCCTAGAAGAAACGTGTTTCTGACTCGCTGAATCTCAACATAGATTCAACTCTCTTAGGTGAACGAACGCACAGCAGAGCAGTTTCAAGGAAGCGTTTCTCCTGAGTTTTAGACGAAGTTTCCTGCTCTTTAGTACGTATGCCGGCATTGGGCTGGAAATACCGGTTTTGGGATTCTGCACAGAAAGGGTCTGCAAACCTCTGAATCCACACGTGAGTTTAACTCTGTCAGTTGAATGCACACATTGACAACCATTCAGTTTGATACCACCATTTTGGTTTTAGAAGCAGATATTTCTCCGTACAGCCTATGGTCCCATTCACTCGGGAATATCCCAACGCAGCTCCTAGAAGAAACGTGTTTCTGACTCGCTGAATCTCAACATAGATTCAACGCTCTTAGGTGAACGAACGCCCAGCAGAGCAGTTTCAAGGAAACGTTTCTCCTGAGTTTTAGACGAAGTTTCCTGCTGATTAGTACGGATGCCGGCATTTGGTTCGAAAAACCGGTTTTGGGATTCTGCACAGAAAGGGTTTGCAAACCGCTGAATCCACACGTGAGTTTAACTCTGTCAGTTGAATGCACACATTGACAACCATCCAGTTAGATAGCTCCGTTTTGGTTTTAGAAGCAGATATTTCTCTGTACAGCCTATGGTCCCATTCACTCGGGAATATCCCAACGCAGCTCCTATAAGAAACGAGTTTCTGACTCGCTGAATCTCAACATAGATTCAACTCTCTTAGGTGAACGAACGCATAGCAGAGCAGTTTCAAGGAAACGTTTCTCCTGAGTTTTAGACGAAGTTTCCTGTTGTTTAGTACGGATGCCGGCATTGGGCTGGAAATACCGGTTTTGGGATTCTGCACAGAAAGGGTTTCCAAACCGCTGAATCCACACGTGAGTTTAACTCTGTCAGTTGAATGCACACATTGACAACCATCCAGTTAGATAGCTCCGTTTTGATTTTAGAAGCAGATATTTCTCTGTACAGCCTATGGTCCCATTCACTCGGGAATATCCCAATGCAGCTCCTAGAAGAAACGTGTTTCTGACTCGCTGAATCTCAACATAGATTCAACTCTCTTAGGTGAACGAACGCACAGCAGAGCAGTTTCAAGGAAACGTTTCTCCTGAGTTTTAGACGAAGTTTCCTGCTGATTAGTACGGATGCCGGCATGTGGTTCGAAATACCGGTTTTGGGATTCTGCACAGAAAGGGTTTGCAAACCGCTGAATCCACACGTGAGTTTAACTCTGTCAGTTGAATGCACACATTGATAACCATCCAGTTAGATAGCTCCGTTTTGGTTTTAGAAGCAGATATTTCTCTGTACAGCCTATGGTCCCATTCACTCGGGAATATCCCAACGCAGCTCCTAGAAGAAACGTGTTTCTGACTCGCTGAATCTCAACATAGATTCAACTCTCTTAGGTGAACGAACGCACAGCAGAGCAGTTTCAAGGAAGCGTTTCCCCTGAGTTTTAGACGAAGTTTCCTGCTGTTTAGTACGTATGCCGGCATTGGGCTGGAAATACCGGTTTTGGGATTCTGCACAGAAAGGGTTTGCAAACCTCTGAATCCACACGTGAGTTTAACTCTGTCAGTTGAATGCACACATTGACAACCATTCAGTTTGATACCACCCTTTTGGTTTTAGAAGCAGATATTTCTCCGTACAGCCTATGGTCCCATTCACTCGGGAATATCCCAACGCAGCTCCTAGAAGAAACGTGTTTCTGACTCGCTGAATCTCAACATAGATTCAACTCTCTTAGGTGAACGAACGCACAGCAGAGCAGTTTCAAGGAAACGTTTCTCCTGAGTTTTAGACGAAGTTTCCTGCAGTTTAGTACGTATGCCGGCATTGGGCTGGATATACCGGTTTTGGGATTCTGCACAGAAAGGGTTTGCAAACCGCTGAATCCACACGTGAGTTTAACTCTCTCAGTTGAATGCACACATTGACAACCATCCAGTTAGATAGCTCCGTTTTGGTTTTAGAAGCAGATATTTCTCTGTACAGCCTATGGTCACATTCACTCGGGAATATCCCAACGCAGCTCCTAGAAGAAACGTGTTTCTGACTCGCTGAATCTCAACATAGATTCAACTCTCTTAGGTGAACGAACGCACAGCAGAGCAGTTTCAAGGAAACTTTTCTCCTGAGTTTTAGACGAAGTTTCCTGCAGTTTAGTACGGATGCCGGCATTGGGTTGGAAATACCGGTTTTGGGATTCTGCACAGAAAGGGTTTGCAAACCCCTGAATCCACACGTGAGTTTAACTCTGTCAGTTGAATGCACACATTGACAACCATCCAGTTAGATAGCTCCGTTTTGGTTTTAGAAGCAGATATTTCTCTGTACAGCCTATGGTCCCATTCACTCGGGAATATCCCAACGCAGCTCCTAGAAGAAACGAGTTTCTGACTCGCTGAATCTCAACATAGATTCAACTCTCTTAGGTGAACGAAGGCACAGCAGAGCAGTTTCAAGGAAACGTTTCTCCTGAGTTTTAGATGAAGTTTCCTGCTGTTTAGTACCTATGCCGGCATTGAGCTGGAATTACCGGATTTGGGATTCGGCACAGAAAGGGTTTGCAAATCGCTGATAACAATCGTGAGTTTAACACTGTCAGTTGAATGCACACATTGACAACCATTCAGTTAGATAGCACCATTTTGGTTTCAGAAGCAGATATTTCTCTGTACAGTCTATGGTCCCATTCACTCGGGAATATCCCAACGCAGCTCCAAGAAGAAACGTGTTTCTGACTCGCTGAATCTCAACATAGATTCAACTCTCTTAGGTGAACGATCGCACAGCAGAGCAGTTTCAAGGAAACGTTGCTCCTGAGTTTTAGACGAAGTTTCCTTCAGTTTAGTACGTATGCCGGCTTTGAGCTGGAATTACCGGTTTTGGGATTCTGCACAGAAAGGGTTTGTAAACCGCTGAATCCAAACGTGAGTTTAACTCTGTCAGTTGAATACACACATTGACAACCATTCAGTTAGATAGCACCCTTTTGGTTTTAGGAGCAGCTATTTCTCTGTACAGCCTATGGTCCCAATCACTCGGGAATATCCCAACGCAGCTCCTAGAAGAAACGTGTTTCTGACTCGCTGAATCTCAACATAGATTCAACTCTCTTAGGTGAACGAACGCACAGCAGAGCCGTTTCAAGGAAACGTTTCTCCTGAGTTTTAGACGAAGTTTCCTGCTGTTTAGTACGTATGCCGGCATTTGGCTGGAAATACCGGTTTTGGGATTCTGCACAGAAAGGTTTTGCAAACCGCTGAATCCACACGTGAGTTTAACTCTGTCAGTTGAATGCACACATTGACAACCATTCAGTTAGATAGCTCCGTTTTGGTTTTAGAAGCAGATATCTCTCTGTACAGCCTAAGGTCCCATTCACTCGGGAATATCCCAACGCAGCTCCTAGAAGAAACGTGTTTCTGACTCGGTGAATCTCAACGTAGATTCAACTCTCTTAGGTGAACGAACGCACAGCAGAGCAGTTTCAAGGAAACGTTTCTCGTGAGTTTTAGACGAAGTTACCTGCTGATTAGTACGGATGCCGGCTTTTGGTTCGAAATACCGGTTTTGGGATTCTGCAAAGAAAGGGTTTGCAAACCGCTGAATCCACACGTGAGTTTAACTCTGTCAGTTGAATGCACACATTGACAACCATCCAGTTAGATAGCTCCGTTTTGGTTTTAGAAGCAGATATTTCTCTGTACAGCCTATGGTCCCATTCACTCGGGAATATCCCAACGCAGCTCTTGAAGAAACGTGTTTCTGACTCGCTGAATCTCAACATAGATTCAACTCTCTTAGGTGAACGAACGCACGGCAGAGCAGTTTCAAGGAAACGTTTCTCCTGAGTTTTAGACGAAGTTTCCTGCTGTTTAGTACGTATGCCGGCATTGGGCTGGAAATACCGGTTTTGGGATTCTGCACAGAAAGGGTTTGCAAACCGCTGAATCCACACGTGAGTTTAACTCTGTCAGTTGAATGCACACATTGACAACCATCCAGTTAGATAGCTCCGTTTTGGTTTTAGAAGCAGATATTTCTCTGTACAGCCTATGGTCCCATTCACTCGGGAATATCCCAACGCAGCTCCTAGAAGAAACGAGTTTCTGACTCGCTGAATCTCAACATAGATTCAACTCTCTTAGGTGAACGAACGCACAGCAGAGCCGTTTCAGTGAAACGTTTCTCCTGAGTTTTAGACGAAGTTTCCTGCTGTTTAGTACCTATGCCGGCATTGAGCTGGACATACCGGTTTTGGGATTCTGTACAGAAAGGGTTCGCAAACCGCTGAATCCACACGTGAGTTTAACTCTCTCAGTTGAATGCACACATTGACAACCATTCAGTTATATAGCTCCGTTTTGGTTGTAGAAGCAGATATTTCTCTGTACAGCCTATGGTCCCATTCACTCGGGAATATCCCAACGCAGCTCCTAGAAGAAACGAGTTTCTGACTCGCTGAATCTCAACATAGATTCAACTCTCTTAGGTGAACGAACTCACAGCAGATCCGTTTCAATGAAACGTTTCTCCTGAGTTTTAGATGAAGTTTCCTGCTGTTTATTACCTATGCCGGCATTGAGCTGGAAGTACCGGTTTTGGGATTCGGCACAGAAAGGGTTTGCAAACCGCTGATACCAAACGTGAGTTTAACTCTGTCAGTTGAATGCACACATTGACAACCATTCAGTTAGATAGCTCCGTTTTGGTTTTAGAAGCAGATATTTCTCTGTACAGCCTATGGTCCCATTCACTCAGGAATATCCCAACGCAGCTCCTAGAAGAAACGTGTTTCTGACTCGCTGAATCTCAACATAGATTCAACTCTCTTAGGTGAACGAACGCACAGCAGAGCAGTTTCAAGGAAACGTTTCTCCTGAGTTTTAGACGAAGTTTCCTGCTCTTTAGTACGGATGCCGGCATTGGGCTGGAAATACCGGTTTTGGGATTCTGCACAGAAAGGGTTTGCAAACCGCTGAATCCACACGTGAGTTTAACTCTGTCAGTTGAATGCACACATTGACAACCATTCAGTTTGATAGCACCCTTTTGGGTTTAGAAGCAGATATTTCTCTGTACAGCCTATTATCCCATTCACTCGGGAATATCCCAACGCAGCTACTAGAAGAAACGTGTTTCTGCCTCACTGAATCTCAACATAGATTCAACTCTCTTAGGTGAACGAACGCACAGCAGAGCAGTTTCAAGGAAACGTTTCTCCTGAGTTTTAGGCGAAGTTTCCTGCTGTTTAGTACGGATGCCGGCATTGGGCTGGAAATACCGGTTTTGGGATTCTGCACAGAAATGGTTTGCACACCGCTGAATCCACACGTGAGTTTAACTCTGTCAGTTGAATGCACACATTGACAACCATTCAGTTAGATAGCTCCGTTTTGGTTTTACAAGCAGATATTTCTCTGTACAGCCTATGGTCCCATTCACTCGGGAATATCCCAACGCAGCTCCTAGGAGAAACGTGTTTCTGACTCGCTGAATCTCAACATAGATTCAACTCTCTTAGGTGAACGAACGCACAGCAGAGCAGTTTCAAGGAAACGTTTCTCCTGAGTTTTAGACGAAGTTTCCTGCAGTTTAGTACGGATGCCGGCATTGGGTTGGAAATACCGGTTTTGGGATTCTGCACAGAAAGGGTTTGCAAACCGCTGAATCCACACGTGAGTTTAACTCTGTCATTTGAATGCACACATTGACAACCATCCAGTTAAATAGCTCCGTTTTGGTTTTAGAACAGATATTTCTCTGTACAGCCTATGGTCCCATTCACTCGGGAATATCCCAACGCAGCTCCTAGAAGAAACGAGTTTCTGACTCGCTGAATCTCAACATAGATTCAACTCTCTTAGGTGAACGAACGCACAGCAGAGCCGTTTCAATGAAACGTTTCTCCTCAGTTTTAGATGAAGTTTCCTGCTGTTTAGTACCTATGCTGGCATTGAGCTGGAATACCGGATTTGGGATTCGTCACAGAAAGGGTTTGCAAACCGCTGATACCAAACGTGAGTTTAACTCTGTCAGTTGAATGCACACATTGACAACCATTCAGTTAGATAGCACCCTTTTGGTTTTAGAAGCAGATATTTCTCTGTACAGACTATGGTCCCATTCACTCGGGAATATCCCAACGCAGCTCCTAGAAGAAACGTGTTTCTGACTCGCTGAATTTCCAAATAGATTCAACTCCCTTAGGTGAACGAACGCACAGCACAGCAGTTTCAAGGAAACGTTTCTCCTGGGTTTTAGACGAAGTTTACTACTGTTTAGTACGTATGACGGCATTGGGCTGGAAATATCGGTTTTGGGATTCTGCACAGAAAGGGTTTGCAAACCGCTGAATCCACACGTGAGTTTAACTCTGTCAGTTGAATGCACACATTGACAACCATTCAGTTAGATAGCTCCGTTTTGGTTTTAGAAGCAGATATTTCTCTGTACAGCGTATGGTCCCATTCACTCGGGAATATCCCAACGCAGCTCCTAGAAGAAACGTGTTTCTGACTCCCTGAATCTCAACATAGATTCAACTCTCTTAGGTGAGCGAACGCACAGCAGAGCAGTTTCAAGGAAACTTTTCTCCTGAGTTTTAGACGAAGTTTCCTGCTGTTTAGTACGTATGCCAGCATTGGGCTGGAAATACCGGTTTTGGGATTCTGCACAGAAAGTGTTTGCAAACCGCTGAATCCACACGTGAGTTTAACTCTGTCAGTTGAATGCAGACATTGACAACCATTCAGTTTGATAGCACCCTTTTGGTTTTAGAAGCAGATATTTCTCTGTACAGCCTATGGTCCCATTCACTCGGGAATATCCCACCGCAGCTCCTATAAGAAACGTGTTTCTGACTCGCTGAATCTCAACATTGATTCAACTCTCTTAGGTGAACGAACGCACAGCAGAGCAGTATCAAGG
This sequence comes from Aotus nancymaae, assembly GCF_030222135.1. Classification (NCBI taxonomy): domain Eukaryota; kingdom Metazoa; phylum Chordata; class Mammalia; order Primates; family Aotidae; genus Aotus; species Aotus nancymaae. Next base: position 178,302 of record NW_026988673.1, read on the forward strand.
AAACTTTCCTCCGGAATTTTAGACGACGTTTCCTGCTGTTTAGTACGTATGCCGGCATTGGGCTGGAAATACCGGTTTTGGGATTCTGCACAGAAAGGGTTTGCAAACCGCTGAATCCACACGTGAGTTTTACTCTGTCAGTTGAATGCACACATTGACAACCATTCAGTTTGATTGCACCCTTTTGGTTTTAGAAGCAGATATTTCTCTGTACAGCCTATGGTCCCATTCACTCGGGAATATCCCAACGCAGCTCCTAGAAGAAACGTGTTTCTGACTCGCTGAATCTCAACATAGATTCAACTCTCTTAGGTGAACGAACGCACAGCAGAGCAGTTTCAAGGAAACGTTTCTCCTGAGTTTTAGACGAAGTTTCCTGCAGTTTAGTACGTATGCCGGCATTGAGCTGGAATTACCGGTTTTGGGATTCTGCACAGAAAGTGTCTGCAAACCGCTGAATCCACACGTGAGGTTAACTCTGTCAGTTGAATGCTCACGTTGACAACCATTCAGTTAGATAGCACCCTTTTGGTTTTAGGAGCAGATATTTCTCTGTCCAGCCTATGGTCCCATTCACTTGGGAATATCCCAACGCAGCTCCTAGAAGAAACGAGTTTCTGACTCGCTGAATCTCAGGGATTCTGCACAGAAAGGGTTTGCAAACCGCTGAATCCACACGTCAGTTTAACTCTGTCAGTTGAATGCACACATTGACAACCATTCAGTTAGATAGCTCCGTTTTGGTTTTAGAAGCAGATATTTCTCTGTACAGCCTATGGTCCCATTCACTCGGGAATATCCCAAATCAGCTCCTCGAAGAAACGTGTTTCTGACTCGTTGAATCTCAACATACATTCAACTCTCTTAGGTGAACGAACGCACAGCTGAGCAGTTTCAAGGAAACGTTTCTCCTGAGTTTTAGACGAAGTTTCTTGCTGTTTAGTACGTATGCCGGCATTGGGCGGGACATACCGGTTTTGGGATTCTGCACAGAAAGGGTTTGCCAACCGCTGAATCCACACGTGAGTTTAACTCTGTCAGTTGAATGCACACATTGACAACCATTCAGTTAGATAGCTCCGTTTTGGTTTTAGAAGCAGATATTTCTCTGTACAGCCTATGGTCCCATTCACTCGGGAATATCCCAACGCAGCTCCTAGGAGAAACGTGTTTCTGACTCGCTGAATCTCAACATAGATTCAACTCTCTTAGGTGAACGAACGCACAGCAGAGCAGTTTCAAGGAAACGTTTCTCCTGAGTTTTAGACGAAGTTTCCTGCTGTTTAGTACGTATGCCGGCATTGGGTTGAAAATACCGGTTTTGGGATTCTGCACAGAAAGGGTTTGCAAACCGCTGAATCCACACGTGAGTTTAACTCCGTCAGTTGAATGCACACATTGACAACCATCCAGTTAGATAGCTCCGTTTTGGTTTTAGAACAGATATTTCTCTGTACAGCCTATGGTCCCATTCACTCGGGAATATCCCAACGCAGCTCCTAGAAGAAACGAGTTTCTGACTCGCTGAATCTCAACATAGATTCAACTCTCTTAGGTGAACGAACGCACAGCACAGCCGTTTCAATGAAATGTTTCTCCTCAGTTTTAGATGAAGTTTCCTGCTGTTTAGTACATATGCTAGCATTGAGCTGGAATACCGGTATTGGGATTCGTCACAGAAAGGGTTTGCAAACCGCTGATACCAAACGTGAGTTTAACTCTGTCAGTTGAATGCACACATTGACAACCATTCAGTTAGATAGCACCCTTTTGGTTTTAGAAGCAGATATTTCTCTGTACAGCCTATGGTCCCATTCACTCGGGAATATCCCAACGCAGCTCCTAGAAAAAACGTGTTTCTGACTCGCTGAATTTCAAAATAGATTCAACTCTCTTAGGTGAACGAACGCACAGCAGAGCAGTTTCAAGGAAACGTTTCTCCTGAGTTTTAGACGAAGTTTCCTGCTCTTTAGTACGGATGCCAGCATTGTGCTGGAAATACCGGTTTTGGGATTCTGCACAGAAAGGGTTTGCAAACCGCTGAATCCACACGTGAGTTTAACTCTGTCAGTTGAATGCACACATTGACAACCATTCAGTTAGATAGCTCCGTTTTGGTTTTAGAAGCAGATATTTCTCTGTACAGTGTATGGTCCCATGCACTCGGGAATATCCCAACGCAGCTCCTAGAAGAAACGTGTTTCTGACTCCCTGAATCTCAACATAGATTCAACTCTCTTAGGTGAGCGAACGCACAGCAGAGCAGTTTCAAGGAAACTTTTCTCCTGAGTTTTAGACGAAGTTTCCTGCTGTTTAGTACGTATGCCAGCATTGGGCTGGAAATACCGGTTTTGGGATTCTGCACAGAAAGGGTTTGCAAACCGCTGAATCCACACGTGAGTTTAACTCTGTCAGTTGAATGCAGACATTGACAACCATTCAGTTTGATAGCACCCTTTTGGTTTTAGAAGCAGATATTTCTCTGTACAGCCTATGGTCCCATTCACTCGGGAATATCCCACCGCAGCTCCTATAAGAAACGTGTTTCTGACTCGCTGAATCTCAACATAGATTCAACTCTCTTAGGTGAACGAACGCACAGCAGAGCAGTTTCAAGGAAACGTTTCTCCTGAGTTTTAGACGAAGTTTCCTGCAGTTTAGTACGTATGCCGGCATTGAGCTGGAATTACCGGTTTTGGGATTCTGCACAGAAAGTGTCTGCAAACCGCTGAATCCACACGTGAGGTTAACTCTGTCAGTTGAATGCACACGTTGACAACCATTCAGTTAGATAGCACCCTTTTGGTTTTAGGAGCAGATATTTCTCTGTCCAGCCTATGGTCCCATTCCCTTGGGAATATCCCAACGCAGCTCCTAGAAGAAACGAGTTTCTGACTCGCTGAATCTCAGGGATTCTGCACAGAAAGGGTTTGCAAACCGCTGAATCCACACGTCAGTTTAACTCTGTCAGTTGAATGCACACATTGACAACCATTCAGTTAGATAGCTCCGTTTTGGTTTTAGAAGCAGATATTTCTCTGTACAGCCTATGGTCCCATTCACTCGGGAATATCCCAACGCAGCTCCTAGGAGAAACGTGTTTCTGACTCGCTGAATCTCAACATAGATTCAACTCTCTTAGGTGAACGAACGCACAGCAGAGCAGTTTCAAGGAAACGTTTCTCCTGAGTTTTAGACGAAGTTTCCTGCTGTTTAGTACGTATGCCGGCATTGGGTTGGAAATACCGGTTTTGGGATTCTGCACAGAAAGGGTTTGCAAACCGCTGAATCCACACGTGAGTTTAACTCCGTCAGTTGAATGCACACATTGACAACCATCCAGTTAGATAGCTCCGTTTTGGTTTTAGAACAGATATTTCTCTGTACAGCCTATGGTCCCATTCACTCGGGAATATCCCAACGCAGCTCCTAGAAGAAACGAGTTTCTGACTCGCTGAATCTCAACATAGATTCAACTCTCTTAGGTGAACGAACGCACAGCAGAGCCGTTTCAATGAAACGTTTCTCCTCAGTTTTAGATGAAGTTTCCTGCTGTTTAGTACATATGCTGGCATTGAGCTGGAATACCGGTTTTGGGATTCGTCACAGAAAGGGTTTGCAAACCGCTGATACCAAACGTGAGTTTAACTCTGTCAGTTGAATGCACACATTGACAACCATTCAGTTAGATAGCACCCTTTTGGTTTTAGAAGCAGATATTTCTCTGTACAGCCTATGGTCCCATTCACTCGGGAATATCCCAACGCAGCTCCTAGAAGAAACGTGTTTCTGACTCGCTGAATTTCAAAATAGATTTAACTCTCTTAGGTGAACGAACGCACAGTACAGCAGTTTCAAGGAAACGTTTCTCCTGGGTTTTAGACGAAGTTTACTACTGTTTAGTACGTATGACGGCATTGGGCTGGAAATACCGGTTTTGGGATTCTGCACAGAAAGGGTTTGCAAACCGCTGAATCCACACGTGAGTTTAACTCTGTCAGTTGAATGCACACATTGACAACCATTCAGTTAGATAGCTCCGTTTTGGTTTTAGAAGCAGATATTTCTCTGTACAGCGTATGGTCCCATTCACTCGGGAATATCCCAACGCAGCTCCTAGAAGAAACGTGTTTCTGACTCCCTGAATCTCAACATAGATTCAACTCTCTTAGGTGAACGAACGCACAGCAGAGCAGTTTCAAGGAAACTTTTCTCCTGAGTTTTAGACGAAGTTTCCTGCTGTTTAGTACGTATGCCAGCATTGGGCTGGAAATACCGGTTTTGGAATTCTGCACAGAAAGGGTTTGCAAACCGCTGAATCCACACGTGAGTTTAACTCTGTCAGTTGAATGCACACATTGACAACCATTCAGTTAGATAGCTCCGTTTTGATTTTAGAAGCAGATATTTCTCTGTACAGCGTATGGTCCCATTCACTCTGGAATATCACAACGCAGCTCCTAGAAGAAACGTGTTTCTGACTCCCTGAATCTCAACATAGATTCAACTCTCTTAGGTGAACGAACGCACAGCAGAGCAGTTTCAAGGAAACGTTTCTCCTGAGTTTTAGACGAAGTTTCCTGCAGTTTAGTACGGATGCCGGCATTGAGCTGGAATTACCGGTTTTGGGATTCTGCACAGAAAGTGTCTGCAAACCGCTAAATCCACACGTGAGGTTAACTCTGTCAGTTGAATGCACACATTGACAAGCATTCAGTTAGATAGCACCCTTTTGGTTTTAGGAGCAGATATTTCTCTGTACAGCCTATGGTCCCATTCACTCGGGAATATCCCAACGCAGCTCCTAGAAGAAACGAGTTTCTGACTCGCTGAATCTCAACATAGATTCAACTCTCTTAGGTGAACGAACGCACAGCAGAGCAGTTTCAAGGAAACGTTTCTCCTGAGTTTTAGACGAAGTTTCTTGCTGTTTAGTTCGTATGCCGGCATTGGGCGGGACATACCGGTTTTGGGATTCTGCACAGAAAGGGTTTGCAACCGCTGAATCCACACTTGAGTTTAACTCTGTCAGTTGAATGCACACATTGACAACCATTCAGTTAGATAGCTCCGTTTTGGTTTTAGAAGCAGATATTTCTCTGTACAGCCTATGGTCCCATTCACTCGGGAATATCCCAACGCAGCTCCTAGAAGAAACGTGTTTCTGGCTCGCTGAATCTCAACATAGATTCAACTCTCTTAGGTGAACGAACGCACAGCAGAGCAGTTTCAAGGAAACGTTTCTCCTGAGTTTTAGGCGAAGTTTCCTGCTGTTTAGTACGGATGCCGGCATTGGGCTGGAAATACCGGTTTTGGGATTCTGCACAGAAATGGTTTGCAAACCGCTGAATCCACACGTCAGTTTAACTCTGTCAGTTGAATGCACACATTGACAACCATTCAGTTAGATAGCTCCGTTTTGGTTTTACAAGCAGATATTTCTCTGTACAGCCTATGGTCCCATTCTCTCGGGAATATCCCAACGCAGCTCCTAGAAGAAACGTGTTTCTGACTCGCTGAATCTCAACATAGATTCAACTCTCTTAGGTGAACGAACGCACAGCAGAGCAGTTTCAAGGAAACGTTTCTCCTGAGTTTTAGACGACGTTTCCTGCTGTTTAGTACGTATGCCGGCATTGGGCTGGAAATACCGGTTTTGGGATTCTGCACAGAAAGGTTTTGCAAACCGCTGAATCCACACGTGAGTTTTACTCTGTCAGTTGAATGCACACATTGACAACCATTCAGTTTGATAGCACCCCTTTGGTTTTAGAAGCAGATATTTCTCTGTACAGCCTATTGTCCCATTCACTCGGGAATATCCCAACGCAGCTCCTAGAAGAAACGTGTTTCTGACTCGCTGAATCTCAACATAGATTCAACTCTCTTAGGTGAACGAACGCACAGCAGAGCAGTTTCAAGGAAACGTTTCTCCTGAGTTTTAGACGAAGTTTCCTGCTCTTTAGTACGGATGCCGGCATTGGGCTGGAAATACCGGTTTTGGGATTCTGCACAGAAAGGGTTTGCAAACCGCTGAATCCACACGTGAGTTTAACTCTGTCAGTTGAATGCACACATTGACAACCATTCAGTTTGATAGCACCCTTTTGGGTTTAGAAGCAGATATTTCTCTGTACAGCCTATTATCCCATTCACTCGGGAATATCCCAACGCAGCTACTAGAAGAAACTTGTTTCTGACTCGCTGAATCTCAACATAGATACAACTCTCTTAGGTGAACGAACGCACAGCAGAGCAGTTTCAAGGAAACGTTTCTCCTGAGTTTTAGACGAAGTTTCCTGCTGATTAGTACGGATGCCGGCATTTGGTTCGAAATACCGGTTTTGGGATTCTGCACAGAAAGGGTTTGCAAACCGCTGAATCCACACGTGAGTTTAACTCTGTCAGTTGAATGCACACATTGACAATCATCCAGTTAGATAGCTCCGTTTTGGTTTTAGAAGCAGATATTTCTCTGTACAGCCTATGGTCCCATTCACTCGGGAATATCCCAACGCAGCTCCTAGAAGAAACGTGTTTCTGACTCGCTGAATCTCAACATAGATTCAACTCTCTTAGGTGAACGAACGCACAGCAGAGCAGTTTCAAGGAAACGTTTCTCCTGAGTTTTAGACGAAGTTTCCTGCTGTTTAGTACGGATGCTGGCATTGGGATGGAAATACCTGTTTTGGGATTCTGCACAGAAAGGGTTTCCAAACCGCTGAATCCACACGTGAGTTTAACTCTGTCAGTTGAATGCACACATTGACAACCATTCAGTTAGATAGCACCCTTTTGGTTTTAGGAGCAGATATTTCTCTGTCCAGCCTATGGTCCCATTCCCTTGGGAATATCCCAACGCAGCTCCTAGAAGAAACGAGTTTCTGACTCGCTGAATCTCAGGGATTCTGCACAGAAAGGGTTTGCAAACCGCTGAATCCACACGTCAGTTTAACTCTGTCAGTTGAATGCACACATTGACAACCATTCAGTTAGATAGCTCCGTTTTGGTTTTAGAAGCAGATATTTCTCTGTACAGCCTATGGTCCCATTCACTCGGGAATATCCCAACGCAGCTCCTAGGAGAAACGTGTTTCTGACTCGCTGAATCTCAACATAGATTCAACTCTCTTAGGTGAACGAACGCACAGCAGAGCAGTTTCAAGGAAACGTTTCTCCTGAGTTTTAGACGAAGTTTCCTGCTGTTTAGTACGTATGCCGGCATTGGGTTGGAAATACCGGTTTTGGGATTCTGCACAGAAAGGGTTTGCAAACCTCTGAATCCACACGTGAGTTTAACTCCGTCAGTTGAATGCACACATTGACAACCATCCAGTTAGATAGCTCCGTTTTGGTTTTAGAACAGATATTTCTCTGTACAGCCTATGGTCCCATTCACTCGGGAATATCCCAACGCAGCTCCTAGAAGAAACGAGTTTCTGACTCGCTGAATCTCAACATAGATTCAACTCTCTTAGGTGAACGAACGCACAGCAGAGCCGTTTCAATGAAACGTTTCTCCTCAGTTTTAGATGAAGTTTCCTGCTGTTTAGTACATATGCTGGCATTGAGCTGGAATACCGGTTTTGGGATTCGTCACAGAAAGGGTTTGCAAACCGCTGATACCAAACGTGAGTTTAACTCTGTCAGTTGAATGCACACATTGACAACCATTCAGTTAGATAGCACCCTTTTGGTTTTAGAAGCAGATATTTCTCTGTACAGCCTATGGTCCCATTCACTCGGGAATATCCCAACGCAGCTCCTAGAAGAAACGTGTTTCTGACTCGCTGAATTTCAAAATAGATTCAACTCTCTTAGGTGAACGAACGCACAGTACAGCAGTTTCAAGGAAACGTTTCTCCTGGGTTTTAGACGAAGTTTACTACTGTTTAGTACGTATGACGGCATTGGGCTGGAAATACCGGTTTTGGGATTCTGCACAGAAAGGGTTTGCAAACCGCTGAATCCACACGTGAGTTTAACTCTGTCAGTTGAATGCACACATTGACAACCATTCAGTTAGATAGCTCCGTTTTGGTTTTAGAAGCAGATATTTCTCTGTACAGCGTATGGTCCCATTCACTCGGGAATATCCCAACGCAGCTCCTAGAAGAAACGTGTTTCTGACTCCCTGAATCTCAACATAGATTCAACTCTCTTAGGTGAACGAACGCACAGCAGAGCAGTTTCAAGGAAACTTTTCTCCTGAGTTTTAGACGAAGTTTCCTGCTGTTTAGTACGTATGCCAGCATTGGGCTGGAAATACCGGTTTTGGAATTCTGCACAGAAAGGGTTTGCAAACCGCTGAATCCACACGTGAGTTTAACTCTGTCAGTTGAATGCACACATTGACAACCATTCAGTTAGATAGCTCCGTTTTGATTTTAGAAGCAGATATTTCTCTGTACAGCGTATGGTCCCATTCACTCTGGAATATCACAACGCAGCTCCTAGAAGAAACGTGTTTCTGACTCCCTGAATCTCAACATAGATTCAACTCTCTTAGGTGAACGAACGCACAGCAGAGCAGTTTCAAGGAAACGTTTCTCCTGAGTTTTAGACGAAGTTTCCTGCAGTTTAGTACGGATGCCGGCATTGAGCTGGAATTACCGGTTTTGGGATTCTGCACAGAAAGTGTCTGCAAACCGCTAAATCCACACGTGAGGTTAACTCTGTCAGTTGAATGCACACATTGACAAGCATTCAGTTAGATAGCACCCTTTTGGTTTTAGGAGCAGATATTTCTCTGTACAGCCTATGGTCCCATTCACTCGGGAATATCCCAACGCAGCTCCTAGAAGAAACGAGTTTCTGACTCGCTGAATCTCAACATAGATTCAACTCTCTTAGGTGAACGAACGCACAGCAGAGCAGTTTCAAGGAAACGTTTCTCCTGAGTTTTAGACGAAGTTTCTTGCTGTTTAGTTCGTATGCCGGCATTGGGCGGGACATACCGGTTTTGGGATTCTGCACAGAAAGGGTTTGCAACCGCTGAATCCACACTTGAGTTTAACTCTGTCAGTTGAATGCACACATTGACAACCATTCAGTTAGATAGCTCCGTTTTGGTTTTAGAAGCAGATATTTCTCTGTACAGCCTATGGTCCCATTCACTCGGGAATATCCCAACGCAGCTCCTAGAAGAAACGTGTTTCTGACTCGCTGAATCTCAACATAGATTCAACTCTCTTAGGTGAACGAACGCACAGCAGAGCAGTTTCAAGGAAACGTTTCTCCTGAGTTTTAGACGAAGTTTCCTGCTCTTTAGTACGGATGCCGGCATTGGGCTGGAAATACCGGTTTTGGGATTCTGCACAGAAAGGGTTTGCAAACCGCTGAATCCACACGTGAGTTTAACTCTGTCAGTTGAATGCACACATTGACAACCATTCAGTTTGATAGCACCCTTTTGGGTTTAGAAGCAGATATTTCTCTGTACAGCCTATTATCCCATTCACTCGGGAATATCCCAACGCAGCTACTAGAAGAAACTTGTTTCTGACTCGCTGAATCTCAACATAGATACAACTCTCTTAGGTGAACGAACGCACAGCAGAGCAGTTTCAAGGAAACGTTTCTCCTGAGTTTTAGACGAAGTTTCCTGCTGATTAGTACGGATGCCGGCATTTGGTTCGAAATACCGGTTTTGGGATTCTGCACAGAAAGGGTTTGCAAACCGCTGAATCCACACGTGAGTTTAACTCTGTCAGTTGAATGCACACATTGACAATCATCCAGTTAGATAGCTCCGTTTTGGTTTTAGAAGCAGATATTTCTCTGTACAGCCTATGGTCCCATTCACTCGGGAATATCCCAACGCAGCTCCTAGAAGAAACGTGTTTCTGACTCGCTGAATCTCAACATAGATTCAACTCTCTTAGGTGAACGAACGCACAGCAGAGCAGTTTCAAGGAAACGTTTCTCCTGAGTTTTAGACGAAGTTTCCTGCTGTTTAGTACGGATGCTGGCATTGGGATGGAAATACCTGTTTTGGGATTCTGCACAGAAAGGGTTTGCAAACCGCTGAATCCACACGTGAGTTTAACTCTGTCAGTTGAATGCACACATTGACAACCATTCAGTTAGATAGCTCCGTTTTGGTTTTAGAAGCAGATATTTCTCTGTACAGCCTATGGCCCCATTCCCTCGGGAATATCCCAACGCAGCTCCTAGAAGAAACGTGTTTCTGACTCGCTGAATCTCAACATAGATTCAACTCTCTTAGGTGAACGAACGCACAGCAGAGCAGTTTCAAGGAAACGTTTCTCCTGAGTTTTAGACGAAATTTCCTGCTCTTTAGTACGGATGCCGGCATTGGGCTGGAAATACCTGTTTTGGGATTCTGCACAGAAAGGGTTTCCAAACCGCTGAATCCACACGTGAGTTTAACTCTGTCAGTTGAATGCACACATTGACAACCATTCAGTTAGATAGCTCCGTTTTGGTTTTAGAAGCAGATATTTCTCTGTACAGCCTATGGTCCCATTCACTCGGGAATATCCCAACGCAGCTACTAGAAGAAACGTGTTTCTGACTCGCTGAATCTCAACATAGATTCAACTCTCTTAGGTGAACGAACGCACAGCAGAGCAGTTTCAAGGAAACGTTTCTCCTGAGTTTTAGACGAAGTTTCCTGCTGTTTAGTACGTATGTCGGCATTGAGCTGGACATACCGGTTTTGGGATTCTGTACAGAAAGGGTTCGCAAACCGCTGAATCCACACGTGAGTTTAACTCTCTCAGTTGAATGCACACATTGACAACCATTCAGTTATATAGCTCCGTTTTGGTTGTAGAAGCAGATATTTCTCTGTACAGCCTATGGTCCCATTCACTCGGGAATATCCCAACGCAGCTCCTAGAAGAAACGAGTTTCTGACTCGCTGAATCTCAACATAGATTCAACTCTCTTAGGTGAACGAACTCACAGCAGATCCGTTTCAATGAAACGTTTCTCCTGAGTTTTAGATGAAGTTTCCTGCTGTTTATTACCTATGCCGGCATTGAGCTGGAAGTACCGGTTTTGGGATTCGGCACAGAAAGGGTTTGCAAACCGCTGATACCAAACGTGAGTTTAACTCTGTCAGTTGAATGCACACATTGACAACCATTCAGTTAGATAGCTCCGTTTTGGTTTTAGAAGCAGATATTTCTCTGTACATCCTATGGTCCCATTCACTCAGGAATATCCCAACGCAGCTCCTAGAAGAAACGTGTTTCTGACTCGCTGAATCTCAACATAGATTCAACTCTCTTAGGTGAACGAACGCACAGCAGAGCAGTTTCAAGGAAACGTTTCTCCTGAGTTTTAGACGTAGTTTCCTGCTCTTTAGTACGGATGCCGGCATTGGGCTGGAAATACCGGTTTTGGGATTCTGCACAGAAAGGGTTTGCAAACCGCTGAATCCACACGTGAGTTTAACTCTGTCAGTTGAATGCACACATTGACAACCATTCAGTTTGATAGCACCCTTTTGGGTTTAGAAGCAGATATTTCTCTGTACAGCCTATTATCCCATTCACTCGGGAATATCCCAACGCAGCTACTAGAAGAAACGTGTTTCTGACTCACTGAATCTCAACATAGATTCAACTCTCTTAGGTGAACGAACGCACAGCAGAGCAGTTTCAAGGAAACGTTTCTCCTGAGTTTTAGGCGAAGTTTCCTGCTGTTTAGTACGGATGCCGGCATTGGGCTGGAAATACCGGTTTTGGGATTCTGCACAGAAATGGTTTGCAAACCGCTGAATCCACACGTGAGTTTAACTCTGTCAGTTGAATGCACACATTGACAACCATTCAGTTAGATAGCTCCGTTTTGGTTTTACAAGCAGATATTTCTCTGTACAGCCTATGGACCCATTCACTCAGGAATATCCCAACGCAGCTCCTAGAAGAAACGTGTTTCTGACTCGCTGAATCTCAACATCGATTCAACTCTCTTAGGTGAACGAATGCACATCAGAGCAGTTTCAAGGAAACTTTTCTCCTGAGTTTTAGACGAAGTTTCCTGCTGTTTAGTACGTATGCCAGCATTGGTCTGGAAATACCGGTTTTGGGATTCTGCACAGAAAGGGTTTGCAAACCGCTGAATCCACACGTGAGTTTAACTCTGTTAGTTGAATGCACACATTGACAACCATTCAGTTAGATAGCTCCGTTTTGGTTTTAGAAGCAGATATTTCTCTGTACAGCCTATGGTCCCATTCACTCGGGAATATCCCAAATCAGCTCCTCGAAGAAACGTGTTTCTGACTTGCTGAATCTCAACATACATTCAACTCTCTTAGGTGAACGAACGCACAGCAGAGCAGTTTCAAGGAAACGTTTCTCCTGAGTTTTAGACGAAGTTTCTTGCTGTTTAGTACGTATGCCGGCATTGGGCGGGACATACCGGTTTTGGGATTCTGCACAGAAAGGGTTTGCCAACCGCTGAATCCACACGTGAGTTTAACTCTGTCAGTTGAATGCACACATTGACAACCATTCAGTTAGATAGCTCCGTTTTGGTTTTAGAAGCAGATATTTCTCTGTACAGCCTATGGTCCCATTCACTCGGGAATATCCCAACGCAGCTCCTAGGAGAAACGTGTTTCTGACTCGCTGAATCTCAACATAGATTCAACTCTCTTAGGTGAACGAACGCACAGCAGAGCAGTTTCAAGGAAACGTTTCTCCTGAGTTTTAGACGAAGTTTCCTGCTGTTTAGTACGGATGCCGGCATTGGGTTGGAAGTACCGGTTTTGGGATTCTGCACAGAAAGGGTTTGCAAACCGCTGAATCCACACGTGAGTTTAACTCTGTCAGTTGAATGCACACATTGACAACCATCCAGTTAAATAGCTCCGTTTTGGTTTTAGAGCAGATATTTCTCTGTACAGCCTATGGTCCCATTCACTCGGGAATATCCCAACGCAGCTCCTAGAAGAAACGAGTTTCTGACTCGCTGAATCTCAACATAGATTCAACTCTCTTAGGTGAACGAACGCACAGCAGAGCAGTTTCAAGGAAACGTTTCTCCTGAGTTTTAGACGAAGTTTCCTGCAGTTTAGTACGGATGCCGGCATTGAGCTGGAATTACCGGTTTTGGGATTCTGCACAGAAAGTGTCTGCAAACCGCTGAATCCACACGTGAGGTTAACTCTGTCAGTTGAATGCACACATTGACAAGCATTCAGTTAGATAGCACCCTTTTGGTTTTAGGAGCAGATATTTCTCTGTACAGCCTATGGTCCCATTCACTCGGGAATATCCCAACGCAGCTCCTAGAAGAAACGAGTTTCTGACTCGCTGAATCTCAATATAGATTCAACTCTCTTAGGTGAACGAACGCACAGCAGAGCAGTTTCAAGGAAACGTTTCTCCTGAGTTTTAGACGAAGTTTCTTGCTGTTTAGTTCGTATGCCGGCATTGGGCGGGACATACCGGTTTTGGGATTCTGCACAGAAAGGGTTTGCAACCGCTGAATCCACACTTGAGTTTAACTCTGTCAGTTGAATGCACACATTGACAACCATTCAGTTTGATAGCACCCTTTTGGGTTTAGAAGCAGATATTTCTCTGTACAGCCTATTATCCCATTCACTCGGGAATATCCCAACGCAGCTACTAGAAGAAACGTGTTTCTGACTCACTGAATCTCAACATAGATTCAACTCTCTTAGGTGAACGAACGCACAGCAGAGCAGTTTCAAGGAAACGTTTCTCCTGAGTTTTAGGCGAAGTTTCCTGCTGTTTAGTACGGATGCCGGCATTGGGCTGGAAATACCGGTTTTGGGATTCTGCACAGAAATGGTTTGCAAACCGCTGAATCCACACGTGAGTTTAACTCTGTCAGTTGAATGCACACATTGACAACCATTCAGTTAGATAGCTCCGTTTTGGTTTTACAAGCAGATATTTCTCTGTACAGCCTATGGACCCATTCACTCAGGAATATCCCAACGCAGCTCCTAGAAGAAACGTGTTTCTGACTCGCTGAATCTCAACATCGATTCAACTCTCTTAGGTGAACGAATGCACATCAGAGCAGTTTCAAGGAAACTTTTCTCCTGAGTTTTAGACGAAGTTTCCTGCTGTTTAGTACGTATGCCAGCATTGGTCTGGAAATACCGGTTTTGGGATTCTGCACAGAAAGGGTTTGCAAACCGCTGAATCCACACGTGAGTTTAACTCTGTTAGTTGAATGCACACATTGACAACCATTCAGTTAGATAGCTCCGTTTTGGTTTTAGAAGCAGATATTTCTCTGTACAGCCTATGGTCCCATTCACTCGGGAATATCCCAAATCAGCTCCTCGAAGAAACGTGTTTCTGACTTGCTGAATCTCAACATACATTCAACTCTCTTAGGTGAACGAACGCACAGCAGAGCAGTTTCAAGGAAACGTTTCTCCTGAGTTTTAGACGAAGTTTCTTGCTGTTTAGTACGTATGCCGGCATTGGGCGGGACATACCGGTTTTGGGATTCTGCACAGAAAGGGTTTGCCAACCGCTGAATCCACACGTGAGTTTAACTCTGTCAGTTGAATGCACACATTGACAACCATTCAGTTAGATAGCTCCGTTTTGGTTTTAGAAGCAGATATTTCTCTGTACAGCCTATGGTCCCATTCACTCGGGAATATCCCAACGCAGCTCCTAGGAGAAACGTGTTTCTGACTCGCTGAATCTCAACATAGATTCAACTCTCTTAGGTGAACGAACGCACAGCAGAGCAGTTTCAAGGAAACGTTTCTCCTGAGTTTTAGACGAAGTTTCCTGCTGTTTAGTACGGATGCCGGCATTGGGTTGGAAATACCGGTTTTGGGATTCTGCACAGAAAGGGTTTGCAAACCGCTGAATCCACACGTGAGTTTAACTCTGTCAGTTGAATGCACACATTGACAACCATCCAGTTAAATAGCTCCGTTTTGGTTTTAGAGCAGATATTTCTCTGTACAGCCTATGGTCCCATTCACTCGGGAATATCCCAACGCAGCTCCTAGAAGAAACGAGTTTCTGACTCGCTGAATCTCAACATAGATTCAACTCTCTTAGGTGAACGAACGCACAGCAGAGCAGTTTCAAGGAAACGTTTCTCCTGAGTTTTAGACGAAGTTTCCTGCAGTTTAGTACGGATGCCGGCATTGAGCTGGAATTACCGGTTTTGGGATTCTGCACAGAAAGTGTCTGCAAACCGCTGAATCCACACGTGAGGTTAACTCTGTCAGTTGAATGCACACATTGACAAGCATTCAGTTAGATAGCACCCTTTTGGTTTTAGGAGCAGATATTTCTCTGTACAGCCTATGGTCCCATTCACTCGGGAATATCCCAACGCAGCTCCTAGAAGAAACGAGTTTCTGACTCGCTGAATCTCAACATAGATTCAACTCTCTTAGGTGAACGAACGCACAGCAGAGCAGTTTCAAGGAAACGTTTCTCCTGAGTTTTAGACGAAGTTTCTTGCTGTTTAGTTCGTATGCCGGCATTGGGCGGGACATACCGGTTTTGGGATTCTGCACAGAAAGGGTTTGCAACCGCTGAATCCACACTTGAGTTTAACTCTGTCAGTTGAATGCACACATTGACAACCATTCAGTTATATAGCTCCGTTTTGGTTTTAGAAGCAGATATTTCTCTGTACAGCCTATGGTCCCATTCACTCGGGAATATCCCAACGCAGCTCCTAGAAGAAACGTGTTTCTGGCTCGCTGAATCTCAACATAGATTCAACTCTCTTAGCTGAACAAACGCACAGCAGAGCAGTTTCAAGGAAACGTTTCTCCTGAGTTTTAGGCGAAGTTTCCTGCTGTTTAGTACGGATGCCGGCATTGGGCTGGAAATACCGGTTTTGGGATTCTGCACAGAAATGGTTTGCAAACCGCTGAATCCACACGTCAGTTTAACTCTGTCAGTTGAATGCACACATTGACAACCATTCAGTTAGATAGCTCCGTTTTGGTTTTACAAGCAGATATTTCTCTGTACAGCCTATGGTCCCATTCTCTCGGGAATATCCCAACGCAGCTCCTAGAAGAAACGTGTTTCTGACTCGCTGAATCTCAACATAGATTCAACTCTCTTCGGTGAACGAACGCACAGCAGAGCAGTTTCAAGGAAACGTTTCTCCTGAGTTTTAGACGACGTTTCCTGCTGTTTAGTACGTATGCCGGCATTGGGCTGGAAATACCGGTTTTGGGATTCTGCACAGAAAGGTTTTGCAAACCGCTGAATCCACACGTGAGTTTTACTCTGTCAGTTGAATGCACACATTGACAACCATTCAGTTAGATAGCACCCCTTTGGTTTTAGAAGCAGATATTTCTCTGTACAGCCTATGGTCCCATTCACTCGGGAATATCCCAACGCAGCTCCTAGAAGAAACGTGTTTCTGACTCGCTGAATCTCAACATAGATTCAACTCTCTTAGGTGAACGAACGCACAGCAGAGCAGTTTCAAGGAAACGTTTCTCCTGAATTTTAGACGAAGTTTCCTGCAGTTTAGTACGTATGCCGGCATTGAGCTGGAATTCCCGGTTTTGGGATTCTGCAAAGAAAGTGTCTGCAAACCGCTGAATCCACACGTGAGGTTAACTCTGTCAGTTGAATGCACACATTGACAACCATTCAGTTAGATAGCTCCGTTTTCGTTTTAGAAGCAGATATTTCTCTGTACAGCCTATGGTCCCATTCACTCGGGAATATCCCAACGCAGCTCCTAGAAGAAACGTGTTTCTGACTCCCTGAATCTCAACATAGATTCAACTCTCTTAGGTGAACGAACGCACAGCAGAGCAGTTTCAAGGAAACGTTTCTCCTGAGTTTTAGACGAAGTTTCCTGCTCTTTAGTACGGATGCCGGCATTGGGCTGGAAATACCGGTTTTGGGATTCTGCACAGAAAGGGTTTGCAAACCGCTGAATCCACACGTGAGTTTAACTCTGTCAGTTGAATGCACACATTGACAACCATTCAGTTTGATAGCACCCTTTTGGTTTTAGAAGCAGATATTTCTCTGTACAGCCTATGGTCCCATTCACTCGGGAATATCCCAACTCAGCTCCTCGAAGAAACGTCTTTCTGACTCACTGAATGTCAACATAGATTCAACTCTCTTAGGTGAACGAACGCACAGCAGAGGAGTTTCAAGGAAACGTTTCTCCTGAGTTTTAGACGAAGTTTCTTGCTGTTTAGTACGTATGCCGGCATTGGACGGGACATACCGGTTTTTGGATTCTGCACAGAAAGGGTTTGCAAACCGCTGAATCCACACGTGAGTTTAACTCTGTCAGTTGAATGCACACATTGACAACCATTCAGTTAGATAGCTCCGTTTTGGTTTTAGAAGCAGATATTTCTCTGTACAGCCTATGGTCCCATTCACTCGGGAATATCCCAACGCAGCTCCTAGAAGAAATGTGTTTCTGACTCGCTGAATCTCAACATAGATTCAACTCTCTTAGGTGAACGAACGCACAGCAGAGCAGTTTCAAGGAAACGTTTCTCCTGAGTTTTAGACGACGTTTCCTGCTGTTTAGTACGGATGCCGGCATTGGGCTGGAAATACCGGTTTTGGGATTCTGCACAGAAATGGTTTGCAAACCGCTGAATCCACACGTGAGTTTAACTCTGTCAGTTGAATGCACACATTGACAACCATTCAGTTAGATAGCTCCGTTTTGGTTTTACAAGCAGATATTTCTCTGTACAGCCTATGGTCCCACTCACTCGGGAATATCCCAACGCAGATCCTAGAAGAAACGTGTTTCTGACTCGCTGAATCTCAACATAGATTCAACTCTCTTAGGTGAACGAACGCACAGCAGAGCAGTTTCAAGGAAACTTTTCTCCTGAGTTTTAGACGAAGTTTCCTGCTGTTTAGTACGTATGCCAGCATTGGGCTGAAAATACCGGTTTTGGGATTCTGCACAGAAAGGGTTTGCAAACCGCTGAATCCACACGTCAGTTTAACTCTGTCAGTTGAATGCACACATTGACAACCATTCAGTTAGATAGCTCCGTTTTGGTTTTAGAAGCAGATATTTCTCTGTACAGCCTATGGTCCCATTCACTCGGGAATATCCGAACGCAGCTCCTAGAAGAAACTTGTTTCTGACTCGCTGAATCTCAACATAGATTCAACTCTCTTAGGTGAACGAACGCACAGCAGAGCAGTTTCAAGGAAACGTTTCTCCTGAGTTTTAGACGAAGTTTCCTGCTGTTTAGTACGTATGCCAGCATTGGGCTGAAAATACCGGTTTTGGGATTCTGCACAGAAAGGGTTTGCAAACCGCTGAATCCACACGTCAGTTTAACTCTGTCAGTTGAATGCACACATTGACAACCATTCAGTTAGATAGCTCCGTTTTGGTTTTAGAAGCAGATATTTCTCTGTACAGCCTATGGTCCCATTCACTCGGGAATATCCCAACGCAGCTCCTAGAAGAAACGTGTTTCTGACTCGCTGAATCTCAACATAGATTCAACTCTCTTAGGTGAACGAACGCACAGCAGAGCAGTTTCAAGGAAACGTTTCTCCTGAGTTTTAGACGAAGTTTCCTGCTGTTTAGTACGGATGCCGGCATTGGGCTGGAAATACCTGTTTTGGGATTCTGCACAGAAAGGGTTTCCAAACCGCTGAATCCACACGTGAGTTTAACTCTGTCAGTTGAATGCACACATTGACAACCATTCAGTTAGATAGCTCCGTTTTGGTTTTAGAAGCAGATATTTCTCTGTACAGCCTATGGCCCCATTCCCTCGGGAATATCCCAACGCAGCTCCTAGAAGAAACGTGTTTCTGACTCGCTGAATCTCAACATAGATTCAACTCTCTTAGGTGAACGAACGCACAGCAGAGCAGTTTCAAGGAAACGTTTCTCCTGAGTTTTAGACGAAGTTTCCTGCTCTTTAGTACGGATGCCGGCATTGGGCTGGAAATACCTGTTTTGGGATTCTGCACAGAAAGGGTTTCCAAACCGCTGAATCCACACGTGAGTTTAACTCTGTCAGTTGAATGCACACATTGACAACCATTCAGTTAGATAGCTCCGTTTCGGTTTTAGAAGCAGATATTTCTCTGTACAGCCTATGGTCCCATTCACTCGGGAATATCCCAACGCAGCTACTAGAAGAAACGTGTTTCTGCCTCGCTGAATCTCAACATAGATTCAACTCTCTTAGGTGAACGAACGCACAGCAGAGCAGTTTCAAGGAAACGTTTCTCCTGAGTTTTAGACGAAGTTTCCTGCTGTTTAGTACGTAAGCCGGCATTGAGCTGGACATACCGGTTTTGGGATTCTGTACAGAAAGGGTTCGCAAACCGCTGAATCCACACGTGAGTTTAACTCTCTCAGTTGAATGCACACATTGACAACCATTCAGTTATATAGCTCCGTTTTGGTTGTAGAAGCAGATATTTCTCTGTACAGCCTATGGTCCCATTCACTCGGGAATATCCCAACGCAGCTCCTAGAAGAAACGAGTTTCTGACTCGCTGAATCTCAACATAGATTCAACTCTCTTAGGTGAACGAACTCACAGCAGAGCCGTTTCAATGAAACGTTTCTCCTCAGTTTTAGATGAAGTTTCCTGCTGTTTAGTACCTATGCTGGCATTGAGCTGGAATACCGGATTTGGGATTCGTCACAGAATGGGTTTGCAAACCGATGATACCAAACGTGAGTTTAACTCTGTCAGTTGAATGCACACATTGACAACCATTCAGTTAGATAGCACCCTTTTTGTTTTAGAAGCAGATATTTCTCTGTACAGACTATGGTCCCATTCACTCGGGAATATCCCAACGCAGCTCCTAGAAGAAACGTGTTTCTGACTCGCTGAATTTCCAAATAGATTCAACTCCCTTAGGTGAACGAACGCACAGCACAGCAGTTTCAAGGAAACGTTTCTCCTGGGTTTTAGACGAAGTTTACTACTGTTTAGTACGTATGACGGCATTGGGCTGGAAATACCGGTTTTGGGATTCTGCACAGAAAGGGTTTGCAAACCGCTGAATCCACACGTGAGTTTAACTCTGTCAGTTGAATGCACACATTGACAACCATTCAGTTAGATAGCTCCGTTTTGGTTTTAGAAGCAGATATTTCTCTGTACAGCGTATGGTCCCATTCACTCGGGAATATCCCAACGCAGCTCCTAGAAGAAACGTGTTTCTGACTCCCTGAATCTCAACATAGATTCAACTCTCTTAGGTGAACGAACGCACAGCAGAGCAGTTTCAAGGAAACTTTTCTCCTGAGTTTTAGACGAAGTTTCCTGCTGTTTAGTACGTATGCCAGCATTGGGCTGGAAATCCCGGTTTTGGGATTCTGCACAGAAAGGGTTTGCAAACCGCTGAATCCACACGTGAGTTTAACTCTGTCAGTTGAATGCACACATTGACAACCATTCAGTTAGATAGCTCCGTTTTGGTTTTAGAAGCAGATATTTCTCTGTACAGTGTATGGTCCCATGCACTCGGGAATATCCCAACGCAGCTCCTAGAAGAAACGTGTTTCTGACTCCCTGAATCTCAACATAGATTCAACTCTCTTAGGTGAGCGAACGCACAGCAGAGCAGTTTCAAGGAAACTTTTCTCCTGAGTTTTAGACGAAGTTTCCTGCTGTTTAGTACGTATGCCAGCATTGGGCTGGAAATACCGGTTTTGGGATTCTGCACAGAAAGGGTTTGCAAACCGCTGAATCCACACGTGAGTTTAACTCTGTCAGTTGAATGCAGACATTGACAACCATTCAGTTTGATAGCACCCTTTTGGTTTTAGAAGCAGATATTTCTCTGTACAGCCTATGGTCCCATTCACTCGGTAATATCCCACCGCAGCTCCTATAAGAAACGTGTTTCTGATTCGCTGAATCTCAACATTGATTCAATTCTCTTAGGTGAACGAACGCACAGCAGAGCAGTATCAAGGAAACTTTCCTCCGGAATTTTAGACAACGTTTCCTGCTGTTTAGTACGTATGCCGGCATTGGGCTGGAAATACCGGTTTTGGGATTCTGCACAGAAAGGATTTGCAAACCGCTGAATCCACACGTGAGTTTTACTCTGTCAGTTGAATGCACACATTGACAACCATTCAGTTTGATTGCACCCTTTTGGTTTTAGAAGCAGATATTTCTCTGTACAGCCTATGGTCCCATTCACTCGGGAATATCCCAACGCAGCTCCTAGAAAAAACGTGTTTCTGACTCGCTGAATTTCAAAATAGATTCAACTCTCTTAGGTGAACGAACGCACAGCAGAGCAGTTTCAAGGAAACTTTTCTCCTGAGTTTTAGACGAAGTTTCCTGCTGTTTAGTACGTATGCCAGCATTGGGCTGGAAATCCCGGTTTTGGGATTCTGCACAGAAAGGGTTTGCAAACCGCTGAATCCACACGTGAGTTTAACTCTGTCAGTTGAATGCACACATTGACAACCATTCAGTTAGATAGCTCCGTTTTGGTTTTAGAAGCAGATATTTCTCTGTACAGTGTATGGTCCCATGCACTCGGGAATATCCCAACGCAGCTCCTAGAAGAAACGTGTTTCTGACTCCCTGAATCTCAACATAGATTCAACTCTCTTAGGTGAGCGAACGCACAGCAGAGCAGTTTCAAGGAAACTTTTCTCCTGAGTTTTAGACGAAGTTTCCTGCTGTTTAGTACGTATGCCAGCATTGGGCTGGAAATACCGGTTTTGGGATTCTGCACAGAAAGGGTTTGCAAACCGCTGAATCCACACGTGAGTTTAACTCTGTCAGTTGAATGCAGAAATTGACAACCATTCAGTTTGATAGCACCCTTTTGGTTTTAGAAGCAGATATTTCTCTGTACAGCGTATGGTCCCATTCACTCGGGAATATCCCACCGCAGCTCCTATAAGAAACGTGTTTCTGACTCGCTGAATCTCAACATTGATTCAACTCTCTTAGGTGAACGAACGCACAGCAGAGCAGTATCAAGGAAACTTTCCTCCGGAATTTTAGACGACGTTTCCTGCTGTTTAGTACGTATGCCGGCATTGGGCTGGAAATACCGGTTTTGGGATTCTGCACAGAAAGGGTTTGCAAACCGCTGAATCCACACGTGAGTTTTACTCTGTCAGTTGAATGCACACATTGACAACCATTCAGTTTGATTGCACCCTTTTGGTTTTAGAAGCAGATATTTCTCTGTACAGCCTATGGTCCCATTCACTAGGGAATATCCCAACGCAGCTCCTAGAAGAAACGTGTTTCTGACTCGCTGAATCTCAACATAGATTCAACTCTCTTAGGTGAACGAACGCACAGCAGAGCAGTTTCAAGGAAACGTTTCTCCTGAGTTTTAGACGAAGTTTCCTGCAGTTTAGTACGTATGCCGGCATTGAGCTGGAATTACCGGTTTTGGGATTCTGCACAGAAAGTGTCTGCAAACCGCTGAATCCACACGTGAGTTTAACTCTGTCAGTTGAATGCACACGTTGACAACCATTCACTTAGATAGCACCCTTTTGGTTTTAGGAGCAGATATTTCTCTGTCCAGCCTATGGTCCCATTCACTTGGGAATATCCCAACGCAGCTCCTAGAAGAAACGAGTTTCTGACTCGCTGAATCTCAGGGATTCTGCACAGAAAGGGTTTGCAAACCGCTGAATCCACACGTCAGTTTAACTCTGTCAGTTGAATGCACACATTGACAACCATTCAGTTAGATAGCTCCGTTTTGGTTTTAGAAGCAGATATTTCTCTGTACAGCCTATGGTCCCATTCACTCGGGAATATCCCAAATCAGCTCCTCGAAGAAACGTGTTTCTGACTCGTTGAATCTCAACATACATTCAACTCTCTTAGGTGAACGAACGCACAGCTGAGCAGTTTCAAGGAAACGTTTCTCCTGAGTTTTAGACGAAGTTTCTTGCTGTTTAGTACGTATGCCGGCATTGGGCGGGACATACCGGTTTTGGGATTCTGCACAGAAAGGGTTTGCCAACCGCTGAATCCACACGTGAGTTTAACTCTGTCAGTTGAATGCACACATTGACAACCATTCAGTTAGATAGCTCCGTTTTGGTTTTAGAAGCAGATATTTCTCTGTACAGCCTATGGTCCCATTCACTCGGGAATATCCCAACGCAGCTCCTAGGAGAAACGTGTTTCTGACTCGCTGAATCTCAACATAGATTCAACTCTCTTAGGTGAACGAACGCACAGCAGAGCAGTTTCAAGGAAACGTTTCTCCTGAGTTTTAGACGAAGTTTCCTGCTGTTTAGTACGTATGCCGGCATTGTGTTGGAAATACCGGTTTTGGGATTCTGCACAGAAAGGGTTTGCAAACCGCTGAATCCACACGTGAGTTTAACTCCGTCAGTTGAATGCACACATTGACAACCATCCAGTTAGATAGCTCCGTTTTGGTTTTAGAACAGATATTTCTCTGTACAGCCTATGGTCCCATTCACTCGGGAATATCCCAACGCAGCTCCTAGAAGAAACGAGTTTCTGACTCGCTGAATCTCAACATAGATTCAACTCTCTTAGGTGAACGAACGCACAGCAGAGCCGTTTCAATGAATCGTTTCTCCTCAGTTTTAGATGAAGTTTCCTGCTGTTTAGTACATATGCTGGCATTGAGCTGGAATACCGGTTTTGGGATTCGTCACAGAAAGGGTTTGCAAACCGCTGATACCAAACGTGAGTTTAACTCTGTCAGTTGAATGCACACATTGACAACCATTCAGTTAGATAGCACCCTTTTGGTTTTAGAAGCAGATATTTCTCTGTACAGCCTATGGTCCCATTCACTCGGGAATATCCCAACGCAGCTCCTAGAAGAAACGTGTTTCTGACTCGCTGAATTTCAAAATAGATTCAACTCTCTTAGGTGAACGAACGCACAGTACAGCAGTTTCAAGGAAACGTTTCTCCTGGGTTTTAGACGAAGTTTACTACTGTTTAGTACGTATGACGGCATTGGGCTGGAAATACCGGTTTTGGGATTCTGCACAGAAAGGGTTTGCAAACCGCTGAATCCACACGTGAGTTTAACTCTGTCAGTTGAATGCACACATTGACAACCATTCAGTTAGATAGCTCCGTTTTGGTTTTAGAAGCAGATATTTCTCTGTACAGCGTATGGTCCCATTCACTCGGGAATATCCCAACGCAGCTCCTAGAAGAAACGTGTTTCTGACTCCGTGAATCTCAACATAGATTCAACTCTCTTAGGTGAACGAACGCACAGCAGAGCAGTTTCAAGGAAACTTTTCTCCTGAGTTTTAGACGAAGTTTCCTGCTGTTTAGTACGTATGCCAGCATTGGGCTGGAAATACCGGTTTTGGAATTCTGCACAGAAAGGGTTTGCAAACCGCTGAATCCACACGTGAGTTTAACTCTGTCAGTTGAATGCACACATTGACAACCATTCAGTTAGATAGCTCCGTTTTGATTTTAGAAGCAGATATTTCTCTGTACAGCGTATGGTCCCATTCACTCTGGAATATCCCAACGCAGCTCCTAGAAGAAACGTGTTTCTGACTCCCTGAATCTCAACATAGATTCAACTCTCTTAGGTGAACGAACGCACAGCAGAGCAGTTTCAAGGAAACGTTTCTCCTGAGTTTTAGACGAAGTTTCCTGCAGTTTAGTACGGATGCCGGCATTGAGCTGGAATTACCGGTTTTGGGATTCTGCACAGAAAGTGTCTGCAAACCGCTGAATCCACACGTGAGGTTAACTCTGTCAGTTGAATGCACACATTGACAAGCATTCAGTTAGATAGCACCCTTTTGGTTTTAGGAGCAGATATTTCTCTGTACAGCCTATGGTCCCATTCACTCGGGAATATCCCAACGCAGCTCCTAGAAGAAACGAGTTTCTGACACCCTGAATCTCAACATAGATTCAACTCTCTTAGGTGAACGAACGCACAGCAGAGCAGTTTCAAGGAAACGTTTCTCCTGAGTTTTAGACGAAGTTTCTTGCTGTTTAGTTCGTATGCCGGCATTGGGCGGGACATACCGGTTTTGGGATTCTGCACAGAAAGGGTTTGCAACCGCTGAATCCACACTTGAGTTTAACTCTGTCAGTTGATTGCACACATTGACAACCATTCAGTTAGATAGCTCCGTTTTGGTTTTAGAAGCAGATATTTCTCTGTACAGCCTATGGTCCCATTCACTCGGGAATATCCCAACGCAGCTCCTAGAAGAAACGTGTTTCTGGCTCGCTGAATCTCAACATAGATTCAACTCTCTTAGGTGAACGAACGCACAGCAGAGCAGTTTCAAGGAAACGTTTCTCCTGAGTTTTAGGCGAAGTTTCCTGCTGTTTAGTACGGATGCCGGCATTGGGCTGGAAATACCGGTTTTGGGATTCTGCACAGAAATGGTTTGCAAACCGCTGAATCCACACGTCAGTTTAACTCTGTCAGTTGAATGCACACATTGACAACCATTCAGTTAGATAGCTCCGTTTTGGTTTTACAAGCAGATATTTCTCTGTACAGCCTATGGTCCCATTCTCTCGGGAATATCCCAACGCAGCTCCTAGAAGAAACGTGTTTCTGACTCGCTGAATCTCAACATAGATTCAACTCTCTTAGGTGAACGAACGCACAGCAGAGCAGTTTCAAGGAAACGTTTCTCCTGAGTTTTAGACGACGTTTCCTGCTGTTTAGTACGTATGCCGGCATTGGGCTGGAAATACCGGTTTTGGGATTCTGCACAGAAAGGTTTTGCAAACCGCTGAATCCACACGTGAGTTTTACTCTGTCAGTTGAATGCACACATTGACAACCATTCAGTTTGATAGCACCCCTTTGGTTTTAGAAGCAGATATTTCTCTGTACAGCCTATGGTCCCATTCACTCGGGAATATCCCAACGCAGCTCCTAGAAGAAACGTGTTTCTGACTCGCTGAATCTCAACATAGATTCAACTCTCTTAGGTGAACGAACGCACAGCAGAGCAGTTTCAAGGAAACGTTTCTCCTGAATTTTAGACGAAGTTTCCTGCAGTTTAGTACGTATGCCGGCATTGAGCTGGAATTCCCGGTTTTGGGATTCTGCAAAGAAAGTGTCTGCAAACCGCTGAATCCACACGTGAGGTTAACTCTGTCAGTTGAATGCACACATTGACAACCATTCAGTTAGATAGCTCCGTTTTCGTCTTAGAAGCAGATATTTCTCTGTACAGCCTATGGTCCCATTCACTCGGGAATATCCCAACGCAGCTCCTAGAAGAAACGTGTTTCTGACTCCCTGAATCTCAACATAGATTCAACTCTCTTAGGTGAACGAACGCACAGCAGAGCAGTTTCAAGGAAACGTTTCTCCTGAGTTTTAGACGAAGTTTCCTGCTCTTTAGTACGGATGCCGGCATTGGGCTGGAAATACCGGTTTTGGGATTCTGCACAGAAAGGGTTTGCAAACCGCTGAATCCACACGTGAGTTTAACTCTGTCAGTTGAATGCACACATTGACAACCATTCAGTTTGATAGCACCCTTTTGGGTTTAGAAGCAGATATTTCTCTGTACAGCCTATTATCCCATTCACTCGGGAATATCCCAACGCAGCTACTAGAAGAAACTTGTTTCTGACTCGCTGAATCTCAACATAGATACAACTCTCTTAGGTGAACGAACGCACAGCAGAGCAGTTTCAAGGAAACGTTTCTCCTGAGTTTTAGACGAAGTTTCCTGCTGATTAGTACGGATGCCGGCATTTGGTTCGAAATACAGGTTTTGGGATTCTGCACAGAAAGGGTTTGCAAACCGCTGAATCCACACGTGAGTTTAACTCTGTCAGTTGAATGCACACATTGACAATCATCCAGTTAGATAGGTCCGTTTTGGTTTTTGAAGCAGATATTTCTCTGTACAGCCTATGGTCCCATTCACTCGGGAATATCCCAACGCAGCTCCTAGAAGAAACGAGTTTCTGACTCGCTGAATCTCAACATAGATTCAACTCTCTTAGGTGAACGAACGCACAGCAGAGCAGTTTCAAGGAAACGTTTCTCCTGAGTTTTAGACGAAGTTTCCTGCTGTTTAGTATGTATGCCGGCATTGGGCTGGAAATACCGGTTATGGGATTCTGCACAGAAAGGGTTTGCAAACCGCTGAATCCACACGTGAGTTTAACTCTGTCAGTTGAATGCACACATTGACAACCATTCAGTTTGATAGCACCCTTTTGGTTTTAGAAGCAGATATTTCTCTGTACAGCCTATGGTCCCATTCACTCGGGAATATCCCAACTCAGCTCCTCGAAGAAACGTCTTTCTGACTCACTGAATGTCAACATAGATTCAACTCTCTTAGGTGAACGAACGCACAGCAGAGCAGTTTCAAGGAAACGTTTCTCCTGAGTTTTAGACGAAGTTTCCTGCTGTTTAGTACGGATGCCGGCATTGGGCTGGAAATACCTGTTTTGGGATTCTGCACAGAAAGGGTTTTCCAAACCGCTGAATCCACACGTGAGTTTAACTCTGTCAGTTGAATGCACACATTGACAACCATTCAGTTAGATAGCTCCGTTTTGGTTTTAGAAGCAGATATTTCTCTGTACAGCCTATGGCCCCATTCCCTCGGGAATATCCCAACGCAGCTCCTAGAAGAAACGTGTTTCTGACTCGCTGAATCTCAACATAGATTCAACTCTCTTAGGTGAACGAACGCACAGCAGAGCAGTTTCAAGGAAACGTTTCTCCTGAGTTTTAGACGAAGTTTCCTGCTCTTTAGTACGGATGCCGGCATTGGGCTGGAAATACCTGTTTTGGGATTCTGCACAGAAAGGGTTTCCAAACCGCTGAATCCACACGTGAGTTTAACTATGTCAGTTGAATGCACACATTGACAACCATTCAGTTAGATAGCTCCGTTTTGGTTTTAGAAGCAGATATTTCTCTGTACAGCCTATGGTCCCATTCACTCGGGAATATCCCAACGCAGCTACTAGAAGAAACGTGTTTCTGACTCGCTGAATCTCAACATAGATTCAACTCTCTTAGGTGAACGAACGCACAGCAGAGCAGTTTCAATGAAACGTTTCTCCTGAGTTTTAGATGAAGTTTCCTGCTGTTTATTACCTATGCCGGCATTGAGCTGGAAGTACCGGTTTTGGGATTCGGCACAGAAAGGGTTTGCAAACCGCTGATACCAAACGTGAGTTTAACTCTGTCAGTTGAATGCACACATTGACAACCATTCAGTTAGATAGCTCCGTTTTGGTTTTAGAAACAGATATTTCTCTGTACAGCCTATGGTCCCATTCACTCAGGAATATCCCAACGCAGCTCCTAGAAGAAACGTGTTTCTGACTCGCTGAATCTCAACATAGATTCAACTCTCTTAGGTGAACGAACGCACAGCAGAGCAGTTTCAAGGAAACGTTTCTCCTGAGTTTTAGACGAAGTTTCCTGCTCTTTAGTACGGATGCCGGCATTGGTCTGGAAATACCGGTTTTGGGATTCTGCACAGAAAGGGTTTGCAAACCGTTGAATCCACACGTGAGTTTAACTCTGTTAGTTGAATGCACACATTGACAACCATTCAGTTAGATAGCTCCGTTTTGGTTTTAGAAGCAGATATTTCTCTGTACAGCCTATGGTCCCATTCACTCGGGAATATCCCAAATCAGCTCCTCGAAGAAACGTGTTTCTGACTTGCTGAATCTCAACATACATTCAACTCTCTTAGGTGAACGAACGCACAGCAGAGCAGTTTCAAGGAAACGTTTCTCCTGAGTTTTAGACGAAGTTTCTTGCTGTTTAGTACGTATGCCGGCATTGGGCGGGACATACCGGTTTTGGGATTCTGCACAGAAAGGGTTTGCCAACCGCTGAATCCACACGTGAGTTTAACTCTGTCAGTTGAATGCACACATTGACAACCATTCAGTTAGATAGCTCCGTTTTGGTTTTAGAAGCAGATATTTCTCTGTACAGCCTATGGTCCCATTCACTCGGGAATATCCCAACGCAGCTCCTAGGAGAAACGTGTTTCTGACTCGCTGAATCTCAACATAGATTCAACTCTCTTAGGTGAACGAACGCACAGCAGAGCAGTTTCAAGGAAACGTTTCTCCTGAGTTTTAGACGAAGTTTCCTGCTGTTTAGTACGGATGCCGGCATTGGGTTGGAAATACCGGTTTTGGGATTCTGCACAGAAAGGGTTTGCAAACCGCTGAATCCACACGTGAGTTTAACTCTGTCAGTTGAATGCACACATTGACAACCATCCAGTTAAATAGCTCCGTTTTGGTTTTAGAACAGATATTTCTCTGTACAGCCTATGGTCCCATTCACTCGGGAATATCCCAACGCAGCTCCTAGAAGAAACGAGTTTCTGACTCGCTGAATCTCAACATAGATTCAACTCTCTTAGGTGAACGAACGCACAGCAGAGCCGTTTCAATGAAACGTTTCTCCTCAGTTTTAGATGAAGTTTCCTGCTGTTTAGTACCTATGCTGGCATTGAGCTGGAATACCGGATTTGGGATTCGTCACAGAAAGGGTTTGCAAACCGCTGATACCAAACGTGAGTTTAACTCTGTCAGTTGAATGCACACATTGACAACCATTCAGTTAGATAGCACCCTTTTGGTTTTAGAAGCAGATATTTCTCTGTACAGCCTATGGTCCCATTCACTCGGGAATATCCCAACGCAGCTCCTAGAAGAAACGTGTTTCTGACTCGCTGAATTTCCAAATAGATTCAACTCCCTTAGGTGAACGAACGCACAGCACAGCAGTTTCAAGGAAACGTTTCTCCTGGGTTTTAGACGAAGTTTACTACTGTTTAGTACGTATGACGGCATTGGGCTGGAAATACCGGTTTTGGGATTCTGCACAGAAAGGGTTTGCAAACCGCTGAATCCACACGTGAGTTTAACTCTGTCAGTTGAATGCACACATTGACAACCATTCAGTTAGATAGCTCCGTTTTGGTTTTACAAGCAGATATTTCTCTGTACAGCCTATGGACCCATTCACTCAGGAATATCCCAACGCAGCTCCTAGAAGAAACGTGTTTCTGACTCGCTGAATCTCAACATCGATTCAACTCTCTTAGGTGAACGAACGCACATCAGAGCAGTTTCATGGAAACTTTTCTCCTGAGTTTTAGACGAAGTTTCCTGCTGTTTAGTACGTATGCCAGCATTGGTCTGGAAATACCGGTTTTGGGATTCTGCACAGAAAGGGTTTGCAAACCGCTGAATCCACACGTGAGTTTAACTCTGTTAGTTGAATGCACACATTGACAACCACTCAGTTAGATAGCTCCGTTTTGGTTTTAGAAGCAGATATTTCTCTGTACAGCCTATGGTCCCATTCACTCGGGAATATCCCAAATCAGCTCCTCGAAGAAACGTGTTTCTGACTTGCTGAATCTCAACATACATTCAACTCTCTTAGGTGAACGAACGCACAGCAGAGCAGTTTCAAGGAAACGTTTCTCCTGAGTTTTAGACGAAGTTTCTTGCTGTTTAGTACGTATGCCGGCACTGGGCGGGACATACCGGTTTTGGGATTCTGCACAGAAAGGGTTTGCCAACCGCTGAATCCACACGTGAGTTTAACTCTGTCAGTTGAATGCACACATTGACAACCATTCAGTTAGATAGCTCCGTTTTGGTTTTAGAAGCAGATATTTCTCTGTACAGCCTATGGTCCCATTCACTCGGGAATATCCCAACGCAGCTCCTAGGAGAAACGTGTTTCTGACTCGCTGAATCTCAACATAGATTCAACTCTCTTAGGTGAACGAACGCACAGCAGAGCAGTTTCAAGGAAACGTTTCTCCTGAGTTTTAGACGAAGTTTCCTGCTGTTTAGTACGGATGCCGGCATTGGGTTGGAAATACCGGTTTTGGGATTCTGCACAGAAAGGGTTTGCAAACCGCTGAATCCACACGTGAGTTTAACTCTGTCAGTTGAATGCACACATTGACAACCATCCAGTTAAATAGCTCCGTTTTGGTTTTAGAACAGATATTTCTCTGTACAGCCTATGGTCCCATTCACTCGGGAATATCCCAACGCAGCTCCTAGAAGAAACGAGTTTCTGACTCGCTGAATCTCAACATAGATTCAACTCTCTTAGGTGAACGAACGCACAGCAGAGCCGTTTCAATGAAACGTTTCTCCTCAGTTTTAGATGAAGTTTCCTGCTGTTTAGTACCTATGCTGGCATTGAGCTGGAATACCGGATTTGGGATTCGTCACAGAAAGGGTTTGCAAACCGCTGATACCAAACGTGAGTTTAACTCTGTCAGTTGAATGCACACATTGACAACCATTCAGTTAGATAGCACCCTTTTGGTTTTAGAAGCAGATATTTCTCTGTACAGCCTATGGTCCCATTCACTCGGGAATATCCCAACGCAGCTCCTAGAAGAAACGTGTTTCTGACTCGCTGAATTTCCAAATAGATTCAACTCCCTTAGGTGAACGAACGCACAGCACAGCCGTTTCAAGGAAACGTTTCTCCTGGGTTTTAGACGAAGTTTACTACTGTTTAGTACGTATGACGGCATTGGGCTGGAAATACCGGTTTTGGGATTCTGCACAGAAAGGGTTTGCAAACCGCTGAATCCACACGTGAGTTTAACTCTGTCAGTTGAATGCACACATTGACAACCATTCAGTTAGATAGCTCCGTTTTGGTTTTAGAAGCAGATATTTCTCTGTACAGCGTATGGTCCCATTCACTCGGGAATATCCCAACGCAGCTCCTAGAAGAAACGTGTTTCTGACTCCCTGAATCTCAACATAGATTCAACTCTCTTAGGTGAACGAACGCACAGCAGAGCAGTTTCAAGGAAACTTTTCTCCTGAGTTTTAGACGAAGTTTCCTGCTGTTTAGTACGTATGCCAGCATTGGGCTGGAAATCCCGGTTTTGGGATTCTGCACAGAAAGGGTTTGCAAACCGCTGAATCCACACGTGAGTTTAACTCTGTCAGTTGAATGCACACATTGACAACCATTCAGTTAGATAGCTCCGTTTTGGTTTTACAAGCAGATATTTCTCTGTACAGCCTATGGACCCATTCACTCAGGAATATCCCAACGCAGCTCCTAGAAGAAACGTGTTTCTGACTCGCTGAATCTCAACATCGATTCAACTCTCTTAGGTGAACGAACGCACATCAGAGCAGTTTCATGGAAACTTTTCTCCTGAGTTTTAGACGAAGTTTCCTGCTGTTTAGTACGTATGCCAGCATTGGTCTGGAAATACCGGTTTTGGGATTCTGCACAGAAAGGGTTTGCAAACCGCTGAATCCACACGTGAGTTTAACTCTGTTAGTTGAATGCACACATTGACAACCACTCAGTTAGATAGCTCCGTTTTGGTTTTAGAAGCAGATATTTCTCTGTACAGCCTATGGTCCCATTCACTCGGGAATATCCCAAATCAGCTCCTCGAAGAAACGTGTTTCTGACTTGCTGAATCTCAACATACATTCAACTCTCTTAGGTGAACGAACGCACAGCAGAGCAGTTTCAAGGAAACGTTTCTCCTGAGTTTTAGACGAAGTTTCTTGCTGTTTAGTACGTATGCCGGCACTGGGCGGGACATACCGGTTTTGGGATTCTGCACAGAAAGGGTTTGCCAACCGCTGAATCCACACGTGAGTTTAACTCTGTCAGTTGAATGCACACATTGACAACCATTCAGTTAGATAGCTCCGTTTTGGTTTTAGAAGCAGATATTTCTCTGTACAGCCTATGGTCCCATTCACTCGGGAATATCCCAACGCAGCTCCTAGGAGAAACGTGTTTCTGACTCGCTGAATCTCAACATAGATTCAACTCTCTTAGGTGAACGAACGCACAGCAGAGCAGTTTCAAGGAAACGTTTCTCCTGAGTTTTAGACGAAGTTTCCTGCTGTTTAGTACGGATGCCGGCATTGGGTTGGAAATACCGGTTTTGGGATTCTGCACAGAAAGGGTTTGCAAACCGCTGAATCCACACGTGAGTTTAACTCTGTCAGTTGAATGCACACATTGACAACCATCCAGTTAAATAGCTCCGTTTTGGTTTTAGAACAGATATTTCTCTGTACAGCCTATGGTCCCATTCACTCGGGAATATCCCAACGCAGCTCCTAGAAGAAACGAGTTTCTGACTCGCTGAATCTCAACATAGATTCAACTCTCTTAGGTGAACGAACGCACAGCAGAGCCGTTTCAATGAAACGTTTCTCCTCAGTTTTAGATGAAGTTTCCTGCTGTTTAGTACCTATGCTGGCATTGAGCTGGAATACCGGATTTGGGATTCGTCACAGAAAGGGTTTGCAAACCGCTGATACCAAACGTGAGTTTAACTCTGTCAGTTGAATGCACACATTGACAACCATTCAGTTAGATAGCACCCTTTTGGTTTTAGAAGCAGATATTTCTCTGTACAGCCTATGGTCCCATTCACTCGGGAATATCCCAACGCAGCTCCTAGAAGAAACGTGTTTCTGACTCGCTGAATTTCCAAATAGATTCAACTCCCTTAGGTGAACGAACGCACAGCACAGCCGTTTCAAGGAAACGTTTCTCCTGGGTTTTAGACGAAGTTTACTACTGTTTAGTACGTATGACGGCATTGGGCTGGAATACCGGTTTTGGGATTCTGCACAGAAAGGGTTTGCAAACCGCTGAATCCACACGTGAGTTTAACTCTGTCAGTTGAATGCACACATTGACAACCATTCAGTTAGATAGCTCCGTTTTGGTTTTAGAAGCAGATATTTCTCTGTACAGCGTATGGTCCCATTCACTCGGGAATATCCCAACGCAGCTCCTAGAAGAAACGTGTTTCTGACTCCCTGAATCTCAACATAGATTCAACTCTCTTAGGTGAACGAACGCACAGCAGAGCAGTTTCAAGGAAACTTTTCTCCTGAGTTTTAGACGAAGTTTCCTGCTGTTTAGTACGTATGCCAGCATTGGGCTGGAAATCCCGGTTTTGGGATTCTGCACAGAAAGGGTTTGCAAACCGCTGAATCCACACGTGAGTTTAACTCTGTCAGTTGAATGCACACATTGACAACCATTCAGTTAGATAGCTCCGTTTTGGTTTTAGAAGCAGATATTTCTCTGTACAGTGTATGGTCCCATGCACTCGGGAATATCCCAACGCAGCTCCTAGAAGAAACGTGTTTCTGACTCCCTGAATCTCAACATAGATTCAACTCTCTTAGGTGAGCGAACCCACAGCAGAGCAGTTTCAAGGAAACTTTTCTCCTGAGTTTTAGACGAAGTTTCCTGCTGTTTAGTACGTATGCCAGCATTGGGCTGGAAATACCGGTTTTGGGATTCTGCACAGAAAGGGTTTGCAAACCGCTGAATCCACACGTGAGTTTAACTCTGTCAGTTGAATGCAGACATTGACAACCATTCAGTTTGATAGCACCCTTTTGGTTTTAGAAGCAGATATTTCTCTGTACAGCCTATGGTCCCATTCACTCGGGAATATCCCACCGCAGCTCCTATAAGAAACGTGTTTCTGACTCGCTGAATCTCAACATTGATTCAACTCTCTTAGGTGAACGAACGCACAGCAGAGCAGTATCAAGGAAACTTTCCTCCGGAATTTTAGACGACGTTTCCTGCTGTTTAGTACGTATGCCGGCATTGGGCTGGAAATACCGGTTTTGGGATTCTGCACAGAAAGGGTTTGCAAACCGCTGAATCCACACGTGAGTTTTACTCTGTCAGTTGAATGCACACATTGACAACCATTCAGTTTGATTGCACCCTTTTGGTTTTAGAAGCAGATATTTCTCTGTACAGCCTATGGTCCCATTCACTCGGGAATATCCCAACGCAGCTCCTAGAAGAAACGTGTTTCTGACTCGCTGAATCTCAACATAGATTCAACTCTCTTAGGTGAACGAACGCACAGCAGAGCAGTTTCAAGGAAACGTTTCTCCTGAGTTTTAGACGAAGTTTCCTGCAGTTTAGTACGGATGCCGGCATTGAGCTGGAATTACCGGTTTTGGGATTCTGCACAGAAAGTGTCTGCAAACCGCTGAATCCACACGTGAGGTTAACTCTGTCAGTTGAATGCACACATTGACAAGCATTCAGTTAGATAGCACCCTTTTGGTTTTAGGAGCAGATATTTCTCTGTACAGCCTATGGTCCCATTCACTCGGGAATATCCCAACGCAGCTCCTAGAAGAAACGAGTTTCTGACACGCTGAATCTCAACATAGATTCAACTCTCTTAGGTGAACGAACGCACAGCAGAGCAGTTTCAAGGAAACGTTTCTCCTGAGTTTTAGACGAAGTTTCTTGCTGTTTAGTTCGTATGCCGGCATTGGGCGGGACATACCGGTTTTGGGATTCTGCACAGAAAGGGTTTGCAACCGCTGAATCCACACTTGAGTTTAACTCTGTCAGTTGATTGCACACATTGACAACCATTCAGTTAGATAGCTCCGTTTTGGTTTTAGAAGCAGATATTTCTCTGTACAGCCTATGGTCCCATTCACTCGGGAATATCCCAACGCAGCTCCTAGAAGAAACGTGTTTCTGGCTCGCTGAATCTCAACATAGATTCAACTCTCTTAGGTGAACGAACGCACAGCAGAGCAGTTTCAAGGAAACGTTTCTCCTGAGTTTTAGGCGAAGTTTCCTGCTGTTTAGTACGGATGCCGGCATTGGGCTGGAAATACCGGTTTTGGGATTCTGCACAGAAATGGTTTGCAAACCGCTGAATCCACACGTCAGTTTAACTCTGTCAGTTGAATGCACACATTGACAACCATTCAGTTAGATAGCTCCGTTTTGGTTTTACAAGCAGATATTTCTCTGTACAGCCTATGGTCCCATTCTCTCGGGAATATCCCAACGCAGCTCCTAGAAGAAACGTGTTTCTGACTCGCTGAATCTCAACATAGATTCAACTCTCTTAGGTGAACGAACGCACAGCAGAGCAGTTTCAAGGAAACGTTTCTCCTGAGTTTTAGACGACGTTTCCTGCTGTTTAGTACGTATGCCGGCATTGGGCTGGAAATACCGGTTTTGGGATTCTGCACAGAAAGGTTTTGCAAACCGCTGAATCCACACGTGAGTTTTACTCTGTCAGTTGAATGCACACATTGACAACCATTCAGTTTGATAGCACCCCTTTGGTTTTAGAAGCAGATATTTCTCTGTACAGCCTATGGTCCCATTCACTCGGGAATATCCCAACGCAGCTCCTAGAAGAAACGTGTTTCTGACTCGCTGAATCTCAACATAGATTCAACTCTCTTAGGTGAACGAACGCACAGCAGAGCAGTTTCAAGGAAACGTTTCTCCTGAATTTTAGACGAAGTTTCCTGCAGTTTAGTACGTATGCCGGCATTGAGCTGGAATTCCCGGTTTTGGGATTCTGCAAAGAAAGTGTCTGCAAACCGCTGAATCCACACGTGAGGTTAACTCTGTCAGTTGAATGCACACATTGACAACCATTCAGTTAGATAGCTCCGTTTTCGTCTTAGAAGCAGATATTTCTCTGTACAGCCTATGGTCCCATTCACTCGGGAATATCCCAACGCAGCTCCTAGAAGAAACGTGTTTCTGACTCCCTGAATCTCAACGTAGATTCAACTCTCTTAGGTGAACGAACGCACAGCAGAGCAGTTTCAAGGAAACGTTTCTCCTGAGTTTTAGACGAAGTTTCCTGCTCTTTAGTACGGATGCCGGCATTGGGCTGGAAATACCGGTTTTGGGATTCTGCACAGAAAGGGTTTGCAAACCGCTGAATCCACACGTGAGTTTAACTCTGTCAGTTGAATGCACACATTGACAACCATTCAGTTTGATAGCACCCTTTTGGGTTTAGAAGCAGATATTTCTCTGTACAGCCTATTATCCCATTCACTCGGGAATATCCCAACGCAGCTACTAGAAGAAACTTGTTTCTGACTCGCTGAATCTCAACATAGATACAACTCTCTTAGGTGAACGAACGCACAGCAGAGCAGTTTCAAGGAAACGTTTCTCCTGAGTTTTAGACGAAGTTTCCTGCTGATTAGTACGGATGCCGGCATTTGGTTCGAAATACAGGTTTTGGGATTCTGCACAGAAAGGGTTTGCAAACCGCTGAATCCACACGTGAGTTTAACTCTGTCAGTTGAATGCACACATTGACAATCATCCAGTTAGATAGGTCCGTTTTGGTTTTTGAAGCAGATATTTCTCTGTACAGCCTATGGTCCCATTCACTCGGGAATATCCCAACGCAGCTCCTAGAAGAAACGAGTTTCTGACTCGCTGAATCTCAACATAGATTCAACTCTCTTAGGTGAACGAACGCACAGCAGAGCAGTTTCAAGGAAACGTTTCTCCTGAGTTTTAGACGAAGTTTCCTGCTGTTTAGTATGTATGCCGGCATTGGGCTGGAAATACCGGTTTTGGGATTCTGCACAGAAAGGGTTTGCAAACCGCTGAATCCACACGTGAGTTTAACTCTGTCAGTTGAATGCACACATTGACAACCATTCAGTTTGATAGCACCCTTTTGGTTTTAGAAGCAGATATTTCTCTGTACAGCCTATGGTCCCATTCACTCGGGAATATCCCAACTCAGCTCCTCGAAGAAACGTCTTTCTGACTCACTGAATGTCAACATAGATTCAACTCTCTTAGGTGAACGAACGCACAGCAGAGCAGTTTCAAGGAAACGTTTCTCCTGAGTTTTAGACGAAGTTTCCTGCTGTTTAGTACGGATGCCGGCATTGGGCTGGAAATACCTGTTTTGGGATTCTGCACAGAAAGGGTTTTCCAAACCGCTGAATCCACACGTGAGTTTAACTCTGTCAGTTGAATGCACACATTGACAACCATTCAGTTAGATAGCTCCGTTTTGGTTTTAGAAGCAGATATTTCTCTGTACAGCCTATGGCCCCATTCCCTCGGGAATATCCCAACGCAGCTCCTAGAAGAAACGTTTTTCTGACTCGCTGAATCTCAACATAGATTCAACTCTCTTAGGTGAACGAACGCACAGCAGAGCAGTTTCAAGGAAACGTTTCTCCTGAGTTTTAGACGAAGTTTCCTGCTCTTTAGTACGGATGCCGGCATTGGGCTGGAAATACCTGTTTTGGGATTCTGCACAGAAAGGGTTTCCAAACCGCTGAATCCACACGTGAGTTTAACTCTGTCAGTTGAATGCACACATTGACAACCATTCAGTTAGATAGCTCCGTTTTGGTTTTAGAAGCAGATATTTCTCTGTACAGCCTATGGTCCCATTCACTCGGGAATATCCCAACGCAGCTACTAGAAGAAACGTGTTTCTGACTCGCTGAATCTCAACATAGATTCAACTCTCTTAGGTGAACGAACGCACAGCAGAGCAGTTTCAAGGAAACGTTTCTCCTGAGTTTTAGACGAAGTTTCCTGCTGTTTAGTACGTATGCCGGCATTGAGCTGGACATACCGGTTTTGGGATTCTGTACAGAAAGGGTTCGCAAACCGCTGAATCCACACGTGAGTTTAACTCTCTCAGTTGAATGCACACATTGACAACCATTCAGTTATATAGCTCCGTTTTGGTTGTAGAAGCAGATATTTCTCTGTCCAGCCTATGGTCCCATTCACTCGGGAATATCCCAACGCAGCTCCTAGAAGAAACGAGTTTCTGACTCGCTGAATCTCAACATAGATTCAACTCTCTTAGGTGAACGAACTCACAGCAGATCCGTTTCAATGAAACGTTTCTCCTGAGTTTTAGATGAAGTTTCCTGCTGTTTATTACCTATGCCGGCATTGAGCTGGAAGTACCGGTTTTGGGATTCGGCACAGAAAGGGTTTGCAAACCGCTGATACCAAACGTGAGTTTAACTCTGTCAGTTGAATGCACACATTGACAACCATTCAGTTAGATAGCTCCGTTTTGGTTTTAGAAACAGATATTTCTCTGTACAGCCTATGGTCCCATTCACTCAGGAATATCCCAACGCAGCTCCTAGAAGAAACGTGTTTCTGACTCGCTGAATCTCAACATAGATTCAACTCTCTTAGGTGAACGAACGCACAGCAGAGCAGTTTCAAGGAAACGTTTCTCCTGAGTTTTAGACGAAGTTTCCTGCTCTTTAGTACGGATGCCGGCATTGGTCTGGAAATACCGGTTTTGGGATTCTGCACAGAAAGGGTTTGCAAACCGTTGAATCCACACGTGAGTTTAACTCTGTTAGTTGAATGCACACATTGACAACCATTCAGTTAGATAGCTCCGTTTTGGTTTTAGAAGCAGATATTTCTCTGTACAGCCTATGGTCCCATTCACTCGGGAATATCCCAAATCAGCTCCTCGAAGAAACGTGTTTCTGACTTGCTGAATCTCAACATACATTCAACTCTCTTAGGTGAACGAACGCACAGCAGAGCAGTTTCAAGGAAACGTTTCTCCTGAGTTTTAGACGAAGTTTCTTGCTGTTTAGTACGTATGCCGGCATTGGGCGGGACATACCGGTTTTGGGATTCTGCACAGAAAGGGTTTGCCAACCGCTGAATCCACACGTGAGTTTAACTCTGTCAGTTGAATGCACACATTGACAACCATTCAGTTAGATAGCTCCGTTTTGGTTTTAGAAGCAGATATTTCTCTGTACAGCCTATGGTCCCATTCACTCGGGAATATCCCAACGCAGCTCCTAGGAGAAACGTGTTTCTGACTCGCTGAATCTCAACATAGATTCAACTCTCTTAGGTGAACGAACGCACAGCAGAGCAGTTTCAAGGAAACGTTTCTCCTGAGTTTTAGACGAAGTTTCCTGCTGTTTAGTACGGATGCCGGCATTGGGTTGGAAATACCGGTTTTGGGATTCTGCACAGAAAGGGTTTGCAAACCGCTGAATCCACACGTGAGTTTAACTCTGTCAGTTGAATGCACACATTGACAACCATCCAGTTAAATAGCTCCGTTTTGGTTTTAGAACAGATATTTCTCTGTACAGCCTATGGTCCCATTCACTCGGGAATATCCCAACGCA
This sequence comes from Aotus nancymaae, assembly GCF_030222135.1. Taxonomy (NCBI): domain Eukaryota; kingdom Metazoa; phylum Chordata; class Mammalia; order Primates; family Aotidae; genus Aotus; species Aotus nancymaae. Next base: position 218,251 of record NW_026988673.1, read on the forward strand.
GCTCCTAGAAGAAACGAGTTTCTGACTCGCTGAATCTCAACATAGATTCAACTCTCTTAGGTGAACGAACGCACAGCAGAGCCGTTTCAATGAAACGTTTCTCCTCAGTTTTAGATGAAGTTTCCTGCTGTTTAGTACCTATGCTGGCATTGAGCTGGAATACCGGATTTGGGATTCGTCACAGAAAGGGTTTGCAAACCGCTGATACCAAACGTGAGTTTAACTCTGTCAGTTGAATGCACACATTGACAACCATTCAGTTAGATAGCACCCTTTTGGTTTTAGAAGCAGATATTTCTCTGTACAGCCTATGGTCCCATTCACTCGGGAATATCCCAACGCAGCTCCTAGAAGAAACGTGTTTCTGACTCGCTGAATTTCCAAATAGATTCAACTCCCTTAGGTGAACGAACGCACAGCACAGCAGTTTCAAGGAAACGTTTCTCCTGGGTTTTAGACGAAGTTTACTACTGTTTAGTACGTATGACGGCATTGGGCTGGAAATACCGGTTTTGGGATTCTGCACAGAAAGGGTTTGCAAACCGCTGAATCCACACGTGAGTTTAACTCTGTCAGTTGAATGCACACATTGACAACCATTCAGTTAGATAGCTCCGTTTTGGTTTTACAAGCAGATATTTCTCTGTACAGCCTATGGACCCATTCACTCAGGAATATCCCAACGCAGCTCCTAGAAGAAACGTGTTTCTGACTCGCTGAATCTCAACATCGATTCAACTCTCTTAGGTGAACGAACGCACATCAGAGCAGTTTCAAGGAAACTTTTCTCCTGAGTTTTAGACGAAGTTTCCTGCTGTTTAGTACGTATGCCAGCATTGGTCTGGAAATACCGGTTTTGGGATTCTGCACAGAAAGGGTTTGCAAACCGCTGAATCCACACGTGAGTTTAACTCTGTTAGTTGAATGCACACATTGACAACCACTCAGTTAGATAGCTCCGTTTTGGTTTTAGAAGCAGATATTTCTCTGTACAGCCTATGGTCCCATTCACTCGGGAATATCCCAAATCAGCTCCTCGAAGAAACGTGTTTCTGACTTGCTGAATCTCAACATACATTCAACTCTCTTAGGTGAACGAACGCACAGCAGAGCAGTTTCAAGGAAACGTTTCTCCTGAGTTTTAGACGAAGTTTCTTGCTGTTTAGTACGTATGCCGGCACTGGGCGGGACATACCGGTTTTGGGATTCTGCACAGAAAGTGTCTGCAAACCGCTGAATCCACACGTGAGGTTAACTCTGTCAGTTGAATGCACACGTTGACAACCATTCAGTTAGATAGCACCCTTTTGGTTTTAGGAGCAGATATTTCTCTGTCCAGCCTATGGTCCCATTCACTTGGGAATATCCCAACGCAGCTCCTAGAAGAAACGAGTTTCTGACTCGCTGAATCTCAGGGATTCTGCACAGAAAGGGTTTGCAAACCGCTGAATCCACACGTCAGTTTAACTCTGTCAGTTGAATGCACACATTGGCAACCATTCAGTTAGATAGCTCCGTTTTGGTTTTAGAAGCAGATATTTCTCTGTACAGCCTATGGTCCCATTCACTCGGGAATATCCCAAATCAGCTCCTCGAAGAAACGTGTTTCTGACTCGTTGAATCTCAACATACATTCAACTCTCTTAGGTGAACGAACGCACAGCTGAGCAGTTTCAAGGAAACGTTTCTCCTGAGTTTTAGACGAAGTTTCTTGCTGTTTAGTACGTATGCCGGCATTGGGCGGGACATACCGGTTTTGGGATTCTGCACAGAAAGGGTTTGCCAACCGCTGAATCCACACGTGAGTTTAACTCTGTCAGTTGAATGCACACATTGACAACCATTCAGTTAGATAGCTCCGTTTTGGTTTTAGAAGCAGATATTTCTCTGTACAGCCTATGGTCCCATTCACTCGGGAATATCCCAACGCAGCTCCTAGGAGAAACGTGTTTCTGACTCTCTGAATCTCAACATAGATTCAACTCTCTTAGGTGAACGAACGCACAGCAGAGCAGTTTCAAGGAAACGTTTCTCCTGAGTTTTAGACGAAGTTTCCTGTTGTTTAGTACGTATGCCGGCATTGGGTTGGAAATACCGGTTTTGGGATTCTGCACAGAAAGGGTTTGCAAACCGCTGAATCCACACGTGAGTTTAACTCCGTCAGTTGAATGCACACATTGACAACCATCCAGTTAGATAGCTCCGTTTTGGTTTTAGAACAGATATTTCTCTGTACAGCCTATGGTCCCATTCACTCGGGAATATCCCAACGCAGCTCCTAGAAGAAACGAGTTTCTGACTCGCTGAATCTCAACATAGATTCAACTCTCTTAGGTGAACGAACGCACAGCAGAGCCGTTTCAATGAAACGTTTCTCCTCAGTTTTAGATGAAGTTTCCTGCTGTTTAGTACATATGCTGGCATTGAGCTGGAATACCGGTTTTGGGATTCGTCACAGAAAGGGTTTGCAAACCGCTGATACCAAACGTGAGTTTAACTCTGTTAGTTGAATGCACACATTGACAACCATTCAGTTAGATAGCACCCTTTTGGTTTTAGAAGCAGATATTTCTCTGTACAGCCTATGGTCCCATTCACTCGGGAATATCCCAACGCAGCTCCTAGAAGAAACGTGTTTCTGACTCGCTGAATTTCAAAATAGATTCAACTCTCTTAGGTGAACGAACGCACAGTACAGCAGTTTCAAGGAAACGTTTCTCCTGGGTTTTAGACGAAGTTTACTACTGTTTAGTACGTATGACGGCATTGGGCTGGAAATACCGGTTTTGGGATTCTGCACAGAAAGGGTTTGCAAACCGCTGAATCCACACGTGAGTTTAACTCTGTCAGTTGAATGCACACATTGACAACCATTCAGTTAGATAGCTCCGTTTTGGTTTTAGAAGCAGATATTTCTCTGTACAGCGTATGGTCCCATTCACTCGGGAATATCCCAACGCAGCTCCTAGAAGAAACGTGTTTCTGACTCCCTGAATCTCAACATAGATTCAACTCTCTTAGGTGAACGAACGCACAGCAGAGCAGTTTCAAGGAAACTTTTCTCCTGAGTTTTAGACGAAGTTTCCTGCTGTTTAGTACGTATGCCAGCATTGGGCTGGAAATACCGGTTTTGGAATTCTGCACAGAAAGGGTTTGCAAACCGCTGAATCCACACGTGAGTTTAACTCTGTCAGTTGAATGCACACATTGACAACCATTCAGTTAGATAGCTCCGTTTTGATTTTAGAAGCAGATATTTCTCTGTACAGCGTATGGTCCCATTCACTCTGGAATATCCCAACGCAGCTCCTAGAAGAAACGTGTTTCTGACTTCCTGAATCTCAACATAGATTCAACTCTCTTAGGAGAACGAACGCACAGCAGAGCAGTTTCAAGGAAACTTTTCTCCTGAGTTTTAGACGAAGTTTCCTGCTGTTTAGTACGTATGCCAGCATTGTGCTGGAAATACCGGTTTTGGGATTCTGCACAGAAAGGGTTTGCAAACCGCTGAATCCACACGTGAGTTTAACTCTGTCAGTTGAATGCAGACATTGACAACCATTCAGTTTGATAGCACCCTTTTGGTTTTAGAAGCAGATATTTCTCTGTACAGCCTATGGTCCCATTCACTCGGGAATATCCCACCGCAGCTCCTATAAGAAACGTGTTTCTGACTCGCTGAATCTCAACATAGATTCAACTCTCTTAGGTGAACGAACGCACAGCAGAGCAGTATCAAGGAAACTTTCCTCCGGAATTTTAGACGACGTTTCCTGCTGTTTAGTACGTATGCCGGCATTGGGCTGGAAATACCGGTTTTGGGATTCTGCACAGAAAGGGTTTGCAAACCGCTGAATACACACGTGAGTTTTACTCTGTCAGTTGAATGCACACATTGACAACCATTCAGTTTGATTGCACCCTTTTGGTTTTAGAAGCAGATATTTCTCTGTACAGCCTATGGTCCCATTCACTCGGGAATATCCCAACGCAGCTCCTAAAAGAAACGTGTTTCTGACTCGCTGAATCTCAACATAGATTCAACTCTCTTAGGTGAACGAACGCACAGCAGAGCAGTTTCAAGGAAACGTTTCTCCTGAGTTTTAGACGAAGTTTCCTGCAGTTTAGTACGGATGCCGGCATTGAGCTGGAATTACTGGTTTTGGGATTCTGCACAGAAAGTGTCTGCAAACCGCTGAATCCACACGTGAGGTTAACTCTGTCAGTTGTATGCACACATTGAAAAGCATTCAGTTAGATAGCACCCTTTTGGTTTTAGGAGCAGATATTTCTCTGTACAGCCTATGGTCCCATTCACTCGGGAATATCCCAACGCAGCTCCTAGAAGAAACGAGTTTCTGACTCGCTGAATCTCAACATAGATTCAACTCTCTTAGGTGAACGAACGCACAGCAGAGCAGTTTCAAGGAAACGTTTCTCCTGAGTTTTAGACGAAGTTTCTTGCTGTTTAGTTCGTATGCCGGCATTGGGCGGGACATACCGGTTTTGGGATTCTGCACAGAAAGGGTTTGCAACCGCTGAATCCACACTTGAGTTTAACTCTGTCAGTTGAATGCACACATTGACAACCATTCAATTAGATAGCTCCGTTTTGGTTTTAGAAGCAGATATTTCTCTGTACAGCCTATGGTCCCATTCACTCGGGAATATCCCAACGCAGCTCCTAGAAGAAACGTGTTTCTGACTCGCTGAATCTCAACATAGATTCAACTCTCTTAGGTGAACGAACGCACAGCAGAGCAGTTTCAAGGAAACGTTTCTCCTGAGTTTTAGGCGAAGTTTCCTGCTGTTTAGTACGGATGCCGGCATTGGGCTGGAAATACCGGTTTTGGGATTCTGCACAGAAATGGTTTGCAAACCGCTGAATCCACACGTCAGTTTAACTCTGTCAGTTGAATGCACACATTGACAACCATTCAGTTAGATAGCTCCGTTTTGGTTTTACAAGCAGATATTTCTCTGTACAGCCTATGGTCCCATTCTCTCGGGAATATCCCAACGCAGCTCCTAGAAGAAACGTGTTTCTGACTCGTTGAATCTCAACATAGATTCAACTCTCTTTGGTGAACGAACGCACAGCAGAGCAGTTTCAAGGAAACGTTTCTCCTGAGTTTTAGACGACGTTTCCTGCTGTTTAGTACGTATGCCGGCATTGGGCTGGAAATACCGGTTTTGGGATTCTGCACATAAAGGTTTTGCAAACCGCTGAATCCACACGTGAGTTTTACTCTGTCAGTTGAATGCACACATTGACAACCATTCAGTTTGATAGCACCCCTTTGGTTTTAGAAGCAGATATTTCTCTGTACAGCCTATGGTCCCATTCACTCGGGAATATCCCAACGCAGCTCCTAGAAGAAACGTGTTTCTGACTCGCTGAATCTCAACATAGATTCAACTCTCTTAGGTGAACGAACGCACAGCAGAGCAGTTTCAAGGAAACGTTTCTCCTGAATTTTAGACGAAGTTTCCTGCAGTTTAGTACGTATGCCGACATTGAGCTGGAATTCCCGGTTTTGGGATTCTGCAAAGAAAGTGTCTGCAAACCGCTGAATCCACACGTGAGGTTAACTCTGTCAGTTGAATGCACACATTGACAACCATTCAGTTAGATAGCTCCGTTTTCGTTTTAGAAGCAGATATTTCTCTGTACAGCCTATGGTCCCATTCACTCGGGAATATCCCAACGCAGCTCCTAGAAGAAACGTGTTTCTGACTCCCTGAATCTCAACATAGATTCAACTCTCTTAGGTGAACGAACGCACAGCAGAGCAGTTTCAAGGAAACGTTTCTCCTGAGTTTTAGACGAAGTTTCCTGCTCTTTAGTACGGATGCCGGCATTGGGCTGGAAATACCGGTTTTGGGATTCTGCACAGAAAGGGTTTGCAAACCGCTGAATCCACACGTGAGTTTAACTCTGTCAGTTGAATGCACACATTGACAACCATTCAGTTTGATAGCACCCTTTTGGGTTTAGAAGCAGATATTTCTCTGTACAGCCTATTATCCCATTCACTCGGGAATATCCCAACGCAGCTACTAGAAGAAACTTGTTTCTGACTCGCTGAATCTCAACATAGATACAACTCTCTTAGGTGAACGAACGCACAGCAGAGCAGTTTCAAGGAAACGTTTCTCCTGAGTTTTAGACGAAGTTTCCTGCTGATTAGTACGGATGCCGGCATTTGGTTCGAAATACCGGTTTTGGGATTCCGCACAGAAAGGGTTTGCAAACCGCTGAATCCACACGTGAGTTTAACTCTGTCAGTTGAATGCACACATTGACAATCATCCAGTTAGATAGGTCCGTTTTGGTTTTTGAAGCAGATATTTCTCTGTACAGCCTATGGTCCCATTCACTCGGGAATATCCCAACGCAGCTCCTAGAAGAAACGAGTTTCTGACTCGCTGAATCTCAACATAGATTCAACTCTCTTAGGTGAACGAACGCACAGCAGAGCAGTTTCAAGGAAACGTTTCTCCTGAGTTTTAGACGAAGTTTCCTGCTGTTTAGTATGTATGCCGGCATTGGGCTGGAAATACCGGTTTTGGAATTCTGCACAGAAAGGGTTTGCAAACCGCTGAATCCACACGTGAGTTTAACTCTATCAGTTGAATGCACACATTGACAACCATTCAGTTTGATAGCACCCTTTTGGTTTTAGAAGCAGATATTTCTCTGTACAGCCTATGGTCCCATTCACTCGGGAATATCCCAACTCAGCTCCTCGAAGAAACGTCTTTCTGACTCACTGAATGTCAACACAGATTCAACTCTCTTAGGTGAACGAACGCACAGCAGAGGAGTTTCAAGGAAACGTTTCTCCTGAGTTTTAGACGAAGTTTCTTGCTGTTTAGTACGTATGCCGGCGTTGGACGGGACATACCGGTTTTTGGATTCTGCACAGAAAGGGTTTGCAAACCGCTGAATCCACACGTGAGTTTAACTCTGTCAGTTGAATGCACACATTGACAACCATCCAGTTAAATAGCTCCGTTTTGGTTTTAGAACAGATATTTCTCTGTACAGCCTATGGTCCCATTCACTCGGGAATATCCCAACGCAGCTCCTAGAAGAAACGAGTTTCTGACTCGCTGAATCTCAACATAGATTCAACTCTCTTAGGTGAACGAACGCACAGCAGAGCAGTTTCAAGGAAACGTTTCTCCTGAGTTTTAGACGAAGTTTCTTGCTGTTTAGTTCGTATGCCGGCATTGGGCGGGACATACCGGTTTTGGGATTCTGCACAGAAAGGGTTTGCAACCGCTGAATCCACACTTGAGTTTAACTCTGTCAGTTGAATGCACACATTGACAACCATTCAATTAGATAGCTCCGTTTTGGTTTTAGAAGCAGATATTTCTCTGTACAGCCTATGGTCCCATTCACTCGGGAATATCCCAACGCAGCTCCTAGAAGAAACGTGTTTCTGACTCGCTGAATCTCAACATAGATTCAACTCTCTTAGGTGAACGAACGCACAGCAGAGCAGTTTCAAGGAAACGTTTCTCCTGAGTTTTAGGCGAAGTTTCCTGCTGTTTAGTACGGATGCCGGCATTGGGCTGGAAATACCGGTTTTGGGATTCTGCACAGAAATGGTTTGCAAACCGCTGAATCCACACGTCAGTTTAACTCTGTCAGTTGAATGCACACATTGACAACCATTCAGTTAGATAGCTCCGTTTTGGTTTTACAAGCAGATATTTCTCTGTACAGCCTATGGTCCCATTCTCTCGGGAATATCCCAACGCAGCTCCTAGAAGAAACGTGTTTCTGACTCGTTGAATCTCAACATAGATTCAACTCTCTTTGGTGAACGAACGCACAGCAGAGCAGTTTCAAGGAAACGTTTCTCCTGAGTTTTAGACGACGTTTCCTGCTGTTTAGTACGTATGCCGGCATTGGGCTGGAAATACCGGTTTTGGGATTCTGCACATAAAGGTTTTGCAAACCGCTGAATCCACACGTGAGTTTTACTCTGTCAGTTGAATGCACACATTGACAACCATTCAGTTTGATAGCACCCCTTTGGTTTTAGAAGCAGATATTTCTCTGTACAGCCTATGGTCCCATTCACTCGGGAATATCCCAACGCAGCTCCTAGAAGAAACGTGTTTCTGACTCGCTGAATCTCAACATAGATTCAACTCTCTTAGGTGAACGAACGCACAGCAGAGCAGTTTCAAGGAAACGTTTCTCCTGAATTTTAGACGAAGTTTCCTGCAGTTTAGTACGTATGCCGACATTGAGCTGGAATTCCCGGTTTTGGGATTCTGCAAAGAAAGTGTCTGCAAACCGCTGAATCCACACGTGAGGTTAACTCTGTCAGTTGAATGCACACATTGACAACCATTCAGTTAGATAGCTCCGTTTTCGTTTTAGAAGCAGATATTTCTCTGTACAGCCTATGGTCCCATTCACTCGGGAATATCCCAACGCAGCTCCTAGAAGAAACGTGTTTCTGACTCCCTGAATCTCAACATAGATTCAACTCTCTTAGGTGAACGAACGCACAGCAGAGCAGTTTCAAGGAAACGTTTCTCCTGAGTTTTAGACGAAGTTTCCTGCTCTTTAGTACGGATGCCGGCATTGGGCTGGAAATACCGGTTTTGGGATTCTGCACAGAAAGGGTTTGCAAACCGCTGAATCCACACGTGAGTTTAACTCTGTCAGTTGAATGCACACATTGACAACCATTCAGTTTGATAGCACCCTTTTGGGTTTAGAAGCAGATATTTCTCTGTACAGCCTATTATCCCATTCACTCGGGAATATCCCAACGCAGCTACTAGAAGAAACTTGTTTCTGACTCGCTGAATCTCAACATAGATACAACTCTCTTAGGTGAACGAACGCACAGCAGAGCAGTTTCAAGGAAACGTTTCTCCTGAGTTTTAGACGAAGTTTCCTGCTGATTAGTACGGATGCCGGCATTTGGTTCGAAATACCGGTTTTGGGATTCCGCACAGAAAGGGTTTGCAAACCGCTGAATCCACACGTGAGTTTAACTCTGTCAGTTGAATGCACACATTGACAATCATCCAGTTAGATAGGTCCGTTTTGGTTTTTGAAGCAGATATTTCTCTGTACAGCCTATGGTCCCATTCACTCGGGAATATCCCAACGCAGCTCCTAGAAGAAACGAGTTTCTGACTCGCTGAATCTCAACATAGATTCAACTCTCTTAGGTGAACGAACGCACAGCAGAGCAGTTTCAAGGAAACGTTTCTCCTGAGTTTTAGACGAAGTTTCCTGCTGTTTAGTATGTATGCCGGCATTGGGCTGGAAATACCGGTTTTGGAATTCTGCACAGAAAGGGTTTGCAAACCGCTGAATCCACACGTGAGTTTAACTCTATCAGTTGAATGCACACATTGACAACCATTCAGTTTGATAGCACCCTTTTGGTTTTAGAAGCAGATATTTCTCTGTACAGCCTATGGTCCCATTCACTCGGGAATATCCCAACTCAGCTCCTCGAAGAAACGTCTTTCTGACTCACTGAATGTCAACACAGATTCAACTCTCTTAGGTGAACGAACGCACAGCAGAGGAGTTTCAAGGAAACGTTTCTCCTGAGTTTTAGACGAAGTTTCTTGCTGTTTAGTACGTATGCCGGCGTTGGACGGGACATACCGGTTTTTGGATTCTGCACAGAAAGGGTTTGCAAACCGCTGAATCCACACGTGAGTTTAACTCTGTCAGTTGAATGCACACATTGACAACCATTCAGTTAGATAGCTCCGTTTTGGTTGTAGAAGCAGATATTTCTCTGTACAGCCTATGGTCCCATTCACTCGGGAATATCCCAACGCAGCTCCTAGAAGAAATGTGTTTCTGACTCGCTGAATCTCAACATAGATTCAACTCTCTTAGGTGAACGAACGCACAGCAGAGCAGTTTCAAGGAAACGTTTCTCCTGAGTTTTAGACGACGTTTCCTGCTGTTTAGTACGGATGCCGGCATTGGGCTGGAAATACCGGTTTTGGGATTCTGCACAGAAATGGTTTGCAAACCGCTGAATCCACACGTGAGTTTAACTCTGTCAGTTGAATGCACACATTGACAACCATTCAGTTAGATAGCTCCGTTTTGGTTTTACAAGCAGATATTTCTCTGTACAGCCTATGGTCCCATTCACTCGGGAATATCCCAACCCAGATCCTAGAAGAAACGTGTTTCTGACTCGCTGAATCTCAACATAGATTCAACTCTCTTAGGTGAACGAACGCACAGCAGAGCAGTTTCAAGGAAACTTTTCTCCTGAGTTTTAGACGAAGTTTCCTGCTGTTTAGTACGTATGCCAGCATTTGGCTGAAAATACCGGTTTTGGGATTCTGCACAGAAAGGGTTTGCAAACCGCTGAATCCACACGTCAGTTTAACTCTGTCAGTTGAATGCACACATTGACAACCATTCAGTTAGATAGCTCCGTTTTGGTTTTAGAAGCAGATATTTCTCTGTACAGCCTATGGTCCCATTCACTCGGGAATATCCCAACGCAGCTCCTAGAAGAAACGTGTTTCTGACTCGCTGAATCTCAACATAGATTCAACTCTCTTAGGTGAACGAACGCACAGCAGAGCAGTTTCAAGGAAACGTTTCTCCTGAGTTTTAGACGAAGTTTCCTGCTGATTAGTACGGATGCCGGCATTTGGTTCGAAATACCGGTTTTGGGATTCTGCAAAGAAAGGGTTTGCAAACCGCTGAATCCACACGTGAGTTTAACTCTGTCAGTTGAATGCACACATTGACAATCATCCAGTTAGATAGGTCCGTTTTGGTTTTAGAAGCAGATATTTCTCTGTACAGCCTATGGTCCCATTCACTCGGGAATATCCCAACGCAGCTCCTAGAAGAAACGAGTTTCTGACTCGCTGAATGTCAACATAGATTCAGCTCTCTTAGGTGAACGAACGCACAGCAGAGCAGTTTCAAGGTAACGTTTCTCCTGAGTTTTAGACGAAGTTTCCTGCTGTTTAGTACGTATGCCGGCATTGGGCTGGAAATACCGGTTTTGGGATTCTGCAAAGAAAGGGTTTGCAATCCGCTGAATCCACACGTGAGCTTAACTCTATCAGTTGAATGCACACATTGACAACCATTCAGTTTGATAGCACCCTTTTGGTTTTAGAAGCAGATATTTCTCTGTACAGCCTATGGTCCCATTCACTCGGGAATATCCCAACGCAGCTCCTAGAAGAAACGTGTTTCTGACTCGCTGAATCTCAACATAGATTCAACTCTCTTAGGTGAACGAACGCACAGCAGAGCAGTTTCAAGGAAACGTTTCTCCTGAGTTTTAGACGAAGTTTCTTGCTGTTTAGTACGTATGCCGGCATTGGGCGGGACATACCGGTTTTGGGATTCTGCACAGAAAGGGTTTGCAAACCGCTGAATCCACACGTGAGTTTAACTCTCTCAGTTGAATGCACACATTGACAACCATTCAGTTAGATAGCTCCGTTTTGGTTTTAGAAGCAGATATTTCTCTGTACAGCCTATGGTCCCGTTCACTCGGGAATATCCCAACGCAGCTCCTAGAAGAAACGTGTTTCTGACTCGCTGAATCTCAACATAGATTCAACTCTCTTAGGTGAACGAACGCACAGCAGAGAAGTTTCAAGGAAACTTTTCTCCTGAGTGTTAGACTAATTTTCCTGATTTTAGTACGTATGCCGGCATTGGGCTGGAAATACCGGTTTTGGGATTCTGGACAGAACGGGTTTGCAAACCGCTGAATCCACACGTGAGTTTAACTCTGTCAGTTGAATGCACACATTGACAACCATTCAGTTAGATAGCACCCTTTTGGTTTTACAAGCAGATATTTCTCTGTACAGCCTATGGTCCCATTCACTCGGGAATATCCCAACGCAGCTCCTAGAAGAAACGTGTTTCTGACTCGCTGAATTTCAAAATAGATTCAACTCTCTTAGGTGAACGAACGCACAGCACAGCAGTTTCAAGGAAACGTTTCTCCTGGGTTTTAGACGAAGTTTACTACTGTTTAGTACGTATGCCGGCATTGGGCTGGAAATACCGGTTTTGGGATTCTGCACAGAAAGGGTTTGCAAACCGCTGAATCCACACGTGAGTTTAACTCTGTCAGTTGAATGCACACATTGACAACCATTCAGTTAGATAGCTCCGTTTTGGTTTTAGAAGCAGATATTTTTCTGTACAGCCTATGGTCCCATTCACTCGGAAATATCCCACCGCAGCTCCTATAAGAAACGTGTTTCTGACTCGCTGAATCTCAACATAGATTCAACTCTGTTAGGTGAACGAACGCACAGCAGAGCAGTTTCAAGGAAACGTTTCTCCTGAGTTTTAGACCAAGTTTCCTGCTGTTTAGTACGGATGCCGGCATTGGGCTGGAAATACCGGTTTTGGGATTCTGCACAGAAAGGGTTTGCAAACCGCTGAATCCACACGTGAGTTTAACTCTGTCAGTTGAATGTAGACATTAACAACCATTCAGTTTGATAGCACCCTTTTGGTTTTAGAAGCAGATATTTCTCTGTACAGCCTATGGTCCCATTCACTCGGGAATATCCCACCGCAGCTCCTAGAAGAAACGTGTTTCTGACTCGCTGACTCTCAACATAGATTCAACTCTCTTAGGTGAACGAACGCACAGCAGAGCAGTATCACGGAAACTTTCCTCCGGAGTTTTAGACGACGTTTCCTGCTGTTTAGTACGTATGCCGGCATTGGGCTGGAAATACCAGTTTTGGGATTCTGCACAGAAAGGGTTTGCAAACCGCTGAATCCACACGTGAGTTTTACTCTGTCAGTTGAATCCACACATTGACAACCATTCAGTTAGATAGCTCCGTTTTGGTTTTAGAAGCAGATATTTCTCTGTACAGCCTATGGTCCCATTCACTCGGGAATATCCCAACGCAGCTCCTAGAAGAAACGAGTTTCTGACTCGCTGAATCTCAACATAGATTCAACTCTCTTAGGTGAACGAAGGCACAGCAGAGCAGTTTCAAGGAAACGTTTCTCCTGAGTTTTAGACGAAGTTTACTGCTGTTTAGTACGAATGCCGGCATTGGGCTGGAAATACCGGTTTTGGGATTCTGCACAGAAAGGGTTTGCAAACCGCTGAATCCACACGTCAGTTTAACTCTGTCAGTTGAATGCACACATTGACAACCATTCAGTTAGATAGCTCCGTTTTGGTTTTAGAAGCAGATATTTCTCTGTACAGCCTATGGTCCCATTCACTCGGGAATATCCCAACGCAGCTCCTAGAAGAAACGTGTTTCTGACGCGCTGAATCTCAACATAGATTCAACTCTCTTAGGTGAACGAACGCACAGCAGAGCAGTTTCAAGGAAACGTTTCTCCTGATTTTTAGACGAAGTTTCCTGCTGTTTAGTACGGATGCCGGCATTGGGCTGGAAATACCTGTTTTGGGATTCTGCACAGAAAGGGTTTCCAAACCGCTGAATCCACACGTGAGTTTAACTCTGTCAGTTGAATGCACACATTGACAACCATTCAGTTAGATAGCTCCGTTTTGGTTTTAGAAGCAGATATTTCTCTGTACAGCCTATGGTCCCATTCACTCGGGAATATCCCAACGCAGCTCCTAGAAGAAACGTGTTTCTGACTCGCTGAATCTCAACATAGATTCAACTCTCTTAGGTGAACGAACGCACAGCAGAGCAGTTTCAAGGAAACGCTTCTCCTGAGTTTTAGACGAAGTTTCCTGCTGTTTAGTACGGATGCCGGCATTGGGCTGGAAATACCTGTTTTGGGATTCTGCACAGAAAGGGTTTCCAAACCGCTGAATCCACACGTGAGTTGAACTCTGTCAGTTGAATGCACACATTGACAACCATTCAGTTAGATAGCTCTGTTTTGGTTTTAGAAGCAGATATTTCTCTGTACAGCCTATGGTCCCATTCACTCGGGAATATCCCAACGCAGCTACTAGAAGAAACGTGTTTCTGACTCGCTGAATCTCAACATCGATTCAACTCTCTTAGGTGAACGAACGCACAGCAGAGCAGTTTCAAGGAAACGTTTCTCCTGAGTTTTAGACGAAGTTTCCTGCTGATTAGTACGGATGCCGGCATTTGGTTCGAAATACCGGTTTTGGGATTCTGCAAAGAAAGGGTTTGCAAACCGCTGAATCCACACGTGAGTTTACCTCTGTCAGTTGAATGCACACATTGACAATCATCCAGTTAGATAGGTCCGTTTTGGTTTTAGAAGCAGATATTTCTCTGTACAGCCTATGGTCCCATTCACTCGGGAATATCCCAACGCAGCTCCTAGAAGAAACGAGTTTCTGCCTCGCTGAATCTCAACATAGATTCAACTCTCTTAGGTGAACGAAAGCACAGCAGAGCAGTTTCAAGGTAACGTTTCTCCTGAGTTTTAGACGAAGTTTACTGCTCTTTAGTACGTATGCCGGCATTGGGCTGGAAATACCGGTTTTGGGATTCTGCACAGAAAGGGTTTGCAAACCGCTGAATCCACACGTGAGCTTCACTCTATCAGTTGAATGCACACATTGACAACCATTCAGTTTGATAGCACCCTTTTGGTTTTAGAAGCAGATATTTCTCTGTACAGACTATGGTCCCATTCACTCGGGAATATCCCAACGCAGCTCCTAGAAGAAACGTGTTTCTGACTCGCTGAATCTCAACATAGATTCAACTCTCTTAGGTGAACGAACTCACAGCAGAGCAGTTTCAAGGAAACGTTTCTCCTGAGTTTTAGACGAAGTTTCCTGCTGTTTAGTACGTATGCCGGCATTGGGCGGGACATACCGGTTTTGGGATTCTGCACAGAAAGGGTTTGCAAACCGCTGAATCCACACGTGGGTTTAACTCTGTCAGTTGAATGCACACATTGACAACCATTCAGTTAGATAGCTCCGTTTTGGTTTTAGAAGCAGATATTTCTCTGTACAGCCTATGGTCCCATTCACTCGGGAATATCCCAACGCAGCTCCTAGAAGAAACGTGTTTCTGACTCGCTGAATCTCAACATAGATTCAACTCTCTTAGTTGAACGAACGCACAGCAGAGCAGTTTCAAGGAAACGTTTCTCCTGTGTTTTAGACGAAGTTTCCTGCTGTTTAGTACGGATGCCGGCATTGGGTTGGAAATACCGGTTTTGGGATTCTGCACAGAAAGGGTTTGCAAACCGCTGAATCCACACGTGAGTTTAACTCTGTCAGTTGAATGCACACATTGACAACCATCCAGTTAGATAGCTCCGTTTTGGTTTTAGAAGCAGATATTTCTCTGTGCAGCCTATGGTCCCATTCACTCGGGAATATCCCAACGCAGCTCCTAGAAGAAACGAGTTTCTGACTCACTGAATCTCAACATAGATTCAACTCTCTTAGGTGAACGAACGCACAGCAGAGCAGTTGCAAGGAAACGTTTCTACTGAGTTTTAGATGAAGTTTCCTGCTGTTTAGTACCTATGCTGTCATTGAGCTGGAAGTACCGGTTTTGGGATTCGGCACAGAAAGGGTTTGCAAACCGCTGATACCAAACGTGAGTTTAACTCTGTCAGTTGAATGCACACATTGACAACCATTCAGTTAGATAGCTCCGTTTTGGTTTTAGAAGCAGATATTTCTCTGTACAGCCTATGGTCCCATTCACTCGGGAATATCCCAACGCAGCTCCTAGAAGAAACGTGTTTCTGACTCGATGAATCTCAACATAGATTCAACTCTCTTAGGTGAACGAACGCACAGCAGAGCAGTTTCAAGGAAACGTTTCTCCTGAGTTTTAGACGAAGTTTCCTGCTGTTTAGTACGGATGCCAGCATTGGGCTGGAAATACCGGTTTTGGGATTCTGCACAGAAATGGTTTGCAAACCGCTGAATCCACACGTGAGTTTAACTCTGTCAGTTGAATGCACACATTGACAACCATTCAGTTAGATAGCTCCGTTTTGGTTTTACAAGCAGATATTTCTCTGTACAGCCTATGGTCCCATTCACTCGGGAATATCCCACCGCAGCTCCTAGAAGAAACGTGTTTCTGACTCGCTGAATCTCAACATAGATTCAACTCTCTTAGGTAAACGAACCCACAGCAGAGCAGTATCAAGGAAACTTTCCTCCGGAGTTTTAGACGACGTTTCCTGCTGTTTAGTACGTATGCCGGCATTGGACTGGAAATACCGGTTTTGGGATTCTGCACAGAAAGGGTTTGCAAACCGCTGAATCCACACGTGAGTTTTACTCCGTCAGTTGAATGCACATATTGACAACCATTCAGTTTGATTGCACCCTTTTGGTTTTAGAAGCAGATATTTCTCTGTACAGCCTATGGTCCCATTCACTCGGGAATATCCCAACGCAGCTCCTAGAAGAAACGTGTTTCTGACTCGCTGAATCTCAACATAGATTCAACTCTCTTAGGTGAACGAACGCACAGCAGAGCAGTTTCAAGGAAACGTTTCTCCTGAGTTTTAGACGAAGTTTCCTGCAGTTTAGTACGTATGCCGGCATTGAGCTGGAATTACCGGTTTTGGGATTCTGCACAGAAAGTGTCTGCAAACCGCTGAATCCACACGTGAGGTTAACTCTGTCAGTTGAATGCACACATTGACAACCATTCAGTTAGATAGCACCCTTTTGGATTTAGTAGCAGATATTTCTCTGTACAGACTATGGTCCCATTCACTCGGGAATATCCCAACGCAGCTCCTAGTAGAAACGTGTTTCTGACTCGCTGAATCTCAACATAGATTCAACTCTCTTAGGTGAACGAACGCACAGCAGAGCAGTTTCAAGGAAAGGTTTCTCCTGAGTTTTAGACGAAGTTTCCTGCTGTTTACTACGGATGCCGGCATTGGGCTGGAAATACCTGTTTTGGGATTCTGCACATAAAGGGTTTCCAAACCGCTGAATCCACACGTGAGTTTAACTCTGTCAGTTGAATGCACACATTGACAACCATTCAGTTAGATAGCTCCGTTTTGGTTTTAGAAGCAGATATTTCTCTGTACAGCCTATGGTCCCATTCACTCGGGAATATCCCAACGCAGCTCCTAGAAGAAACGTGTTTCTGACTCGCTGAATCTCAACATAGATTCAACTCTCTTAGGTGAACGAACGGACAGCAGAGCAGTTTCAAGGAAACGTTTCTCCTGAGTTTTAGACGAAGTTTCCTGCTCTTTAGTACGGATGCCGGCATTGGGCTGGAAATACCGGTTTTGGGATTCTGCACAGAAAGGGTTTGTAAACCGCTGAATCCACACGTGAGTTTAACTCTGTCAGTTGAATGCACACATTGACAACCATTCAGTTTGCTAGCACCCTTTTGGGTTTAGAAGCAGATATTTCTCTGTACAGCCTATTAAACCATTCACTCGGGAATATCCCAATGCAGCTACTAGAAGAAACGTGTTTCTGACTCGCTGAATCTCAACATCGATTCAACTCTCTTAGGTGAACGAACGCACAGCAGAGCAGTTTCAAGGAAACGTTTCTCCTGAGTTTTAGACGAAGTTTCCTGCTGATTAGTACGGATGCCGGCATTTGGTTCGAAATACCGGTTTTGGGATTCTGCACAGAAAGGGTTTGCAAACCGCTGAATCCACACGTGAGTTTAACTCTGTCAGTTGAATGCACACATTGACAATCATCCAGTTAGATAGGTCCGTTTTGGTTTTAGAAGCAGATATTTCTCTGTCCAGCCTATGGTCCCATTCACTCGGGAATATCCCAACGCAGCTCCTAGAAGAAACGAGTTTCTGACTCGCTGAATCTCAACATAGATTCAACTCTCTTAGGTGAACGAACGCACAGCAGAGCAGTTTCAAGGTAACGTTTCTCCTGTGTTTTAGACGAAGTTTCCTGCTGTTTAGTACGTATGCCGGCATTGGGCTGGAATTACCGGTTTTGGGATTCTGCACAGAAAGGGTTTGCAAACCGCTGAATCCACACGTGAGCTTAACTCTATCAGTTGAATGCACACATTGACAACCATTCAGTTTGATAGCACCCTTTTGGTTTTAGAAGCAGATATTTCTCTGTACAGACTATGGTCCCAATCACTCGGGAATATCCCAACGCAGCTCCTCGAAGAAACGTGTTTCTGACTCGCTGAATCTCAACATAGATTCAACTCACTTAGGTGAACGAACGCACAGCAGAGCAGTTTCAAGGAAACGTTTCTCCTGAGTTTTAGACGAAGTTTCTTGCTGTTTAGTACGTATGCCGGCATTGAGCTGGCCATACCGGTTTTGGGATTCTGCACAGAAAGGGTTAGCAAACCGCTGAATTCACACGTGAGTTTATCTCTGTCAGTTGAATGCACACATTGACAACCATTCAGTTAGATAGCTCCGTTTTGGTTTTAGAAGCAGATATTTCTCTGTACAGCCTATGGTCCCATTCACTCGGGAATATCCCAACGCAGCTCCTAGAAGAAACGTGTTTCTGACTCGCTGAATCTCAACATAGATTCAACTCTCTTAGTTGAACGAACGCACAGCAGAGCAGTTTCAAGGAAACGTTTCTCCTGAGTTTTAGACGAAGTTTCCTGCTGTTTAGTATGGATGCCGGCATTGGGTTGGAAATACCGGTTTTGGGATTCTGCACAGAAAGGGTTTGCAAACCGCTGAATCCACACGTGAGTTTAACTCTGTCAGTTGAATGCACACATTGACAACCATCCAGTTAGATATGTCCGTTTTGGTTTTAGAAGCAGATATTTCTCTGTACAGCCTATGGTCCCATTCACTCGGGAATATCCCAACGCAGCTCCTAGAAGAAACGAGTTTCTGACTCGCTGATTCTCAACATAGATTCAACTCTCTTAGGTGAACGAACGCACAGCAGAGCCGTTTCAATGAAACGTTTCTCCTGAGTTTTAGATGAAGTTTCCTGCTGTTTAGTACCTATGCTGGCATTGAGCTGGAAGTACCGGTTTTGGGATTCGGCACAGAAAGGGTTTGCAAACCGCTGATACCAAACGTGAGTTTAACTCTGTCAGTTGAATGCACACATTGACAACCATTCAGTTAGATAGCACCCTTTTGGTTTTAGAAGCAGATATTTCTCTGTACAGCCTATGGTCCCATTCACTCGGGAATATCCCAACGCAGCTCCTAGAAGAAACGTGTTTCTGACTCGCTGAATCTCAACATAGATTCAACTCTCTTAGGTGAACGAACGCACAGCAGAGCAGTTTCAAGGAAACGTTTCTCCTGAGTTTTAGACGAAGTTTCCTGCTGTTTAGTACGTATGCCGGCATTGGGCTGGACATACCGGTTTTGGGATTCTGCACAGAAAGGGTTTGCAAAACGCTGAATCCACACGTGAGTTTAACTCTCTCAGTTGAATGCACACATTGACAACCATTCAGTAAGATAGCTCCGTTTTGGTTTTAGAAGCAGATATTTCTCTGTACAGCCTATGGTCCCGTTCACTCGGGAATATCCCAACGCAGCTCCTAGAAGAAACGTGTTTCTGACTCGCTGAATCTCAACATAGATTCAACTCTCTTAGGTGAACGAACGCACAGCAGAGCAGTTTCAAGGAAACGTTTCTCCTGAGTTTTAGACGAAGTTTCCTGCTGTTTAGTACGTATGCCGGCATTGGGCTGGAAATACCGGTTTTGGGATTCTGCACAGAAAGGGTTTGCAAACCGCTGAATCCACACGTGAGTTTAACTCTATCAGTTGAATGCACACATTGACAACCATTCTGTTTGATAGCACCCTTTTGGTTTTAGAAGCAGATATTTCTCTGTACAGCCTATGATACCATTCACTCGGGAATATCCCAACGCAGCTCCTGGAAGAAACGTGTTTCTGACTCGCTGAATCTCAACATAGATTCAACTCTCTTAGGTGAACGAACGCCCAGCAGAGCAGTTTCAAGGAAACGTTTCTCCTGAGTTTTAGACGAAGTTTCTTGCTGTTTAGTACGTATGCTGGCGTTGGGCGGGACATACCGGTTTTGGGATTCTGCACAGAAAGGGTTTGCAAACCGCTGAATCCACACGTGAGTTTAACTCTGTCAGTTGAATGCGCACATTGACAACCATCCAGTTAGATAGCTCCGTTTTGGTTTTAGAAGCAGATATTTCTCTGTATAGCCTATGATCCCATTCACTCGGGAATATCCCAACGCAGCTCCTAGAAGAAACGAGTTTCTGACTCGCTGAATCTCAACATAGATTCAACTCTCTTAGGTGAACGAACGCACAGCAGAGCAGTTTCAAGGTAACGTTTCTCCTGAGTATTAGACGAAGTTTCCTGCTGTTTAGTACGTATGTCGGCATTGGGCTGGAAATACCGGTTTTGGGATTCTGCACAGAAAGGGTTTGCAAACCGCTGAATCCACACGTGAGTTTAACTCTATCAGTTGAATGCACACATTGACAACCATTCTGTTTGATAGCACCCTTTTGGTTTTAGAAGCAGATATTTCTCTGTACAGCCTATGGTCCCATTCACTCGGGAATATCCCAACGCAGCTCCTAGAAGAAACGTGTTTCTGACTCGCTGAATCTCAACATAGATTCAACTCTCTTAGGTGAACGAACGCACAGCAGAGCAGTTTCAAGGAAACGTTTCTCCTGAGTTTTAGACGAAGTTTCCTGCTGTTTAGTACAGATGCCGGCATTGGGCTGGAAATACCGGTTTTGAGATTCTGCACAGAAAGGGTTTGCAAACCGCTGAATCCACACGTGAGTTTAACTCTGTCAGTTGAATGCACACATTGACAACCATTCAGTTAGATAGCTCCGTTTTGGTTTTAGAAGCAGATATTTCTCTGTACAGCCTATGGTCCCATTCACTCGGGAATATCCCAACGCAGCTCCTAGAAGAAACGTGTTTCTGACTCGCTGAATCTCAACATAGATTCAACTCTCTTAGGTGAACGAACGCACAGCAGAGCAGTTTCAAGGAAACGTTTCTCCTGAGTTTTAGACGAAGTTTCCTGCTGTTTAGTACGGATGCCGGCATTGGGTTGGAAATACCGGTTTTGGGATTCTGCACAGAAAGGGTTTGCAAACCGCTGAATCCACACGTGAGTTTAACTCTGTCAGTTGAATGCATACATTGACAACTATCTAGTTAGATAGCTCCGTTTTGGTTTTAGAAGCAGATATTTCTCTGTACAGCCTATGGTCCCATTCACTCGGGAATATCCCAACGCAGCTCCTAGAAGAAACGAGTTTCTGACTCGCTGAATCTCAACATAGATTCAACTCTCTTAGGTGAACGAACGCACAGCAGATCCGTTTCAATGAAACGTTTCTCCTGAGTTTTAGATGAAGTTTCCTGCTGTTTAGTACCTATGCTGGCATTGAGCTGGAAGTACCGGTTTTGGGATTCGGCACAGAAAGGGTTTGCAAACCGCTGATACCAAACGTGAGTTTAACTCTGTCAGTTGAATGCACACATTGACAACCATTCAGTTAGATAGCACCCTTTTGGTTTTAGAAGCAGATATTTCTCTGTACAGCCTATGGTCCCATTCACTCGGGAATATCCCAACGCAGCTCCTAGAAGAAACGTGTTTCTGACTCGCTGAATCTCAACATAGATTCAACTATCTTAGGTGAACGAACGCACAGCAGAGCAGTTTCAAGGAAACGTTTCTCCTGAGTTTTAGACGAAGTTTCCTGCTGTTTAGTACGTATGCCGGCATTGGGCTGGAAATACCGGTTTTGGGATTCTGCACAGAAAGGGTTTGCAAACCGCTGAATCCACACGTGAGTTTAACTCTGTCAGTTGAATGCACACATTGACAACCATTCAGTTAGATAGCTCCGTTTTGGTATTAGAAGCAGATATTTCTCTGTACAGCCTATGGTCCCATTCACTCGGGAATATCCCAACGCAGCTCCTAGAAGAAACGTGTTTCTGACTCGCTGAATCTCAACATAGATTCAACTCTCTTAGGTGAACGAACGCACAGCAGAGCAGCTTCAAGGAAACTTTCCTCCTGAGTGTTAGACTAAGTTTCCTGATTTTAGTACGGATGCCGGCATTGGGTTGGAAATACCGGTTTTGGGATTCTGCACAGAAAGGGTTTGCAAACCGCTGAATCCACACGTGAGTTTAACTCTATCAGTTGAATGCGCACATTGACAACCATCCAGTTAGATAGCTCCGTTTTGGTTTTACAAGCAGATATTTCTCTGTACAGCCTATGGTCCCATTCACTCGGGAATATCCCAACGCAGCTCCTAGACGAAACGAGTTTCTGACTCGCTGAATCTCAACATAGATTCATCTCTCTTAGGTGAACGAACGCACAGCAGAGCAGTTTCAAGGTAACGTTTCTCCTGAGTTTTAGACGAAGTTTCCTGCTGTTTAGTACGTATGCCGGCATTGGGCTGGAAATACCGGTTTTGGGATTCTGCACAGAAAGGGTTTGCAAACCGCTGAATCCACACGTGAGTTTAACTCTATCAGTTGAATGCACACATTGACAACCATTCAGTTAGATAGCACCCTTTTGGTTTTAGAAGCAGATATTTCTCTGTACAGCCTATGGTCCCATTCACTCGGGAATATCCCAACGCAGCTCCTAGAAGAAACGTGTTTCTGACTCGCTGAATCTCAACATAGATTCAACTCTCTTAGGTGAACGAACGCACAGCAGAGCAGTTTCAAGGAAACGTTTCTCCTGAGTTTTAGACGAAGTTACCTGCTCTTTAGTACGTATGCCGGCATTGGGCTGGACATACCGGATTTGGGATTCTGCACAGAAAGGGTTTGCAAACCGCTGAATCCACACGTGAGTTTAACTCTCTCAGTTGAATGCACACATTGACAACCATTCAGTTAGATAGCTCCGTTTTGGTTTTAGAAGCAGATATTTCTCTGTACAGCCTATGGTCCCATTCACTCGGGAATATCCCAACGCAGCTCCTAGAAGAAACGTGTTTCTGACTCGCTGAATCTCAACATAGATTCAACTATCTTAGGTGAACGAACGCACAGCAGAGCAGTTTCAAGGAAACGTTTCTCCTGAGTTTTAGACGAAGTTTCCTGCTGTTTAGTACGGATGCCGGCATTGGGCTGGAAATACCGGTTTTGGGATTCTGCACAGAAAGGGTTTGCAAACCGCTGAGTCCACACGTGACTTTAACTCTGTCAGTTGAATGCACACATTGACAACCATTCAGTTAGATAGCTCCGTTTTGGTATTAGAAGCAGATATTTCTCTGTACAGCCTATGGTCCCATTCACTCGGGAATATCCCAACGCAGGTCCTAGAAGAAACGTGTTTCTGACTCGCTGAATCTCAACATAGATTCAACTCTCTTAGGTGAACGAACGCACAGCAGAGCAGTTTCAAGGAAATTTTTCTCCTGAGTGTTAGACTAAGTTTCCTGATTTTAGTACGGATGCCGGCATTGGGTTGGAAATACCGGTTTTGGGATTCTGCACAGAAAGGGTTTGCAAACCGCTGAATCCACACGTGAGTTTAACTCTGTCAGTTGAATGCGCACATTGACAACCATCCAGTTAGATAGCTCCGTTTTGGTTTTAGAAGCAGATATTTCTCTGTACAGCCTATGGTCCCATTCACTCGGGAATATCCCAACGCAGCTCCTAGAAGAAACGAGTTTCTGACTAGCTGAATCTCAACATAGATTCAACTCTCTTAGGTGAACGAACGCACAGCAGAGCAGTTTCAAGGTAACGTTTCTCCTGAGTTTTAGACGAAGTTTCCTGCTGTTTAGTACGTATGTCGGCATTGGGCTGGAAATACCGGTTTTGGGATTCTGCACAGAAAGGGTTTGCAAACCGCTGAATCCACACGTGAGTTTAACTCTATCAGTTGAATGCACACATTGACAACCATTCTGTTTGATAGCACCCTTATGGTTTTAGAAGCAGATATTTCTCTGTACAGCCTATGGTCCCATTCACTCGGAAATATCCCAACGCAGCTCCTAGAAGAAACGTGTTTCTGACTCGCTGAATCTCAACATAGATTCAACTCTCTTAGGTGAACGTACGCACAGCAGAGCAGTTTCAAGGAAACGTTTCTCCTGAGTTTTAGACGAAGTTTCTTGCTGTTTAGTACGTATGCCGGCGTTGGGCGGGACATACCGGTTTTGGGATTCTGCACAGAAAGGGTTTGCAAACCGCTGAATCTACACGTGAGTTTAACTCTGTCAGTTGAATGCACACATTGACAACCATTCAGTTAGATAGCTCTGTTTTGGTTTCAGAAGCAGATATTTCTCTGTACAGCCTATGGTCCCATTCACTCGGGAATATCCCAACGCAGCTCCTAGAAGAAACGTGTTTCTGACTCGCTGAATCTCAACATAGATTCAACTCTCTTAGGTGAACGAACGCACAGCAGAGCAGTTTCAAGGAAACGTTTCTCCTGAGTTTTAGACGAAGTTTCCTGCTGTTTAGTACGGATGCCGGCATTGGGCTGGAAATACCGGTTTTGAGATTCTGCACAGAAAGGGTTTGCAAACCGCTGAATCCACACGTGAGTTTAACTCTGTCAGTTGAATGCACACATTGACAACCATTCAGTTAGATAGCTCCGTTTTGGTTTTAGAAGCAGATATTTCTCTGTACAGCCTATGGTCCCATTCACTCGGGAATATCCCAACGCAGCTCCTAGAAGAAACGTGTTTCTGACTCGCTGAATCTCAACATAGATTCAACTCTCTTAGGTGAACGAACGCACAGCAGAGCAGTTTCAAGGAAACGTTTCTCCTGAGTTTTAGACGAAGTTTCCTGCTGTTTAGTACGGATGCCGGCATTGGGTTGGAAATACCGGTTTTGGGATTCTGCACAGAAAGGGTTTGCAAACCGCTGAATCCACACGTGAGTTTAACTCTGTCAGTTGAATGCATACATTGACAACTATCTAGTTAGATAGCTCCGTTTTGGTTTTAGAAGCAGATATTTCTCTGTACAGCCTATGGTCCCATTCACTCGGGAATATCCCAACGCAGCTCCTAGAAGAAACGAGTTTCTGACTCGCTGAATCTCAACATAGATTCAACTCTCTTAGGTGAACGAACGCACAGCAGATCCGTTTCAATGAAACGTTTCTCCTGAGTTTTAGATGAAGTTTCCTGCTGTTTAGTACCTATGCTGGCATTGAGCTGGAAGTACCGGTTTTGGGATTCGGCACAGAAAGGGTTTGCAAACCGCTGATACCAAACGTGAGTTTAACTCTGTCAGTTGAATGCACACATTGACAACCATTCAGTTAGATAGCACCCTTTTGGTTTTAGAAGCAGATATTTCTCTGTACAGCCTATGGTCCCATTCACTCGGGAATATCCCAACGCAGCTCCTAGAAGAAACGTGTTTCTGACTCGCTGAATCTCAACATAGATTCAACTATCTTAGGTGAACGAACGCACAGCAGAGCAGTTTCAAGGAAACGTTTCTCCTGAGTTTTAGACGAAGTTTCCTGCTGTTTAGTACGTATGCCGGCATTGGGCTGGAAATACCGGTTTTGGGATTCTGCACAGAAAGGGTTTGCAAACCGCTGAATCCACACGTGAGTTTAACTCTGTCAGTTGAATGCACACATTGACAACCATTCAGTTAGATAGCTCCGTTTTGGTATTAGAAGCAGATATTTCTCTGTACAGCCTATGGTCCCATTCACTCGGGAATATCCCAACGCAGCTCCTAGAAGAAACGTGTTTCTGACTCGCTGAATCTCAACATAGATTCAACTCTCTTAGGTGAACGAACGCACAGCAGAGCAGTTTCAAGGAAACTTTCCTCCTGAGTGTTAGACTAAGTTTCCTGATTTTAGTACGGATGCCGGCATTGGGTTGGAAATACCGGTTTTGGGATTCTGCACAGAAAGGGTTTGCAAACCGCTGAATCCACACGTGAGTTTAACTCTATCAGTTGAATGCGCACATTGACAACCATCCAGTTAGATAGCTCCGTTTTGGTTTTACAAGCAGATATTTCTCTGTACAGCCAATGGTCCCATTCACTCGGGAATATCCCAACGCAGCTCCTAGACGAAACGAGTTTCTGACTCGCTGAATCTCAACATAGATTCATCTCTCTTAGGTGAACGAACGCACAGCAGAGCAGTTTCAAGGTAACGTTTCTCCTGAGTTTTAGACGAAGTTTCCTGCTGTTTAGTACGTATGCCGGCATTGGGCTGGAAATACCGGTTTTGGGATTCTGCACAGAAAGGGTTTGCAAACCGCTGAATCCACACGTGAGTTTAACTCTATCAGTTGAATGCACACATTGACAACCATTCAGTTAGATAGCACCCTTTTGGTTTTAGAAGCAGATATTTCTCTGTACAGCCTATGGTCCCATTCACTCGGGAATATCCCAACGCAGCTCCTAGAAGAAACGTGTTTCTGACTCGCTGAATCTCAACATAGATTCAACTCTCTTAGGTGAACGAACGCACAGCAGAGCAGTTTCAAGGAAACGTTTCTCCTGAGTTTTAGACGAAGTTACCTGCTCTTTAGTACGTATGCCGGCATTGGGCTGGACATACCGGATTTGGGATTCTGCACAGAAAGGGTTTGCAAACCGCTGAATCCACACGTGAGTTTAACTCTCTCAGTTGAATGCACACATTGACAACCATTCAGTTAGATAGCTCCGTTTTGGTTTTAGAAGCAGATATTTCTCTGTACAGCCTATGGTCCCATTCACTCGGGAATATCCCAACGCAGCTCCTAGAAGAAACGTGTTTCTGACTCGCTGAATCTCAACATAGATTCAACTATCTTAGGTGAACGAACGCACAGCAGAGCAGTTTCAAGGAAACGTTTCTCCTGAGTTTTAGACGAAGTTTCCTGCTGTTTAGTACGGATGCCGGCATTGGGCTGGAAATACCGGTTTTGGGATTCTGCACAGAAAGGGTTTGCAAACCGCTGAATCCACACGTGACTTTAACTCTGTCAGTTGAATGCACACATTGACAACCATTCAGTTACATAGCTCCGTTTTGGTATTAGAAGCAGATATTTCTCTGTACAGCCTATGGTCCCATTCACTCGGGAATATCCCAACGCAGGTCCTAGAAGAAACGTGTTTCTGACTCGCTGAATCTCAACATAGATTCAACTCTCTTAGGTGAACGAACGCACAGCAGAGCAGTTTCAAGGAAATTTTTCTCCTGAGTGTTAGACTAAGTTTCCTGATTTTAGTACGGATGCCGGCATTGGGTTGGAAATACCGGTTTTGGGATTCTGCACAGAAAGGGTTTGCAAACCGCTGAATCCACACGTGAGTTTAACTCTGTCAGTTGAATGCGCACATTGACAACCATCCAGTTAGATAGCTCCGTTTTGGTTTTAGAAGCAGATATTTCTCTGTACAGCCTATGGTCCCATTCACTCGGGAATATCCCAACGCAGCTCCTAGAAGAAACGAGTTTCTGACTAGCTGAATCTCAACATAGATTCAACTCTCTTAGGTGAACGAACGCACAGCAGAGCAGTTTCAAGGTAACGTTTCTCCTGAGTTTTAGACGAAGTTTCCTGCTGTTTAGTACGTATGTCGGCATTGGGCTGGAAATACCGGTTTTGGGATTCTGCACAGAAAGGGTTTGCAAACCGCTGAATCCACACGTGAGTTTAACTCTATCAGTTGAATGCACACATTGACAACCATTCTGTTTGATAGCACCCTTATGGTTTTAGAAGCAGATATTTCTCTGTACAGCCTATGGTCCCATTCACTCGGAAATATCCCAACGCAGCTCCTAGAAGAAACGTGTTTCTGACTCGCTGAATCTCAACATAGATTCAACTCTCTTAGGTGAACGTACGCACAGCAGAGCAGTTTCAAGGAAACGTTTCTCCTGAGTTTTAGACGAAGTTTCTTGCTGTTTAGTACGTATGCCGGCGTTGGGCGGGACATACCGGTTTTGGGATTCTGCACAGAAAGGGTTTGCAAACCGCTGAATCTACACGTGAGTTTAACTCTGTCAGTTGAATGCACACATTGACAACCATTCAGTTAGATAGCTCTGTTTTGGTTTCAGAAGCAGATATTTCTCTGTACAGCCTATGGTCCCATTCACTCGGGAATATCCCAACGCAGCTCCTAGAAGAAACGTGTTTCTGACTCGCTGAATCTCAACATAGATTCAACTCTCTTAGGTGAACGAACGCACAGCAGAGCAGTTTCAAGGAAACGTTTCTCCTGAGTTTTAGACGAAGTTTCCTGCTGTTTAGTACGGATGCCGGCATTGGGCTGGAAATACCGGTTTTGAGATTCTGCACAGAAAGGGTTTGCAAACCGCTGAATCCACACGTGAGTTTAACTCTGTCAGTTGAATGCACACATTGACAACCATTCAGTTAGATAGCTCCGTTTTGGTTTTAGAAGCAGATATTTCTCTGTACAGCCTATGGTCCCATTCACTCGGGAATATCCCAACGCAGCTCCTAGAAGAAACGTGTTTCTGACTCGCTGAATCTCAACATAGATTCAACTCTCTTAGGTGAACGAACGCACAGCAGAGCAGTTTCAAGGAAACGTTTCTCCTGAGTTTTAGACGAAGTTTCCTGCTGTTTAGTACGGATGCCGGCATTGGGTTGGAAATACCGGTTTTGGGATTCTGCACAGAAAGGGTTTGCAAACCGCTGAATCCACACGTGAGTTTAACTCTGTCAGTTGAATGCATACATTGACAACTATCTAGTTAGATAGCTCCGTTTTGGTTTTAGAAGCAGATATTTCTCTGTACAGCCTATGGTCCCATTCACTCGGGAATATCCCAACGCAGCTCCTAGAAGAAACGAGTTTCTGACTCCCTGAATCTCAACATAGATTCAACTCTCTTAGGTGAACGAACGCACAGCAGATCCGTTTCAGTGAAACGTTTCTCCTGAGTTTTAGATGAAGTTTCCTGCTGTTTAGTACCTATGCTGGCATTGAGCTGGAAATACCGGTTTTGGGATTCGGCACAGAATGGGTTTGCAAACCGCTGATACCAAACGTGAGTTTAACTCTGTCAGTTGAATGCACACATTGACAACCATTCAGTTAGATAGCACCCTTTTGGTTTTAGAAGCAGATATTTCTCTGTACAGCCTATGGTCCCATTCACTCGGGAATATCCCAACGCAGCTCCTAGAAGAAACGTGTTTCTGACTCGCTGAATCTCAACATAGATTCAACTATCTTAGGTGAACGAACGCACAGCAGAGCAGTTTCAAGGAAACGTTTCTCCTGAGTTTTAGACGAAGATTCCTGCTGTTTAGTACGGATGCCGGCATTGGGCTGGAAATACCGGTTTTGGGATTCTGCACAGAAAGGGTTTGCAAACCGCTGAATCCACACGTGAGTTTAACTCTGTCAGTTGAATGCACACATTGACAACCATTCAGTTAGATAGCTCCGTTTTGGTATTAGAAGCAGATATTTCTCTGTACAGCCTATGGTCCCATTCACTCGGGAATATCCCAACGCAGCTCCTAGAAGAAACGTGTTTCTGACTCGATGAATCTCAACATAGATTCAACTCTCTAAGGTGAACGAACGCACAGCAGAGCAGTTTCAAGGAAACTTTTCTCCTGAGTGTTAGACTAAGTTTCCTGATTTTAGTACGGATGCCGGCATTGGGTTGGAAATACCGGTTTTGGGATTCTGCACAGAAAGGGTTTGCAAACCGCTGAATCCACACGTGAGTTTAACTCTGTCAGTTGAATGCGCACATTGACAACCATCCAGTTAGAAAGCTCCGTTTTGGTTTTACAAGCAGATATTTCTCTGTACAGCCTATGGTCCCATTCACTCGGGAATATCCCAACGCAGCTCCTAGACGAAACGAGTTTCTGACTCGCTGAATCTCAACATAGATTCATCTCTCTTAGGTGAACGAACGCACAGCAGAGCAGTTTCAAGGTAACGTTTCTCCTGAGTTTTAGACGAAGTTTCCTGCTGTTTAGTACGTATGCCGGCATTGGGCTGGAAATACCGGTTTTGGGATTCTGCACAGAAAGGGTTTGCAAACCGCTGAATCCACACGTGAGTTTAACTCTATCAGTTGAATGCACACATTGACAACCATTCTGTTTGATAGCACCCTTTTGGTTTTAGAAGCAGATATTTCTCTGTACAGCCTATGGTCCCATTCACTCGGGAATATCCCAACGCAGCTCCTAGAAGAAACGTGTTTCTGACTCGCTGAATCTCAACATAGATTCAACTCTCTTAGGTGAACGAACGCACAGCAGAGCAGTTTCAAGGAAACGTTTCTCCTGAGTTTTAGACGAAGTTACCTGCTGTTTAGTACGTATGCCGGCATTGGGCTGGACATACTGGTTTTGGGATTCTGCACAGAAAGGGTTTGCAAACCGCTGAATCCACACGTGAGTTTAACTCTCTCAGTTGAATGCACACATTGACAACCATTCAGTTAGATAGCTCCGTTTTGGTTTTAGAAGCAGATATTTCTCTGTACAGCCTATGGTCCCATTCACTCGGGAATATCCCAACGCAGCTCCTAGAAGAAACGTGTTTCTGACTCGCTGAATCTCAACATAGATTCAACTATCTTAGGTGAACGAACGCACAGCAGAGCAGTTTCAAGGAAACGTTTCTCCTGAGTTTTAGACGAAGTTTCCTGCTGTTTAGTACGGATGCCGGCATTGGGCTGGAAATACCGGTTTTGGGATTCTGCACAGAAAGGGTTTGCAAACCGCTGAATCCACACGTGAGTTTAACTCTGTCAGTTGAATGCACACATTGACAACCATTCAGTTAGATAGCTCCGTTTTGGTATTAGAAGCAGATATTTCTCTGTACAGCCTATGGTCCCATTCACTCGGGAATATCCCAACGCAGCTCCTAGAAGAAACGTGTTTCTGACTCGATGAATCTCAACATAGATTCAACTCTCTTAGGTGAACGAACGCACAGCAGAGCAGTTTCAAGGAAACTTTTCTCCTGAGTGTTAGACTAAGTTTCCTGATTTTAGTACGGATGCCGGCATTGGGTTGGAAATACCGGTTTTGGGATTCTGCACAGAAAGGGTTTGCAAACCGCTGGATCCACACGTGAGTTTAACTCTGTCAGTTGAATGCGCACATTGACAACCATCCAGTTAGATAGCTCCGTTTTGGTTTTACAAGCAGATATTTCTCTGTACAGCCTATGGTCCCATTCACTCGGGAATATCCCAACGCAGCTCCTAGAAGAAACGAGTTTCTGACTCGCTGAATCTCAACATAGATTCAACTCTCTTAGGTGAACGAACGCACAGCAGAGCAGTTTCAAGGTAACGTTTCTCCTGAGTTTTAGACGAAGTTTCCTGCTGTTTAGTACGTATGTCGGCATTGGGCTGGAAATACCGGTTTTGGGATTCTGCACAGAAAGGGTTTGCAAACCGCTGAATCCACACGTGAGTTTAACTCTATCAGTTGAATGCACACATTGACAACCATTCTGTTTGATAGCACCCTTTTGGTTTTAGAAGCAGATATTTCTCTGTACAGCCTATGGTCCCATTCACTCGGAAATATCCCAACGCAGCTCCTAGAAGAAACGTGTTTCTGACTCGCTGAATCTCAACATAGATTCAACTCTCTTAGGTGAACGAACGCACAGCAGAGCAGTTTCAAGGAAACGTTTCTCCTGAGTTTTAGACGAAGTTTCTTGCTGTTTAGTACGTATGCCGGCGTTGGGCGGGACATACCGGTTTTGGGATTCTGCACAGAAAGGGTTTGCAAACCGCTGAATCTACACGTGAGTTTAACTCTGTCAGTTGAATGCACACATTGACAACCATTCAGTTAGATAGCTCTGTTTTGGTTTCAGAAGCAGATATTTCTCTGTACAACCTATGGTCCCATTCACTCGGGAATATCCCAACGCAGCTCCTAGAAGAAACGTGTTTCTGACTCGCTGAATCTCAACATAGATTCAACTCTCTTAGGTGAACGAACGCACAGCAGAGCAGTTTCAAGGAAACGTTTCTCCTGAGTTTTAGACGAAGTTTCCTGCTGTTTAGTACGGATGCCGGCATTGGGCTGGAAATACCGGTTTTGAGATTCTGCACAGAAAGGGTTTGCAAACCGCTGAATCTACACGTGAGTTTAACTCTGTCAGTTGAATGCACACATTGACAACCATTCAGTTAGATAGCTCCGTTTTGGTTTTAGAAGCAGATATTTCTCTGTACAGCCTATGGTCCCATTCACTCGGGAATATCCCAACGCAGCTCCTAGAAGAAACGTGTTTCTGACTCGCTGAATCTCAACATAGATTCAACTCTCTTAGGTGAACGAACGCACAGCAGAGCAGTTTCAAGGAAACGTTTCTCCTGAGTTTTAGACGAAGTTTCCTGCTGTTTAGTACGGATGCCGGCATTGGGTTGGAAATACCGGTTTTGGGATTCTGCACAGAAAGGGTTTGCAAACCGCTGAATCCACACGTGAGTTTAACTCTGTCAGTTGAATGCATACATTGACAACTATCTAGTTAGATAGCTCCGTTTTGGTTTTAGAAGCAGATATTTCTCTGTACAGCCTATGGTCCCATTCACTCGGGAATATCCCAACGCAGCTCCTAGAAGAAACGAGTTTCTGACTCGCTGAATCTCAACATAGATTCAACTCTCTTAGGTGACCGAACGCACAGAAGATCCGTTTCAATGAAACGTTTCTCCTGAGTTTTAGATGAAGTTTCCTGCTGTTTAGTACCTATGCTGGCATTGAGCTGGAAGTACCGGTTTTGGGATTCGGCACAGAATGGGTTTGCAAACCGCTGATACCAAACGTGAGTTTAACTCTGTCAGTTGAATGCACACATTGACAACCATTCAGTTAGATAGCACCCTTTTGGTTTTAGAAGCAGATATTTCTCTGTACAGCCTATGGTCCCATTCACTCGGGAATATCCCAACGCAGCTCCTAGAAGAAACGTGTTTCTGACTCGCTGAATCTCAACATAGATTCAACTATCTTAGGTGAACGAACGCACAGCAGAGCAGTTTCAAGGAAACGTTTCTCCTGAGTTTTAGACGAAGTTTCCTGCTGTTTAGTACGGATGCCGGCATTGGGCTGGAAATACCGGTTTTGGGATTCTGCACAGAAAGGGTTTGCAAACCGCTGAATCCACACGTGAGTTTAACTCTGTCAGTTGAATGCACACATTGACAACCATTCAGTTAGATAGCTCCGTTTTGATATTAGAAGCAGATATTTCTCTGTACAGCCTATGGTCCCATTCACTCGGGAATATCCCAACGCAGCTCCTAGAAGAAACGTGTTTCTGACTCGCTGAATCTCAACATAGATTCAACTCTCTTAGGTGAACGAACGCACAGCAGAGCAGTTTCAAGGAAACTTTTCTCCTGAGTGTTAGACTAAGTTTCCTGATTTTAGTACGGATGCCGGCATTGGGTTGGAAATACCGGTTTTGGGATTCTGCACAGAAAGGGTTTGCAAACCGCTGAATCCACACGTGAGTTTAACTCTGTCAGTTGAATGCACACATTGACAACCATCCAGTTAGATAGCTCCGTTTTGGTTTTACAAGCAGATATTTCTCTGTACAGCCTATGGTCCCATTCACTCGGGAATATCCGAACGCAGCTCCTAGACGAAACGAGTTTCTGACTCGCTGAATCTCAACATAGATTCATCTCTCTTAGGTGAACGAACGCACAGCAGAGCAGTTTCAAGGTAACGTTTCTCCTGAGTTTTAGACGAAGTTTCCTGCTGTTTAGTACGTATGCCGGCATTGGGCTGGAAATACCGGTTTTGGGATTCTGCACAGAAAGGGTTTGCAAACCGCTGAATCCACACGTGAGTTTACCTCTATCAGTTGAATGCACACATTGACAACCATTCTGTTTGATAGCACCCTTTTCGTTTTAGAAGCAGATATTTCTCTGTACAGCCTATGGTCCCATTCACTCGGGAATATCCCAACGCAGCTCCTAGAAGAAACGTGTTTCTGACTCGCTGAATCTCAACATAGATTCAACTCTCTTAGGTGAACGAACGCACAGCAGAGCAGTTTCAAGGAAACGTTTCTCCTGAGTTTTAGACGAAGTTACCTGCTGTTTAGTACGTATGCCGGCATTGGGCTGGACATACCGGTTTTGGGATTCTGCACAGAAAGGGTTTGCAAACCGCTGAATCCACACGTGAGTTTAACTCTCTCAGTTGAATGCACACATTGACAACCATTCAGTTAGATAGCTCCGTTTTGGTTTTAGAAGCAGATATTTCTCTGTACAGCCTATGGTCCCATTCACTCGGGAATATCCCAACGCAGCTCCTAGAAGAAACGTGTTTCTGTCTCGCTGAATCTCAACATAGATTCAACTCTCTTAGGTGAACGAACGCACAGCAGAGCAGTTTCAAGGAAACTTTTCTCCTGAGTTTTAGACGAAGTTTCCTGCTGTTTAGTACGGATGCCGGCATTGGGCTGGAAATACCGGTTTTGAGATTCTGCACAGAAAGGGTTTGCAAACCGCTGAATCCACACGTGAGTTTAACTCTGTCAGTTGAATGCACACATTGACAACCATCCAGTTAGATAGCTCCGTTTTGGTTTTACAAGCAGATATTTCTCTGTACAGCCTATGGTCCCATTCACTCGGGAATATCCCAACGCAGCTCCTAGACGAAACGAGTTTCTGACTCGCTGAATCTCAACATAGATTCAACTCTCTTAGGTGAACGAACGCAGAGCAGAGCCGTTTCAATGAAACGTTTCTCCTGAGTTTTAGATGAAGTTTCCTGCTGTTTAGTACCTATGCTGGCATTGAGCTGGAAGTACCGGTTTTGGGATTCGGCACAGAAAGGGTTTGCAAACCGCTGAATCCACACGTGAGTTTAACTCTGTCAGTTGAATGCGCACATTGACAACCATTCAGTTAGATAGCACCCTTTTGGTTTTAGAAGCAGATATTTCTCTGTACAGCCTATGGTCCCATTCACTCGGGAATATCCCAACGCAGCTCCTAGAAGAAACGTGTTTCTGACTCGCTGAATCTCAACATAGATTCAACTCTCTTAGGTGAACGAACGCACAGCAGAGCAGTTTCAAGGAAACTTTTCTCCTGAGTGTTAGACTAAGTTTCCTGATTTTAGTACGGATGCCGGCATTGGGTTGGAAATACCGGTTTTGGGATTCTGCACAGAAAGGGTTTGCAAACCGCTGAAGCCACACGTGAGTTTAACTCTGTCAGTTGAATGCGCACATTGACAACCATCCAGTTAGATAGCTCCGTTGTGGTTTTACAAGCTGATATTTCTCTGTACAGCCTATGGTCCCATTCACTCGGGAATATCCCAACGCAGCTCCTAGAAGAAACGAGTTTCTGACTCGCTGAATCTCAACATAGATTCAACTCTCTTAGGTGAACGAACGCACAGGAGAGCAGTTTCAAGGAAACGTTTCTCCTGAGTTTTAGACGAAGTTTCTTGCTGTTTACTACGTATGCCGGCGTTGGGCGGGACATACCGGTTTTGGGATTCTGCACAGAAAGGGTTTGCAAACCGCTGAATCCACACGTGAGTTTAACTCTGTCAGTTGAATGCACACATTGACAACCATTCAGTTAGATAGCTCCGTTTTGGTTTTAGAAGCAGATATTTCTCTGTACAGCCTATGGTCCCATTCACTCGGGAATATCCCAACGCAGCTCCTAGAAGAAACGTGTTTCTGACTCGCTGAATCTCAACATAGATTCAACTCTCTTAGGTGAACTAACGCACAGCAGATCAGTTTCAAGGAAACTTTTCTCCTGAGTGTTAGACTAAGTTTCCTGATTTTAGTACGTATGCCGGCATTGGCCTGGAAATACCGGTTTTCGGATTCTGGACAGAACGGGTTTGCAAACCGCTGAATCCACACGTGAGTTTAACTCTGTCAGTTGAATGCACACATTGACAACCATTCAGTTTGATAGCACCCTTTTGGTTTTAGAAGCAGATATTTCTCTGAACAGCCTATGGTCCCATTCACTCGGGAATATTCCAACGCAGCTCCAAGAAGAAACGTGTTTCTGACTCGCTGAATCTCAACATAGATTCAACTCTCTTAGGTGAACGAACGCACAGCAGAGCAGTTTCAAGGAAACGTTTCTCCTGAGTTTTAGACCAAGTTTCCGGGTGTTTATTACGGATGCCGGCATTGGGTTGGAAATACCGGTTTTGGGATTCTGCACAGAAAGGGTTTGCAAACCGCTGAATCCACACGTGAGTTTAACTCTGTCAGTTGAATGCGCACATTGAAAACCATCCAGTTAGATAGCTCCGTTTTGGTTTTAGAAGCAGATATTTCTCTGTACAGCCTATGGTCCCATTCACTCGGGCATATCCCAACGCAGCTTCAAAACAAACGAGTTTCTGACTCGCTGAATCTCAACATAGATTCAACTCTCTTAGGTGAACGAACGCACAGCAGAGCAGTTTCAAGGTAACGTTTCTCCTGAGTTTTAGACGAAGTTTCCTGCTGTTTAGTACGTATGCCGGCATTGGGCTGGAAATACCGGTTTTGGGATTCTGCACAGAAATGGTTTGCAAACCGCTGAATCCACACGTGAGTTTAACTCTATCAGTTGAATGCACACATTGACAACCATTCTGTTTAAAAGCACCCTTTTGGTTTTAGGAGCAGATATTTCTCTGTACAGCCTATGGTCCCATTCACTCGGGAATATCCCCACGCAGCTCCTAGAAGAAACGTGTTTCTGACTCGCTGAATCTCAACATAGATTCAACTCTCTTAGTTGAACGAACGCACAGCAGAGCAGTTTCAAGGAAACGTTTCTCCTGAGTTTTAGACGAAGTTTCCTGCTGTTTAGTACAGATGCCGGCATTGGGCTGGAAATACCGGTTTTGGGATTCTGCACAGAAAGGGTTTGCAAACCGCTGAATCCACACGTGAGTTTAACTCTGTCAGTTGAATGCACACATTGACAACCATTCTGTTAGATAGCACCCTTTTGGTTTTAGGAGCAGATATTTCTCTGTACAGCCTATGGTCCCATTCACTCGGGAATATCCCAACGCAGCTCCTAGAAGAAACGTGTTTCTGACTCGCTGAATCTCAACATAGATTCAACTCTCTTAGGTGAACGAACGCACAGCAGAGCAGTTTCAAGGAAACTTTTCTCCTGAGTGTTAGACTAAGTTTCCTGATTTTAGTACGGATGCCGGCATTGGGTTGGAAATGCCGGTTTTGGGATTCTGCACAGAAAGGGTTTGCAAACCGCTGAATCCACACGTGAGTTTAACTCTGTCAGTTGAATGCGCACATTGACAACCATCCAGTTAGATAGCTCCGTTTTGGTTTTACAAGCAGATATTTCTCTGTACAGCCTATGGTCCCATTAACTCGGGAATATCCCAACGCAGCTCCTAGAAGAAACGAGTTTCTGACTCGCTGAATCTCAACATAGATTCAACTCTCTTAGGTGAACGAACGCACAGGAGAGCAGTTTCAAGGAAACGTTTCTCCTGAGTTTTAGACGAAGTTTCTTGCTGTTTACTACGTATGCCGGCGTTGGGCGGGACATACCGGTTTTGGGATTCTGCACAGAAAGGGTTTGCAAACCGCTGAATCCACACGTGAGTTTAACTCTGTCAGTTGAATGCACACATTGACAACCATTAAGTTAGATAGCTCCGTTTTGGTTTTAGAAGCAGATATTTCTCTGTACAGCCTATGGTCCCATTCACTCGGGAATATCCCAACGCAGCTCCTAGAAGAAACGTGTTTCTGACTCGCTGAATCTCAACATAGATTCAACTCTCTTAGGTGAACTAACGCACAGCAGAACAGTTTCAAGGAAACTTTTCTCCTGAGTGTTAGACTAAGTTTCCTGATTTTAGTACGTATGCCGGCATTGGCCTGGAAATACCGGTTTTCGGATTCTGGACAGAACGGGTTTGCAAACCGCTGAATCCACACGTGAGTTTAACTCTGTCAGTTGAATGCACACATTGACAACCATTCAGTTTGATAGCACCCTTTTGGTTTTAGAAGCAGATATTTCTCTGTACAGCCTATGGTCCCATTCACTCGGGAATATTCCAACGCAGCTCCTAGAAGAAACGTGTTTCTGACTCGCTGAATCTCAACATAGATTCAACTCTCTTAAGTGAACGAACGCACAGCAGAGCAGTTTCAAGGAAACGTTTCTCCTGAGTTTTAGACCAAGTTTCCTGCTGTTTAGTACGGATGCCGGCATTGGGTTGGAAATACCGGTTTTGGGATTCTGCACAGAAAGGGTTTGCAAACCGCTGAATCCACACGTGAGTTTAACTCTGTCAGTTGAATGCGCACATTGAAAACCATCCAGTTAGATAGCTCCGTTTTGGTTTTAGAAGCAGATATTTCTCTGTACAGCCTATGGTCCCATTCACTCGGGCATATCCCAACGCAGCTTCAAAACAAACGAGTTTCTGACTCGCTGAATCTCAACATAGATTCAACTCTCTTAGGTGAACGAACGCACAGCAGAGCAGTTTCAAGGTAACGTTTCTCCTGAGTTTTAGACGAAGTTTCCTGCTGTTTAGTACGTATGCCGGCATTGGGCTGGAAATACCGGTTTTGGGATTCTGCACAGAAAGGGTTTGCAAACCGCTGAATCCACACGTGAGTTTAACTCTGTCAGTTGAATGCACACATTGACAACCATTCAGTTAGATAGCTCCGTTTTGGTTTTACAAGCAGATATTTCTCTGTACAGCCTATGGTCCCGTTCACTCGGGAATATCCCAACGCAGCTCCTAGAAGAAACGTGTTTCTGACTCGCTGAATCTCAACATAGATTCAACTCTCTTAGGTGAACGAACGCACAGCAGAGCAGTTTCAAGGAAACTTTTCTCCTGAGTTTTAGACGAAGTTTCCTGCTGTTTAGTACCTATGCTGGCATTGAGCTGGAAGTACCGGTTTTGGGATTCGGCACAGAAAGGGTTTGCAAACCGCTGAATCCACTCGTGAGTTTAACTCTGTCAGTTGAATGCACACATTGAGAACCATTCAGTTTGATAGCACCCTTTTGGTTTTAGAAGCAGATATTTCTCTGTACAGCCTATGGTCCCATTCACTCGGGAATATCCCAACGCAGCTCCTAGAAGAAACGAGTTTCTGACTCGCTGAATCCCAACATGGATTCAACTCTCTTAGGTGAACGAACGCACAGCAGAGCCGTTTCAATGAGACGTTTCTCCTGAGTTTTAGATGAAGTTTCCTGCTGTTTAGTACCTATGCTGGCATTGAGCTGGAATTACCGGTTTTGGGATTCGGCACAGAAAGGGTTTCCAAACCGCTGATACCAAACGTGAGTTTAACTCTGTCAGTTGAATGCACACATTGACAACCATTCAGTTAGATAGCACCCTTTTGATTTTAGAAGCAGATATTTCTCTGTACAGCCTATGGTCCCATTCACTCGGGAATATCCCAACGCAGCTCCTAGAAGAAACGTGTTTCTGACTCGCTGAATCTCAACATAGATTCAACTCTCTTAGGTGAACGAACGCACAGCAGAGCAGTTTCAAGGAAACGTTTCTCCTGAGTTTTGGACGAAGTTTCCTGCTGTTTAGTACGGATGCCGGCATTGGGCTGGAAATACCGGTTTTGGGATTCTGCACAGAAAGGGTTTGCAAACCGCTGAATCCACACGTGAGTTTAACTCTGTCAGTTGAATGCACACATTGACAACCATTCAGTTAGATAGCTCCGTTTTGGTTTTAGAAGCAGATATTTCTCTGTACAGCCTATGGTCCCGTTCACTCGGGAATATCCCAACGCAGCTCGTAGAAGAAACGTGTTTCTGACTCGCTGAATCTCAACATAGATTCAACTATCTTAGGTGAACGAACGCACAGCAGAGCAGTTTCAAGGAAACGTTTCTCCTGAGTTTTAGACGAAGTTTCCTGCTGTTTAGTACGTATGCCGGCATTGGGCTGGAAATACCGGTTTTGGTATTCTGGACAGAAATGATTTGCAAACCGCTGAATCCACACGTGAGTTTAACTCTGTCAGTTGAATGCACACATTGACAACCATTCTGTTAGATAGCACCCTTTTGGTTTTAGGAGCAGATATTTCTCTGTACAGCCTATGGTCCCATTCACTCGGGAATATCCCAACGCAGCTCCTAGAAGAAACGTGTTTCTGACTCGCTGAATCTCAACATAGATTCAACTATCTTAGGTGAACGAACGCACAGCAGAGCAGTTTCAAGGAAACGTTTCTCCTGAGTTTTAGACGAAGTTTCCTGCTGTTTAGTACGTATGCCGGCATTGGGCTGGAAATACCGGTTTTGGTATTCTGGACAGAAAGGATTTGCAAACCGCTGAATCCACACGTGAGTTTAACTCTGTCAGTTGAATGCACACATTGACAACCATTCTGTTAGATAGCACCCTTTTGGTTTTAGGAGCAGATATTTCTCTGTACAGCCTATGGTCCCATTCACTCGGGAATATCCCAACGCAGCTCCTAGAAGAAACGTGTTTCTGACTCGCTGAATCTCAACATAGATTCAACTATCTTAGGTGAACGAACGCACAGCAGAGCAGTTTCAAGGAAACGTTTCTCCTGAGTTTTAAACGAAGTTTCCTGCTGTTTAGTACGGATGCCGGCATTGGGTTGGAAATACCGGTTTTGGGATTCTGCACAGAAAGGGTTTGCAAACCGCTGAATCCACACGTGAGTTTAACTCTGTCAGTTGAATGCACACATTGACAACCATCCAGTTAGATAGCTCCGTTTTGGTTTTAGAAGCAGATATTTCTCTGTACAGCCTATGGTCCCATTCACTCGGGAATATCCCAACGCAGCTACTAGAAGAAACGAGTTTCTGACTCGCTGAATCCCAACATAGATTCAACTCTCTTAGGTGAACGAACGCACAGCAGAGCCGTTTCAATGAAACGTTTCTCCTGAGTTTTAGATGAAGTTTCCTGCTGTTTAGTACCTATGCTGGCATTGAGCTGGAATTACCGGTTTTGGGATTCGGCACAGAAAGGGTTTGCAAACCGCTGATACCAAACGTGAGTTTAACTCTGCCAGTTGAATGCACACATTGACAACCATTCAGTTAGATAGCACCCTTTTGGTTTTAGAAGCAGATATTTCTCTGTACAGCCTATGGTCCCATTCACTCGGGAATATCCCAACGCAGCTCCTAGAAGAAACGTGTTTCTGACTCGCTGAATCTCAACATAGATTCAACTCTCTTAGGTGAACGAACGCACAGCAGAGCAGTTTCAAGGAAACGTTTCTCCTGAGTTTTGGACGAAGTTTCCTGCTGTTTAGTACGGATGCCGGCATTGGGCTGGAAATACCGGTTTTGGGATTCTGCACAGAAAGGGTTTGCAAACCGCTGAATCCACACGTGAGTTTAACTCTGTCAGTTGAATGCACACATTGACAACCATTCAGTTAGATAGCTCCGTTTTGGTTTTAGAAGCAGATATTTCTCTGTACAGCCTATGGTCCCGTTCACTCGGGAATATCCCAACGCAGCTCGTAGAAGAAACGTGTTTCTGACTCGCTGAATCTCAACATAGATTCAACTATCTTAGGTGAACGAACGCACAGCAGAGCAGTTTCAAGGAAACGTTTCTCCTGAGTTTTAGACGAAGTTTCCTGCTGTTTAGTACGTATGCCGGCATTGGGCTGAAAATACCGGTTTTGGTATTCTGGACAGAAATGATTTGCAAACCGCTGAATCCACACGTGAGTTTAACTCTGTCAGTTGAATGCACACATTGACAACCATTCTGTTAGATAGCACCCTTTTGGTTTTAGGAGCAGATATTTCTCTGTACAGCCTATGGTCCCATTCACTCGGGAATATCCCAACGCAGCTCCTAGAAGAAACGTGTTTCTGACTCGCTGAATCTCAACATAGATTCAACTATCTTAGGTGAACGAACGCACAGCAGAGCAGTTTCAAGGAAACGTTTCTCCTGAGTTTTAGACGAAGTTTCCTGCTGTTTAGTACGTATGCCGGCATTGGGCTGGAAATACCGGTTTTGGTATTCTGGACAGAAAGGATTTGCAAACCGCTGAATCCACACGTGAGTTTAACTCTGTCAGTTGAATGCACACATTGACAACCATTCTGTTAGATAGCTCCCTTTTGGTTTTAGGAGCAGATATTTCTCCGTACAGCCTATGGTCCCATTCACTCGGGAATATCCCA
The DNA here is from genome assembly GCF_030222135.1 of Aotus nancymaae. NCBI lineage: Eukaryota > Metazoa > Chordata > Mammalia > Primates > Aotidae > Aotus > Aotus nancymaae. Next base: position 260,406 of record NW_026988673.1, read on the forward strand.
ACGCAGCTCCTAGAAGAAACGTGTTTCTGACTCGCTGAATCTCAACATAGATTCAACTGTCTTAGGTGAACAAACGCACAGCAGAGCAGTTTCAACGAAACGTTTCTCCTCAGTTTTAGACGAAGTTTCCTGCTGTTTAGTACGTATGCCGGCATTGGGCTGGAAATACCGGATTTGGTATTCTGGACAGAAAGGATTTGCAAACCGCTGAATCCACACGTGAGTTTAACTCTGTCAGTTGAATGCACACATTGACAACCATTCTGTTAGATAGCACCCTTTTGGTTTTAGGAGCAGACATTTCTCTGTACAGCCTATGGTCCCATTCACTCGGGAATATCCCAACGCAGCTCCTAGAAGAAACGTGTTTCTGACTCGCTGAATCTCAACATAGATTCAACTATCTTAGGTGAACGAACGCACAGCAGAGCAGTTTCAAGGAAACGTTTCTCCTGAGTTTTAGACGAAGTTTCCTGCTGTTTAGTACGTATGCCGGCATTGGGCTGGAAATACCGGTTTTGGTATTCTGGACAAAAAGGATTTGCAAACCGCTGAATCCACACGTGAGTTTAACTCTGTCAGTTGAATGCACACATTGACAACCATTCTGTTAGATAGCACCCTTTTGGTTTTAGGAGCAGATATTTCTCTGTACAGCCTATGGTCCCATTCACTCGGGAATATCCCAACGCAGCTCCTAGAAGAAACGTGTTTCTGACTCGCTGAATCTCAACATAGATTCAACTCTCTTAGGTGAACGAACGTACAGCAGAGCAGTTTCAAGGAAACGTTTCTCCTGAGTTTTAGACGAAGTTTCCTGCTGTTTAGTACGGATGCTGGCATTGGACTGGAAATTCCGGTTTTGGGATTCTGCACAGAAAGGGATTGCAAACCGCTGAATCCACACGTGAGTTTAACTCTGTCAGTTGAATGCACACATTGACACCATTCAGTTAGATAGCTCCGTTTTGGTTTTAGAAGCAGATATTTCTCTGTACAGCCTATGGTCCCATTCACTCGGGAATATCCCAACGCAGCTCCTTGAAGAAACGTGTTTCTGACTCGCTGAATCTCAACATAGATTCAACTCTCTTAGGTGAACGAACGCACATCAGAGCAGTTTCAAGGAAACGTTTCTCCTGAGTTTTAGACGAAATTTCCTGCTGATTAGTACGGATGCCGGCATTTGGTTCGAAATACCGGTTTTGGGATTCTGCACAGAAAGGGTTTGCAAACCGCTGAATCCACACGTGAGTTTAACTCTGTCAGTTGAATGCACACATTGACAACCATTCAGTTTGATAGCACCCTTTTGGTTTTAGAAGCAGATATTTCTCTGTACAGCCTATGGTCCCATTCACTCGGGAATATTCCAACGCAGCTCCTAGAAGAAACGTGTTTCTGACTCGCTGAATCTCAACATAGATTCAACTCTGTTAGGTGAACGAACGCACAGCAGAGCAGTTTCAAGGAAACGTTTCTCCTGAGTTTTAGACCAAGTTTCCTGCTGTTTATTACGGATGCCGGCATTGGGTTGGAAATACCGGTTTTGGGATTCTGCACAGAAAGGGTTTGCAAACCGCTGAATCCACACGTGAGTTTAACTCTGTCAGTTGAATGCACACATTGACCACCATCCAGTTAGATAGCTCCGTTTTGGTTTTAGAAGCAGATATTTCTCTGTACAGCCTATGGTCCCATTCACTCGGGAATATCCCAACGCAGCTACTAGAAGAAACGAGTTTCTGACTCGCTGAATCCCAACATAGATTCAACTCTCTTAGGTGAACGAACGCACAGCAGAGCCGTTTCAATGAAACGTTTCTCCTGAGTTTTAGATGAAGTTTCCTGCTGTTTAGTACCTATGCTGGCATTGAGCTGGAATTACCGGTTTTGGGATTCGGCACAGAAAGGGTTTGCAAACCGCTGATACCAAACGTGAGTTTAACTCTGCCAGTTGAATGCACACATTGACAACCATTCAGTTAGATAGCACCCTTTTGGTTTTAGAAGCAGATATTTCTCTGTACAGCCTATGGTCCCATTCACTCGGGAATATCCCAACGCAGCTCCTAGAAGAAACGTGTTTCTGACTCGCTGAATCTCAACATAGATTCAACTCTCTTAGGTGAACGAACGCACAGCAGAGCAGTTTCAAGGAAACGTTTCTCCTGAGTTTTGGACGAAGTTTCATGCTGTTTAGTACGGATGCCGGCATTGGGCTGGAAATACCGGTTTTGGGATTCTGCACAGAAAGGGTTTGCAAACCGCTGAATCCACACGTGAGTTTAACTCTGTCAGTTGAATGCACACATTGACAACCATTCAGTTAGATAGCTCCGTTTTGGTTTTAGAAGCAGATATTTCTCTGTACAGCCTATGGTCCCGTTCACTCGGGAATATCCCAACGCAGCTCGTAGAAGAAACGTGTTTCTGACTCGCTGAATCTCAACATAGATTCAACTATCTTAGGTGAACGAACGCACAGCAGAGCAGTTTCAAGGAAACGTTTCTCCTGAGTTTTAGACGAAGTTTCCTGCTGTTTAGTACGTATGCCGGCATTGGGCTGAAAATACCGGTTTTGGTATTCTGGACAGAAATGATTTGCAAACCGCTGAATCCACACGTGAGTTTAACTCTGTCAGTTGAATGCACACATTGACAACCATTCTGTTAGATAGCACCCTTTTGGTTTTAGGAGCAGATATTTCTCTGTACAGCCTATGGTCCCATTCACTCGGGAATATCCCAACGCAGCTCCTAGAAGAAACGTGTTTCTGACTCGCTGAATCTCAACATAGATTCAACTATCTTAGGTGAACGAACGCACAGCAGAGCAGTTTCAAGGAAACGTTTCTCCTGAGTTTTAGACGAAGTTTCCTGCTGTTTAGTACGTATGCCGGCATTGGGCTGGAAATACCGGTTTTGGTATTCTGGACAGAAAGGATTTGCAAACCGCTGAATCCACACGTGAGTTTAACTCTGTCAGTTGAATGCACACATTGACAACCATTCTGTTAGATAGCTCCCTTTTGGTTTTAGGAGCAGATATTTCTCCGTACAGCCTATGGTCCCATTCACTCGGGAATATCCCAACGCAGCTCCTAGAAGAAACGTGTTTCTGACTCGCTGAATCTCAACATAGATTCAACTATCTTAGGTGAACAAACGCACAGCAGAGCAGTTTCAACGAAACGTTTCTCCTCAGTTTTAGACGAAGTTTCCTGCTGTTTAGTACGTATGCCGGCATTGGGCTGGAAATACCGGTTTTGGTATTCTGGACAGAAAGGATTTGCAAACCGCTGAATCCACACGTGAGTTTAACTCTGTCAGTTGAATGCACACATTGACAACCATTCTGTTAGATAGCACCCTTTTGGTTTTAGGAGCAGATATTTCTCTGTACAGCCTATGGTCCCATTCACTCGGGAATATCCCAACGCAGCTCCTAGAAGAAACGTGTTTCTGACTCGCTGAATCTCAACATAGATTCAACTATCTTAGGTGAACGAACGCACAGCAGAGCAGTTTCAAGGAAACGTTTCTCCTGAGTTTTAGACGAAGTTTCCTGCTGTTTAGTACGTATGCCGGCATTGGGCTGGAAATACCGGTTTTGGTATTCTGGACAAAAAGGATTTGCAAACCGCTGAATCCACACGTGAGTTTAACTCTGTCAGTTGAATGCACACATTGACAACCATTCTGTTAGATAGCACCCTTTTGGTTTTAGGAGCAGATATTTCTCTGTACAGCCTATGGTCCCATTCACTCGGGAATATCCCAACGCAGCTCCTAGAAGAAACGTGTTTCTGACTCGCTGAATCTCAACATAGATTCAACTCTCTTAGGTGAACGAACGTACAGCAGAGCAGTTTCAAGGAAACGTTTCTCCTGAGTTTTAGACGAAGTTTCCTGCTGTTTAGTACGGATGCTGGCATTGGACTGGAAATTCCGGTTTTGGGATTCTGCACAGAAAGGGATTGCAAACCGCTGAATCCACACGTGAGTTTAACTCTGTCAGTTGAATGCACACATTGACACCATTCAGTTAGATAGCTCCGTTTTGGTTTTAGAAGCAGATATTTCTCTGTACAGCCTATGGTCCCATTCACTCGGGAATATCCCAACGCAGCTCCTTGAAGAAACGTGTTTCTGACTCGCTGAATCTCAACATAGATTCAACTCTCTTAGGTGAACGAACGCACATCAGAGCAGTTTCAAGGAAACGTTTCTCCTGAGTTTTAGACGAAATTTCCTGCTGATTAGTACGGATGCCGGCATTTGGTTCGAAATACCGGTTTTGGGATTCTGCACAGAAAGGGTTTGCAAACCGCTGAATCCACACGTGAGTTTAACTCTGTCAGTTGAATGCACACATTGACAACCATTCAGTTTGATAGCACCCTTTTGGTTTTAGAAGCAGATATTTCTCTGTACAGCCTATGGTCCCATTCACTCGGGAATATTCCAACGCAGCTCCTAGAAGAAACGTGTTTCTGACTCGCTGAATCTCAACATAGATTCAACTCTGTTAGGTGAACGAACGCACAGCAGAGCAGTTTCAAGGAAACGTTTCTCCTGAGTTTTAGACCAAGTTTCCTGCTGTTTATTACGGATGCCGGCATTGGGTTGGAAATACCGGTTTTGGGATTCTGCACAGAAAGGGTTTGCAAACCGCTGAATCCACACGTGAGTTTAACTCTGTCAGTTGAATGCACACATTGACCACCATCCAGTTAGATAGCTCCGTTTTGGTTTTAGAAGCAGATATTTCTCTGTACAGCCTATGGTCCCATTCACTCGGGCATATCCCAATGCAGCTTCAAAACAAACGAGTTTCTGACTCGCTGAATCTCAACATAGATTCAACTCTCTTAGGTGAACGAACGCACAGCAGAGCAGTTTCAAGGTAACGTTTCTCCTGAGTTTTAGACGAAGTTTCCTGCTGTTTAGTACGTATGCCGGCATTGGGCTGGAAATACCGGTTTTGGGATTCTGCACAGAAAGGGTTTGCAAACCGCTGAATCCACACGTGAGTTTAACTCTGTCAGTTGAATGCACACGTTGACAACCATTCAGTTAGATAGCTCCGTTTTGGTTTTACAAGCAGATATTTCTCTGTACAGCCTATGGTCCCATTCACTCGGGAATATCCCAATGCAGCTCCTAGAAGAAACGTGTTTCTGACTCGCTGAATCTCAACATAGATTCAACTCTCTTAGGTGAACGAACGCACAGCAGAGCAGTTTCAAGGAAACGTTTCTCCTGAGTTTTAGACGAAGTTTCCTGCTGTTTAGTACCTATGCTGGCATTGAGCTGGAAGTACCGGTTTTGGGATTCGGCACAGAAAGGGTTTGCAAACCGCTGAATCCACTCGTGAGTTTAACTCTGTCAGTTGAATGCACACATTGACACCATTCAGTTAGATAGCTCCGTTTTGGTTTTAGAAGCAGATATTTCTCTGTACAGCCTATGGTCCCATTCACTCGGGAATATCCCAACGCAGCTCCTAGAAGAAACGTGTTTCTGACTCGCTGAATCTCAACATAGATTCAACTATCTTAGGTGAACGAACGCACAGCAGAGCAGTTTCAAGGAAACGTTTCTCCTGAGTTTTAAACGAAGTTTCCTGCTGTTTAGTACGGATGCCGGCATTGTGTTGGAAATACCGGTTTTGGGATTCTGCACAGAAAGGGTTTGCAAACCGCTGAATCCACACGTGAGTTTAACTCTGTCAGTTGAATGCACACATTGACAACCATCCAGTTAGATAGCTCCGTTTTGGTTTTAGAAGCAGATATTTCTCTGTACAGCCTATGGTCCCATTCACTCGGGAATATCCCAACGCAGCTCCTAGAAGAAACGAGTTTCTGACTCGCTGAATCCCAACATGGATTCAACTCTCTTAGGTGAAACGAACGCACAGCAGAGCCGTTTCAATGAGACGTTTCTCCTGAGTTTTAGATGAAGTTTCCTGCTGTTTAGTACCTATGCTGGCATTGAGCTGGAATTACCGGTTTTGGGATTCGGCACAGAAAGGGTTTCCAAACCGCTGATACCAAACGTGAGTTTAACTCTGTCAGTTGAATGCACACATTGACAACCATTCAGTTAGATAGCACCCTTTTGGTTTTAGAAGCAGATATTTCTCTGTACAGCCTATGGTCCCATTCACTCGGGAATATCCCAACGCAGCTCCTAGAAGAAACGTGTTTCGGACTCGCTGAATCTCAACATAGATTCAACTCTCTTAGGTGAACGAACGCACAGCAGAGCAGTTTCAAGGAAACGTTTCTCCTGAGTTTTGGACGAAGTTTCCTGCTGTTTAGTACGGATGCCGGCATTGGGCTGGAAATACCGGTTTTGGGATTCTGCACAGAAAGGGTTTGCAAACCGCTGAATCCACACGTGAGTTTAACTCTGTCAGTTGAATGCACACATTGACAACCATTCAGTTAGATAGCTCCGTTTTGGTTTTAGAAGCAGATATTTCTCTGTACAGCCTATGGTCCCGTTCACTCGGGAATATCCCAACGCAGCTCGTAGAAGAAACGTGTTTCTGACTCGCTGAATCTCAACATAGATTCAACTATCTTAGGTGAACGAACGCACAGCAGAGCAGTTTCAAGGAAACGTTTCTCCTGAGTTTTAGACGAAGTTTCCTGCTGTTTAGTACGTATGCCGGCATTGGGCTGGAAATACCGGTTTTGGTATTCTGGACAGAAATGATTTGCAAACCGCTGAATCCACACGTGAGTTTAACTCTGTCAGTTGAATGCACACATTGACAACCATTCTGTTAGATAGCACCCTTTTGGTTTTAGGAGCAGATATTTCTCTGTACAGCCTATGGTCCCATTCACTCGGGAATATCCCAACGCAGCTCCTAGAAGAAACGTGTTTCTGACTCGCTGAATCTCAACATAGATTCAACTATCTTAGGTGAACGAACGCACAGCAGAGCAGTTTCAAGGAAACGTTTCTCCTGAGTTTTAGACGAAGTTTCCTGCTGTTTAGTACGTATGCCGGCATTGGGCTGGAAATACCGGTTTTGGTATTCTGGACAGAAAGGATTTGCAAACCGCTGAATCCACACGTGAGTTTAACTCTGTCAGTTGAATGCACACATTGACAACCATTCTGTTAGATAGCACCCTTTTGGTTTTAGGAGCAGATATTTCTCTGTACAGCCTATGGTCCCATTCACTCGGGAATATCCCAACGCAGCTCCTAGAAGAAACGTGTTTCTGACTCGCTGAATCTCAACATAGATTCAACTATCTTAGGTGAACGAACGCACAGCAGAGCAGTTTCAAGGAAACGTTTCTCCTGAGTTTTAAACGAAGTTTCCTGCTGTTTAGTACGGATGCCGGCATTGGGTTGGAAATACCGGTTTTGGGATTCTGCACAGAAAGGGTTTGCAAACCGCTGAATCCACACGTGAGTTTAACTCTGTCAGTTGAATGCACACATTGACAACCATCCAGTTAGATAGCTCCGTTTTGGTTTTAGAAGCAGATATTTCTCTGTACAGCCTATGGTCCCATTCACTCGGGAATATCCCAACGCAGCTACTAGAAGAAACGAGTTTCTGACTCGCTGAATCCCAACATAGATTCAACTCTCTTAGGTGAACGAACGCACAGCAGAGCCGTTTCAATGAAACGTTTCTCCTGAGTTTTAGATGAAGTTTCCTGCTGTTTAGTACCTATGCTGGCATTGAACTGGAATTACCGGTTTTGGGATTCGGCACAGAAAGGGTTTGCAAACCGCTGATACCAAACGTGAGTTTAACTCTGCCAGTTGAATGCACACATTGACAACCATTCAGTTAGATAGCACCCTTTTGGTTTTAGAAGCAGATATTTCTCTGTACAGCCTATGGTCCCATTCACTCGGGAATATCCCAACGCAGCTCCTAGAAGAAACGTGTTTCTGACTCGCTGAATCTCAACATAGATTCAACTCTCTTAGGTGAACGAACGCACAGCAGAGCAGTTTCAAGGAAACGTTTCTCCTGAGTTTTGGACGAAGTTTCCTGCTGTTTAGTACGGATGCCGGCATTGGGCTGGAAATACCGGTTTTGGGATTCTGCACAGAAAGGGTTTGCAAACCGCTGAATCCACACGTGAGTTTAACTCTGTCAGTTGAATGCACACATTGACAACCATTCAGTTAGATAGCTCCGTTTTGGTTTTAGAAGCAGATATTTCTCTGTACAGCCTATGGTCCCGTTCACTCGGGAATATCCCAACGCAGCTCGTAGAAGAAACGTGTTTCTGACTCGCTGAATCTCAACATAGATTCAACTATCTTAGGTGAACGAACGCACAACAGAGCAGTTTCAAGGAAACGTTTCTCCTGAGTTTTAGACGAAGTTTCCTGCTGTTTAGTACGTATGCCGGCATTGGGCTGAAAATACCGGTTTTGGTATTCTGGACAGAAATGATTTGCAAACCGCTGAATCCACACGTGAGTTTAACTCTGTCAGTTGAATGCACACATTGACAACCATTCTGTTAGATAGCACCCTTTTGGTTTTAGGAGCAGATATTTCTCTGTACAGCCTATGGTCCCATTCACTCGGGAATATCCCAACGCAGCTCCTAGAAGAAACGTGTTTCTGACTCGCTGAATCTCAACATAGATTCAACTATCTTAGGTGAACGAACGCACAGCAGAGCAGTTTCAAGGAAACGTTTCTCCTGAGTTTTAGACGAAGTTTCCTGCTGTTTAGTACGTATGCCGGCATTGGGCTGGAAATACCGGTTTTGGTATTCTGGACAGAAAGGATTTGCAAACCGCTGAATCCACACGTGAGTTTAACTCTGTCAGTTGAATGCACACATTGACAACCATTCTGTTAGATAGCTCCCTTTTGGTTTTAGGAGCAGATATTTCTCCGTACAGCCTATGGTCCCATTCACTCGGGAATATCCCAACGCAGCTCCTAGAAGAAACGTGTTTCTGACTCGCTGAATCTCAACATAGATTCAACTATCTTAGGTGAACAAACGCACAGCAGAGCAGTTTCAACGAAACGTTTCTCCTCAGTTTTAGACGAAGTTTCCTGCTGTTTAGTACGTATGCCGGCATTGGGCTGGAAATACCGGATTTGGTATTCTGGACAGAAAGGATTTGCAAACCGCTGAATCCACACGTGAGTTTAACTCTGTCAGTTGAATGCACACATTGACAACCATTCTGTTAGATAGCACCCTTTTGGTTTTAGGAGCAGATATTTCTCTGTACAGCCTATGGTCCCATTCACTCGGGAATATCCCAACGCAGCTCCTAGAAGAAACGTGTTTCTGACTCGCTGAATCTCAACATAGATTCAGCTATCTTAGGTGAACGAACGCACAGCAGAGCAGTTTCAAGGAAACGTTTCTCCTGAGTTTTAGACGAAGTTTCCTGCTGTTTAGTACGTATGCCGGCATTGGGCTGGAAATACCGGTTTTGGTATTCTGGACAAAAAGGATTTGCAAACCGCTGAATCCACACGTGAGTTTAACTCTGTCAGTTGAATGCACACATTGACAACCATTCTGTTAGATAGCACCCTTTTGGTTTTAGGAGCAGATATTTCTCTGTACAGCCTATGGTCCCATTCACTCGGGAATATCCCAACGCAGCTCCTAGAAGAAACGTGTTTCTGACTCGCTGAATCTCAACATAGATTCAACTCTCTTAGGTGAACGAACGCACAGCAGAGCAGTTTCAAGGAAACGTTTCTCCTGAGTTTTAGACGAAGTTTCCTGCTGTTTAGTACGTATGCCGGCATTGGGCTGGAAATACCGGTTTTGGGATTCTGCACAGAAAGGGTTTCCAAACCGCTGAATCAACACGTGAGTTTAACTCTGTCAGTTGAATGCACACATTGACAACCATTCAGTTAGATAGCACCCTTTTGGTTTTAGGAGCAGATATTTCTCTGTACAGCCTATGGTCCCATTCACTCGGGATTATTCCAACGGAGCTCCTAGAAGAAACGTCTTTCTGACTCGCTGAATCTCAACATAGATTCAACTCTCTTAGGTGAACGAACGCACAGCAGAGCAGTTTCAAGGAAACGTTTCTCCTGAGTTTCAGACCAAGTTTCCTGCTGTTTAGTACGGATGCCGACATTGGGTTGGAAATACCGGTTTTGGGATTCTGCACAGAAAGGTTTTGCAAACCGCTGAATCCACACGTGAGTTTAACTCTGTCAGTTGAATGCACACATTGACAACCATCCAGTTAGATAGCTCCGTTTTGGTTTTAGAAGCAGATATTTCTCTGTACAGCCTATGTTCCCATTCACTCGGGAATATCCCAACGCAGCTCCTAGAAGAAACGAGTTTCTGTCTCGCTGAATCCCAACATAGATTCAACTCTCTTAGGTGAAAGAACGCACAGCAGAGCCGTTTCAATGAAACGTTTCTCCTGAGTTTTAGATGAAGTTTCCTGGTGTTTAGGACCTATGCTGGCATTGAGCTGGAATTACCGGTTTTGGGATTCGGCACAGAAAGGGTTTCCAAACCGCTGAATCAACACGTGAGTTTAACTCTGTCAGTTGAATGCACACATTGACAACCATTCAGTTAGATAGCACCCGTTTGGTTTTAGAAGCAGATATTTCTCTGTACAGCCTATGGTCCCATTCACTCGGGAATATCCCAACGCAGCTCCTAGAAGAAACGTGTTTCTGACTCGCTGAATCTCAACATAGATTCAACTATCTTAGGTGAACGAACGCACAGCAGAGCAGTTTCAAGGAAACGTTTCTTCTGAGTTTTAGACGAAGTTTCCTGCTGTTTAGTACGGATGCCGGCATTGGGCTGGAAATACCGGTTTTGGGATTCTGCACAGAAAGGGTTTGCAAACCGCTGAATCCACACGTGAGTTTAACTCTGTCAGTTGAATGCACACATTGACAACCATTCAGTTTGATAGCACCCTTTTGGTTTTAGAAGCAGATATTTCTCTGTACAGCCTATGGTCCCATTCACTCGGGAATATCCCAACGCAGCTCCTAGAAGAAACGTGTTTCTGACTCGCTGAATCTCAACATAGATTCAACTCTCTTAGGTGAACGAACGCACAGCAGAGCAGTTTCAAGGAAACGTTTCTCCTGAGTTTTAGACGAAGTTTCCTGCTGTTTAGTACGTATGCCGGCATTGGGCTGTACATACCGGTTTTGAGATTCTGCATAGAAAGGGTTTGCAAACCGCTGAATCCACAAGTGAGTTTAACTCTCTCAGTTGAATGCACACGTTGACATCCATTCAGTTAGATAGCTCCGTTTTGGTTTTAGAAGCAGATATTTCTCTGTACAGCCTATGGTCCCATTCACTCGGGAATATCCCAACGCAGCTCCTAGAAGAAACGTGTTTCTGACTCGCTGAATCTCAACATAGATTCAACTCTCTTAGGTGAACGAACGCACAGCAGAGCAGTTTCAAGGAAACGTTTCTCCTGAGTTTCAGACCAAGTTTCCTGCTGTTTAGTACGGATGCCGACATTGGGTTGGAAATACCGGTTTTGGGATTCTGCACAGAAAGGGTTTGCAAACCGCTGAATCCACACGTGAGTTTAACTCTGTCAGTTGAATGCACACATTGACAACCATCCAGTTAGATAGCTCCGTTTTGGTTTTAGAAGCAGATATTTCTCTGTACAGCCTATGGTCCCATTCACTCGGGAATATCCCAACGCAGCTCCTAGAAGAAACGAGTTTCTGACTCGCTGCTTCCCAACATAGATTCAACTCTCTTAGGTGAACGAACGCACAGCAGAGCCGTTTCAATGAAACGTTTCTCCTGAGTTTTAGACGAAGTTTCCTGCTGTTTAGTACGTATGCCGGAATTGGGCGTGACATACCGGTTTTGCGATTCTGCACAGAAAGGGTTTGCAAACCGCTGAATCCACACGTGAGTTTAACTCTGTCAGTTGAATGCACACATTGACAACCATCCAGTTACGTAGCTCCGTTTTGGTTTTAGAAGCAGATATTTCTCTGTACAGCCTATGGTCCCATTCACTCGGGAATATCCCAACGCAGCCCCTAGAAGAAACGAGTTTCTGACTCGCTGAATCTCAACATAGATTCAACTCTCTTAGGTGAACGAACGCACAGCAGAGCCGTTTCAATGAAACGTTTCTCCTGAGTTTTAGATGAAGTTTCCTGCTGTTTAGTACGTATGCCGGCATTGGGCTGGAAATACCGGTTTTGGTATTCTGGACAGAAAGGGTTTGCAAACCGCTGAATCCACATGTGAGTTTAATTCTGTCAGTTGAATGCACACATTGACAACCATTCTGTTAGATAGCACCCTTTTGGTTTTAGGAGCAGATATTTCTCTGTACAGCCTATGGTCCCATTCACTCGGGAATATCCCAACGCAGCTCCTAGAAGAAACGAGTTTCTGACTCGCTGAATCTCGACATAGATTCACCTCTCTTAGGTGAACGAACGCACAGCAGAGCAGTTTCAAGGAAACGTTTCTCCTGAGTTCTAGACGAAGTTTCCTGCTGTTTAGTACGGATGCCGGCATTGGGCTGGAAATACCGGTTTTGGGATTCTGCACAGAAATGGTTTGCAAACCGCTGAATCCACACGTGAGTTTAACTCTGTCAGTTGAATGCTCACATTGACAACCATTCAGTTTGATAGCACCCTTTTGGTTTTAGAAGCAGATATTTCTCTGTACAGCCTATGGTCCCATTCACTCGGGAATATTCCAACGCAGCTCCTAGAAGAAACGTGTTTCTGACTCGCTGAATCTCAACATAGATTCAACTCTCTTAGGTGAACGAACGCACAGCAGAGCAGTTTCAAGGAAACGTTTCTCCTGAGTTTTAGACGAAGTTTCCTGCTGTTTAGTACGTATGCCGGCATTTGGTTCGAAATACCGGTTTTGGGATTCTGCACAGAGAGGGTTTGCAAACCGCTGAATCCACACGTGAGTTTAACTCTGTCAGTTGAATGCACACATTGACAACCATTCAGTTTGATAGCACCCTTTTGGTTTTAGAAGCAGATATTTCTCTGTACAGCCTATGGTCCCATTCACTCGGGAATATCCCAACGCAGCTCCTAGAAGAAACGTGTTGCAGACTCGCTGAATCTCAACATAGATTCAACTCTCTTAGGTGAACGAACGCACAGCAGAGCAGTTTCAAGGAAACGTTTCTCCTGAGTTTTAGACGAAGTTTCCTGCTGTTTAGTACGGATGCCGGCATTGGGCTGGAAATACCGGTTTTGGGATTCTGCACAGAAAGGGTTTCCAAACCGCTGAATCCACACGTGAGTTTAACTCTCTCAGTTGAATGCACACATTGACAACCATTCAGTTAGATACCTCCGTTTTGGTTTTAGAAGCAGATATTTCTCTGTACAGCCTATGGTCCCATTCACTCGGGGATATCCCAACGCAGCTCCTAGAAGAAACGTGTTTCTGACTCGCTGAATCTCAACATAGATTCAACTCTCTTAGGTGAACGAACGCACAGCAGAGCAGTTTCAAGGAAACGTTTCTCCTGAGTTTCAGACCACGTTTCCTGCTGTTTAGTACGGATGCCGGCATTGGGTTGGAAATACCGGATTTGGGATTCTGCACAGAAAGGGTTTGCAAACCGCTGAATCCACACGTGAGTTTCTGTCAGTTGAATGCACACATTGACAACCATCCAGTTAGATAGCTCCGTTTTGGTTTTAGAAGCAGATATTTCTCTGTACAGCCTATGGTCCCATTCACTCGGGAATATCCCAACGCAGCTCCTAGAAGAAAAGTGTTTCTGACTCGCTGAATCTCAACATAGATTCAACTCTCTTAGGTGAACGAACTCACAGCAGAGCAGTTTCAAGGAAACGTTTCTCCTGAGTTTTAGACGAAGTTTCCTGCTGTTTAGTACGGATGCCGGCATTGGGCTGGAAATACCGGTTTTGGGATTCTGCACAGAAAGGGTTTACAAACCGCTGAATCCACACGTGAGTTTACCTCTGTCAGTTGAATGCACACATTGACAACCATTCAGTTAGATAGCTCCGTTTTGGTTTTAGAAGCAGATATTTCTCTGTACAGCCTATGGTCCCGTTCACTCGGGAATATCCCAACGCAGCTCCTAGAAGAAACGTGTTTCTGACTCGCTGAATCTCAACATAGATTCAACTCTCTTAGGTGAACGAACGCACAGCAGAGCAGTTTCAAGGAAACGTTTCTCCTGAGTTTTAGACGAAGTTTCCTGCTGTTTAGTACGTATGCCGGCATTGCGCTGGACATACCGGTTTTGGGATTCTGCACAGAAAGGGTTTGCAAACCGCTGAATCCACACGTGAATTTAACTCTCTCAGTTGAATGCACACATTGACAACCATTCAGTTAGATAGCTCCGTTTTGGTTTTAGAAGCAGATATTTCTCTGTACAGCCTATGGTCCCATTCACTCGGGAATATCCCAACGCAGCTCCTAGAAGAAACGTGTTTCTGACTCGCTGAATCTCAACATAGATTCAACTCTCTTAGGTGAACGAACGCACAGCAGAGCAGTTTCAAGGAAACGTTTCTCCTGAGTTTCAGACCAGTTTCCTGCTGTTTAGTACGTATGCCGGCAATGGGCTGGAAATACCGGTTTTGGGATTCTGCACAGAAAGGGTTTGCAAACCGCTGAATCCACACGTGAGTTTAACTCTATCAGTTGAATGCACACATTGACAACCATTCAGTTTGATAGCACCCTTTTGGTTTTAGAAGCAGATATTTCTCTGTACAGCCTATGGTCCCATTCACTCGGGAATATCCCAACGCAGCTCCTAGAAGAAACGTGTTTCTGACTCGCTGAATCTCAACATAGATTCAAATCGCTTAGGTGAACGAACGCACAGCAGAGCAGTTTCAAGGAAACGTTTCTCCTGAGTTTTAGACGAAGTTTCTTGCTGTTTAGTACGTATGCCGGCATTGGGCGGGACATACTGGTTTTGCTATTCTGCACAGAAAGGGTTTGCAAACCGCTGAATCCACACGTGAGTTTAACTCTGTCAGTTGAATGCACACATTGACAACCATCCAGTTACTTAGCTCCGTTTTGGTTTTAGAAGCAGATATTTCTCTGTACAGCCTATGGTCCCATTCACTCGGGAATATCCCAACGCAGCTCCTAGAAGAAACGAGTTTCTGACTCGCTGAATCTCAACATAGATTCAACTCTCTTAGGTGAACGAACGCACAGCAGAGCCGTTTCAATGAAACGTTTCTCCTGAGTTTTAGATGAAGTTTCCTGCTGTTTAGTACCTATGCTGGCATTGAGCTGGAAGTACCGGTTTTGGGATTCGGCACAGAAAGGGTTTGCAAACCGCTGATACCAAACGTGAGTTTAACTCTGTCAGTTGAATGCTCACAATGACAACCATTCAGTTAGATAGTACCCTTTTAGTTTTAGAAGCAGATATTTCTCTGTACAGCCTATGGTCCCATTCACTCGGGAATATCCCAACGCAGCTCCTAGAAGAAACGTGTTTCTGACTCGCTGAATTTCAAAATAGATTCAACTCTCTTAGGTGAACGAAGTCACAGCAGAGCAGTTTCAAGGAAACGTTTGCCTGAGTTTTAGACGAAGTTTCCTGCTGTTTAGTACGGATGGCAGCATTGGGCTGGAAATACCGGTTTTGGGATTCTGCACAGAAAGGGTTTGGAAACCGCTGAATCCACACGTGAGTTTAACTCTGTCAGTTGAATGCACACATTGACAACCATTCAGTTAGATAGCTCCGTTTTGGTTTTAGAAGCAGATATTTCTCTGTACAGCCTATGGTTCCGTTCACTCGGGAATATCCCAACGCAGCTCCTAGAAGAAACGTGTTTCTGACTCGCTGAATCTCAACATAGATTCAACTCTCTTAGGTGAACGAAAGCACAGCAGAGCAGTTTCAAGGAAACGTTTCTCCTGAGTTTTAGACGAAGTTTCCTCCTTTTTAGTACGGATGCCGGCATTGGGTTGGAAATACCGGTTTTGGGATTCTGCACAGAAAGGGTTTGCAAACCGCTGAATCCACACGTGAGTTTAACTCTGTCAGTTGAATGCACACCTTGACAACCATCCAGTTAGATAGCTCCGTTTTGGTTTTAGAAGCAGATATTTCTCTGTACAGCCTATGGTCCCATTCACTCGGGAATATCCCAACGCAGCTCCTAGAAGAAACGTGTTTCTGACTCGCTGAATCTCAACATAGATTCAACTCTCTTAGGTGAACGAACGCACAGCAGAGCCGTTACAATGAAACGTGTCTCCTGAGTTTTAGATGAAGTTTCCTGCTGTTTAGTACCTATGCCGTCATTGAGCTGGAATTACCGGTTTTGGGATTCGGCACAGAAAGGGTTTGCAAACCGCTGATACCAAACGTGAGTTTAACTCTGTCAGTTGAATGCACACATTGACAACCATTCAGTTAGTTAGCACCCTTTTGGTTTTAGAAGCAGATATTTCTCTGTACAGCCTATGGTCCCATTCACACGGGAATATCCCAACGCAGGTCCTAGAAGAAACGTGTTTCTGAGTCGCTGAATTTCAAAATCGATTCAACTCTCTTAGGTGAACGAACGCACAGCAGAGCAGTTTCAAGGAAACGTTTCTCCTGAGTTTCAGACCAAGTTTCCTGCT
The DNA here is from genome assembly GCF_030222135.1 of Aotus nancymaae. NCBI lineage: Eukaryota > Metazoa > Chordata > Mammalia > Primates > Aotidae > Aotus > Aotus nancymaae. Next base: position 277,043 of record NW_026988673.1, read on the forward strand.
GTTTAGTACGGATGCCGGCATTGGGTTGGAAATACCGGATTTGGGATTCTGCACAGAAAGGGTTTGCAAACCGCTGAATCCACACGTGAGTTTAACTCTGTCAGTTGAATGCACACATTGACAACCATCCAGTTAGATAGCTCCGTTTTGGTTTTAGAAGCAGATATTTCTCTGTACAGCCTATGGTCCCATTCACTCGGGAATATCCCAACGCAGCTCCTAGAAGAAACGAGTTTCTGACTCGCTGAATCTCAACATAGATTCAACTCTCTTAGGTGAACGAACGCACAGCAGAGCAGTTTCAAGGTAACGTTTCTCCTGAGTTTTAGACGAAGTTTCCTGCTGTTTAGTACGTATGCCGGCAATGGGCTGGAAATACCGGTTTTGGGATTCTGCACAGAAAGGGTTTGCAAACCGCTGAATCCACACGTGAGTTTAACTCTATCAGTTGAATGCACACATTGACAACCATTCAGTTTGATAGCACCCTTTTGGTTTTAGAAGCAGATATTTCTCTGTACAGCCTATGGTCCCATTCACTCGGGAATATCCCAACGCAGATCCTAGAAGAAACGTGTTTCTGACTCGCTGAATCTCAACATAGATTCAAATCGCTTAGGTGAACGAACGCACAGCAGAGCAGTTTCAAGGAAACGTTTCTCCTGAGTTTTAGACGAAGTTTCTTGCTGTTTAGTACGTATTCCGGCATTGGGCGGGACATACCGGTTTTGCGATTCTGCACAGAAAGGGTTTGCAAACCGCTGAATCCACACGTGAGTTTAACTCTGTCAGTTGAATGCACACATTGACAACCATCCAGTTACTTAGCTCCGTTTTGGTTTTAGAAGCAGATATTTCTCTGTACAGCCTATGGTCCCATTCACTCGGGAATATCCCAACGCAGCTCCTAGAAGAAACGAGTTTCTGCCTCGCTGAATCTCAAAATAGATTCAACTCTCTTAGGTGAACGAACGCACAGCAGAGCCGTTTCAATGAAACGTTTCTCCTGAGTTTTAGATGAAGTTTCCTGCTGTTTAGTACCTATGCTGGCATTGAGCTGGAAGTACCGGTTTTGGGATTCGGCACAGAAAGGGTTTGCAAACCGCAGATACCAAACGTGAGTTTAACTCTGTCAGTTGAATGCACACATTGACAACCATTCAGTTAGATAGTACCCTTTTAGTTTTAGAAGCAGATATTTCTCTGTACAGCCTATGGTCCCATTCACTCGGGAATATCCCAACGCAGCTCCTAGAAGAAACGTGTTTCTGACTCGCTGAATTTCAAAATAGATTCAACTCTCTTAGGTGAACGAACTCACAGCAGAGCAGTTTCAAGGAAACGTTTGCCTGAGTTTTAGACGAAGTTTCCTGCTGTTTAGTACGGATGGCAGCATTGGGCTGGAAATACCGGTTTTGGGATTCTGCACAGAAAGGGTTTGGAAACCGCTGAATCCACACGTGAGTTTAACTCTGTCAGTTGAATGCACACATTGACAACCATTCAGTTAGATAGCTCCGTTTTGGTTTTAGAAGCAGATATTTCTCTGTACAGCCTATGGTCCCGTTCACTCGGGAATATCCCAACGCAGCTCCTAGAAGAAACGTGTTTCTGACTCGCTGAATCTCAACACAGATTCAACTCTCTTAGGTGAACGAACGCACAGCAGAGCAGTTTCAAGGAAACGTTTCTCCTGAGTTTTAGACGAAGTTTCCTGCTGTTTAGTACGTATGCCGGCATTGGGCTGGAAATACCGGTTTTGGTATTCTGGACAGAAAGGGTTTGCAAACCGCTGAATCCACATGTGAGTTTAATTCTGTCAGTTGAATGCACACATTGAAAACCATTCTGTTAGATAGCACCCTTTTGGTTTTAGGAGGAGATATTTCTCTGTACAGCCTATGGTCCCATTCACTCGGGAATATCCCAACGCAGCTCCTAGAAGAAACGAGTTTCTGACTCGCTGAATCTCAACATAGATTCACCTCTCTTAGGTGAACGAACGCACAGCAGAGCAGTTTCAAGGAAACGTTTCTCCTGAGTTTTAGACGAAGTTTCCTGCTGTTTAGTACGGATGCCGGCATTGGGCTGGAAATACCGGTTTTGGGATTCTGCACAGAAATGGTTTGCAAACCGCTGAATCCACACGTGAGTTTAACTCTGTCAGTTGAATGCACACATTGACAACCATTCAGTTTGATAGCACCCTTTTGGTTTTAGAAGCAGATATTTCTCTGTACAGCCTATGGTCCCATTCACTCGGGAATATTCCAACGCAGCTCCTAGAAGAAACGTGTTTCTGACTCGCTGAATCTCAACATAGATTCAACTCTCTTAGGTGAACGAACGCACAGCAGAGCAGTTTCAAGGAAACGTTTCTCATGAGTTTTAGACGAAGTTTCCTGCTGTTTAGTACGTATGCCGGCATTTGGTTCGAAATACCGGTTTTGGGATTCTGCACAGAAAGGGTTTGCAAACCGCTAAATCCACACGTGAGTTTAACTCTGTCAGTTGACTGCACACATTGACAACCATTCAGTTTGATAGCACCCTTTTGGTTTTAGAAGCAGATATTGCTCTGTACAGCCTATGGTCCCATTCACTCGGGAATATCCCAACGCAGCTCCTAGAAGAAACGTGTTTCTGACTCGCTGAATCTCAACATAGATTCAACTCTCTTAGGTGAACGAACGCACAGCAGAGCAGTTTCAAGGAAACGTTTCTACCGAGTTTTAGACGAAGTTTCCTGCTGTTTAGTACGGATGCCGGCATTGGGTTGGAAATACCGGTTTTGCGATTCTGCACAGAAAGGGTTTGCAAACCGCTGAATCCACACGTGAGTTTAACTCTGTCAGTTGAATGCACACATTGACAACCATCCAGTTAGATAGCTCCGTTTTGGTTTTAGAAGCAGATATTTCTCTGTGCAGCCTATGATCCCATTCACTCGGGAATATCCCAACGCACCCCCTAGAAGAAACGAGTTTCTGACTCGCTGAATCTCAACATAGATTCAACTCTCTTAGGTGAACGAACGCACAGCAGAGCCGTTACAATGAAACGTGTCTCCTGAGTTTTAGATGAAGTTTCCTGCTGTTTAGTACCTATGCCGGCATTGAGCTGGAATTACCGGTTTTGGGATTCGGCACAGAAAGGGTTTGCAAACCGCTGATACCAAACGTGAGTTTAACTCTGTCAGTTGAATGCACACATTGACAACCATTCAGTTAGATAGCACCCTTTTGGTTTTAGAAGCAGATATTTCTCTGTACAGCCTATGGTCCAATTCACTCGGGAATATCCCAACGCAGCTCCTAGAAGAAACGTGTTTCTGACTCGCTGAATTTCAAAATCGATTCAACTCTCTTAGGTGAACGAACGCACAGCAGAGCAGTTTCAAGGAAACGTTTCTCCTGAGTTTTAGACGAAGTTTCCTGCTGTTTAGTACGGATGCCGGCATTGGGCTGGAAATACCGGTTTTGGGATTCTGCACAGAAAGGGTTTGCAAACCGCTGAATCCACACGTGAGTTTAACTCTGTCAGTTGAATGCACACATTGACAACCATCCACTTAGATAGCTCCGTTTTGGTTTTAGAAAGAGATATTTCTCTGTACAGCCTATGGTCCCATTCACTCGGGAATATCCCAACGCAGCTCCTAGAAGAAACGTGTTTCTGACTCGGTGAATCTCAACATAGATTCAACTCACTTAGATGAACGAACGCACAGCAGAGCAGTTTCAAGGAAACGTTTCTCCTGAGTTTTAGACGAAGTTTCCTGCTGTTTACTACATTTGCCGGCATTGGGCTGGAAATACCGGTTTTGGTATTCTGGACAGAAAGGGTTTGCAAACCGCTGAATCCACACGTGAGTTTAACTCTGTCAGTTGAATGCACACATTGACAACCATTCAGTTTGATAGCACCCTTTTGGTTTTAGAAGCAGATATTTCTCTGTACAGCCTATGGTCCCATTCACTCGGGAATATTCCAACGCAGCTCCTAGAAGAAACGTGTTGCTGACTCGCTGAATCTCAACATAGATTCAACTCTCTAAGGTGAACGAACGCACAGCAGAGCAGTTTCAAGGAAACGTTTCTCCTGAGTTTTAGACGAAGTTTCCTGCTGTTTAGTACGTATGCCGGCATTGGGCTGGATATCCCGGTTTTGGGATTCTGCACAGAAAGGGTTTGAAAACCGCTGAATCCACACGTGAGTTTAACTCTCTCAGTTGAATGCACACATTGACAACCATTCAGTTAGATAGCTCCGTTTTGGTTTTAGAAGCAGATATTTCTCTGTACAGCCTATGGTCCCATTCACTCGGGAATATCCCAACGCAGCTCCTAGAAAAAACGTGTTTCTGACTCGCTGAATCTCAACATAGATTCAACTCTCTTAGGTGAACGAACGCACAGCAGAGCAGTTTCAAGGAAACGTTTCTCCTGAGTTTTATACCAAGTTTCCTGCTGTTTAGTACGGATGCCGGCATTGGGTTGGAAATACCGGTTTTGGGATTCTGCACAGAAAGGGTTTGCAAACCGCTGAATCCACACGTGAGTTTAACTCTGTCAGTTGAATGCACACATTGACAACCATCCAGTTAGATAGCTCCGTTTTGGTTTTAGAAGCAGATATTTCTCTGTACAGCCTATGGTCCCATTCACTCGGGAATATCCCAACGCAGCTCCTAGAAGAAACGAGTTTCTGACTCGCTGAATCTCAACATAGATTCAACTCTCTTAGGTGAACGAACGCACAGCAGAGCCGTTTCAATGAAACGTTTCTCCTAAGTTTTAGATGAAATTTCCTGCTGTTTAGTACCTATGCCGGCATTGAGCTGGAATTACCGGTTTTGGGATTAGGCACAGAAAGGGTTTGCAAACCGCTGATACCAAACGTGAGTTTAACTCTGTCAGTTGAATGCACACATTGACAACCATTCAGTTAGATAGCACCCTTTTGGTTTTAGAAGCAGATATTTCTCTGTACAGACTATGGTCCCATTCACTCGGGAATATCCCAACGCAGCTCCTAGAAGAAACGTGTTTCTGACTCGCTGAATTTCAAAATAGATTCAACTCTCTTAGGAGAACGAACGCACAGCAGAGCAGTTTCAAGGAAACGTTTCTCCTGAGTTTTAGACGAAGTTTCCTGCTGTTTAGTACGTATGCCGGCATTGGGCTGGAAATACCGGTTTTGGTATTCTGCACAGAAAGGGTTTGCAAACCGCTGAATCCACACGTGAGTTTAATTCTCTCAGTTGAATGCACACATTGACAACCATTCTGTTAGATAGCACCCTTTTGGGTTTAGAAGCAGATATTTCTCTGTACAGCCTATTAAACCATTCACTCTGGAATATCCCAACGCAGCTACTAGAAGAAACGTGTTTCTGACTCGCTGAATCTCAACATGGATTCAACTCTCTTAGGTGAACGAACGCACAGCAGAGCAGTTTCAAGGAAACGTTTCTCCTGAGTTTTAGACGAAGTTTCCTGCTGATTAGTACGCATGCCTTCATTTGGTTCGAAATACCTGTTTTGGGATTCTGCACAGAAAGGGTTTGCAAACCGCTGAATCCACACGTGAGTTTAACTCTCTCAGTTGAATGCACACATTGACAATCATCCAGTTAGATAGGTCCGTTTTGGTTTTAGAAGCAGATATTTCTCTGTACAGCCTATGGTCCCATTCACTCGGGAATATCCCAACGCAGCTCCTAGAAGAAACGAGTTTCTGACTCGCTGAATCTCAACATAGATTCAACTCTCTTAGGTGAACGAACGGACAGCCGAGCAGTTTCAAGGTAACGTTTCTCCTGAGTTTTAGAAGAAGTTTCCTGCTGTTTAGTACGGATGCCGGCATTGGGTTGGAAATACCGGTTTTGGGATTCTGCACAGAAAGGGTTTGCAAACCGCTGAATCCACACGTGAGTTTAACTCTGTCAGTTGAATGCGCACATTGACAACCATCCAGTTAGATAGCTCCGTTTTGGTTTTAGAAGCAGATATTTCTCTGTACAGCCTATGATCCCATTCACTCGGGAATATCCCAACGCAGCTCCTAGAAGAAACGAGTTTCTGACTCGCTGAATCTCAACATAGATTCAACTCTCTTAGGTGAACGAACGCACAGCAGAGCAGTTTGAAGGTAACGTTTCTCCTGAGTTTTAGACGAAGTTTCCTGCTGTTTAGTACGTATGCCGGCATTGGGCTGGAAATACCGGTTTTGGGATTCTGCACAGAAAGGGTTTGCAAACCGCGGAATCCACACGTGAGTTTAACTCTATCAGCTAAATGCACACATTGACAACCATTCTGTTTGATAGCACACTTTTGGTTTTAGAAGCAGATATTTCTCTGTACAGCCTATGGTCCCATTCACTCGGGAATATCCCAACGCAGCTCCTAGAAGAAACGTGTTTCTGACTCGCTGAATCTCAACATAGATTCAACTCTCTTAGGTGAACGAACGCACAGCAGAGCAGTTTCAAGGAAACGTTTCTCCTGAGTTTTAGGCGAAGTTTCCTGCTGTTTAGTACGGATGCCGGCATTGGGCTGGAAATACCGGTTTTGGGATTCTGCACAGAAATGTTTTGCAAACCGCTGAATCCACACGTGAGTGTAACTCTGTCAGTTGAATGCACACATTGACAACCATTCAGTTTGATAGCACCCTTTTGGTTTTAGAAGCAGATATTTCTCTGTACAGCCTATGGTCCCATTCACTCGGGAATATCCCAACGCAGCTCCTAGAAGAAACGTGTTTCTGACTCGCTGAATCTCAACATAGATTCAACTCTCTTAGGTGAACGAACGCACAGCAGAGCAGTTTCAAGGAAACTTTTCTCCTGAGTTTTAGACGAAGTTTCCTGCTGTTTAGTACCTATGCTGGCATTGAGCTGGAAGTACCGGTTTTGGGATTCGGCACAGAAAGGGTTTGCAAACCGCTGAATCCACTCGTGAGTTTAACTCTGTCAGTTGAATGCACACATTGACAACCATTCAGTTTGATAGCACCCTTTTGGTTTTAGAAGCAGATATTTCTCTGTACAGCCTATGGTCCCATTCACTCGGGAATATCCCAACGCAGCTCTTAGAAGAAACGTGTTTCTGACTCGCTGAATCCCAACATAGATTCAACTCTCTTAGGTGAACGAAGGCCCAGCAGAGCAGTTTCAAGGAAACGTTTCTCCTGAGTTTTAGATGAAGTTTCCTGCTGTTTAGTACGTATGAGGGCATTGGGCTGGAAATACCGGTTTTGGGATTCTGCACAGAAAGGGTTTGCAAACCGCTGAATCCACACGTGAGTTTAACTCTGTCAGTTGAATGCACACATTGACAACCATTCAGTTTGACAGCACCCTTTTGGTTTTAGAAGCAGATATTTCTCTGTACAGCCTATGGTCCCATTCACTCGGGAATATCCCAACGCAGCTCCTAGAAGAAACGTGTTTCTGACTCGCTGAATCTCAACATAGATTCAACTCTCTTAGGTGAACGAACGCGCAGCAGAGCAGTTTCAAGGAAACGTTTCTCCTGAGTTTTAGACGAAGTTTCCTGCTGTTTAGTACGGATGCGGGCATTGGGCTGGAAATACCGGTTTTAGGATTCTGCACAGAAAGGGTTTGCAAACCGCTGAATCCACACGTGAGTTTAACTCTGTCAGTTGAATGCACACATTGACAACCATTCAGTTTGACAGCACCCTTTTGGTTTTAGAAGCAGATATTTCTCTGTACAGCCTATGGTCCCATTCACTCGGGAATATCCCAACGCAGCTCCTAGAAGAAACGTGTTTCTGACTCGCTGAATCTCAACATAGATTCAACTCTCTTAGGTGAACGAACGCACAGCAGAGTAGTTTCAAGGAAACTTTTCTCCTGAGTATTAGACGAAGTTTCCTGCTGTTTAGTACGTATGCCGGCATTGGGCCGGAAATACCGGTTTTGGGATTCTGCACAGAACGGGTTTGCAAACCGCTGAATCCACAAGTGAGTTTAACTCTGTCAGTTGAATGCACACATTGACAACCATTCACTTTGACGGCACTCTTTTGGTTTTAGAAGCAGATATTTCTCTGTACAGCCTATGGTCCCATTCACTCGGGAAAATCCGAACGCAGCTCCTAGAAGAAACGTGTTTCTGACTCGCTGAATCTCAACATAGATTCAACTCTCTTAGGTGAACGAACGCACTGCAGAGCAGTTTCAAGTTAACATTTCTCCTGAGTTTTAGACGAAGTTTCCTGCTGTTTAGTACGTATGCCGGCATTGGGCTGGAAATACCGGTTTTGGGATTCTGCACAGAAAGGGTTTGAAAACCGCTGAATCCACACGTGAGTTTACCTCTGTCAGTTGAATGCACACATTGACAACCATTCAGTTAGATAGCTCCGTTTTGGTTTTAGAAGAAGATATTTCTCTGTACTGCCTATGGTCCCATTCACTCGGAAATATCCCAACGCAGCTCCTAGAAGAAACGTGTTTCTGACTCGCTGAATCTCAACATAGATTCAACTCTCTTAGGTGAACGAACGCACAGCAGAGCAGTTTCAAGGAAACGTTTCTGCTGAGTTTTAGACGAAGTTTCCTGCTGTTTAGTACAGATGCTGGCATTGGGCTGGAAATACCGGATTTGGGATTCTGCACAGAAAGGGTTTGCAAACCGCTGAATCCACACGTGAGTTTAACTTTGTGAGTTGAATGCACACATTGACAACCATCCAGTTACATAGCTCCGTTTTGGTTTTAGAAGCAGATATTTCTCTGTACAGCCTATGGTCCCATTCACTCGGGAATATCCCAACGCAGCTCCTAGAAGAAACGTGTTTCTGACTCGCTGAATCTCAAAATAGATTCAACTCTCTTAGATGAAAGAACGCACAGCAGAGCAGTTTCAAGGAAACCTTTCTCCTGAGTTTTAGACGAAGTTTCCTGCAGTTTAGTACGTATGCCGGCATTGAGCTGGAATTACCGGTTTTGGGATTCTGCACAGAAAGGGTTTGTAAACCGCTGAATCCAAACGTGAGTTTAACTCTGTCAGTTGAATGCACGCATTGACAACCATTCAGTTAGATTGCACCCTTTTCCTTTTAGGAGCAGATATTTCTCTGTACAGCCTATGGTCCCATTCACTCGGGAATATCCCAACGCAGCTCCTAGAAGAAACGTGTTTCTGACTCGCTGAATCTCAACATAGATTCAACTCTCTTAGGTGAACGAACGCACAGCAGAGCAGTTTCAAGGAAACGTTTCTCCTGAGTTTTAGACGAAGTTTCCTGCTGTTTAGTACGTATGCCGGCATTGGGCTGGAAATACCGGTTTTGGGATTCTGCACAGAAAGGGTTTGCAAACCGCTGAATCCACACGTGAGTTTAACTCTGTCAGTTGAATGCACACATTGACAACCATTCAGTTTGACAGCACCCTTTTGGTTTTAGAAGCAGATATTTCTCTGTACAGCCTATGGTCCCATTCACTCGGGAAAATCCCAACGCAGCTCCTAGAAGAAACGTGTTTCTGACTCGCTGAATCTCAACATAGATTCAACTCTCCTAGGTGAACGAACGCACAGCAGAGCAGTTTCAAGGAAACCTTTCTCCTGAGTTTTAGACGAAGTTTCCTGCTGTTTAGTACGTATGCCGGCATTGGGCTGGAAATACCGGTTTTTGGATTCTGCACAGAAAGGGTTTGAAAACCGCTGAATCCACACGTGAGTTTAACTCTGTCAGTTGAATGCACACATTGACAACCATTCAGTTAGATAGCTCCGTTTTGGTTTTAGAAGCAGATATTTCTCTGTACAGCCTATGGTCCCATTCACTCGGGAATATCCCAACGCAGCTCCTAGAAGAAACGCGTTTCTGACTCGCTGAATCTCAACATAGATTCAACTCTCTTAGGTGAACGAACGCACAGCAGAGCACTTTCAAGGAAATGTTTCTCCTGAGTGTTAGACGAAGTTTCCTGCTGTTTAGTACGGATGCCGGCATTGGGCTGGAAATACCGGTTTTGGGATTCTGCACAGAAAGGGTTTGCAAACCGCTGAATCCACACTTGAGTTTAACTTTGTGAGTTGAATGCACACATTGACAACCATCCAGTTACATAGCTCCGTTTTGGTTTTAGAAGCAGATATTTCTCTGTACAGCCTATGGTCCCATTCACTCGGGAATATCCCAACGCAGCTTTTAGAAGAAACGTGTTTCTGACTCGCTGAATCTCAACATAGATTCAACTCTCTTAGGTGAACGAACGCACAGCAGAGCAGTTTCAAGGAAACGTTTCTCCTGAGTTTTAGACGAAGTTTCCTGCTGTTTAGTACGTATGCCGGCATTGGGCTGGAAATACCGGTTTTGGGATTCTGCACAGAAAGGGTTTGCAAACCGCTGAATCCACTCGTGAGTTTAACTCTGTCAGTTGAATGCACACATTGACAACCATTCAGTTTGACAGCACCCTTTTGGTTTTAGAAGCAGATATTTCTCTGTACAGCCTATGGTCACATTCACTCGGGAATATCCCAACGCAGCTCCTAGAAGAAACCTGTTTCTGACTCGCTGAATTTCAAAATCGATTCAAATCTCTTAGGTGAATGAACGCACAGCAGAGCAGTTTCAAGGAAACTTTTCTCCTGAGTTTTAGACGAAGTTTCCTGCTGTTTAGTACGTATGCCGGCATTGGGCTGGAAATACCGGTTTTGGGATTCTGCACAGAAAGGTTTTGAAAACCGCTGAATCCACACGTGAGTTTAACTCTGTCAGTTGAATGCACACATTGACAACCATTCAGTTAGATAGCTCCGTTTTGGTTTTAGAAGCAGATATTTCTCTGTACAGCCTATGGTCCCATTCACTCGGGAATATCCCAACGCAGCTCCTAGAAGAAACGTGTTTCTGACTCGCTGAATCTCAACATAGATTCAACTCTCTTAGGTGAACGAACGCACAGCAGAGCAGTTTCAAGGAAGCGTTTATCCTGAGTTTTAGACGAAGTTTCCTGCTGTTTAGTACGGATGCCGGCATTGGGCTGGAAATACCGGTTTTGGGATTCTGCACAGAAAGGGTTTGCAAACTGCTGAATCCACACGTGAGTTTAACTTTGTCAGTTGAATGCAAACATTGACAACCATCCAGTTAGATAGCTCCGTTTTGGTTTTAGAAGCAGATATTTCTCTGTACAGACTATGGTCCCATTCACTCGGGAATATCCCAACGCAGCTCCAAGAAGAAAGGTGTTTCTGACTCGCTGAATCTCAACATAGATTCAACTCTCTTAGGTGAACGAACACACAGCAGAGCAGTTTCAAGGAATCGTTTCTCCTGAGTTTTAGACGAAGTTTCCTGCTGTTTAGTACGTATGCAGGCATTGGGCTGGAAATACCGGTTTTGGGATTCTGCACAGAAAGGGTTTGCAAACCACTGAATCCACACGTGAGTTTAACTCTGTCAGTTGAATGCACCCATTGACAACCATTCAGTTAGATAGCTCCGTTTTGGTTTTAGAAGCAGATATTTCTCTGTACAGCCTATGGTCCCATTCACTCGGGAATATCCCAACGCAGCTCCTGGAAGAAACGTGTTTCTGACTCGCTGAATCTCAACATAGATTCAACTCTCTTAGGTGAAGTAACGCACAGCAGAGCAGTTTCAAGGAAACGTTTCTCCTGAGTTTTAGACGAAGTTTCCTGCTGTTTAGTACGTATGCCGGCAATGGGCTGGAAATACCGGTTTTGGGATTCTGCACAGAAAGGGTTTGCAAACCGCTGAATGCACACGTGAGTTTAACTCTGTCAGTTGAATGCACACATTGACAACCATTCAGTTAGATAGCTCCGTTTTGGTTTTAGAAGCAGATATTTCTCCGTATAGCCTATAGTCCCACTCACTCGGGAATATCCCAACGCAGCTCCAAGAAGAAAGGTGTTTCTGACTCGCAGAATCTCAACATAGATTCAACTCTCTTAGGTGAACGAACACACAGCAGAGCAGTTTCAAGGAAACGTTTCTCCTGAGTTTTAGACGAAGTTTCCTGTTGTTTAGTATGTATGCCGGCATTGGGCTGGAAAAACCGTTTTTGGGATTCTGCACAGAAAGGGTTTGCAAACCGCTGAATCCACACGTGAGTTTAACTTAGTCAGTTGAATGCACACATTGACAACCATTCAATTTGATTACACCCTTTTGGTTTTAGAAGCAGATATTTCTCTGTACAGACTACGTTCCCATTCACTCTGGAATATCCCAACGCAGCTCCTAGAAGAAACGTGTTTCTGACTCGCTGAATATCAACATAGATTCAACTCTCTTAGGTGAACGAACGCATAGCAGAGCAGTTTCAAGGAAACGTTTCTCCTGAGTTTTACACGAAGTTTCCTGCTCTTTAGTACGTATGCCGGCATTGGGCTGGAAATACCGGTTTTGGGATTCTGCACAGAAAGGGTTTGCAAACCGCGGAATCCACACGTGAGTTTAACTTTGTGAGTTGAATGCACACATTGACAACCATCCAGTTACATAGCTCCGTTTTGGTTTTAGAAGAAGATATTTCTCTGTACAGCCTATGGTCCCATTCACTCGGGAATATCCCAACGCAGCTCCTAGAAGAAACGTGTTTCTGACTCGATGAATCTCAACATAGATTCAACTCTCTTAGGTGAACGAACGCACAGCAGAGCAGTTTCAAGGAAACGTTTCTCCTGAGTTTTAGACGAAGTTTCCTGCTGTTTAGTACGGATGCCGGCATTGGGCTGGAAATACCGGTTTTGGGATTCTGCACAGAAAGGGTTTGCAAACCGCTGAATCCACACGTGAGTTTAACTTTGTGAGTTGAATGCACACATTGACAACCATCCAGTTACATAGCTCCGTTTTCGTTTTAGAAGCAGATATTTCTCTGTACAGCCTATGGTCCCATTCACTCGGGAATATCCCAACGCAGCTCTTAGAAGAAACGTGTTTCTGACTCGCTGAATCTCAACATAGATTCAGCTCTCTTAGGTGAACGAACGCACAGCAGAGCAGTTTCAAGGAAACGTTTCTCCTGAGTTTTAGACGAAGTTTCCTGCTGTTTAGTACGTATGCCGGCATTGGGCTGGAAATACCGGTTTTGGGATTCTGCACAGAAAGGGTTTAGAAACCGCTGAATCCACACGTGAGTTTAACTCTGTCAGTTGAATGCACACATTGACAAGCATTCAGTTTGAGAGCACCCTTTTGGTTTTAGAAGCAGATATTTCTCTGTACAGTCTATGGTCCCATTCACTCGGGAATATCCAAACGCAGCTCCTAGAAGAAACGTGTTTCTGACTCGCTGAATCTCAACATAGATTCAACTCTCTTAGGTGAACGAACGCACAGCAGAGCAGTTTCAAGGAAACTTTTCTCCTGAGTTTTAGACGAAGTTTCCTGCTGTTTAGTACAGATGCCTGCATTGGGCTGGAAATACCGGTTTTGGCATTCTAGACAGAAAGGGTTTGCAAACTGCTGTATCCACACGTGAGTTTAACTTTGTCAGTTGAATGCACACATTGACAACCATTCAGTGAGATAGCTCCGTTTTGGTTTTAGAAGTAGATATTTCTCTGTACAGCCTGTGGTCCCATTCACTCGGGAATATGCCATCGCAGCTCCTGGAAGAAACGTGTTTCTGACTCGCTGAATCTCAACATAGATTCAACTCTCTTAGGTGAACGAACGCACAGCAGAGCAGTTTCAAGGAAACGTTTCTCCTGAGTTTTAGACGAAGTTTCCTGCTCTTTAGTACGGATGCCGGCATTGGGCTGGAAATACCGGTTTTCGGATTCTGCACAGAAAGGGTTTGCAAACCGCTGAATCCACACGTGAGTTTAACTTTGTGAGTTGAATGCACACATTGACAACCATCCAGTTACATAGCTCCGTTTTGGTTTTAGAAGCAGATATTTCTCTGTACAGCCTATGGTCCCATTCACTCGGGAATATCCCAACACAGCTCCTAGAAGAAACGTGTTTCTGACTCGCTGAATCTCAACATAGATTCAACTCTCTTAGGTGAACGAACGCACAGCAGAGCAGTTTCAAGGAAACGTTTCTCCTGAGTTTTAGACGAAGTTTCCTGCTGTTTAGTACGTATGCCGGCATTGGGCTGGAAATACCGGTTTTGGGATTCTGCACAGAAAGGGTTTGCAAACCACTGAAACCACACGTGAGTTTAACTCTGTCAGTTGAATGCACACATTGACAACCATTCAGTTAGATAGTTCCGTTTTGGTTTTAGAAGCAGATATTTCTCTGTACAGCCTATGGTCCCATTCACTCGGGAATATCCCAACACAGCTCCTAGAAGAAACGTGTTTCTGACTCGCTGAATCTCAACATAGATTCAACTCTCTTAGGTGAACGAACGCACAGCAGAGCAGTTTCAAGGAAACGTTTCTCCTGAGTTTTAGACGAAGTTTCCTGCTGTTTAGTACGTATGCCGGCATTGGGCTTGAAATACCGGTTTTGGGATTCTGCACAGAAAGAGTTTGCAAACCGCGGAATCCACACGTGAGTTTAACTCTGTCAGTTGAATGCACACATTGACAACCATCCAGTTACATAGCTCCGTTTTGGTTTTAGAAGCAGATATTTCTCTGTACAGCCTATGGTCCCATTCACTCGGGAATATCCGAACACAGCTCCTAGAAGAAACGTGTTTCTTACTCGCTGAATCTCAACATAGATTCAACTCTCTTAGGTGAACGAACGCACAGCAGAGCAGTTTCAAGTAAACGTTTCTCCTGAGTTTTAGACGAAGTTTCCTGCTGTTTAGTACGGATGCCGGCATTGGGCTGAAAATACCGGCTTTGGGATTCTGCACAGAAAGGGTTTGCAAACCGCTGAATCCACACGTGAGTTTAACTTTGTGAGTTGAATGCACACATTGACAACCATCCAGTTACATAGCTCCGTTTTCGTTTTAGAAGCAGATATTTCTCTGTACAGCCTATGGTCCCATTCACTCGGGAATATCCCAACGCAGCTCTTAGAAGAAACGTGTTTCTGACTCGCTGAATCTCAACATAGATTCAGCTCTCTTAGGTGAACGAACGCACAGCAGAGCAGTTTCAAGGAAACGTTTCTCCTGAGTTTTAGACGAAGTTTCCTGCTGTTTAGTACGTATGCCGGCATTGGGCTGGAAATACCGGTTTTGGGATTCTGCACAGAAAGGGTTTAGAAACCGCTGAATCCACACGTGAGTTTAACTCTGTCAGTTGAATGCACACATTGACAAGCATTCAGTTTGAGAGCACCCTTTTGGTTTTAGAAGCAGATATTTCTCTGTACAGTCTATGGTCCCATTCACTCGGGAATATCCAAACGCAGCTCCTAGAAGAAACGTGTTTCTGACTCGCTGAATCTCAACATAGATTCAACTCTCTTAGGTGAACGAACGCACAGCAGAGCAGTTTCAAGGAAACTTTTCTCCTGAGTTTTAGACGAAGTTTCCTGCTGTTTAGTACAGATGCCTGCATTGGGCTGGAAATACCGGTTTTGGCATTCTAGACAGAAAGGGTTTGCAAACTGCTGTATCCACACGTGAGTTTAACTTTGTCAGTTGAATGCACACATTGACAACCATTCAGTGAGATAGCTCCGTTTTGGTTTTAGAAGTAGATATTTCTCTGTACAGCCTGTGGTCCCATTCACTCGGGAATATGCCATCGCAGCTCCTGGAAGAAACGTGTTTCTGACTCGCTGAATCTCAACATAGATTCAACTCTCTTAGGTGAACGAACGCACAGCAGAGCAGTTTCAAGGAAACGTTTCTCCTGAGTTTTAGACGAAGTTTCCTGCTCTTTAGTACGGATGCCGGCATTGGGCTGGAAATACCGGTTTTCGGATTCTGCACAGAAAGGGTTTGCAAACCGCTGAATCCACACGTGAGTTTAACTTTGTGAGTTGAATGCACACATTGACAACCATCCAGTTACATAGCTCCGTTTTGGTTTTAGAAGCAGATATTTCTCTGTACAGCCTATGGTCCCATTCACTCGGGAATATCCCAACACAGCTCCTAGAAGAAACGTGTTTCTGACTCGCTGAATCTCAACATAGATTCAACTCTCTTAGGTGAACGAACGCACAGCAGAGCAGTTTCAAGGAAACGTTTCTCCTGAGTTTTAGACGAAGTTTCCTGCTGTTTAGTACGTATGCCGGCATTGGGCTGGAAATACCGGTTTTGGGATTCTGCACAGAAAGGGTTTGCAAACCACTGAAACCACACGTGAGTTTAACTCTGTCAGTTGAATGCACACATTGACAACCATTCAGTTAGATAGTTCCGTTTTGGTTTTAGAAGCAGATATTTCTCTGTACAGCCTATGGTCCCATTCACTCGGGAATATCCCAACACAGCTCCTAGAAGAAACGTGTTTCTGACTCGCTGAATCTCAACATAGATTCAACTCTCTTAGGTGAACGAACGCACAGCAGAGCAGTTTCAAGGAAACGTTTCTCCTGAGTTTTAGACGAAGTTTCCTGCTGTTTAGTACGTATGCCGGCATTGGGCTTGAAATACCGGTTTTGGGATTCTGCACAGAAAGAGTTTGCAAACCGCGGAATCCACACGTGAGTTTAACTCTGTCAGTTGAATGCACACATTGACAACCATCCAGTTACATAGCTCCGTTTTGGTTTTAGAAGCAGATATTTCTCTGTACAGCCTATGATCCCATTCACTCGGGAATATCCGAACACAGCTCCTAGAAGAAACGTGTTTCTTACTCGCTGAATCTCAACATAGATTCAACTCTCTTAGGTGAACGAACGCACAGCAGAGCAGTTTCAAGTAAACGTTTCTCCTGAGTTTTAGACGAAGTTTCCTGCTGTTTAGTACGGATGCCGGCATTGGGCTGAAAATACCGGCTTTGGGATTCTGCACAGAAAGGGTTTGCAAACCGCTGAATCCACACGTGAGTTTAACTTTGTGAGTTGAATGCACACATTGACAACCATCCAGTTACATAGCTCCGTTTTGGTTTTAGAAGCAGATATTTCTCTGTACAGCCTATGGTCCCATTCACTTGGGAATATCCCAACGAAGCTCCTAGAAGATACGTGTTTCTGACTCGCTGAATCTCAACATAGATTCAACTCTCTTAGGTGAACGAACGCACAGCAGAGCAGTTTCAAGGAAACGTTTCTCCTGAGTTTTAGATGAAGTTTCCTGCTGTTTAGTACGTATGCCGGCATTGGGCTGGAAATACCGGTTTTGGGATTCTGCACAGAAAGGGTTTGCAAACCACTGAATCCACACGTGAGTTTAACTCTGTCAGTTGAATGCACACATTGGCAACCATTCAGTTAGATAGCTCCGTTTTGGTTTTAGAAGCAGATATTTCTCTGTACAGCCTATGGTCCCATTCACTCGGGAATATCCCAACGCAGCTCCTGGAAGAAACGTGTTTCTGACTCGCTGAATCTCAACATAGATTCAACTCTCTTAGGTGAACGAACGCACAGCAGAGCAGTTTCAAGGAAACGTTTCTCCTGAGTTTTAGACGAAGTTTCCTGCTGTTTAGTACGTATGCCGGCATTGGGCTGGAAATACCGGTTTTGGGATTCTGCACAGAAAGGGTTTGCAAACCGCTGAATCCACACGTGAGTTTAACTCTGTCAGTTGAATGCACACATTGACAACCATTCAGTTAGATAGCTCCGTTTTGGTTTTAGAAGCAGATATTCCTCTGTATAGCCTATGGTCCCATTCACTCGGGAATATCCCAACGCAGCTCCTAGAAGAAACGTGTTTCTGACTCGCTGAATCTCAACATAGATTCAACTCTCTTAGGTGAACGAACACCCAGCAGAGCAGTTTTAAGGAAACGTTTCTCCTGAGTTTTAGATGAAGTTTCCTGCTGTTTGGTACGTATGCCGGCATTGGGCTGGAAATACCGGTTTTGGGATTCTGCACAGAAAGGGTTTGCAAACCGCTGAATCCACACGTGAGTTTAACTCTGTCAGTTGAATGCACACATTGACAACCATTCAGTTTGACAGCACCCTTTTGGTGTTAGAAGCAGATATTTCTCTGTACAGCCTATGGTCCCATTCACTCGGGAATATCCCAACGCAACTCCTGGAAGAAACGTGTTTCTGACTCGCTGAATCTCAACATAGATTCAACTCTCTTAGGTGAACGAACGCACAGCAGAGCAGTTTCAAGGAAACGTTTCTCCTGAGTTTTAGACGAAGTTTCCTGCTGTTTAGTACGTATGACGGCATTGGGCTGGAAATACCGGTTTTGGGATTCTGCACAGAAAAGGTTTGCAAACCGCTGAATCCACACGTGAGTTTAACTCTGTCAGTTGAATGCACACATTGACAACCATTCAGTTTGACAGGACCCTTTTGGTTTTAGAAGCAGATATTTCTCTGTACAGCCTATGGTCCCATTCACTCGGGAATATCCCAACGCAGCTCCTAGAAGAAACGTGTTTCTGACTCGCTGAATCTCAACATAGATTCAACTCTCTTAGGTGAACGAACGCGCAGCAGAGCAGTTTCAACGAAACGTTTCTCCTGAGTTTTAGACGAAGTTTCCTGCTGTTTAGTACGGATGCGGGCATTGGGCTGGAAATACCGGTTTTGGGATTCTGCACAGAAAGGGTTTGCAAACCGCTGAATCCACACGTGAGTTTAACTCTGTCAGTTGAATGCACACATTGACAACCATTCAGTTTGACAGCACCCTTTTGGTTTTAGAAGCAGATATTTCTCTGTACAGCCTATGGTCCCATTCACTCGGGAATATCCCAACGCAGCTCCTAGAAGAAACGTGTTTCTGACTCGCTGAATCTCAACATAGATTCAACTCTCTTAGGTGAACGAACGCACAGCAGAGCAGTTTCAAGGAAACTTTTCTCCTGAGTTTTAGACGAAGTTTCCTGCTGTTTAGTACGTATGCCGGCATTGGGCTGGAAATACCGGTTTTGGGATTCTGCACAGAAAGGGTTTGCAAACCGCTGATTCCACACGTGAGTTTAACTCTGTCAGTTGAATGCACACATTGACAACCATTCAGTTAGATAGCTCCGTTTTGGTTTTAGAAGCAGATCTTTCTCTGTACAGCCTATGGTCCCATTCACTCGGGAATATCCCAACGCAGCTCCTAGAAGAAACGTGTTTCTGACTCGCTGAATCTCAACATAGATTCAACTCTCTTAGGTGAACGAACGCCCAGCAGAGCAGTTTCAAGGAAACGTTTATCCTGAGTTTTAGACGAAGTTTCCTGCTGTTTAGTACGGATGCGGGCATTGGGCTGGAAATACCGGTTTTGGGATTCTGCACAGAAAGGGTTTGCAAACCGCTGAATCCACACGTGAGTTTAACTCTGTCAGTTGAATGCACACATTGACAACCATTCAGTTTGACAGCACCCTTTTGGTTTTAGAAGCAGATATTTCTCTGTACAGCCTATGGTCCCATTCACTCGGGAATATCCCAACGCAGCTCCTAGAAGAAACGTGTTTCTGACTCGCTGAATCTCAACATAGATTCAACTCTCTTAGGTGAACGAACGCACAGCAGAGCAGTTTCAAGGAAACTTTTCTCCTGATTTTTAGACGAAGTTTCCTGCTGTTTAGTACGTATGCCGGCATTGGGCTGGAAATACCGGTTTTGGGATTCTGCACAGAAAGGGTTTGCAAACCGCTGAATCCACACGTGAGTTTAACTCTGTCAGTTGAATGCACACATTGACAACCATTCAGTTAGATAGCTCCGTTTTGGTTTTAGAAGCAGATCTTTCTCTGTACAGCCTATGGTCCCATTCACTCGGGAATATCCCAACGCAGCTCCTAGAAGAAACGTGTTTCTGACTCGCTGAATCTCAACATAGTTTCAACTCTCTTAGGTGAACGAACGCCCAGCAGAGCAGTTTCAAGGAAACGTTTATCCTGAGTTTTAGGCGAAGTTTCCTGCTGTTTAGTACGGATGCCGGCATTGGGCTGGAAATACCGGTTTTGGGATTCTGCACAGAAAGGGTTTGCAAACCGCTGAATCCACACGTGAGTTTAACTCTGTCGGTTGAATGCAAACATTGACAACCATTCACTTTGACGGCTCCGTTTTGGTTTTAGTAGCAGATATTTCTCTGTACAGACTATGGTCCCATTCACTCGGGAATATCCCAACGCAGCTCCTAGAAGAAACGTGTTTCTGACTCGCTGAATCTCAACATAGATTCAACTCTCTTAGGTGAACGAACGCACAGCAGAGCAGTTTCAAGGAAACGTTTCTCCTGAGTTTTATACGAAGTTTCCTGCTGTTTAGTACGGATGCCGGCATTGGGCTGGAAATACCGGTTTTGGGATTCTGCACAGAAAGGGTTTGCAAACCGCGGAATCCACACGTGAGTTTAACTTTGTGAGTTGAATGCACACATTGACAACCATCCAGTTACATAGCTCCGTTTTGGTTTTAGAAGCAGATATTTCTCTGTACAGCCTATGGTCCCATTCACTCGGGAATATCCCAACGCAGCTCCTAGAAGAAACGTGTTTCTGACTCGCTGAATCTCAACATAGATTCAACTCTCTTAGGTGAACGAAGACACAGCAGAGCAGTTTCAAGTAAACGTTTCTCCTGAGTTTTAGACGAAGTTTCCTGCTGTTTAGTACGTATGCCGGCATTGGGCTGGAAATACCGGTTTTGGGATTCTGCACAGAAAGGGTTTGCAAACCGCTGAATCCACACGTGAGTTTAACTCTGTCAGTTGAATGCACACATTGACAACCATTCAGTTAGATAGCTCCGTTTTGGTTTTAGAAGCAGATCTTTCTCTGTACAGCCTATGGTCCCATTCACTCGGGAATATCCCAACGCAGCTCCTAGAAGAAACGTGTTTCTGACTCGCTGAATCTCAACATAGTTTCAACTCTCTTAGGTGAACGAACGCCCAGCAGAGCAGTTTCAAGGAAACGTTTATCCTGAGTTTTAGGCGAAGTTTCCTGCTGTTTAGTACGGATGCCGGCATTGGGCTGGAAATACCGGTTTTGGGATTCTGCACAGAAAGGGTTTGCAAACCGCTGAATCCACACGTGAGTTTAACTCTGTCGGTTGAATGCAAACATTGACAACCATTCACTTTGACGGCTCCGTTTTGGTTTTAGTAGCAGATATTTCTCTGTACAGACTATGGTCCCATTCACTCGGGAATATCCCAACGCAGCTCCTAGAAGAAACGTGTTTCTGACTCGCTGAATCTCAACATAGATTCAACTCTCTTAGGTGAACGAACGCACAGCAGAGCAGTTTCAAGGAAACGTTTCTCCTGAGTTTTATACGAAGTTTCCTGCTGTTTAGTACGGATGCCGGCATTGGGCTGGAAATACCGGTTTTGGGATTCTGCACAGAAAGGGTTTGCAAACCGCGGAATCCACACGTGAGTTTAACTTTGTGAGTTGAATGCACACATTGACAACCATCCAGTTACATAGCTCCGTTTTGGTTTTAGAAGCAGATATTTCTCTGTACAGCCTATGGTCCCATTCACTCGGGAATATCCCAACGCAGCTCCTAGAAGAAACGTGTTTCTGACTCGCTGAATCTCAACATAGATTCAACTCTCTTAGGTGAACGAAGACACAGCAGAGCAGTTTCAAGTAAACGTTTCTCCTGAGTTTTAGACGAAGTTTCCTGCTGTTTAGTACGTATGCCGGCATTGGGCTGGAAATACCGTTTTTGGGATTCTGCACAGAAAGGGTTTGCAAACCGCTGAATCCACACGTGAGTTTAACTCTGTCAGTTGAATGCACACATTGACAACCATTCAGTTAGATAGCTCCGTTTTGGTTTTAGAAGCAGATCTTTCTCTGTACAGCCTATGGTCCCATTCACTCGGGAATATCCCAACGCAGCTCCTAGAAGAAACGTGTTTCTGACTCGCTGAATCTCAACATAGTTTCAACTCTCTTAGGTGAACGAACGCCCAGCAGAGCAGTTTCAAGGAAACGTTTATCCTGAGTTTTAGGCGAAGTTTCCTGCTGTTTAGTACGGATGCCGGCATTGGGCTGGAAATACCGGTTTTGGGATTCTGCACAGAAAGGGTTTGCAAACCGCTGAATCCACACGTGAGTTTAACTCTGTCGGTTGAATGCAAACATTGACAACCATTCACTTTGACGGC
Organism: Aotus nancymaae; assembly: GCF_030222135.1. NCBI lineage: Eukaryota > Metazoa > Chordata > Mammalia > Primates > Aotidae > Aotus > Aotus nancymaae. The sequence goes on from NW_026988673.1 coordinate 299,199, forward strand.
TCCGTTTTGGTTTTAGTAGCAGATATTTCTCTGTACAGACTATGGTCCCATTCACTCGGGAATATCCCAACGCAGCTCCTAGAAGAAACGTGTTTCTGACTCGCTGAATCTCAACATAGATTCAACTCTCTTAGGTGAACGAACGCACAGCAGAGCAGTTTCAAGGAAACGTTTCTCCTGAGTTTTATACGAAGTTTCCTGCTGTTTAGTACGGATGCCGGCATTGGGCTGGAAATACCGGTTTTGGGATTCTGCACAGAAAGGGTTTGCAAACCGCGGAATCCACACGTGAGTTTAACTTTGTGAGTTGAATGCACACATTGACAACCATCCAGTTACATAGCTCCGTTTTGGTTTTAGAAGCAGATATTTCTCTGTACAGCCTATGGTCCCATTCACTCGGGAATATCCCAACGCAGCTCCTAGAAGAAACGTGTTTCTGACTCGCTGAATCTCAACATAGATTCAACTCTCTTAGGTGAACGAAGACACAGCAGAGCAGTTTCAAGTAAACGTTTCTCCTGAGTTTTAGACGAAGTTTCCTGCTGTTTAGTACGTATGCCGGCATTGGGCTGGAAATACCGGTTTTGGGATTCTGCACAGAAAGGGTTTGCAAACCGCTGAATCCACACGTGAGTTTAACTCTGTCAGTTGAATGCACACATTGACACCCATTCAGTTTGACAGCACCCTTTTGGTTTTAGAAGCAGATATTTCTCTGTACAGCCTATGGTCCCATTCACTCGGGAATATCCCAACGCAGCTCCTAAAAGAAACGTGTTTCTGACTCGCTGAATCTCAACATAGATTCAACTCTCTTAGGTGAACGAACGCACAGCAGAGCAGTTTCAAGGAAACGTTTCTCCTGAGTTTTAGACGAAGTTTCCTGCTGTTTAGTACGGATGCCGGCATTGGGCTGGAAATACCGGTTTTGGGATTCTGCACAGAAAGGGTTTGCAAACCGCGGAATCCACACGTGAGTTTAACTTTGTGAGTTGAATGCACACATTGACAACCATCCAGTTACATAGCTCCGTTTTGGTTTTAGAAGCAGATATTTCTCTGTACAGCCTATGGTCCCATTCACTCGGGAATATCCCAACGCAGCTCCTAGAAGAAACGTGTTTCTGACTCGCTGAATCTCAACATAGATTCCACTCTCTTAGGTGAACGAAGGCACAGCAGAGCAGTTTCAAGTAAACGTTTCTCCTGAGTTTTAGACGAAGTTTCCTGCTGTTTAGTACGTATGCCGGCATTGGGCAGGAAATACCGGTTTTGGGATTCTGCACAGAAAGGGTTTGCAAACCGCTGAATCCACACGTGAGTTTAACTCTGTCAGTTGAATGCACACATTGACAACCATTCAGTTTGACAGCACCCTTTTGGTTTTAGAAGCAGATATTTCTCTGTAAAGCCTATGGTCCCATTCACTCGGGAATATCCCAGCGCAGCTCCTAAAAGAAACGTGTTTCTGACTCGCTGAATCTCAACATAGATTCAACTCTCTTAGTTGAACGAACGCACAGCAGAGCAGTTTCAAGGAAACGTTTCTCCTGAGTTTTAGACGAAGTTTCCTGCTGTTTAGTACGTATGCCGGCATTGGGCTGGAAATACCGGTTTTGGGATTCTGCACGGAAAGGGTTTGCAAACCGCTGAATCCACACGTGAGTTTAACTCTGTCAGTTGAATGCACACATTGACAACCATTCAGTTTGACAGCACCCTTTTGGTTTTAGAAGCAGATATTTCTCTGTACAGCCTATGGTCCCATTCACTCGAGAATATCCCAACGCAGCTCCTAGAAGAAACGTGTTTCGGACTCGCTGAATCTCAACATAGATTCAACTCTCTTAGGTGAACGAACGCACAGCAGAGCAGTTTCAAGGAAACGTTTCTCCTGAGTTTTATACGAAGTTTCCTGCTTTTTAGTACGTATGAGGGCACTGGGCTGGAAATACCGGTTTTGGGATTCTGCACAGAAAGGGTTTGCAAAAAGCTGAATCCACACGTGAGTTTAACTTTGTCAGTTGAATGCACATTGACAACCATCCAGTTAGATAGCTCCGTTTTGGTTTTAGAAGCAGATATTTCTCTGTACAGCCTATGGTCCCATTCACTCGGGAATATCCCAACGCAGCTCCTAGAAGAAACGTGTTTCTGACTCGCTGAATCTCAACATAGATTCAACTCTCTTAGGTGAACGAACGCACAGCAGAGCAGTTTCAAGGAAACGTTTCTCCTGAGTTTTAGACGAAGTTTCCTGCTGTTTAGTACGGATGCGGGCATTGAGCTGGAAATACCGGTTTTGGGATTCTGCACAGAAAGGGTTTGCAAACCGCTGAATCCACACGTGAGTTTAACTCTGTCAGTTGAATGCACACATTGACAACCATTCAGTTTGACAGCACCCTTTTGGTTTTAGAAGCAGATATTTCTCTGTACATCCTATGGTCCCATTCACTCGGGAATATCCCAACGCAGCTCCTAGAAGAAACGTGTTTCTGACTCGCTGAATCTCAACATAGATTCAACTCTCTTAGGTGAACGAACGCGCAGCAGAGCAGTTTCAAGGAAACGTTTCTCCTGAGTTTTAGACGAAGTTTCCTGCTGTTTAGTACGGATGCGGGCATTGGGCTGGAAATACCGGTTTTGGGATTCTGCACAAAAAGGGTTTGCAAACCGCTGAATCCAAACGTGAGTTTAACTCTGTCAGTTGAATGCACACATTGACAACCATTCAGTTTGACAGCACCCTTTTGGTTTTAGAAGCAGATATTTCTCTGTACAGCCTATGGTCCCATTCACTCGGGAATATCCCAACGCAGCTCCTAGAAGAAACGTGTTTCTGACTCGCTGAATCTCAACATAGATTCAACTCTCTTAGGTGAACGAACGCGCAGCAGAGCAGTTTCAAGGAAACGTTTCTCCTGAGTTTTAGACGAAGTTTCCTGCTGGTTAGTACGGATGCGGGCATTGGGCTGGAAATACCGGTTTTGGGATTCTGCACAGAAAGGGTTTGCAAACCGCTGAATCCACACGTGAGTTTAACTCTGTCATTTGAATGCACACTTTGACAACCATTCAGTTTGACATCACCCTTTTGGTTTTAGAAGCAGATATTTCTCTGTACAGCCTATGGTCCCATTCACTCGGGAATATCCCAACGCAGCTCCTAGAAGAAACGTGTTTCTGACTCGCTGAATCTCAACATAGATTCAACTCTCTTAGGTGAACGAACGCACAGCAGAGCAGTTTCAAGGAAACGTTTCTCCTGAGTTTTAGACGAAGTTTCCTGTTGTTTAGTACGTATGCCGGCATTGGGCTGGAAATACCGGTTTTGGGATTCTGCACAGAAAGTGTTTGTAAACCGCTGAATCCAAACGTGAGTTTACCTCTGTCAGTTGAATGCACACATTGACAACCATTCAGTTAGATTGCACCCTTTTGCTTTTAGGAGCAGATATTTCTCTGTACAGCCTATGGTCCCATTCACTCGGGAATATCCCAACGCAGCTCCTGGAAGAAACGTGTTTCTGACTCGCTGAATCTCAACATAGATTCAACTCTCTTAGGTGAACGAACGCACAGCAGAGCAGTTTCAAGGAAACTTTTCTCCTGAGTTTTAGACGAAGTTTCCTGCTGTTTAGTACGTATGCCGGCATTGGGCTGGAAATACCGGTTTTGGGATTCTGCACAGAAAGGGTTTGCAAACCGCTGAATCCACACGTGAGTTTAACTCTGTCAGTTGAATGCAAACATTGACAACCATTCACTTTGACGGCTCCGTTTTGGTTTTAGAAGCAGATATTTCTCTGTACAGACTATGGTCCCATTCACTCGGGAATATCCCAACGCAGCTCCTAGAAGAAACGTGTTTCTGACTCGCTGAATCTCAACATAGATTCAACTCTCTTAGGTGAACGAACGCACAGCAGAGCAGTTTCAAGGAAACGTTTCTCCTGAGTTTTAGACGAAGTTTCCTGCTGTTTATTACGTATGCCGGCATTCGGCTGGAAATACCTGTTTTGGGATTTTGCACAGAAAGGGTTTGCAAACCGCTGAATCCACACGTGAGTTTAACTCTGTCAGTTGAATGCACACATTGACAACCATTCAGTTAGATAGCTCCGTTTTGGTTTTAGACGCAGATATTTCTCTGTACAGCCTATGGTCCCATTCACTCGGGAATATCCCAATGCAGCTCCTAGAAGAAACGTGTTTCTGACTCGCTGAATCTCAACATAGATTCAACTCTCTTAGGTGAACGAACGCACAGCAGAGCAGTTTCAAGGAAACGTTTCTCCTGAGTTTTAGACGAAGTTTCCTGCTGTTTAGTACGGATGCCGGCATTGGGCTGGAAATACCGGTTTTGGGATTCTGCACAGAAAGGGTTTGCAAACCGCGGAATCCACACGTGAGTTTAACTTTGTGAGTTGAATGCACACATTGACAACCATCCAGTTACATAGCTCCGTTTTGGTTTTAGAAGCAGATATTTCTCTGTACAGCCTATGGTCCCATTCACTCGGGAATATCCCAACGCAGCTCCTAGAAGAAACGTGTTTCCGACTCGCTGAATCTCAACATAGATTCCACTCTCTTAGGTGAACGAAGGCACAGCAGAGCAGTTTCAAGTAAACGTTTCTCCTGAGTTTTAGACGAAGTTTCCTGCTGTTTAGTACGTATGCCGGCATTGGGCTGGAAATACCGGTTTTGGGATTCTGCACAGAAAGGGTTTGCAAACCGCTGAATCCACACGTGAGTTTAACTCTGTCAGTTGAATGCACACATTGACAACCATTCAGTTTGACAGCACCCTTTTGGTTTTAGAAGCAGATATTTCTCTGTACAGCCTATGGTCCCGTTCACTCGGGAATATCCCAGCGCAGCTCCTAAAAGAAACGTGTTTCTGACTCGCTGAATCTCAACATAGATTCAACTCTCTTAGGTGAACGAACGCACAGCAGAGCAGTTTCAAGGAAACGTTTCTCCTGAGTTTTAGACGAAGTTTCCTGCTGTTTAGTACGTATGCCGGCATTGGGCTGGAAATACCGGTTTTGGGATTCTGCACGGAAAGGGTTTGCAAACCGCTGAATCCACACGTGAGTTTAACTCTGTCAGTTGAATGCACACATTGACAACCATTCAGTTTGACAGCACCCTTTTGGTTTTAGAAGCAGATATTTCTCTGTACAGCCTATGGTCCCATTCACTCGGGAATATCCCAACGCAGCTCCTAGAAGAAACGTGTTTCTGACTCGCTGAATCTCAACATAGATTCAACTCTCTTAGGTGAACGAACGCACCACAGAGCAGTTTCAATGAAACGTTTCTCCTCAGTTTTAGACGAAGTTTCCTGCTGTTTAGTACGTATGCCGGCATTGGGCTGGAAATACCGGTTTTGGGATTCTGCACAGAAAGGGTTTGCAAACCGCTGAATCCACACGTGAGTTTAACTCTGTCAGTTGAATGCACACATTGACAACCATTCAGTTTGACAGCACCCTTTTGGTTTTAGAAGCAGATATTTCTCTGTACAGCCTATGGTCCCATTCACTCGGGAATATCCCAACGCAGCTCCTAGAAGAAACGTGTTTCTGACTCGCTGAATCCCAACATAGATTCAACTCTCTTAGGTGAACGAACGCGCAGCAGAGCAATTTCAAGGAAACGTTTCTCCTGAGTTTTAGACGAAGTTTCCTGCTGTTTAGTACGGATGCGGGCATTGGTCTGGAAATACCGGTTTTAGGATTCTGCACAGAAAGGGTTTGCAAACTGCTGAATCCACACGTGAGTTTAACTCTGTCAGTTGAATGCACACATTGACAACCATTCAGTTTGACGGCACCCTTTTCGTTTTAGAAGCAGATATTTCTCTGTACAGCCTATGGTCCTATTGACTCCGGAATATCCCAACGCAGCTCCTAGAAGAAACGTGTTGCTGACTCGCTGAATCTCAACATAGATTCAACTCTCTTAGGTGAACGAACGCACAGCAGAGCAGTTTCAAGGAAACGTTTCTCCTGAGTTTTAGACGAAGTTTCCTGCTGTTTAGTACGCATGCCGGCATTGGGCTGGAAATACCGGTTTTGGGATTCTGCACAGAAAGGGTTTGCAAACCGCTGAATCCAAACGTGAGTTTACCTCTGTCAGTTGAATGCACACATTGACAACCATTCAGTTAGATTGCACCCTTTTGCTTTTAGGAGCAGATATTTCTCTGTACAGCCTATGGTCCCATTCACTCGGGAATATCCCAACGCAGCTCCTGAAAGAAACGTGTTTCTGACTCGCTGAATCTCAACATAGATTCAACTCTCTTAGGTGAACGAACGCACAGCAGAGCAGTTTCAAGGAAACTTTTCTCCTGAGTTTTAGACGAAGTTTCCTGCTGTTTAGTACGTATGCCGGCATTGGGCTGGAAATACCGGTTTTGGGATTCTGCACAGAAAGGGTTTGCAAACCGCTGAATCCACACGTGAGTTTAACTCTGTCAGTTGAATGCAAACATTGACAACCATTCACTTTGACGGCTCCGTTTTGGTTTTAGAAGCAGATATTTCTCTGTACAGACTATGGTCCCATTCACTCGGGAATATCCCAACGCAGCTCCTAGAAGAAACGTGTTTCTGACTCGCTGAATCTCAACATAGATTCAACTCTCTTAGGTGAACGAACGCACAGCAGAGCAGTTTCAAGGAAACGTTTCTCCTGAGTTTTAGACGAAGTTTCCTGCTGTTTATTACGTATGCCGGCATTCGGCTGGAAATACCTGTTTTGGGATTTTGCACAGAAAGGGTTTGCAAACCGCTGAATCCACACGTGAGTTTAACTCTGTCAGTTGAATGCACACATTGACAACCATTCAGTTAGATAGCTCCGTTTTGGTTTTAGAAGCAGATATTTCTCTGTACAGCCTATGGTCCCATTCACTCGGGAATATCCCAATGCAGCTCCTAGAAGAAACGTGTTTCTGACTCGCTGAATCTCAACATAGATTCAACTCTCTTAGGTGAACGAACGCACAGCAGAGCAGTTTCAAGGAAACGTTTCTCCTGAGTTTTAGACGAAGTTTCCTGCTGTTTAGTACGGATGCCGGCATTGGGCTGGAAATACCGGTTTTGGGATTCTGCACAGAAAGGGTTTGCAAACCGCGGAATCCACACGTGAGTTTAACTTTGTGAGTTGAATGCACACATTGACAACCATCCAGTTACATAGCTCCGTTTTGGTTTTAGAAGCAGATATTTCTCTGTACAGCCTATGGTCCCATTCACTCGGGAATATCCCAACGCAGCTCCTAGAAGAAACGTGTTTCTGACTCGCTGAATCTCAACATAGATTCCACTCTCTTAGGTGAACGAAGGCACAGCAGAGCAGTTTCAAGTAAACGTTTCTCCTGAGTTTTAGACGAAGTTTCCTGCTGTTTAGTACGTATGCCGGCATTGGGCTGGAAATACCGGTTTTGGGATTCTGCACAGAAAGGGTTTGCAAACCGCTGAATCCACACGTGAGTTTAACTCTGTCAGTTGAATGCACACATTGACAACCATTCAGTTTGACAGCACCCTTTTGGTTTTAGAAGCAGATATTTCTCTGTACAGCCTATGGTCCCATTCACTCGGGAATATCCCAGCGCAGCTCCTAAAAGAAACGTGTTTCTGACTCGCTGAATCTCAACATAGATTCAACTCTCTTAGGTGAACGAACGCACAGCAGAGCAGTTTCAAGGAAACGTTTCTCCTGAGTTTTAGACGAAGTTTCCTGCTGTTTAGTACGTATGCCGGCATTGGGCTGGAAATACCGGTTTTGGGATTCTGCACGGAAAGGGTTTGCAAACCGCTGAATCCACACGTGAGTTTAACTCTGTCAGTTGAATGCACACATTGACAACCATTCAGTTTGACAGCACCCTTTTGGTTTTAGAAGCAGATATTTCTCTGTACAGCCTATGGTCCCATTCACTCGGGAATATCCCAACGCAGCTCCTAGAAGAAACGTGTTTCTGACTCGCTGAATCTCAACATAGATTCAACTCTCTTAGGTGAACGAACGCAACGCAGAGCAGTTTCAATGAAACGTTTCTCCTCAGTTTTAGACGAAGTTTCCTGCTGTTTAGTACGTATGCCGGCATTGGGCTGGAAATACCGGTTTTGGGATTCTGCACAGAAAGGGTTTGCAAACCGCTGAATCCACACGTGAGTTTAACTCTGTCAGTTGAATGCACACATTGACAACCATTCAGTTTGACAGCACCCTTTTGGTTTTAGAAGCAGATATTTCTCTGTACAGCCTATGGTCCCATTCACTCGGGAATATCCCAACGCAGCTCCTAGAAGAAACGTGTTTCTGACTCGCTGAATCCCAACATAGATTCAACTCTCTTAGGTGAACGAACGCACAGCAGCGCAATTTCAAGGAAACGTTTCTCCTGAGTTTTAGACGAAGTTTCCTGCTGTTTAGTACGGATGCGGGCATTGGGCTGGAAATACCGGTTTTAGGATTCTGCACAGAAAGGGTTTGCAAACTGCTGAATCCACACGTGAGTTTAACTCTGTCAGTTGAATGCACACATTGACAACCATTCAGTTTGACAGCACCCTTTTCGTTTTAGAAGCAGATATTTCTCTGTACAGCCTATGGTCCTATTGACTCGGGAATATCCCAACGCAGCTCCTAGAAGAAACGTGTTGCTGACTCGCTGAATCTCAACATAGATTCAACTCTCTTAGGTGAACGAACGCACAGCAGAGCAGTTTCAAGGAAACGTTTCTCCTGAGTTTTAGACGAAGTTTCCTGCTGTTTAGTACGCATGCCGGCATTGGGCTGGAAATACCGGTTTTGGGATTCTGCACAGAAAGGGTTTGCAAACCGCTGAATCCACACGTGAGTTTAACTCTGTCAGTTGAATGCACACATTGACAACCATTCACTTTGACGGCACCCTTTTGGTTTTAGAAGCAGATATTTCTCTGTACAGCCTATGGTCCCATTCACTCGGGAATATCCCAACGCAGCTCCTAGAAGAAACGTGTTTCGGACTCGCTGAATCTCAACATAGATTCAACTCTCTTAGGTGAAGGAACACCCAGCAGAGCATTTTCAAGGAAACGTTTCTCCTGAGTTTTAGACGAAGTTTCCTGCTGTTTAGTACGTATGCCAGCATTGGGCTGGAAATACCGGTTTTGGGATTCTGCACAGAAAGGGTTTGCAAACCGCTGAATCCACACGTGAGTTTAACTCGGTCAGTTGAATGCACACATTGACAACCATTCAGTTAGATAGCTCCGTTTTGGTTTTGGAAGCAGATATTTCTCTGTACAACCTATGGTCCCATTCACTCGGGAATATCCCAACGCAACTCCTGGAAGAAACGTGTTTCTGACTCGCTGAATCTCAACATAGATTCAACTCTCTTAGGTGAACGAACGCACAGCAGAGCAGTTTCAAGGAAACGTTTCTCCTGAGTTTTAGACGAAGTTTCCTGCTGTTTAGTACGTATGCCGGCATTGGGCTGGAAATACCGGTTTTGGGATTCTGCACAGAAAGGGTTTGCAAACCGCTGAATCCACACGTGAGTTTAACTCTGTCAGTTGAATGCACACATTGACAACCATTCAGTTAGATAGCTCCGTTTTGGTTTTAGAAGCAGATATTTCTCTGTACAGCCTATGGTCCCATTCACTCGGGAATATCCCAACGCAGCTCCTAGAAGAAACGTGTTTGTGACTCGCTGAATCTCAACATAGATTCAACTCTCTTAGGTGAACGAAGGCCCAGCAGAGCAGTTTCAAGGAAACGTTTCTCCTGAGTTTTATACGAAGTTTCCTGCTGTTTAGTACGTATGAGGGCACTGGGCTGGAAATACCGGTTTTGGGATTCTGCACAGAAAGGGTTTGCAAAAAGCTGAATCCACACGTGAGTTTAACTTTGTCAGTTGAATGCACACATTGACAACCATCCAGTTAGATAGCTCCGTTTTGTTTTTAGAAGCAGATATTTCTCTGTACAGCCTATGGTCCCATTCACTCGGGAATATCCCAACGCAGCTCCTAGAAGAAACGTGTTTCTGACTCGCTGAATCTCAACATAGATTCAACTCTCTTAGGTGAACGAACGCACAGCAGAGCAGTTTCAAGGAAACGTTTCTCCTGAGTTTTAGACGAAGTTTCCTGCTGTTTAGTACGGATGCGGGCATTGAGCTGGAAATACCGGTTTTGGGATTCTGCACAGAAAGGGTTTGCAAACCGCTGAATCCACACGTGAGTTTAACTCTGTCAGTTGAATGCACACATTGACAACCATTCAGTTTGACAGCACCCTTTTGGTTTTAGAAGCAGATATTTCTCTGTACATCCTATGGTCCCATTCACTCGGGAATATCCCAACGCAGCTCCTAGAAGAAACGTGTTTCTGACTCGCTGAATCTCAACATAGATTCAACTCTCTTAGGTGAACGAACGCGCAGCAGAGCAGTTTCAAGGAAACGTTTCTCCTGAGTTTTAGACGAAGTTTCCTGCTGTTTAGTACGGATGCGGGCATTGGGCTGGAAATACCGGTTTTGGGGTTCTGCACAGAAAGGGTTTGCAAACCGCTGAATCCAAACGTGAGTTTAACTCTGTCAGTTGAATGCACACATTGACAACCATTCAGTTTGACAGCACCCTTTTGGTTTTAGAAGCAGATATTTCTCTGTACAGCCTATGGTCCCATTCACTCGGGAATATCCCAACGCAGCTCCTAGAAGAAACGTGTTTCTGACTCGCTGAATCTCAACATAGATTCAACTCTCTTAGGTGAACGAACGCGCAGCAGAGCAGTTTCAAGGAAACGTTTCTCCTGAGTTTTAGACGAAGTTTCCTGCTGGTTAGTACGGATGCGGGCATTGGGCTGGAAATACCGGTTTTGGGATTCTGCACAGAAAGGGTTTGCAAACCGCTGAATCCACACGTGAGTTTAACTCTGTCATTTGAATGCACACATTGACAACCATTCAGTTTGACAGCACCCTTTTGGTTTTAGAAGCAGATATTTCTCTGTACAGCCTATGGTCCCATTCACTCGGGAATATCCCAACGCAGCTCCTAGAAGAAACGTGTTTCTGACTCGCTGAATCTCAACATAGATTCAACTCTCTTAGGTGAACGAACGCACAGCAGAGCAGTTTCAAGGAAACGTTTCTCCTGAGTTTTAGACGAAGTTTCCTGCTGTTTAGTACGTATGCCGGCATTGGGCTGGAAATACCGGTTTTGGGATTCTGCACAGAAAGTGTTTGTAAACCGCTGAATCCAAACGTGAGTTTACCTCTGTCAGTTGAATGCACACATTGACAACCATTCAGTTAGATTGCACCCTTTTGCTTTTAGGAGCAGATATTTCTCTGTACAGCCTATGGTCCCATTCACTCGGGAATATCCCAACGCAGCTCCTGGAAGAAACGTGTTTCTGACTCGCTGAATCTCAACATAGATTCAACTCTCTTAGGTGAACGAACGCACAGCAGAGCAGTTTCAAGGAAACGTTTCTCCTGAGTTTTAGACGAAGTTTCCTGCTGTTTTGTACGTATGCCGGCATTGGGCTGGAAATACCGGTTTTGGGATTCTGCACAGAAAGGGTTTGCAAACCGCTGAATCCACACGTGAGTTTACCTTTGTCAGTTGAATGCACACATTGACAACCATTCAGTTAGATAGCTCCGTTTTGGTTTTAGAAGCAGATATTTCTCTGTATAGCCTATGGTCCCATTCACTCGGGAATATCCCAACGCAACTCCTGGAAGAAACGTGTTTCTGACTCGCTGAATCTCAACATAGATTCAACTCTCTTAGGTGAACGAACGAACAGCAGAGCAGTTTCAAGGAAACGTTTCTCCTGAGTTTTAGACGAAGTTTCCTGCTGTTTAGTACGTATGCCGGCATTGGGCTGGAAATACGGGTTTTGGGATTCTGCACAGAAAGGGTTTGCAAACCGCTGAATCCACACGTGAGTTTAACTCTGTCAGTTGAATGCACACATTGACAACCATTCATTTTGACAGCACCCTTTTGGTTTTAGAAGCAGATATTTCTCTGTACAGCCTATGGTCCCATTCACTCGGGAATATCCCAACGCAGCTCCTAGAAGAAAGGTGTTTCTGACTCGCTGAATCTCAACATAGATTCAACTCTCTTAGGTGAACGAACGCGCAGCAGAGCAGTTTCAAGGAAACGTTTCTCCTGAGTTTTAGACGAAGTTTCCTGCTGTTTAGTACGGATGCGGGCCTTGGGCTGGAAATACCGGTTTTAGGATTCTGCACAGAAAGGGTTTGAAAACCGCTGAATCCACACGTGAGTTTAACTCTGTCAGTTGAATGCACACATTGACAACCATTCAGTTTGACAGCACCCTTTTGGTTTTAGAAGCAGATATTTCTCTGTACAGCCTATGGTCCTATTCACTCGGGAATATCCCAACGCAGCTCCTAGAAGAAACGTGTTTCTGACTCGCTGAATCTCAACGTAGATTCAACTCTCTTAGGTGAACGAATGCACAGCAGAGCAGTTTCAAGGAAACGTTTCTCCTGAGTTTTAGACGAAGTTTCCTGCTGTTTAGTACATATGCCGGCATTGGGCTGGAAATACCGGTTTTGGGATTCTGCACAGAAAGGGTTTGCAAACCGCTGAATCCACACGTGAGTTTAACTCTGTCAGTTGAATGCACACATTGACAACCATTCAGTTTGACAGCACCCTTTTGGTTTTAGAAGCAGATATTTCTCTGTACAGCCTATGGTCCCATTCACTCGGGAATATTCCAACGCAGCTCCTAGAAGAAACGTGTTTCTCACTCGCTGAATCTCAACATAGATTCAACTCTCTTAGGTGAACGAACGCGCAGCAGAGCAGTTTCAAGGAAACGTTTCTCCTGAGTTTTAGACGAAGTTTCCTGCTGTTTAGTACGGATGCGGGCATTGGGCTGGAAATACCGGTTTTAGGATTCTGCACAGAAAGGGTTTGAAAACCGCTGAATCCACACGTGAGTTTAACTCTGTCAGTTGAATGCACACATTGACAACCATTCAGTTTGACAGCACCCTTTTGGTTTTAGAAGCAGATATTTCTCTGTACAGCCTATGGTCCTATTCACTCGGGAATATCCCAACGCAGCTCCTAGAAGAAACGTGTTTCTGACTCGCTGAATCTCAACGTAGATTCAACTCTCTTAGGTGAACGAACGCACAGCAGAGCAGTTTAAAGGAAACTTTTCTCCTGAGTTTTAGACGAACTTTCCTGCTGTTTAGTACGTATGCCGGCATTGGGCTGGAAATACCGGTTTTGGGATTCTGCACAGAAAGGGTTTGCAAACCGCTGAATCCACACGTGAGTTTAACTCTGTCAGTTGAATGCACACATTGACAACCATTCAGTTTGACAGCACCCTTTTGGTTTTAGAAGCAGATATTTCTCTGTACAGCCTATGGTCCCATTCACTCGGGAATATTCCAACGCAGCTCCTAGAAGAAACGTGTTTCTGACTCGCTGAATCTCAACATAGATTCAACTCTCTTAGGTGAACGAACGCGCAGCAGAGCAGTTTCAAGGAAACGTTTCTCCTGAGTTTTAGACGAAGTTTCCTGCTGTTTAGTACGGATGCGGGCATTGGGCTGGAAATACCGGTTTTAGGATTCTGCACAGAAAGGGTTTGAAAACCGCTGAATCCACACGTGAGTTTAACTCTGTCAGTTGAATGCACACATTGACAACCATTCAGTTTGACAGCACCCTTTTGGTTTTAGAAGCAGATATTTCTCTGTACAGCCTATGGTCCTATTCACTCGGGAATATCCCAACGCAGCTCCTAGAAGAAACGTGTTTCTGACTCGCTGAATCTCAACGTAGATTCAACTCTCTTAGGTGAACGAACGCACAGCAGAGCAGTTTCAAGGAAACTTTTCTCCTGAGTTTTAGACGAACTTTCCTGCTGTTTAGTACGTATGCCGGCATTGGGCTGGAAATACCGGTTTTGGGATTCTGCACAGAAAGGGTTTGCAAACCGCTGAATCCACACGTGAGTTTACCTCTGTCAGTTGAATGCACACATTGACAGCCATTCACTTTGACGGCACCCTTTTGGTTTTAGAAGCAGATATTTCTCTGTACAGTCTATGATCCCATTCACTCGGGAATATCCCAACGCAGCTCCTAGAAGAAACGTGTTTCTGACTCGCTGAATCTCAACATAGATTCAACTCTCTTAGGTGAACGAACGCACAGCAGAGCAGTTTCAAGGTAACTTTTCTCCTGAGTTTTAGACGAAGTTTCCTGCTGTTTAGTACGTATGCCGGCATTCGGCTGGAAATACCGGTTTTGGGATTTTGCACAGAAAGGGTTTGCAAACCGCTGAATCCACACGTGAGTTTAACTCTGTCAGTTGAATGCACACATTGACAACCATTCAGTTAGAGAGCTCCGTTTTGGTTTTAGAAGCAGATATTTCTCTGTATAGCCTATGATCCCATTCACTCGGGAATATCCCAACGCAGCTCCTAGAAGAAACGTGTTTCTCACTCGCTGAATCTCAACATAGATTCAACTCTCTTAGGTGAACGAACACACAGCAGAGCAGTTTCAAGGAAACGTTTCTCCTGAGTTTTAGACGAAGTTTCCTGCTGTTTAGTACGTATGCCGGCATTGGGCTGGAAATACCGGTTTTGGGATTCTGCACAGAAAGGGTTTGCAAACCACTGAATCCACACGTGAGTTTAACTCTGTCAGTTGAATGCACACATTGACAACCATTCAGTTTGACAGCACCCTTTTGGTTTTAGAAGCAGATATTTCTCTGTACATCCTATGGTCCCATTCACTCGGGAATATCCCAACGCAGCTCCTAGAAGAAACGTGTTTCTGACTCGCTGAATCTCAACATAGATTCAACTCTCTTAGGTGAACGAACGCGCAGCAGAGCAGTTTCAAGGAAACGTTTCTCCTGAGTTTTAGACGAAGTTTCCTGCTGTTTAGTACGGATGCGGGCATTGGGCTGGAAATACCGGTTTTGGGGTTCTGCACAGAAAGGGTTTGCAAACCGCTGAATCCAAACGTGAGTTTAACTCTGTCAGTTGAATGCACACATTGACAACCATTCAGTTTGACAGCACCCTTTTGGTTTTAGAAGCAGATATTTCTCTGTACAGCCTATGGTCCCATTCACTCGGGAATATCCCAACGCAGCTCCTAGAAGAAACGTGTTTCTGACTCGCTGAATCTCAACATAGATTCAACTCTCTTAGGTGAACGAACGCGCAGCAGAGCAGTTTCAAGGAAACGTTTCTCCTGAGTTTTAGACGAAGTTTCCTGCTGGTTAGTACGGATGCGGGCATTGGGCTGGAAATACCGGTTTTGGGATTCTGCACAGAAAGGGTTTGCAAACCGCTGAATCCACACGTGAGTTTAACTCTGTCATTTGAATGCACACATTGACAACCATTCAGTTTGACAGCACCCTTTTGGTTTTAGAAGCAGATATTTCTCTGTACAGCCTATGGTCCCATTCACTCGGGAATATCCCAACGCAGCTCCTAGAAGAAACGTGTTTCTGACTCGCTGAATCTCAACATAGATTCAACTCTCTTAGGTGAACGAACGCACAGCAGAGCAGTTTCAAGGAAACGTTTCTCCTGAGTTTTAGACGAAGTTTCCTGCTGTTTAGTACGTATGCCGGCATTGGGCTGGAAATACCGGTTTTGGGATTCTGCACAGAAAGTGTTTGTAAACCGCTGAATCCAAACGTGAGTTTACCTCTGTCAGTTGAATGCACACATTGACAACCATTCAGTTAGATTGCACCCTTTTGCTTTTAGGAGCAGATATTTCTCTGTACAGCCTATGGTCCCATTCACTCGGGAATATCCCAACGCAGCTCCTGGAAGAAACGTGTTTCTGACTCGCTGAATCTCAACATAGATTCAACTCTCTTAGGTGAACGAACGCACAGCAGAGCAGTTTCAAGGAAACGTTTCTCCTGAGTTTTAGACGAAGTTTCCTGCTGTTTTGTACGTATGCCGGCATTGGGCTGGAAATACCGGTTTTGGGATTCTGCACAGAAAGGGTTTGCAAACCGCTGAATCCACACGTGAGTTTACCTTTGTCAGTTGAATGCACACATTGACAACCATTCAGTTAGATAGCTCCGTTTTGGTTTTAGAAGCAGATATTTCTCTGTATAGCCTATGGTCCCATTCACTCGGGAATATCCCAACGCAACTCCTGGAAGAAACGTGTTTCTGACTCGCTGAATCTCAACATAGATTCAACTCTCTTAGGTGAACGAACGAACAGCAGAGCAGTTTCAAGGAAACGTTTCTCCTGAGTTTTAGACGAAGTTTCCTGCTGTTTAGTACGTATGCCGGCATTGGGCTGGAAATACGGGTTTTGGGATTCTGCACAGAAAGGGTTTGCAAACCGCTGAATCCACACGTGAGTTTAACTCTGTCAGTTGAATGCACACATTGACAACCATTCATTTTGACAGCACCCTTTTGGTTTTAGAAGCAGATATTTCTCTGTACAGCCTATGGTCCCATTCACTCGGGAATATCCCAACGCAGCTCCTAGAAGAAACGTGTTTCTGACTCGCTGAATCTCAACATAGATTCAACTCTCTTAGGTGAACGAACGCGCAGCAGAGCAGTTTCAAGGAAACGTTTCTCCTGAGTTTTAGACGAAGTTTCCTGCTGTTTAGTACGGATGCGGGCCTTGGGCTGGAAATACCGGTTTTAGGATTCTGCACAGAAAGGGTTTGAAAACCGCTGAATCCACACGTGAGTTTAACTCTGTCAGTTGAATGCACACATTGACAACCATTCAGTTTGACAGCACCCTTTTGGTTTTAGAAGCAGATATTTCTCTGTACAGCCTATGGTCCTATTCACTCGGGAATATCCCAACGCAGCTCCTAGAAGAAACGTGTTTCTGACTCGCTGAATCTCAACGTAGATTCAACTCTCTTAGGTGAACGAACGCACAGCAGAGCAGTTTCAAGGAAACGTTTCTCCTGAGTTTTAGACGAAGTTTCCTGCTGTTTAGTACATATGCCGGCATTGGGCTGGAAATACCGGTTTTGGGATTCTGCACAGAAAGGGTTTGCAAACCGCTGAATCCACACGTGAGTTTAACTCTGTCAGTTGAATGCACACATTGACAACCATTCAGTTTGACAGCACCCTTTTGGTTTTAGAAGCAGATATTTCTCTGTACAGCCTATGGTCCTATTCACTCGGGAATATCCCAACGCAGCTCCTAGAAGAAACGTGTTTCTGACTCGCTGAATCTCAACGTAGATTCAACTCTCTTAGGTGAACGAACGCACAGCAGAGCAGTTTAAAGGAAACTTTTCTCCTGAGTTTTAGACGAACTTTCCTGCTGTTTAGTACGTATGCCGGCATTGGGCTGGAAATACCGGTTTTGGGATTTTGCACAGAAAGGGTTTGCAAACCGCTGAATCCACACGTGAGTTTAACTCTGTCAGTTGAATGCACACATTGACAACCATTCAGTTTGACAGCACCCTTTTGGTTTTAGAAGCAGATATTTCTCTGTACAGCCTATGGTCCCATTCACTCGGGAATATTCCAACGCAGCTCCTAGAAGAAACGTGTTTCTGACTCGCTGAATCTCAACATAGATTCAACTCTCTTAGGTGAACGAACGCGCAGCAGAGCAGTTTCAAGGAAACGTTTCTCCTGAGTTTTAGACGAAGTTTCCTGCTGTTTAGTACGGATGCGGGCATTGGGCTGGAAATACCGGTTTTAGGATTCTGCACAGAAAGGGTTTGAAAACCGCTGAATCCACACGTGAGTTTAACTCTGTCAGTTGAATGCACGCATTGACAACCATTCAGTTTGACAGCACCCTTTTGGTTTTAGAAGCAGATATTTCTCTGTACAGCCTATGGTCCTATTCACTCGGGAATATCCCAACGCAGCTCCTAGAAGAAACGTGTTTCTGACTCGCTGAATCTCAACGTAGATTCAACTCTCTTAGGTGAACGAACGCACAGCAGAGCAGTCTCAAGGAAACTTTTCTCCTGAGTTTTAGACGAACTTTCCTGCTGTTTAGTACGTATGCCGGCATTGGGCTGGAAATACCGGTTTTGGGATTCTGCACAGAAAGGGTTTGCAAACCGCTGAATCCACACGTGAGTTTACCTCTGTCAGTTGAATGCACACATTGACAGCCATTCACTTTGACGGCACCCTTTTGGTTTTAGAAGCAGATATTTCTCTGTACAGTCTATGATCCCATTCACTCGGGAATATCCCAACGCAGCTCCTAGAAGAAACGTGTTTCTGACTCGCTGAATCTCAACATAGATTCAACTCTCTTAGGTGAACGAACGCACAGCAGAGCAGTTTCAAGGTAACTTTTCTCCTGAGTTTTAGACGAAGTTTCCTGCTGTTTAGTACGTATGCCGGCATTCGGCTGGAAATACCGGTTTTGGGATTTTGCACAGAAAGGGTTTGCAAACCGCTGAATCCACACGTGAGTTTAACTCTGTCAGTTGAATGCACACATTGACAACCATTCAGTTAGATAGCTCCGTTTTGGTTTTAGAAGCAGATATTTCTCTGTACAGCTTATGGTCCCATTCACTCGGGAATATCCCAACGCAACTCCTGGAAGAAACGTGTTTCTGACTCGCTGAATCTCAACATAGATTCAACTCTCTTAGGTGAACGAACGCACAGCAGAGCAGTTTCAAGGAAACGTTTCTCCTGAGTTTTAGACGAAGTTTCCTGCTGTTTAGTACGTATGCCGGCATTGGGCTGGAAATACCGGTTTTGGGATTCTGCACAGAAAGGGTTTGCAAACCGCTGAATCCACACGTGAGTTTAACTCTGTCAGTTGAATGCACACATTGACAACCATTCAGTTAGATAGCTCCGTTTTGGTTTTAGAAGCAGATATTTCTCTGTACTGCCTATGGTCCCATTCACTCGGGAATATCCCAACGCAGCTCCTAGAAGAAATGTGTTTCTGACTCGCTGAATCTCAACATAGATTCAACTCTCTTAGGTGAACGAAGGCCCAGCAGAGCAGTTTCAAGGAAACGTTTCTCCTGAGTTTTATACGAAGTTTCCTGCTGTTTAGTACGTATGAGGGCATTGGGTTGGAAATACCGGTTTTGGGATTCTGCACAGAAAGGGTTTTAAAAAGCTGAATCCACACGTGAGTTTAACTTTGTCAGTTGAATGCACACATTGACAACCATCCAGTTACATAGCTCCGTTTTGGTTTTAGAAGCAGATATTTCTCTGTACAGCCTATGGTCCCATTCACTCGGGAATATCCCAACGCAGCTCCTAGAATAAACGTGTTTCTGACTCGCTGAATCTCAACATAGATTCAACTCTCTTAGGTGAACGAACGCCCAGCAGAGCATTTTCATGGAAACGTTTCTCCTGAGTTTTAGACGAAGTTTCCTGCTGTTTAGTACGTATGCCGGCATTGGGCTGGAAAAACCGGTTTTGGGATTCTGCACAGAAAGGGTTTGCAAACCGCTGAATCCACACGTGAGTTTAACTCTGTCAGTTGAATGCACACATTGACAACCATTCAGTTAGAGAGCTCCGTTTTGGTTTTAGAAGCAGATATTTCTCTGTATAGCCTATGATCCCATTCACTCGGGAATATCCCAACGCAGCTCCTAGAAGAAACGTGTTTCTCACTCGCTGAATCTCAACATAGATTCAACTCTCTTAGGTGAACGAACACACAGCAGAGCAGTTTCAAGGAAACGTTTCTCCTGAGTTTTAGACGAAGTTTCCTGCTGTTTAGTACGTATGCCGGCATTGGGCTGGAAATACCGGTTTTGGGATTCTGCACAGAAAGGGTTTGCAAACCACTGAATCCACACGTGAGTTTAACTCTGTCAGTTGAATGCACACATTGACAACCATTCAGTTAGATAGCTCCGTTTTGGTTTTAGAAGCAGATATTTCTCTGTACAGCCTATGGTCCCATTCACTCGGGAATATCCCAACGCAGCTCCTGGAAGAAACGTGTTTCTGACTCGCTGAGTCTCAACATAGATTCAACTCTCTTAGGTGAACGAACGCACAGCAGAGCAGTTTCAAGGAAACGTTTCTCCTGAGTTTTAGACGAAGTTTCCTGCTGTTTAGTACGTATGCCGGCATTGGGCTGGAAATACCGGTTTTGGGATTCTGCACAGAAAGGGTTTGCAAACCGCTGAATCCACACGTGAGTTTAACTCTGTCAGTTGAATGCACACATTGACAACCATTCAGTTAGAGAGCTCCGTTTTGGTTTTAGAAGCAGATATTTCTCTGTACAGCCTATGGTCCCATTCACTCGGGAATATCCCAACGCAGCTCCTAGAAGAAACGTGTTTCTGACTCGCTGAATCTCAACATAGATTCAACTCTCTTAGGTGAACGAAAGCCCAGCAGAGCAGTTTCATGGAAACGTTTATCCTGAGTTTTAGACGAAGTTTCCTGCTGTTTAGTACGGATGCCGGCTTTGGGCTGGAAATACCGGTTTTGGGATTCTGTACAGAAAGGGTTTGCAAACCGCTGAATCCACACGTGAGTTTAACTTTGTCAGTTGAATGCAAACATTGACAACCATCCAGTTAGATAGCTCCGTTTTGGTTTTAGAAGCAGATATTTCTCTGTACAGACTATGGTCCCATTCACTCGGTAATATCCCAACGCAGATCCAAGAAGAAAGGTGTTTCTGACTCGTTGAATCTCAACATAGATTCAACTCTCTTAGGTGAACCAACACACAACAGAGCAGTTTCAAGGAAACGTTTCTCCTGAGTTTTAGACGAAGTTTCCTGCTGTTTAGTACGTATGCCGGCATTGGGCTGGAAATACCGGATTTGGGATTCTGCACAGAAAGTGTTTGTAAACCGCTGAATCCAAACGTGAGTTTCCCTCTGTCAGTTTAATGCACACATTGACAACCATTCAGTTAGATTGCACCCTTTTGCTTTTAGGAGCAGATATTTCTCTGTACAGCCTACGGTCCCATTCACTCGGGAATATCCCAACGCAGCTCCTGGAAGAAACGTGTTTCTGACTCGCTGAATCTCAACATAGATTCAACTCTCTTAGGTGAACGAACGCACAGCAGAGCAGTTTCAAGGAAACGTTTCTCCTGAGTTTTAGACGAAGTTTCCTGCTGTTTAGTACGTATGCCGGCATTGGGCTGGAATTACCGGTTTTGGGATTCTGCACAGAAAGGGTTTGCAAACCGCTGAATCCACACGTGAGTTTAACTCTGTCAGTTGAATGCACACATTGACAACCATTCAGTTTGACAGCACCCTTTTGGTTTTAGAAGCAGATATTTCTCTGTACAACCTATGGTCCCATTCACTCGGGAATATCCCAACGCAGCTCCTAGAAGAAACGTGTTTCTGACTCGCTGAATCTCAACAAAGATTCAACTCTCTTATGTGAACGAATGCCCAGCAGAGCAGTTTCATGGAAACGTTTATCCTGAGTTTTAGACGAAGTTTCCTGCTGTTTAGTACGTATGCCGGCATTGGGCTGGAAATACCGGTTTTGGGATTCTGCACAGAAAGGGTTTGCAAACCGCTGAATCCACACGTGAGTTTAACTTTGTCAGTTGAATGCAAACATTGACAACCATCCAGTTAGATAGCTCCGTTTTGGTTTTAGAAGCAGATATTTCTCTGTACAGACTATGGTCCCATTCACTTGGGAATATCCCAACGCAGCTCCAAGAAGAAAGGTGTTTCTGACTCGCTGAATCTCAACATAGATTCAACTCTCTTAGGTGAACGAACACACAACAGAGCAGTTTCAAGGAAACGTTTCTCCTGAGTTTTAGACGAAGTTTCCTGCTGTTTAGTACGTATGCCGGCATTGGGCTGGAAATACCGGTTTTGTGATTCTGCACAGAAAGTGTTTGTAAACCGCTGAATCCAAACGTGAGTTTACCTCTGTCAGTTGAATGCACACATTGACAACCATTCAGTTAGATTGCACCCTTTTGCTTTTAGGAGCAGATATTTCTCTGTACAGCCTACGGTCCCATTCACTCGGGAATATCCCAACGCAGCTCCTGGAAGAAACGTGTTTCTGACTCGCTGAATCTCAACATAGATTCAACTCTCTTAGGTGAACGAACGCACAGCAGAGCAGTTTCAAGGAAACGTTTATCCTGAGTTTTAG
This sequence comes from Aotus nancymaae, assembly GCF_030222135.1. Classification (NCBI taxonomy): domain Eukaryota; kingdom Metazoa; phylum Chordata; class Mammalia; order Primates; family Aotidae; genus Aotus; species Aotus nancymaae. The sequence continues at coordinate 321,400 of NW_026988673.1, forward strand.
ACGAAGTTTCCTGCTGTTTAGTACGTATGCCGGCATTGGGCTGGAAAAACCGGTTTTGGGATTCTGCACAGAAAGGGTTTGCAAACCGCTGAATCCACACGTGAGTTTAAATCTGTCAGTTGAATGCACACATTGACAACCATTCAGTTAGAGAGCTCCGTTTTGGTTTTAGAAGCAGATATTTCTCTGTATAGCCTATGATCCCATTCACTCGGGAATATCCCAACGCAGCTCCTAGAAGAAACGTGTTTCTGACTCGCTGAATCTCAACATAGATTCAACTGTCTTAGGTGAACGAACACACAGCAGAGCAGTTTCAAGGAAACGTTTCTCCTGAGTTTTAGACGAAATTTCCTGCTGTTTAGTACGTATGCCGGCATTGGGCTGGAAATACCGGTTTTGGGATTCTGCACAGAAAGGGTTTACAAACCACTGAATCCACACGTGAGTTTAACTCTGTCAGTTGAATGCACACATTGACAACCATTCAGTTAGATAGCTCCGTTTTGATTTTAGAAGCAGATATTTCTCTGTACAGCCTATGGTCCCATTCACTCGGGAATATCCCAACGCAGCTCCTGGAAGAAACGTGTTTCTGACTCGCTGAATCTCAACATAGATTCAACTCTCTTAGGTGAACGAACGCACAGCAGAGCAGTTTCAAGGAAACGTTTCTCCTGAGTTTTAGACGAAGTTTCCTGCTGTTTAGTACGTATGCCGGCATTGGGCTGGAAATACCGGTTTTGGGATTCTGCACAGAAAGGGTTTGCAAACCGCTGAATCCACACGTGAGTTTAACTCTGTCAGTTGAATGCACACATTGACAACCATTCAGTTAGAGAGCTCCGTTTTGGTTTTAGAAGCAGATATTTCTCTGTACAGCCTATGGTCCCATTCACTCGGGAATATCCCAACGCAGCTCCTAGAAGAAACGTGTTTCTGACTCGCTGAATCTCAACATAGATTCAACTCTCTTAGGTGAACGAACGCCCAGCAGAGCAGTTTCATGGAAACGTTTATCCTGAGTTTTAGACGAAGTTTCCTGCTGTTTAGTACGGATGCCGGCATTGGGCTGGAAATACCGGTTTTGGGATTCTGCACAGAAAGGGTTTGCAAAAAGCTGAATCCACACGTGAGTTTAACTTTGTCAGTTGAATGCACACATTGACAACCATCCAGTTAGATAGCTCCGTTTTGGTTTTAGAAGCAGATATTTCTCTGTACAGACTATGGTCCCATTCACTCGGGAATATCCCAACGCAGCTCCAAGAAGAAAGGTGTTTCTGACTCGCTGAATCTCAACATAGATTCAACTCTCTTAGGTGAACGAACACACAACAGAGCAGTTTCAAGGAAACGTTTCTCCTGAGTTTTAGACGAAGTTTCCTGCTGTTTAGTACGTATGCCGGCATTGGGCTGGAAATACCGGTTTTGGGATTCTGCACAGAAAGTGTTTGTAAACCGCTGAATCCAAACGTGAGTTTACCTCTGTCAGTTGAATGCACACATTGACAACCATTCAGTTAGATTGCACCCTTTTGCTTTTAGGAGCAGATATTTCTCTGTACAGCCTACGGTCCCATTCACTCGGGAATATCCCAACGCAGCTCCTGGAAGAAACGTGTTTCTGACTCGCTGAATCTCAACATAGATTCAACTCTCTTAGGTGAACGAACTCACAGTAGAGCAGTTTCAAGGAAACGTTTCTCCTGAGTTTTAGACGAAGTTTCCTGCTGTTTAGTACGTATGCCGGCATTGGGCTGGAAATACCGGTTTTGGGATTCTGCACAGAAAGGGTTTGCAAACCGCTGAATCCACACGTGACTTTAACTTTTTCAGTTGAATGCACACATTGACAACCATTCAGTTAGATAGCTCCGTTTTGGTTTTAGAAGCAGATATTTCTCTGTATAGCCTATGGTCCCATTCACTCGGGAATATCCCAACGCAGCTCCTAGAAGAAACGTGTTTCTGACTCGCTGAATCTCAACATAGATTCAACTCTCTTAGGTGAACGAACGCACAGCAGAGCAGTTTCAAGGAAACGTTTCTCCTGAGTTTTAGACGAAGTTTCCTGCTGTTTAGTACGTATGCCGGCATTGGGCTGGAAATACCGGTTTTGGGATTCTGCACAGAAAGGGTTTGCAAACCGCTGAATCCACACGTGAGTTTAACTCTGTCAGTTGAATGCACACATTGACAACCATTCAGTTAGATAGCTCCGTTTTGGTTTTAGAAGCAGATATTTCTCTGTATAGCCTATGATCCCATTCACTCGGGAATATCCCAACGCAGCTCCTAGAAGAAACGTGTTTCTGACTCGCTGAATCTCAACATAGATTCAACTGTCTTAGGTGAACGAACACACAGCAGAGCAGTTTCAAGGAAACGTTTCTCCTGAGTTTTAGACGAAATTTCCTGCTGTTTAGTACGTATGCCGGCATTGGGCTGGAAATACCGGTTTTGGGATTCTGCACAGAAAGGGTTTACAAACCACTGAATCCACACGTGAGTTTAACTCTGTCAGTTGAATGCACACATTGACAACCATTCAGTTAGATAGCTCCGTTTTGATTTTAGAAGCAGATATTTCTCTGTACAGCCTACGGTCCCATTCACTCGGGAATATCCCAACGCAGCTCCTGGAAGAAACGTGTTTCTGACTCGCTGAATCTCAACATAGATTCAACTCTCTTAGGTGAACGAACTCACAGTAGAGCAGTTTCAAGGAAACGTTTCTCCTGAGTTTTAGACGAAGTTTCCTGCTGTTTAGTACGTATGCCGGCATTGGGCTGGAAATACCGGTTTTGGGATTCTGCACAGAAAGGGTTTGCAAACCGCTGAATCCACACGTGACTTTAACTTTGTCAGTTGAATGCACACATTGACAACCATTCAGTTAGATAGCTCCGTTTTGGTTTTAGAAGCAGATATTTCTCTGTATAGCCTATGGTCCCATTCACTCGGGAATATCCCAACGCAGCTCCTAGAAGAAACGTGTTTCTGACTCGCTGAATCTCAACATAGATTCAACTCTCTTAGGTGAACGAACGCACAACAGAGCAGTTTCAAGGAAACGTTTCTCCTGAGTTTTAGACGAAGTTTCCTGCTGTTTAGTACGTATCCCGGCATTGGGCTGGAAATACCGGTTTTGGGATTCTGCACAGAAAGGGTTTGCAAACCGCTGAATCCACACGTGAGTTTAACTCTGTCAGTTGAATGCACACATTGACAACCATTCAGTTAGATAGCTCCGTTTTGGTATTAGAAGCAGATATTTCTCTGTATAGCCTATGATCCCATTCACTCGGGAATATCCCAACGCAGCTCCTAGAAGAAACGTGTTTCTGACTCGCTGAATCTCAACATAGATTCAACTCTCTTAGGTGAACGAACACACAGCAGAGCAGTTTCAAGGAAACGTTTCTCCTGAGTTTTAGACGAAGTTTCCTGCTGTTTAGTACGTATGCCGGCATTGGGCTGGAAATACCGGTTTTGGGATTCTGCACAGAAAGGGTTTGCAAACCACTGAATCCACACGTGAGTTTAACTCTGTCAGTTGAATGCACACATTGACAACCATTCAGTTAGATAGCTCCGTTTTGGTTTTAGAAGCAGATATTTCTCTGTACAGCCTATGGTCCCATTCACTCGGGAATATCCCAACGCAGCTCCTGGAAGAAACGTGTTTCTGACTCGCTGAATCTCAACATAGATTCAACTCTCTTAGGTGAACGAACGCACAGCAGAGCAGTTTCAAGGAAACGTTTCTCCTGAGTTTTAGACGAAGTTTCCTGCTGTTTAGTACGTATGCCGGCATTGGGCTGGAAATACCGGTTTTGGGATTCTGCACGGAAAGGGTTTGCAAACCGCTGAATCCACACGTGAGTTTAACTCTGTCAGTTGAATGCACACATTGACAACCATTCAGTTAGAGAGCTCCGTTTTGGTTTTAGAAGCAGATATTTCTCTGTACAGCCTATGGTCCCATTCACTCGGGAATATCCCAACGCAGCTCCTAGAAGAAACGTGTTTCTGACTCGCTGAATCTCAACATAGATTCAACTCTCTTAGGTGAACCAACGCCCAGCAGAGCAGTTTCAAGGAAACGTTTCTCCTGAGTTTTAGACGAAGTTTCCTGCTGTTTAGTACGTTTGAGGGCATTGGGCTGGAAATACCGGTTTTGGGATTCTGCACATAAAGGGTTTGCAAAAAGCTGAATCCACACGTGAGTTTAACTTTGTCAGTTGAATGCACACATTGACAACCATCCAGTTAGATAGCTCCGTTTTGGTTTTAGAAGCAGATATTTCTCTGTACAGCCTATGGTCCCATTCACTCGGGAATATCCCAACGCAGCTCTTAGAAGAAACGTGTTTCTGACTCGCTGAATCTCAACATAGATTCAACTCTCTTAGGTGAACGAACGCACAGCAGAGCAGTTTCACGGAAACGTTTCTCCTGAGTTTTAGACGAAATTTCCTGCTGTTTAGTACGTATGCCGGCATTGGGCTGGAAATACCGGTTTTGGGATTCTGCACAGAAAGGGTTTGCAAACCGCTGAATCCACACGTGAGTTTAACTCTGTCAGTTGAATGCACACATTGACAACCATTCAGTTTGACAGCACCCTTTTGGTTTTAGAAGCAGATATTTCTCTGTACAGCCAATGGTCCCATTCACTCGGGAATATCCCAACGCAGCTCCTAGAAGAAACGTGTTTCTGACTCGCTGAATGTCAACATATATTCAACTCTCTTAGGTGAACGAACGCACAGTAGAGCAGTTTCAAGGAAACTTTTCTCCTGAGTTTTAGACGAAGTTTCCTGCTGCTTAGTACGTATGCCGGCATTGGGCTGGAAATACCGGTTTTGTGATTCTGCACAGAAAGGGTTTGCAAACCGCTGAATCCACACGTGAGTTTAACTCTGTCAGTTGAATGAACACATTGACAACCATTCAGTTAGATAGCTCCGTTTTGGTTTTAGAAGCAGATATTTCTCTGTACAGCCTATGGTCCCATTCACTCGGGAATATCCCAACGCAGCTCCTAGAAGAAACGTGTTTCTGACTCGCTGAATCTCAACATAGATTCAACTCTCTTAGGTGAACGAACGGCCAGCAGAGCAGTTTGAAGGAAACGTTTCTCTTGAGTTTTAGACGAAGTTTCCTGCTGTTTAGTACGTATGCCGGCATTGGGCTGGAAATACCGGTTTTGGGATTCTGCACAGAAAGTGTTTGTAAACCGCTGAATCCAAACGTGAGTTTACCTCTGTCAGTTGAATGCACACATTGACAACCATTCAGTTAGATTGCACCCTTTTGCTTTTAGGAGCAGATATTTCTCTGTACAGCGTATGGTCCCATTCACTCGGGAATATCCCAACGCAGCTCCTGGAAGAAACGTGTTTCTGACTCGCTGAATCTCAACATAGATTCAACTCTCTTAGGTGAACGAACGCACAGCAGAGCAGTTTCAAGGAAACGTTTCTCCTGAGTTTTAGACGAAGTTTCCTGCTGTTTAGTACGTATGCCGGCATTGGGCTGGAAATACCGGTTTTGGGATTCTGCACAGGAAGGGTTTGCAAACCGCTGAATCCACACGTGAGTTTAACTTTGTCAGTTGAATGCACACATTGACAACCATTCAGTTAGATAGCTCCGTTTTGGTTTTAGAAGCAGATATTTCTCTGTATAGCCTATGGTCCCATTCACTCGGGAATATCCCAACGCAGCTCCTAGAAGAAACGTGTTTCTGACTCCCTGAATCTCAACATAGATTCAACTCTCTTAGGTGAACGAACGCACAGCAGAGCAGTTTCAAGGAAACGTTTCTCCTGAGTTTTAGACGAAGTTTCCTGCTGTTTAGTACGTATGCCGGCATTGGGCTGGAAATACCGGTTTTGGGATTCTGCACAAAAAGGGTTTGCAAACCGCTGAATCCACACGTGAGTTTAACTCTGTCAGTTGAATGCACACATTGACAACCATTCAGTTAGATAGCTCCGTTTTGGTTTTAGAAGCAGATATTTCTCTGTATAGCCTATGATCCCATTCACTCGGGAATATCCCAACGCAGCTCCTAGAAGAAACGTGTTTCTGACTCGCTGAATCTCAACATAGATTCAACTCTCTTAGGTGAACGAACACACAGCAGAGCAGTTTCAAGGAAACGTTTCTCCTGAGTTTTAGACGAAATTTCCTGCTGTTTAGTACGTATGCCGGCATTGGGCTGGAAATACCGGTTTTGGGATTCTGCACAGAAAGGGTTTGCAAACCGCTGAATCCACACGTGAGTTTAACTCTGTCAGTTGAATGCACACATTGACAACCATTCAGTTAGATAGCTCCGTTTTGGTTTTAGAAGCAGATATTTCTCTGTACAGCCTATGGTCCCATTCACTCGGGAATATCCCAACGCAACTCCTGGAAGAAACGTGTTTCTGACTCGCTGAATCTCAACATAGATTCAACTCTCTTAGGTGAACGAACGCACAGCAGAGCAGTTTCAAGGAAACGTTTCTCCTGAGTTTTAGACGAAGTTTCCTGCTGTTTAGTACGTATGCCGGCATTGGGCTGGAAATACCGGTTTTGGGATTCTGCACAGAAAGGGTTTGCTAACCGCTGAATCCACACGTGAGTTTAACTCTGTCAGTTGAATGCACTCATTGACAACCATTCAGTTAGGGAGCTCCGTTTTGGTTTTAGAAGCAGATATTTCTCTGTACAGCCTATGGTCCCATTCACTCGGGAATATCCCAACGCAGCTCCTGGAAGAAACGTGTTTCTGACTCGCTGAATCTCAACATAGATTCAACTCTCTTAGGTGAACGAACGCCCAGCAGAGCAGTTTCAAGGAAACGTTTCTCCTGAGTTTTTGACGAAGTTTCCTGCTGTTTAGTACGTATGAGGGCATTGGGCTGGAAATACCGGTTTTGGGATTCTGCACAGAAAGGGTTTGCAAAAAGCTGAATCCACACGTGAGTTTAACTTTGTCAGTTGAATGCACACATTGACAACCATCCAGTTAGATAGCTCCGTTTTGGTTTTAGAAGCAGATATTTCTCTGTACAGCCTATGGTCCCATTCACTCGGGAATATCCCAACGCAACTCCTGGAAGAAACGTGTTTCTGACTCGCTGAATCTCAACATAGATTCAACTCTCTTAGGTGAACGAACGCACAGCAGAGCAGTTTCAAGGAAACGTTTCTCCTGAGATTTAGACGAAGTTTCCTGCTGTTTAGTACGTATGCCGGCATTGGGCTGGAAATACCGGTTTTGGGATTCTGCACAGAAAGGGTTTGCTAACCGCTGAATCCACACGTGAGTTTAACTCTGTCAGTTGAATGCACACATTGACAACCATTCAGTTAGAGAGCTCCGTTTTGGTTTTAGAAGCAGATATTTCTCTGTACAGCCTATGGTCCCATTCACTCGGGAATATCCCAACGCAGCTCCTGGAAGAAACGTGTTTCTGACTCGCTGAATCTCAACATAGATTCAACTCTCTTAGGTGAACGAACGCCTAGCAGAGCAGTTTCAAGGAAACGTTTCTCCTGAGTTTTAGACGAAGTTTCCTGCTGTTTAGTACGTATGAGGGCATTGGGCTGGAAATACCGGTTTTGGGATTCTGCACATAAAGGGTTTGCAAAAAGCTGAATCCACACGTGAGTTTAACTTTGTCAGTTGAATGCACACATTGACAACCATCCAGTTAGATAGCTCCGTTTTGGTTTTAGAAGCAGATATTTCTCTGTACAGCCTATGGTCCCATTCACTCGGGAATATCCCAACGCAGCTCTTAGAAGAAACGTGTTTCTGACTCGCTGAATCTCAACATAGATTCAACTCTCTTAGGTGAACGAACGCACAGCAGAGCAGTTTCACGGAAACGTTTCTCCTGAGTTTTAGACGAAGTTTCCTGCTGTTTAGTACGTATGCCGGCATTGGGCTGGAAATACCGGTTTTGGGATTCTGCACAGAAAGGGTTTGCAAACCGCTGAATCCACACGTGAGTTTAACTCTGTCAGTTGAATGCACACATTGACAACCATTCAGTTTGACAGCACCCTTTTGGTTTTAGAAGCAGATATTTCTCTGTACAGCCAATGGTCCCATTCACTCGGGAATATCCCAACGCAGCTCCTAGAAGAAACGTGTTTCTGACTCGCTGAATCTCAACATAGATTCAACTCTCTTAGGTGAACGAACGCACAGCAGAGCAGTTTCAAGGAAACGTTTCTCCTGAGTTTTAGACGAAGTTTCCTGCTGTTTAGTACGTATGCCGGCATTGGGCTGGAAATACCGGTTTTGGGATTCTGCACAGGAAGGGTTTGCAAACCGCTGAATCCACATGTGAGTTTAACTTTGTCAGTTGAATGCACACATTGACAACCATTCAGTTAGAAAGCTCAGTTTTGGTTTTAGAAGCAGATATTTCTCTGTATAGCCTATGGTCCCATTCACTCGGGAATATCCCAACGCAGCTCCTAGAAGAAACGTGTTTCTGACTCGCTGAATCTCAACATAGATTCAACTCTCTTAGGTGAACGAACGCACAGCAGAGCAGTTTCAAGGAAACGTTTCTCCTGAGTTTCAGACGAAGTTTCCTGCTGTTTAGTACGTATGCCGGCATTGGGCTGGAAATACCGGTTTTGGGATTCTGCACAGAAAGGGTTTGCTAACCGCTGAATCCACACGTGAGTTTAACTCTGTCAGTTGAATGCACACATTGACAACCATTCAGTTAGAGAGCTCCGTTTTGGTTTTAGAAGCAGATATTTCTCTGTACAGCCTATGGTCCCATTCACTCGGGAATATCCCAACGCAGCTCCTAGAAGAAACGTGTTTCTGACTCGCTGAATCTCAACATAGATTCAACTCTCTTAGGTGAACGAACGCCCAGCAGAGCAGTTTCAAGGAAACGTTTCTCCTGAGTTTTAGACGAAGTTTCCTGCTGTTTAGTACGTATGAGGGCATTGGGCTGGAAATACCGGTTTTGGGATTCTGCACAGAAAGGGTTTGCAAAAAGCTGAATCCACTCGTGAGTTTAGCTTTGTCAGTTGAATGCACACATTGACAACCATCCAGTTAGATAGCTCCGTTTTGGTTTTAAAAGCAGATATTTCTCTGTACAGCCTATGGTCCCATTCACTCGGGAATATCCCAACGCAGCTCTTAGAAGAAACGTGTTTCTGACTCGCTGAATCTCAACATAGATTCAACTCTCTTAGGTGAACGAACGCACAGCAGAGCAGTTTCAAGGAAACGTTTCTCCTGAGTTTTAGACGAAGTTTCCTGCTGTTTAGTACGTATGCCGGCATTGGGCTGGAAATACCGGTTTTGGGATTCTGCACAGAAAGGGTTTGCAAACTGCTGAATCCACACGTGAGTTTAACTCTGTCAGTTGAATGCACACATTTACAACCATTCAGTTTGACAGCACCCTTTTGGTTTTAGAAGCAGATATTTCTCTGTACAGCCTATGGTCCCATTCACTCGGGAATATCCCAACGCAGCTCCTAGAAGAAACGTGTTTCTGACTCGCTGAATCTCAACATAGATTCAACTCTCTTAGGTGAACGAACGCACAGCAGAGCAGTTTCAAGGAAACTTTTCTCCTGAGTTTTAGACGAAGTTTCCTGCTGTTTAGTACGTATGCCGGCATTGGGCTGGAAATACCGGTTTTGGGATTCTACACAGAAAGGGTTTGCAAACCGCTGAATCCACACGTGAGTTTAACTCTGTCAGTTGAATGCACACAATGACAACCATTCAGTTAGATAGCTCCGTTTTGGTTTTAGAAGCAGATATTTCTCTGTACAGCCTATGGTCCCACTCACTCGGGAATATCCCAACGCAGCTCCTAGAAGAAACGTGTTTCTGACTCGCTGAATCTCAACATAGATTCAACTCTCTTAGGTGAACGAACGCACAGCAGAGCAGTTTCAAGGAAACGTTTATCCTGAGTTTTAGACGAAGTTTCCTGCTGTTTAGTACGTATGCCGGCATTGGGCTGGAAATACCGGTTTTGGGATTCTACACAGAAACGGTTTGCAAACCGCTGAATCCACACGTGAGTTTAACTCTGTCAGTTGAATGCACACAATGACAACCATTCAGTTAGATAGCTCCGTTTTGGTTTTAGAAGCAGATATTTCTCTGTACAGCCTATGGTCCCATTCACTCGGGAATATCCCAACGCAGCTCCTAGAATAAACGTGTTTCTGACTCGCTGAATCTCAACATAGATTCAACTCTCTTAGGTGAACGAACGCACAGCAGAGCAGTTTCAAGGAAACGTTTATCCTGAGTTTTAGACGAAGTTTCCTGCTGTTTAATACGTATGCCGGCATTGGGCTGGAAATACCGGTTTTGGGATTCTGCACAGAAAGGGTTTGCAAACCGCTGAATCCACACGTGAGTTTAACATTGTCAGTTGAATGCACACATTGACAACCATTCAGTTTGACAGCACCCTTTTGGTTTTAGAAGCAGATATTTCTCTGTACAGCCTATGGTCCCATTCACTCGGGAATATCCCAACGCAGCTGCTAGAAGAAACGTGTTTCTGACTCGCTGAATCTCAACATAGATTCAACTCTCTTAGGTGAACGAACGCACAGCAGAGCAGTTTCAAGGTAACGTTTCTCCTGAGTTTTAGACGAAGTTTCCTGCTGTTTAGTACGTATGCCGGCATTGGGCTGGAAATACCGGTTTTGGGATTCTGCACAGAAAGGGTTTGCAAACCGCTGAATCCACACGTGAGTTTAACTCTGTCAGTTGAATGCACACATTGACAACCATTCAGTTAGATAGCTCCGTTTTGGTTTTACAAGCAGATATTTCTCTGTACAGCCTATGGTCCCATTCACTCGGGAATATCCCAACGCAGCTCCTAGAATAAACGTGTTTCTGACTCGCTGAATCTCAACATAGATTCAACTCTCTTAGGTGAACGAAGGCCCAGCAGAGCAGTTTCAAGGAAACGTTTCTCCTGAGTTTTATACGAAGTTTCCTGCTGTTTAGTACGGATGCGGGCATTGGGCTGGAAATACCGGTTTTGGGATTCTGCACAGAAAGGGTTTGCAAACCGCTGAATCCACACGTGAGTTTAACTCTGTCAGTTGAATGCACACATTGACAACCATTCAGTTTGACAGCACCCTTTTGGTTTTAGAAGCAGATATTTCTCTGTACAGCCTATGGTCCCATTCACTCGGGAATATCCCAACGCAGCTCCTGGAAGAAACGTGTTTCTGACTCGCTGAATCTCAACATAGATTCAACTCTCTTAGGTGAACGAACGCACAGCAGAGCAGTTTCAAGGAAACGTTTCTCCTGAGTTTTAGACGAAGTTTCCTGCTGTTTAGTACGTATGCCGGCATTGGGCTGGAAATACCGGTTTTGGGATTCTGCACAGAAAGGGTTTGCAAACCGCTGAATCCACACGTGAGTTTAACTCTGTCAGTTGAATGCACACATTGACAACCATTCACTTAGAGAGCTCCGTTTTGGTTTTAGAAGCAGATATTTCTCTGTACAGCCTATGGTCCCATTCACTCTGGAATATCCCAACGCAGCTCCTAGAAGAAACGTGTTTCTGACTCGCTGAATCTCAACATAGATTCAACTCTCTTAGGTGAACGAACGCCCAGCAGAGCAGTTTCAAGGAAACGTTTCTCCGGAGTTTTAGACGAAGTTTCCTGCTGTTTAGTACGGATGCCGGCATTGGGCTGGAAATACCGGTTTTGGGATTCTGCACAGAAAGGGTTTGCAAACCGCTGAATCCACACGTGAGTTTAACTTTGTCAGTTGAATGCAGACATTGACAACCATCCAGTTAGATAGCTCCGTTTTGGTTTTAGAAGCAGATATTTCTCTGTACAGCCTATGGTCCCATTCACTCGGGAATATCCCAACGCAGCTCCAAGAAGAAAGGTGTTTCTGACTCGCTGAATCTCAACATAGATTCAACTCTCTTAGGTGAACGAACACACAACAGAGCAGTTTCAAGGAAACGTTTCTCCTGAGTTTTAGACGAAGTTTCCTGCTGTTTAGTACGTATGCCGGCATTGGGCTGCAAATACCGGTTTTGGGATTCTACACAGAAACGGTTTGCAAACCGCTGAATCCACACGTGAGTTTAACTCTGTCAGTTGAATGCACACAATGACAACCATTCAGTTAGATAGCTCCGTTTTGGTTTTAGAAGCAGATATTTCTCTGTACAGCCTATGGTCCCATTCACTCGGGAATATCCCAACGCAGCTCCTAGAAGAAACGTGTTTCTGACTCGCTGAATCTCAACATAGATTCAACTCTCTTAGGTGAACGAAGGCCCAGCAGAGCAGTTTCAAGGAAACGTTTCTCCTGAGTTTTAGACGAAGTTTCCTGCTGTTTAGTACGTATGCCGGCATTGGGCTGGAAATACCGGTTTTGGGATTCTGCACAGAAAGGGTTTGCAAACCGCTGAATCCACACGTGAGTTTAACTCTGTCAGTTGAATGCACACATTGACAACCATTCACTTAGAGAGCTCCGTTTTGGTTTTAGAAGCAGATATTTCTCTGTACAGCCTATGGTCCCATTCACTCGGGAATATCCCAACGCAGCTCCTAGAAGAAACGTGTTTCTGACTCGCTGAATCTCAACATAGATTCAACTCTCTTAGGTGAACGAACGCCCAGCAGAGCAGTTTCAAGGAAACGTTTCTCCTGAGTTTTAGACGAAGTTTCCTGCTGTTTAGTACGGATGCCGGCATTGGGCTGGAAATACCGGTTTTGGGATTCTGCACAGAAAGGGTTTGCAAACCGCTGAATCCACACGTGAGTTTAACTTTGTCAGTTGAATGCAAACATTGACAACCATCCAGTTAGATAGCTCCGTTTTGGTTTTAGAAGCAGATATTTCTCTGTACAGACTATGGTCCCATTCACTCGGGAATATCCCAACGCAGCTCCAAGAAGAAAGGTGTTTCTGACTCGCTGAATCTCAACATAGATTCAACTCTCTTAGGTGAACGAACACACAACAGAGCAGTTTCAAGGAAACGTTTCTCCTGAGTTTTAGACGAAGTTTCCTGCTGTTTAGTACGTATGCCAGCATTGGGCTGCAAATACCGGTTTTGGGATTCTGCACAGAAAGTGTTTGTAAACCGCTGAATCCAAACGGGAGTTTACCTCTGTCAGTTGAATGCACACATTGACAACCATTCAGTTAGATTGCACCCTTTTGCTTTTAGGAGCAGATATTTCTCTCTACAGCCTATGGTCCCATTCACTCGGGAATATCCCAACGCAGCTCCTGGAAGAAACGTGTTTCTGACTCGCTGAATCTCAACATAGATTCAACTCTCTTAGGTGAACGAACGCACAGCAGAGCAGTTTCAAGGAAACGTTTCTCCTGAGTTTTAGACGAAGTTTCCTGCTGTTTTGTACGTATGCCGGCATTGGGCTGGAAATACCGGTTTTGGGATTCTGCACAGAAAGGGTTTGCAAACCGCTGAATCCACACGTGAGTTTAACTTTGTCAGTTGAATGCACACATTGACAACCATTCAGTTAGATAGCTCCGTTTTGGTTTTAGAAGCAGATATTTCTCTGTATAGCCTATGGTCCCATTCACTCGGGAATATCCCAACGCAGCTCCTAGAAGAAACGTGTTTCTGACTCGCTGAATCTCAACATAGATTCAACTCTCTTAGGTGAACGAACGCACAGCAGAGCAGTTTCAAGGAAACGTTTCTCCTGAGTTTTAGACGAAGTTTCCTGCTGTTTAGTACGTATGCCGGCATTGGGCTGGAAATACCGGTTTTGGGATTCTGCACAGAAAGGGTTTGCAAACCGCTGAATCCACACGTGAGTTTAACTCTGTCAGTTGAATGCACACATTGACAACCATTCAGTTAGATAGCTCCGTTTTGGTTTTAGAAGCAGATATTTCTCTGTATAGCCTATGGTCCCATTCACTCGGGAATATCCCAACGCAGCTCCTAGAAGAAACGTGTTTCTGACTCGCTGAATCTCAACATAGATTCAACTCTCTTAGGTGAACGAACACACAGCAGAGCAGTTTCAAGGAAACGTTTCTCCTGAGTTTTAGACGAAGTTTCCTGCTGTTTAGTACGTATGCCGGCATTGGGCTGGAAATACCGGTTTTGGGATTCTGCACAGAAAGGGTTTGCAAACCGCTGAATCCACACGTGAGTTTAACATTGTCAGTTGAATGCACACATTGACAACCATTCAGTTTGACAGCACCCTTTTGGTTTTAGAAGCAGATATTTCTCTGTACAGCCTATGGTCCCATTCACTCGGGAATATCCCAACGCAGCTGCTAGAAGAAACGTGTTTCTGACTCGCTGAATCTCAACATAGATTCAACTCTCTTAGGTGAACGAACGCACAGCAGAGCAGTTTGAAGGTAACGTTTCTCCTGAGTTTTAGACGAAGTTTCCTGCTGTTTAGTACGTATGCCGGCATTGGGCTGGAAATACCGGTTTTGGGATTCTGCACAGAAAGGGTTTGCAAACCGCTGAATCCACACGTGAGTTTAACTCTGTCAGTTGAATGCACACATTGACAGCCATTCAGTTTGACAGCACCCTTTTGGTTTTAGAAGCAGATATTTCTCTGTACAGCCTATGGTCCCATTCACTCGGGAATATCCCAACGCAGCTCCTAGAAGAAACGTGTTTCTGACTCGCTGAATCTCAACATAGATTCAACTCTCTTAGGTGAACGAACGCACAGCAGAGCAGTTTCAAGGTAACGTTTCTCCTGAGTTTTAGACGAAGTTTCCTGCTGTTTAGTACGTATGCCGGCATTGGGCTGGAAATACCGGTTTTGGGATTCTGCACAGAAAGGGTTTGCAAACCGCTGAATCCACACGTGAGTTTAACTCTGTCAGTTGAATGCACACATTGACAACCATTCAGTTAGATAGCTCCGTTTTGGTTTTACAAGCAGATATTTCTCTGTACAGCCTATGGTCCCATGCACTCGGGAATATCCCAACGCAGCTCCTAGAATAAACGTGTTTCTGACTCGCTGAATCTCAACATAGATTCAACTCTCTTAGGTGAACGAAGGCCCAGCAGAGCAGTTTCAAGGAAACGTTTCTCCTGAGTTTTATACGAAGTTTCCTGCTGTTTAGTACGGATGCGGGCATTGGGCTGGAAATACCGGTTTTGGGATTCTGCACAGAAAGGGTTTGCAAACCGCTGAATCCACACGTGAGTTTAACTCTGTCAGTTGAATGCACACATTGACAACCATTCAGTTTGACAGCACCCTTTTGGTTTTAGAAGCAGATATTTCTCTGTACAGCCTATGGTCCCATTCACTCGGGAATATCCCAACGCAGCTCCTGGAAGAAACGTGTTTCTGACTCGCTGAATCTCAACATAGATTCAACTCTCTTAGGTGAACGAACGCACAGCAGAGCAGTTTCAAGGAAACGTTTCTCCTGAGTTTTAGACGAAGTTTCCTGCTGTTTAGTACGTATGCCGGCATTGGGCTGGAAATACCGGTTTTGGGATTCTGCACAGAAAGGGTTTGGAAACCGCTGAATCCACACGTGAGTTTAACTCTGTCAATTGAATGCACACATTGACAACCATTCACTTAGAGAGCTCCGTTTTGGTTTTAGAAGCAGATATTTCTCTGTACAGCCTATGGTCCCATTCACTCGGGAATATCCCAACGCAGCTCCTAGAAGAAACGTGTTTCTGACTCGCTGAATCTCAACATAGATTCCACTCTCTTAGGTGAACGAACGCCCAGCAGAGCAGTTTCAAGGAAACGTTTCTCCTGAGTTTTAGACGAAGTTTCCTGCTGTTTAGTACGGATGCCGGCATTGGGCTGGAAATACCGGTTTTGGGATTCTGCACAGAAAGGGTTTGCAAACCGCTGAATCCACACGTGAGTTTAACTTTGTCAGTTGAATGCAAACATTGACAACCATCCAGTTAGATAGCTCCGTTTTGGTTTTAGAAGCAGATATTTCTCTGTACAGACTATGGTCCCATTCACTCGGGAATATCCCAACGCAGCTCCAAGAAGAAAGGTGTTTCTGACTCGCTGAATCTCAACATAGATTCAACTCTCTTAGGTGAACGAACACACAACAGAGCAGTTTCAAGGAAACGTTTCTCCTGAGTTTTAGACGAAGTTTCCTGCTGTTTAGTACGTATGCCAGCATTGGGCTGCAAATACCGGTTTTGGGATTCTGCACAGAAAGTGTTTGTAAACCGCTGAATCCAAACGGGAGTTTACCTCTGTCAGTTGAATGCACACATTGACAACCATTCAGTTAGATTGCACCCTTTTGCTTTTAGGAGCAGATATTTCTCTCTACAGCCTATGGTCCCATTCACTCGGGAATATCCCAACGCAGCTCCTGGAAGAAACGTGTTTCTGACTCGCTGAATCTCAACATAGATTCAACTCTCTTAGGTGAACGAACGCACAGCAGAGCAGTTTCAAGGAAACGTTTCTCCTGAGTTTTAGACGAAGTTTCCTGCTGTTTTGTACGTATGCCGGCATTGGGCTGGAAATACCGGTTTTGGGATTCTGCACAGAAAGGGTTTGCAAACCGCTGAATCCACACGTGAGTTTAACTTTGTCAGTTGAATGCACACATTGACAACCATTCAGTTAGATAGCTCCGTTTTGGTTTTAGAAGCAGATATTTCTCTGTATAGCCTATGGTCCCATTCACTCGGGAATATCCCAACGCAGCTCCTAGAAGAAACGTGTTTCTGACTCGCTGAATCTCAACATAGATTCAACTCTCTTAGGTGAACGAACGCACAGCAGAGCAGTTTCAAGGAAACGTTTCTCCTGAGTTTTAGACGAAGTTTCCTGCTGTTTAGTACGTATGCCGGCATTGGGCTGGAAATACCGGTTTTGGGATTCTGCACAGAAAGGGTTTGCAAACCGCTGAATCCACACGTGAGTTTAACTCTGTCAGTTGAATGCACACATTGACAACCATTCAGTTAGATAGCTCCGTTTTGGTTTTACAAGCAGATATTTCTCTGTACAGCCTATGGTCCCATTCACTCGGGAATATCCCAACGCAGCTCCTAGAATAAACGTGTTTCTGACTCGCTGAATCTCAACATAGATTCAACTCTCTTATGTGAACGAAGGCCCAGCAGAGCAGTTTCAAGGAAACGTTTCTCCTGAGTTTTATACGAAGTTTCCTGCTGTTTAGTACGTATGAGGGCACTGGGCTGGAAATACCGGTTTTGGGATTCTGCACAGAAAGGGTTTGCAAAAAGCTGAATCCACACGTGAGTTTAACTTTGTCAGTTGAATGCACACATTGACAACCATCCAGTTAGATAGCTCCGTTTTGGTTTTAGAAGCAGATATTTCTCTGTACAGCCTATGGTCCCATTCACTCGGGAATATCCCAACACAGCTCCTAGAAGAAACGTGTTTCTGACTCGCTGAATCTCAACATAGATTCAACTCTCTTAGGTGAACGAACGCGCAGCAGAGCAGTTTCAAGGAAACGTTTCTCCTGAGTTTTAGACGAAGTTTCCTGCTGTTTAGTACGGATGCGGGCATTGGGCTGGAAATACCGGTTTTGGGATTCTGCACAGAAAGGGTTTGCAAACCGCTGAATCCACACGTGAGTTTAACTCTGTCAGCTGAATGCACACATTGACAACCATTCAGTTTGACAGCACCCTTTTGGTTTTAGAAGCAGATATTTCTCTGTACAGCCTATGGTCCCATTCACTCGGGAATATCCCAACGCAGCTCCTAAAAGAAACGTGTTTCTGACTCGCTGAATCTCAACATAGATTCAACTCTCTTAGGTGAACGAACGCACAGCAGAGCAGTTTCAAGGAAACGTTTCTCCTGAGTTTTAGACGAAGTTTCCTGCTGTTTAGTACGTATGCCGGCATTGGGCTGGAAATACCGGTTTTGGGATTCTGCACAGAAAGGGTTTGCAAACCGCTGAATCCACACGTGAGTTTAACTCTGTCAGTTGAATGCACACATTGACAACCATTCAGTTTGACAGCACCCTTTTGGTTTTAGAAGCAGATATTTCTCTGTACAGCCTATGGTCCCATTCACTCGGGAATATCCCAACGCAGCTCCTAGAAGAAACGTGTTTCTGACTCGCTGAATCTCAACATAGATTCAACTCTCTTAGGTGAACGAACGCCCAGCAGAGCAGTTTCAAGGAAACGTTTCTCCTGAGTTTTAGACGAAGTTTCCTGCTGTTTAGTACGGATGCCGGCATTGGGCTGGAAATACCGGTTTTGGGATTCTGCACAGAAAGGGTTTGCAAACCGCTGAATCCACACGTGAGTTTAACTCTGTCAGTTGAATGCACACATTGACAACCATTCAGTTTGACAGCACCCTTTTGGTTTTAGAAGCAGATATTTCTCTGTACAGCCTATGGTCCCATTCACTCGGGAATATCCCAACGCAGCTCCTAGAAGAAACGTGTTTCTGACTCGCTGAATCTCAACATAGATTCAACTCTCTTAGGTGAACGAACGCACAGCAGAGCAGTTTCAAGGAAACTTTTCTCCTGAGTTTTAGACGAAGTTTCCCGCTGTTTAGTACGTATGCCGGCATTGGGCTGGAAATACCGGTTTTAGGATTCTGCACAGAAAGGGTTTGCAAACCGCTGAATCCACACGTGAGTTTAACTCTGTCAGTTGAATGCACACATTGACAACCATTCAGTTAGATAGCTCCGTTTTGGTTTTAGAAGCAGATATTTCTCTGTACAGCCTATGGTCCCATTCACTCGGGAATATCCCAACGCAGCTCCTAGAAGAAACGTGTTTCTGACTCGCTGAATCTCAACATAGATTCAACTCTCTTAGGTGAACGAACGCCCAGCAGAGCAGTTTCAAGGAAACGTTTCTCCTGAGTTTTAGACGAAGTTTCCTGCTGTTTAGTACGGATGCCGGCATTGGGCTGGAAATACCGGTTTTGGGATTCTGCACAGAAAGGGTTTGCAAACCGCTGAATCCACACGTGAGTTTAACTCTGTCAGTTGAATGCACACATTGACAACCATTCAGTTAGATAGCTCCGTTTTGGTTTTACAAGCAGATATTTCTCTGTACAGCCTATGGTCCCATTCACTCGGGAATATCCCAACGCAGCTCCTAGAATAAACGTGTTTCTGACTCGCTGAATCTCAACATAGATTCAACTCTCTTATGTGAACGAAGGCCCAGCAGAGCAGTTTCAAGGAAACGTTTCTCCTGAGTTTTATACGAAGTTTCCTGCTGTTTAGTACGTATGAGGGCACTGGGCTGGAAATACCGGTTTTGGGATTCTGCACAGAAAGGGTTTGCAAAAAGCTGAATCCACACGTGAGTTTAACTTTGTCAGTTGAATGCACACATTGACAACCATCCAGTTAGATAGCTCCGTTTTGGTTTTAGAAGCAGATATTTCTCTGTACAGCCTATGGTCCCATTCACTCGGGAATATCCCAACACAGCTCCTAGAAGAAACGTGTTTCTGACTCGCTGAATCTCAACATAGATTCAACTCTCTTAGGTGAACGAACGCGCAGCAGAGCAGTTTCAAGGAAACGTTTCTCCTGAGTTTTAGACGAAGTTTCCTGCTGTTTAGTACGGATGCGGGCATTGGGCTGGAAATACCGGTTTTGGGATTCTGCACAGAAAGGGTTTGCAAACCGCTGAATCCACACGTGAGTTTAACTCTGTCAGCTGAATGCACACATTGACAACCATTCAGTTTGACAGCACCCTTTTGGTTTTAGAAGCAGATATTTCTCTGTACAGCCTATGGTCCCATTCACTCGGGAATATCCCAACGCAGCTCCTAAAAGAAACGTGTTTCTGACTCGCTGAATCTCAACATAGATTCAACTCTCTTAGGTGAACGAACGCACAGCAGAGCAGTTTCAAGGAAACGTTTCTCCTGAGTTTTAGACGAAGTTTCCTGCTGTTTAGTACGTATGCCGGCATTGGGCTGGAAATACCGGTTTTGGGATTCTGCACAGAAAGGGTTTGCAAACCGCTGAATCCACACGTGAGTTTAACTCTGTCAGTTGAATGCACACATTGACAACCATTCAGTTTGACAGCACCCTTTTGGTTTTAGAAGCAGATATTTCTCTGTACAGCCTATGGTCCCATTCACTCGGGAATATCCCAACGCAGCTCCTAGAAGAAACGTGTTTCTGACTCGCTGAATCTCAACATAGATTCAACTCTCTTAGGTGAACGAACGCCCAGCAGAGCAGTTTCAAGGAAACGTTTCTCCTGAGTTTTAGACGAAGTTTCCTGCTGTTTAGTACGGATGCGGGCATTGGGCTGGAAATACCGGTTTTGGGATTCTGCACAGAAAGGGTTTGCAAACCGCTGAATCCACACGTGAGTTTAACTCTGTCAGTTGAATGCACACATTGACAACCATTCAGTTTGACAGCACCCTTTTGGTTTTAGAAGCAGATATTTCTCTGTACAGCCTATGGTCCCATTCACTCGGGAATATCCCAACGCAGCTCCTAGAAGAAACGTGTTTCTGACTCGCTGAATCTCAACATAGATTCAACTCTCTTAGGTGAACGAACGCACAGCAGAGCAGTTTCAAGGAAACTTTTCTCCTGAGTTTTAGACGAAGTTTCCCGCTGTTTAGTACGTATGCCGGCATTGGGCTGGAAATACCGGTTTTAGGATTCTGCACAGAAAGGGTTTGCAAACCGCTGAATCCACACGTGAGTTTAACTCTGTCAGTTGAATGCACACATTGACAACCATTCAGTTAGATAGCTCCGTTTTGGTTTTAGAAGCAGATCTTTCTCTGTACAGCCTATGGTCCCATTCACTCGGGAATATCCCAACGCAGCTCCTAGAAGAAACGTGTTTCTGACTCGCTGAATCTCAACATAGATTCAACTCTCTTAGGTGAACGAACGCCCAGCAGAGCAGTTTCAAGGAAACGTTTCTCCTGAGTTTTAGACGAAGTTTCCTGCTGTTTAGTACGGATGCCGGCATTGGGCTGGAAATACCGGTTTTGGGATTCTGCACAGAAAGGGTTTGCAAACCGCTGAATCCACACGTGAGTTTAACTCTGTCAGTTGAATGCACACATTGACAACCATTCAGTTTGACAGCACCCTTTTGGTTTTAGAAGCAGATATTTCTCTGTACAGCCAATGGTCCCATTCACTCGGGAATATCCCAACGCAGCTCCTAGAAGAAACGTGTTTCTGACTCGCTGAATCTCAACATATATTCAACTCTCTTAGGTGAACGAACGCACAGTAGAGCAGTTTCAAGGAAACTTTTCTCCTGAGTTTTAGACGAAGTTTCCTGCTGTTTAGTACGTATGCCGGCATTGGGCTGGAAATACCGGTTTTGGGATTCTGCACAGAAAGGGTTTGCAAACCGCTGAATCCACACGTGAGTTTATCTCTGTCAGTTGAATGCACACATTGACAACCATTCAGTTAGAGAGCTCCGTTTTGGTTTTAGAAGCAGATATTTCTCTGTACAGCCTATGGTCCCATTCACTCGGGAATATCCCAACGCAGCTCCTAGAAGAAACGTGTTTCTGACTCGCTGAATCTCAACATAGATTCAACTCTCTTAGGTGAACGAACGCCCAGCAGAGCAGTTTGAAGGAAACGTTTCTCTTGAGTTTTAGACGAAGTTTCCTGCTGTTTAGTACGTATGCCGGCATTGGGCTGGAAATACCGGTTTTAGGATTCTGCACAGAAAGTGTTTGTAAACCGCTGAATCCAAACGTGAGTTTACCTCTGTCAGTTGAATGCACACATTGACAACCATTCAGTTAGATTGCAACCTTTTGCTTTTAGGAGCAGATATTTCTCTGTACAGCCTACGGTCCCATTCACTCGGGAATATCCCAACGCAGCTCCTGGAAGAAACGTGTTTCTGACTCGCTGAATCTCAACATAGATTCAACTCTCTTAGGTGAACGAACGCAGAGCAGAGCAGTTTCAAGGAAACGTTTCTCCTGAGTTTTAGACGAAGTTTCCTGCTGTTTAGTACGTATGCCGGCATTGGGCTGGAAATACCGGTTTTGGGATTCTGCACAGGAAGGGTTTGCAAACCGCTGAATCCACACGTGAGTTTAACTTTGTCAGTTGAATGCACACATTGACAACCATTCAGTTAGATAGCTCCGTTTTGGTTTTAGAAGCAGATATTTCTCTGTATAGCCTATGGTCCCATTCACTCGGGAATATCCCAACGCACCTCCTAGAAGAAACGTGTTTCTGACTCGCTGAATCTCAACATAGATTCAACTCTCTTAGGTGAACGAACGCACAGCAGAGCAGTTTCAAGGAAACGTTTCTCCTGAGTTTTAGACGAAGTTTACTGCTGTTTAGTACGTATGCCGGCATTGGGCTGGAAATACCGGTTTTGGGATTCTGCACAGAAAGGGTTTGCAAACCGCTGAATCCACACGTGAGTTTAACTCTGTCAGTTGAATGCACACCTTGACAACCATTCAGTTAGATAGCTCCGTTTTGGTTTTAGAAGCGGATATTTCTCTGTACAGCCTATGGTCCCATTCACTCGGGAATATCCCAACGCAGCTCCTAGAAGAAACGTGTTTCTGACTCGCTGAATCTCAACATAGATTCAACTCTCTTAGGTGAACGAACGCACAGCAGAGCAGTTTCAAGGAAACGTTTATCCTGAGTTTTAGACGAAGTTTCCTGCTGTTTAGTACGTATGCTGGCATTGGGCTGGAAATACCGGTTTTGGGATTCTACACAGAAAGGGTTTGCAAACCGCTGAATCCACACGTGAGTTTAACATTGTCAGTTGAATGCACACATTGACAACCATTCAGTTTGACAGCACCCTTTTGGTTTTAGAAGCAGATATTTCTCTGTACAGCCTATGGTCCCATTCACTCGGGAATATCCCAACGCAGCTGCTAGAAGAAACGTGTTTCTGACTCGCTGAATCTCAACATAGATTCAACTCTCTTAGGTGAACGAACGCACAGCAGAGCAGTTTCAAGGTAACGTTTCTCCTGAGTTTTAGACGAAGTTTCCTGCTGTTTAGTACGTATGCCGGCATTGGACTGGAAATACCGGTTTTGGGATTCTGCACAGAAAGGGTTTGCAAACCGCTGAATCCACACGTGAGTTTAACTCTGTCAGTTGAATGCACACATTGACAACCATTCAGTTAGATTGCTCCGTTTTGGTTTTACAAGCACATATTTCTCTGTACAGCCTATGGTCCCATTCACTCGGGAATATCCCAACGCAGCTCCTAGAATAAACGTGTTTCTGACTCGCTGAATCTCAACATAGATTCAACTCTCTTAGGTGAACGAAGGCCCAGCAGAGCAGTTTCAAGGAAACGTTTCTCCTGAGTTTTATACGAAGTTTCCTGCTGTTTACTACGTATGAGGGCACTGGGCTGGAAATACCGGTTTTGGGATTCTGCACAGAAAGGGTTTGCAAAAAGCTGAATCCACACGTGAGTTTAACTTTGTCAGTTGAATGCACACATTGACAACCATCCAGTTAGATAGCTCCGTTTTGGTTTTAGAAGCAGATATTTCTCTGTACAGCCTATGGTCCCATTCACTCGGGAATATCCCAACACAGCTCCTAGAAGAAACGTGTTTCTGACTCGCTGAATCTCAACATAGATTCAACTCTCTTAGGTGAACGAACGCGCAGCAGAGCAGTTTCAAGGAAACGTTTCTCCTGAGTTTTAGACGAAGTTTCCTGCTGTTTAGTACGGATGCGGGCATTGGGCTGGAAATACCGGTTTTGGGATTCTGCACAGAAAGGGTTTGCAAACCGCTGAATCCACACGTGAGTTTAACTCTGTCAGTTGAATGCACACATTGACAACCATTCAGTTTGACAGCACCCTTTTGGTTTTACAAGCAGATATTTCTCTGTACAGCCTATGGTCCCATTCACTCGGGAATATCCCAACGCAGCTCCTAAAAGAAACGTGTTTCTGACTCACTGAATCTCAACATAGATTCAACTCTCTTAGGTGAACGAACGCCCAGCAGAGCAGTTTCAAGGAAACGTTTCTCCTGAGTTTTAGACGAAGTTTCCTGCTGTTTAGTACGGATGCCGGCATTGGGCTGGAAATACCGGTTTTGGGATTCTGCACAGAAAGGGTTTGCAAACCGCTGAATCCACACGTGAGTTTAACTCTGTCCGTTGAATGCACACATTGACAACCATTCAGTTTGACAGCACCCTTTTGGTTTTAGAAGCAGATATTTCTCTGTACAGCCTATGATCCCATTCACTCGGGAATATCCCAACGCAGCTCCTAGAAGAAACGTGTTTCTGACTCGCTGAATCTCAACATAGATTCAACTCTCTTAGGGGAACGAACGCGCAGCAGAGCAGTTTCAAGGAAACGTTTCTCGTGAGTTTTAGACGAAGTTTCCTGCTGTTTAGTACCGATGCGGGCATTGGGCTGGAAATACCGGTTTTGGGATTCTGCACAGAAAGGGTTTGCAAACCGCTGAATCCACACGTGAGTTTAACTCTGTCAGTTGAATGCACACATTGACAACCATTCAGTTTGACAGCACCCTTTTGGTTTTAGAAGCAGATATTTCACTGTACAGCCTATGGTCCCATTCACTCGGGAATATCCCAACGCAGCTCTTAGAAGAAACGTGTTTCTGACTCGCTGAATCTCAACATAGATTCAACTCTCTTAGGTGAACGAACGCACAGCAGAGGAGTTTCAAGGAAACTTTTCTCCTGAGTTTTAGACGAAGTTTCCTGCTGTTTAGTACGTATGCCGGCATTGGGCTGGAAATACCGGTTTTGGGATTCTGCACAGAAAGGGTTTGCAAACCGCTGAATCCACACGTGAGTTTAACTCTGTCAGTTGAATGCACACATTGACAACCATTCAGTTAGATAGCTCCGTTTTGGTTTTAGAAGCAGATCTTTCTCTGTACAGCCTATGGTCCCATTCACTCGGGAATATCCCAACGCAGCTCCTAGAAGAAACGTGTTTCTGACTCGCTGAATCTCAACATAGATTCAACTCTCTTAGGTGAACGAACGCCCAGCAGAGCAGTTTCAAGGAAACGTTTCTCCTGAGTTTTAGACGAAGTTTCCTGCTGTTTAGTACGGATGCCGGCATTGGGCTGGAAATACCGGTTTTGGGATTCTGCACAGAAAGGGTTTGCAAACCGCTGAATCCACACGTGAGTTTAACTTTGTCAGTTGAATGCAAACATTGACAACCATCCAGTTAGATAGCTCCGTTTTGGTTTTAGAAGCAGATATTTCTCTGTACAGACTATGGTCC
The DNA here is from genome assembly GCF_030222135.1 of Aotus nancymaae. Lineage (NCBI taxonomy): Eukaryota > Metazoa > Chordata > Mammalia > Primates > Aotidae > Aotus > Aotus nancymaae. The sequence goes on from NW_026988673.1 coordinate 346,716, forward strand.
CATTCACTCGGGAATATCCCAACGCAGCTCCAAGAAGAAAGGTGTTTCTGACTCGCTGAATCTCAACATAGATTCAACTCTCTTAGGTGAACGAACACACAATAGAGCAGTTTCAAGGAAACGTTTCTCCTGAGTTTTAGACGAAGTTTCCTGCTGTTTAGTACGTATGCCGGCATTGGGCTGCAAATACCGGTTTTGGGATTCTGCACAGAAAGTGTTTGTAAACCGCTGAATCCAAATGTGAGTTTACCTCTGTCAGTTGAATGCACACATTGACAACCATTCAGTTAGATTGCACCCTTTTGCTTTTAGGAGCAGATATTTCTCTCTACAGCCTATGCTCCCATTCACTCGGGAATATCCCAACGCAGCTCCTGGAAGAAACGTGTTTCTGACTCGCTGAATCTCAACATAGATTCAACTCTCTTAGGTGAACGAACGCACAGCAGAGCAGTTTCAAGGAAACGTTTCTCCTGAGTTTTAGACGAAGTTTCCTGCTGTTTTGTACGTATGCCGGCATTGGGCTGGAAATACCGGTTTTGGGATTCTGCACAGAAAGGGTTTGCAAACCGCTGAATCCACACGTGAGTTTAACTTTGTCAGTTGAATGCACACATTGACAACCATTCAGTTAGATAGCTCCGTTTTGGTTTTAGAAGCAGATATTTCTCTGTATAGCCTATGGTCCCATTCACTCGGGAATATCCCAACGCAGCTCCTAGAAGAAACGTGTTTCTGACTCGCTGAATCTCAACATAGATTCAACTCTCTTAGGTGAACGAACGCACAGCAGAGCAGTTTCAAGGAAACGTTTCTCCTGAGTTTCAGACGAAGTTTCCTGCTGTTTAGTACGTATGCCGGCATTGGGCTGGAAATACCGGTTTTGGGATTCTGCACAGAAAGGGTTTGCAAACCGCTGAATCCACACGTGAGTTTAACTCTGTCAGTTGAATGCACACATTGACAACCATTCAGTTAGATAGCTCCGTTTTGGTTTTAGAAGCAGATATTTCTCTGTATAGCCTATGGTCCCATTCACTCGGGAATATCCCAACGCAGCTCCTAGAAGAAACGTGTTTCTGACTCGCTGAATCTCAACATAGATTCAACTCTCTTAGGTGAACGAACACACAGCAGAGCAGTTTCAAGGAAACGTTTCTCCTGAGTTTTAGACGAAGTTTCCTGCTGTTTAGTACGTATGCCGGCATTGGGCTGGAAATACCGGTTTTGGGATTCTGCACAGAAAGGGTTTGCAAACCGCTGAATCCACACGTGAGTTTAACATTGTCAGTTGAATGCACACATTGACAACCATTCAGTTTGACAGCACCCTTTTGGTTTTAGAAGCAGATATTTCTCTGTACAGCCTATGGTCCCATTCACTCAGGAATATCCCAACGCAGCTGCTAGAAGAAACGTGTTTCTGACTCGCTGAATCTCAACATAGATTCAACTCTCTTAGGTGAACGAACGCACAGCAGAGCAGTTTCAAGGTAACGTTTCTCCTGAGTTTTAGACGAAGTTTCCTGCTCTTTAGTACGTATGCCGGCATTGGGCTGGAAATACCGGTTTTGGGATTCTGCACAGAAAGGGTTTGCAAACCGCTGAATCCACACGTGAGTTTAACTCTGTCAGTTGAATGCACACATTGACAACCATTCAGTTAGATAGCTCCGTTTTGGTTTTACAAGCAGATATTTCTCTGTACAGCCTATGGTCCCATTCACTCAGGAATATCCCAACGCAGCTCCTAGAAGAAACGTGTTTCTGACTCGCTGAATCACAACATAGATTCAACTCTCTTAGGTGAACGAAGGCCCAGCAGAGCAGTTTCAAGGAAACGTTTCTACTGAGTTTTATACGAAGTTTCCTGCTGTTTAGTACGTATGAGGGCACTGGGCTGGAAATACCGGTTTTGGGATTCTGCACAGAAAGGGTTTGCAAAAAGCTGAATCCACACGTGAGTTTAACTTTGTCAGTTGAATGCACACATTGACAACCATCCAGTTAGATAGATCCGTTTTGGTTTTAGAAGCAGATATTTCTCTGTACAGGCTATGGTCCCATTCACTCGGGAATATCCCAACACAGCTCCTAGAAGAAACGTGTTTCTGACTCGCTGAATCTCAACATAGATTCAACTCTCTTAGGTGAACGAACGCGCAGCAGAGCAGTTTCAAGGAAACGTTTCTCCTGAGTTTTAGACGAAGTTTCCTGCTGTTTAGTACGGATGCGGGCATTGGGCTGGAAATACCGGTTTTGGGATTCTGCACAGAAAGGGTTTGCAAACCGCTGAATCCACACGTGAGTTTAACTCTGTCAGTTGAATGCACACATTGACAACCATTCAGTTTGACAGCACCCTTTTGGTTTTAGAAGCAGATATTTCTCTGTACAGCCTATGGTCCCATTCACTCGGGAATATCCCAACGCAGCTCCTAAAAGAAACGTGTTTCTGACTCGCTGAATCTCAACATAGATTCAACTCTCTTAGGTGAACGAACGCACAGCAGAGCAGTTTCAAGGAAACGTTTCTCCTGAGTTTTAGACGAAGTTTCCTGCTGTTTAGTACGTATGCCGGCATTGGGCTGGAAATACCGGTTTTGGGATTCTGCACAGAAAGGGTTTGCAAACCGCTGAATCCACACGTGACTTTAACTTTGTCAGTTGAATGCACACATTGACAACCATTCAGTTAGATAGCTCCGTTTTGGTTTTAGAAGCAGATATTTCTCTGTATAGCCTATGGTCCCATTCACTCGGGAATATCCCAACGCAGCTCCTAGAAGAAACGTGTTTCTGACTCGCTGAATCTCAACATAGATTCAACTCTCTTAGGTGAACGAACGCACAGCAGAGCAGTTTCAAGGAAACGTTTCTCCTGAGTTTTAGACGAAGTTTCCTGCTGTTTAGTACGTATGCCGGCATTGGGCTGGAAATACCTGTTTTGGGATTCTGCACAGAAAGGGTTTGCAAACCGCTGAATCCACACGTGAGTTTAACTCTGTCAGTTGAATGCACACATTGACAACCATTCAGTTAGATAGCTCCGTTTTGGTTTTAGAAGCAGATATTTCTCTGTACAGCCTATGGTCCCATTCACTCGGGAATATCCCAACGCAGCTCCTGGAAGAAACGTGTTTCTGACTCGCTGAATCTCAACATAGATTCACCTCTCTTAGGTGAACGAACGCACAGCAGAGCAGTTTCAAGGAAACGTTTCTCCTGAGTTTTAGACGAAGTTTCCTGCTGTTTAGTACGTATGCCGGCATTGGGCTGGAAATACCGGTTTGGGATTCTGCACAGAAAGGGTTTGCAAACCGCTGAATCCACACGTGAGTTTAACTCTGTCAGTTGAATGCACACATTGACAACCATTCAGTTAGAGAGCTCCGTTTTGGTTTTAGAAGCAGATATTTCTCTGTACTGCCTATGGTCCCATTCACTCTGGAATATCCAAACGCAGCTCCTAGAAGAAACGTGTTTCTGACTCGCTGAATCTCAACATAGATTCAACTCTCTTAGGTGAACGAACGCCCAGCAGAGCAGTTTCAAGGAAACGTTTCTCCTGAGTTTTAGACGAAGTTTCCTGCTGTTTAGTACGTATGAGGGCATTGGGCTGGAAATACCGGTTTTGGGATTCTGCACAGAAAGGGTTTGCAAACCGCTGAATCCACACGTGAGTTTAACATTGTCAGTTGAATGCACACATTGACAACCATCCAGTTACATAGCTCCGTTTTGGTTTTAGAAGCAGATATTTCTCTGTACAGCCTATGGTCCCATTCACTCGGGAATATCCCAACGCAGCTCTTAGAAGAAACGTGTTTCTGACTCGCTGAATCTCAACATAGATTCATCTCTCTTAGGTGAACGAACGCACAGCAGAGCAGTTTCAAGGAAACTTTTCTCCTGAGTTTTAGACGAAGTTTCCTGCTGTTTAGTACGTATGCCGGCATTGGGCTGGAAATACCGGTTTTGGGATTCTGCACAGAAAGGGTTTGCAAACCGCTGAATCCACACGTGAGTTTAACTCTGTCAGTTGAATGCACATATTGACAACCATTCAGTTAGATAGCTCCGTTTTGGTTTTAGAAGCAGATATTTCTCTGTATAGCCTATGATCCCATTCACTCGGGAATATCCCAACGCAGCTCCTAGAAGAAACGTGTTTCTGACTCGCTGAATCTCAACATAGATTCAACTCTCTTAGGTGAACGAACACACAGCAGAGCAGTTTCAAGGAAACGTTTCTCCTGAGTTTTAGACGAAATTTCCTGCTGTTTAGTACGTATGCCGGCATTGGGCTGGAAATACCGGTTTTGGGATTCTGCACAGAAAGGGTTTGCAAACCGCTGAATCCACACGTGAGTTTAACTCTGTCAGTTGAATGCACACATTGACAACCATTCAGTTAGATAGCTCCGTTTTGGTTTTAGAAGCAGATATTTCTCTGTACAGCCTATGGTCCCATTCACTCGGGAATATCCCAACGCAACTCCTGGAAGAAACGTGTTTCTGACTCGCTGAATCTCAACATAGATTCAACTCTCTTAGGTGAACGAACGCACAGCAGAGCAGTTTCAAGGAAACGATTCTCCTGAGTTTTAGACGAAGTTTCCTGCTGTTTAGTACGTATGCCGGCATTGGGCTGGAAATACTGGTTTTGGGATTCTGCACAGAAAGGGTTTGCAAACCGCTGAATCCACACGTGAGTTTAACTCTGTCAGTTGAATGCACACATTGACAACCATTCAGTTTGACAGCACCCTTTTGGTTTTAGAAGCAGATATTTCTCTGTACAGCCTATGGTCCCATTCACTCGGGAATATCCCAACGCAACTCCTGGAAGAAACGTGTTTCTGACTCGCTGAATCTCAACATAGATTCAACTCTCTTAGGTGAACGAACGCACAGCAGAGCAGTTTCAAGGAAACGTTTCTCCTGAGTTTTAGACGAAGTTTCCTGCTGTTTAGTACGTATGCCGGCATTGGGCTGGAAATACCGGTTTTGGGATTCTGCACAGAAAGGGTTTGCAAACCGCTGAATCCACACGTGAGTTTAACTCTGTCAGTTGAATGCACACATTGACAACCATTCAGTTAGATAGCTTCGTTTTGGTTTTAGAAGCAGATGTTTCTCTGTACTGCCTATGGTCCCATTCACTCGGGAATATCCCAACGCAGCTCCTAGAAGAAACGTGTTTCTGACTCGCTGAATCTCAACATAGATTCAACTCTCTTAGGTGAACGAACACACAACAGAGCAGTTTCAAGGAAACGTTTCTCCTGAGTTTTAGACGAAGTTTCCTGCTGTTTAGTACGGATGCGGGCATTGGGCTGGAAATACCGGTTTTGGGATTCTGCACAGAAAGGGTTTGCAAACCGCTGAATCCACACGTGTGTTTAACTCTGTCAGTTGAATGCACACATTGACAACCATTCAGTTTGACAGCACCCTTTTGGTTTTAGAAGCAGATATTTCTCTGTACAACCTATGGTCCCATTCACTCGGGAATATCCCAACGCAGCTCCTAGAAGAAACGTGTTTCTGACTCGCTGAATCTCAACATAGATTCAACTCTCTTAGGTGAACGAACGCCCAGCAGAGCAGTTTCATGGAAACGTTTCTCCTGAGTTTTAGACGAAGTTTCCTGCTGTTTAGTACGGATGCCGGCATTGGGCTGGAAATACCGGTTTTGGGATTCTGCACAGAAAGGGTTTGCAAACCGCTGAATCCACACGTGAGTTTAACTTTGTCAGTTGAATGCAAACATTGACAACCATCCAGTTAGATAGCTCCGTTTTGGTTTTAGAAGCAGATATTTCTCTGTACAGACTATGGTCCCATTCACTCGGGAATATCCCAACGCAGCTCCAAGAAGAAAGGTGTTTCTGACTCGCTGAATCTCCACATAGATTCAACTCTCTTAGGTGAACGAACACACAACAGAGCAGTTTCAAGGAAACGTTTCTCCTGAGTTTTAGACGAAGTTTCCTGCTGTTTAGTACGTATGCCGGCATTGGGCTGGAAATACCGGTTTTGGGATTCTGCACAGAAAGTGTTTGTTAACCGATGAATCCAAACGTGAGTTTACCTCTGTCAGTTGAATGCACACATTGACAACCATTCAGTTCGATTGCACCTTTTGCTTTTAGGAGCAGATATTTCTCTGTACAGCCTAAGGTCCCATTCACTCGGGAATATCCCAACGCAGCTCCTGGAAGAAACGTGTTTCTGACTCGCTGAATCTCAACATAGATTCAACTCTCTTAGGTGAACGAACGCACAGCAGAGCAGTTTCAAGGAAACGTTTCTCCTGAGTTTTAGACGAAGTTTCCTGCTGTTTAGTACGTATGCCGGCATTGGGCTGGAAATACCGGTTTTGGGATTCTGCACAGAAAGGGTTTGCAAACCGCTGAATCCACACGTGAGTTTAACTTTGTCAGTTGAATGCACACATTGACAACCATTCAGTTAGATAGCTCCGTTTTGGTTTTAGAAGCAGATATTTCTCTGTATAGCCTATGGTCCCATTCACTCGGGAATATCCCAACGCAGCTCCTAGAAGAAACGTGTTTCTGACTCGCTGAATCTCAACATAGATTCAGCTCTCTTAGGTGAACGAACGCACAGCAGAACAGTTTCAAGGAAACGTTTCTCCTGAGTTTTAGACGAAGTTTCCTGCTGTTTAGTACGTATGCCGGCATTGGGCTGGAAATACCGGTTTTGGGATTCTGCACAGAAAGGGTTTGCAAACCGCTGAATCCACACGTGAGTTTAACTCTGTCAGTTGAATGCACACATTGACAACCATTCAGTTAGATAGCTCCGTTTTGGTTTTAGAAGCAGATATTTCTCTGTATAGCCTATGATCCCATTCACTCGGGAATATCCCAACGCAGCTCCTAGAAGAAACGTGTTTCTGACTCGCTGAATCTCAACATAGATTCAACTCTCTTAGGTGAACCAAGGCCCAGCAGAGCAGTTTCAAGGAAACGTTTCTCCTGAGTTATAGACGAGGTTTCCTGCTGTTTAGTACGTATGAGGGCATTCGGCTGGAAATACCGGTTTTGGGATTCTGCACAGAAAGGGTTTGCAAAAAGCTGAATCCACACTTGAGTTTAACTTTGTCAGTTGAATGCACACATTGACAACCATCCAGTTAGATAGCTCCGTTTTGGTTTTAGAAGCAGATATTTCTCTGTACAGACTATGGTCCCATTCACTCGGGAATATCCCAACGCAGCTCCTAGAAGAAACGTGTTTCTCACTCGCTGAATCTCAACATAGATTCAACTCTCTTAGGTGAACGAACGCGCAGCAGAGCAGTTTCAAGGAAACGTTTCTCCTGAGTTTTAGACGAAGTTTCCTGCTGTTTAGTACGGATGCGGGCATTGGGCTGGAAATACCGGTTTTAGGATTCTGCACAGAAAGGGTTTGCAAACCGCTGAATCCACACGTGAGTTTAACTCTGTCAGTTGAATGCACACATTGACAATCATTCAGTTTGACAGCACCCTTTTGGTTTTAGAAGCAGATATTTCTCTGTACAGCCTATGGTCCCATTCACTCGGGAATATCCCAACGCAGCTCCTAGAAGAAACGTGTTTCTGACTCGCTGAATCTCAACATAGATTCAACTCTCTTAGGTGAACGAACGCACAGCAGAGTAGTTTCAAGGAAACGTTTCTCCTGAGTTTTAGACGAAGTTTCCTGCTGTTTAGTACGTATGCCGGCATTGGGCTGGAAATACCGGTTTTGGGATTCTGCACAGAAAGGGTTTGCAAACCGCTGAATCCACACGTGAGTTTAACTCTGTCAGTTGAATGCACACATTGACAACCATTCAGTTAGATAGCTTCGTTTTGGTTTTAGAAGCAGATATTTCTCTGTACTGCCTATGGTCCCATTCACTCGGGAATATCCCAACGCAGCTCCTAGAAGAAACGTGTTTCTGACTCGCTGAATCTCAACATAGATTCAACTCTCTTAGGTGAACGAAGGCCCAGCAGAGCAGTTTCAAGGAAACGTTTCTCCTGAGTTTTATACGAAGTTTCCTGCTGTTTAGTACGTATGAGGGCATTGGGCTGGAAATACCGGTTTTGGGATTCTGCACAGAAAGGGTTTGCAAAAAGCTGAATCCACACGTGAGTTTAACTTTGTCAGTTGAATGCACACATTGACAACCATCCAGTTAGATAGCTCCGTTTTGGTTTTAGAAGCAGATATTTCTCTGTATAGCCTATGGTCCCATTCACTCGGGAATATCCCAACGCAGCTCTTAGAAGAAACGTGTTTCTGACTCGCTGAATCTCAACATAGATTCAACTCTCTTAGGTGAACGAACGCACAGCAGAGCAGTTTCAAGGAAACGTTTCTCCTGAGTTTTAGACGAAGTTTCCTGCTGTTTAGTACGTATGCCGGCATTGGGCTGGAAATACCGGTTTTGGGATTCTGCACAGAAAGGGTTTGCAAACCGCTGAATCCACACGTGAGTTTAACTCTGTCAGTTGAATGCACACATTGACAACCATTCAGTTTGACAGCACCCTTTTGGTTTTAGAAGCAGATATTTCTCTGTACAGCCTATGGTCCCATTTACTCGGGAATATCCCAACGCAGCTCCTAGAAGAAACGTGTTTCTGACTCGCTGAATCTCAACATAGATTCAACTCTCTTAGGTGAACGAACGCACAGCAGAGCAGTTTCAAGGAAACGTTTCTCCTGAGTTTTAGACGAAGTTTCCTGCTGTTTAGTACGGATGCGGGCATTGGGCTGGAAATACCGGTTTTGGGATTCTGCACAGAAAGGGTTTGCAAACCGCTGAATCCACACGTGAGTTTAACTCTGTCAGTTGAATGCACACATTGACAACCATTCAGTTTGACAGCACCCTTTTGGTTTTAGAAGCAGATATTTCTCTGTACAACCTATGGTCCCATTCACTCGGGAATATCCCAACGCAGCTCCTAGAAGAAACGTGTTTCTGACTCGCTGAATCTCAACATAGATTCAACTCTCTTAGGTGAACGAACGCCCAGCAGAGCAGTTTCATGGAAACGTTTCTCCTGAGTTTTAGACGAAGTTTCCTGCTGTTTAGTACGGATGCCGGCATTGGGCTGGAAATACCGGTTTTGGGATTCTGCACAGAAAGGGTTTGCAAACCGCTGAATCCACACGTGAGTTTAACTTTGTCAGTTGAATGCAAACATTGACAACCATCCAGTTAGATAGCTCCGTTTTGGTTTTAGAAGCAGATATTTCTCTGTACAGACTATGGTCCCATTCACTCGGGAATATCCCAACGCAGCTCCAAGAAGAAAGGTGTTTCTGACTCGCTGAATCTCCACATAGATTCAACTCTCTTAGGTGAACGAACACACAACAGAGCAGTTTCAAGGAAACGTTTCTCCTGAGTTTTAGACGAAGTTTCCTGCTGTTTAGTACGTATGCCGGCATTGGGCTGGAAATACCGGTTTTGGGATTCTGCACAGAAAGTGTTTGTTAACCGATGAATCCAAACGTGAGTTTACCTCTGTCAGTTGAATGCACACATTGACAACCATTCAGTTCGATTGCACCTTTTGCTTTTAGGAGCAGATATTTCTCTGTACAGCCTAAGGTCCCATTCACTCGGGAATATCCCAACGCAGCTCCTGGAAGAAACGTGTTTCTGACTCGCTGAATCTCAACATAGATTCAACTCTCTTAGGTGAACGAACGCACAGCAGAGCAGTTTCAAGGAAACGTTTCTCCTGAGTTTTAGACGAAGTTTCCTGCTGTTTAGTACGTATGCCGGCATTGGGCTGGAAATACCGGTTTTGGGATTCTGCACAGAAAGGGTTTGCAAACCGCTGAATCCACACGTGAGTTTAACTTTGTCAGTTGAATGCACACATTGACAACCATTCAGTTAGATAGCTCCGTTTTGGTTTTAGAAGCAGATATTTCTCTGTATAGCCTATGGTCCCATTCACTCGGGAATATCCCAACGCAGCTCCTAGAAGAAACGTGTTTCTGACTCGCTGAATCTCAACATAGATTCAGCTCTCTTAGGTGAACGAACGCACAGCAGAACAGTTTCAAGGAAACGTTTCTCCTGAGTTTTAGACGAAGTTTCCTGCTGTTTAGTACGTATGCCGGCATTGGGCTGGAAATACCGGTTTTGGGATTCTGCACAGAAAGGGTTTGCAAACCGCTGAATCCACACGTGAGTTTAACTCTGTCAGTTGAATGCACACATTGACAACCATTCAGTTAGATAGCTCCGTTTTGGTTTTAGAAGCAGATATTTCTCTGTATAGCCTATGATCCCATTCACTCGGGAATATCCCAACGCAGCTCCTAGAAGAAACGTGTTTCTGACTCGCTGAATCTCAACATAGATTCAACTCTCTTAGGTGAACCAAGGCCCAGCAGAGCAGTTTCAAGGAAACGTTTCTCCTGAGTTATAGACGAGGTTTCCTGCTGTTTAGTACGTATGAGGGCATTCGGCTGGAAATACCGGTTTTGGGATTCTGCACAGAAAGGGTTTGCAAAAAGCTGAATCCACACTTGAGTTTAACTTTGTCAGTTGAATGCACACATTGACAACCATCCAGTTAGATAGCTCCGTTTTGGTTTTAGAAGCAGATATTTCTCTGTACAGACTATGGTCCCATTCACTCGGGAATATCCCAACGCAGCTCCTAGAAGAAACGTGTTTCTCACTCGCTGAATCTCAACATAGATTCAACTCTCTTAGGTGAACGAACGCGCAGCAGAGCAGTTTCAAGGAAACGTTTCTCCTGAGTTTTAGACGAAGTTTCCTGCTGTTTAGTACGGATGCGGGCATTGGGCTGGAAATACCGGTTTTAGGATTCTGCACAGAAAGGGTTTGCAAACCGCTGAATCCACACGTGAGTTTAACTCTGTCAGTTGAATGCACACATTGACAATCATTCAGTTTGACAGCACCCTTTTGGTTTTAGAAGCAGATATTTCTCTGTACAGCCTATGGTCCCATTCACTCGGGAATATCCCAACGCAGCTCCTAGAAGAAACGTGTTTCTGACTCGCTGAATCTCAACATAGATTCAACTCTCTTAGGTGAACGAACGCACAGCAGAGTAGTTTCAAGGAAACGTTTCTCCTGAGTTTTAGACGAAGTTTCCTGCTGTTTAGTACGTATGCCGGCATTGGGCTGGAAATACCGGTTTTGGGATTCTGCACAGAAAGGGTTTGCAAACCGCTGAATCCACACGTGAGTTTAACTCTGTCAGTTGAATGCACACATTGACAACCATTCAGTTAGATAGCTTCGTTTTGGTTTTAGAAGCAGATATTTCTCTGTACTGCCTATGGTCCCATTCACTCGGGAATATCCCAACGCAGCTCCTAGAAGAAACGTGTTTCTGACTCGCTGAATCTCAACATAGATTCAACTCTCTTAGGTGAACGAAGGCCCAGCAGAGCAGTTTCAAGGAAACGTTTCTCCTGAGTTTTATACGAAGTTTCCTGCTGTTTAGTACGTATGAGGGCATTGGGCTGGAAATACCGGTTTTGGGATTCTGCACAGAAAGGGTTTGCAAAAAGCTGAATCCACACGTGAGTTTAACTTTGTCAGTTGAATGCACACATTGACAACCATCCAGTTAGATAGCTCCGTTTTGGTTTTAGAAGCAGATATTTCTCTGTATAGCCTATGGTCCCATTCACTCGGGAATATCCCAACGCAGCTCTTAGAAGAAACGTGTTTCTGACTCGCTGAATCTCAACATAGATTCAACTCTCTTAGGTGAACGAACGCACAGCAGAGCAGTTTCAAGGAAACGTTTCTCCTGAGTTTTAGACGAAGTTTCCTGCTGTTTAGTACGTATGCCGGCATTGGGCTGGAAATACCGGTTTTGGGATTCTGCACAGAAAGGGTTTGCAAACCGCTGAATCCACACGTGAGTTTAACTCTGTCAGTTGAATGCACACATTGACAACCATTCAGTTTGACAGCACCCTTTTGGTTTTAGAAGCAGATATTTCTCTGTACAGCCTATGGTCCCATTTACTCGGGAATATCCCAACGCAGCTCCTAGAAGAAACGTGTTTCTGACTCGCTGAATCTCAACATAGATTCAACTCTCTTAGGTGAACGAACGCACAGCAGAGCAGTTTCAAGGAAACGTTTCTCCTGAGTTTTAGACGAAGTTTCCTGCTGTTTAGTACGGATGCGGGCATTGGGCTGGAAATACCGGTTTTGGGATTCTGCACAGAAAGGGTTTGCAAACCGCTGAATCCACACGTGAGTTTAACTCTGTCAGTTGAATGCACACATTGACAACCATTCAGTTTGACAGCACCCTTTTGGTTTTAGAAGCAGATATTTCTCTGTACAACCTATGGTCCCATTCACTCGGGAATATCCCAACGCAGCTCCTAGAAGAAACGTGTTTCTGACTCGCTGAATCTCAACATAGATTCAACTCTCTTAGGTGAACGAACGCCCAGCAGAGCAGTTTCATGGAAACGTTTCTCCTGAGTTTTAGACGAAGTTTCCTGCTGTTTAGTACGGATGCCGGCATTGGGCTGGAAATACCGGTTTTGGGATTCTGCACAGAAAGGGTTTGCAAACCGCTGAATCCACACGTGAGTTTAACTTTGTCAGTTGAATGCAAACATTGACAACCATCCAGTTAGATAGCTCCGTTTTGGTTTTAGAAGCAGATATTTCTCTGTACAGACTATGGTCCCATTCACTCGGGAATATCCCAACGCAGCTCCAAGAAGAAAGGTGTTTCTGACTCGCTGAATCTCAACATAGATTCAACTCTCTTAGGTGAACGAACACACAACAGAGCAGTTTCAAGGAAACGTTTCTCCTGAGTTTTAGACGAAGTTTCCTGCTGTTTAGTACGTATGCCGGCATTGGGCTGGAAATACCGGTTTTGGGATTCTGCACAGAAAGTGTTTGTAAACCGATGAATCCAAACGTGAGTTTACCTCTGTCAGTTGAATGCACACATTGACAACCATTCAGTTAGATTGCACCTTTTGCTTTTAGGAGCAGATATTTCTCTGTCCACCTACGGTCCCATTCACTCGGGAATATCCCAACGCAGCTCCTGGAAGAAACGTGTTTCTGACTCGCTGAATCTCAACATAGATTCAACTCTCTTAGGTGAACGAACGCAGAGCAGAGCAGTTTCAAGGAAACGTTTCTCCTGAGTTTTAGACGAAGTTTCCTGCTGTTTAGTACGTATGCCGGCATTGGGCTGGATTTTGGGATTCTGCACAGAAAGGGTTTGCAAACCGCTGAATCCACACGTGAGTTTAACTTTGTCAGTTGAATGCACACATTGACAACCATTCAGTTAGATAGCTCCGTTTTGGTTTTAGAAGCAGATATTTCTCTGTATAGCCTATGGTCCCATTCACTCGGGAATATCCCAACGCAGCTCCTAGAAGAAACGTGTTTCTGACTCGCTGAATCTCAACATAGATTCAGCTCTCTTAGGTGAACGAACGCACAGCAGAGCAGTTTCAAGGAAACGTTTCTCCTGAGTTTTAGACGAAGTTTCCTGCTGTTTAGTACGTATGCCGGCATTGGGCTGGAAATACCGGTTTTGGGATTCTGCACAGAAAGGGTTTGCAAACCGCTGAATCCACACGTGAGTTTAACTCTGTCAGTTGAATGCACACATTGACAACCATTCAGTTAGATAGCTCCGTTTTGGTTTTAGAAGCAGATATTTCTCTGTATAGCCTATGATCCCATTCACTCGGGAATATCCCAACGCAGCTCCTAGAAGAAACGTGTTTCTGACTCGCTGAATCTCAACATAGATTCAACTCTCTTAGGTGAACCAAGGCCCAGCAGAGCAGTTTCAAGGAAACGTTTCTCCTGAGTTATAGACTAGGTTTCCTGCTGTTTAGTACGTATGAGGGCATTGGGCTGGAAATACCGGTTTTGGGATTCTGCACAGAAAGGGTTTGCAAAAAGCTGATTCCACACGTGAGTTTAACTTTGTCAGTTGAATGCACACATTGACAACCATCCAGTTAGATAGCTCCGTTTTGGTTTTAGAAGCAGATATTTCTCTGTACAGACTATGGTCCCATTCACTCGGGAATATCCCAACGCAGCTCTTAGAAGAAACGTGTTTCTGACTCGCTGAACCTCAACACAGATTCAACTCTCTTAGGTGAACGAACGCACAGCAGAGCAGTTTCAAGGAAACGTTTCTCCTGAGTTTTAGACGAAGTTTCCTGCTGTTTACTAAGTATGCCGGCATTGGGCTGGAAATACCGGTTTTGGGATTCTGCACAGAAAGGGTTTGCAAACCGCTGAATCCACACGTGAGTTTAACTCTGTCAGTTGAATGCACACATTGACAACCATTCAGTTTGACAGCACCCTTTTGGTGTTAGAAGCAGATATTTCTCTGTACAGCCTATGGTCCCATTCACTCGGGAATATCCCAACGCAGCTGCTATTAGAAACGTGTTTCTCACTCGCTGAATCTCAACATAGATTCAACTCTCTTAGGTGAACGAACGCGCAGCAGAGCAGTTTCAAGGAAACGTTTCTCCTGAGTTTTAGACGAAGTTTCCTGCTGTTTAGTACGGATGCGGGCATTGGGCTGGAAATACCGGTTTTAGGATTCTGCACAGAAAGGGTTTGCAAACCGCTGAATCCACACGTGAGTTTAACTCTGTCAGTTGAATGCACACATTGACAATCATTCAGTTTGACAGCACCCTTTTGGTTTTAGAAGCAGATATTTCTCTGTACAGCCTATGGTCCCATTCACTCGGGAATATCCCAACGCAGCTCCTAGAAGAAACGTGTTTCTGACTCGCTGAATCTCAACATAGATTCAACTCTCTTAGGTGAACGAACGCACAGCAGAGTAGTTTCAAGGAAACTTTTCTCCTGAGTATTAGACGAAGTTTCCTGCTGTTTAGTACGTATGCCGACATTGGGCTGGAAATACCGGTTTTGGGATTCTGCACAGAAAGGGTTTGCAAACCGCTGAATCCACACGTGAGTTTAACTCTGTCAGTTGAATGCACACATTGACAACCATTCACTTTTACGGCACTCTTTTGGTTTTAGAAGCAGATATTTCTCTGTACAGCCTATGGTCCCATTCACTCGGGAATATCCCATCGCAGCTCCTAGAAGAAACGTGTTTCTGACTCGCTGAATCTCAACATAGATTCAACTCTCTTAGGTGAACGAACGCACAGCAGAGCAGTTTCAAGGAACCTTTTCTCCTGAGTTTTAGACGAAGTTTCCTGCTGTTTAGTACGTATGCCGGCATTGGGCTGGAAATACCGGTTTTGGGATTGTGCACAGAAAGGGTTTGCAAACTGCTGAATCCACACGTGAGTTTAACTCTGTCAGTTGAATGCACGTATTGACAACCATTCAGTTAGATAGCTCCGTTTTGGTTTTAGAAGAAGATATTTCTCTGTACAGCCAATGGTCCCATTCACTCGGGAATATCCCAACGCAGCTCCTAGAAGAAACGTGTTTCTGACTCGCTGAATCTCAACATAGATTCAACTCTCTTAGGTGAACGAACGCACAGCAGAGCAGTTTCAAGGAAACGTTTCTCCTGAGTTTTAGACTAAGTTTCCTGCTGTTTAGTATGGATGCCGGCATTGGGCTGGAAATACCGGTTTTGGGATTCTGCACAGAAAGGGTTTGCAAACCGCTGAATCCACACGTGAGTTTAACTTTGTGAGTGGAATGCACACATTGACAACCATCCAGTTACATAGCTCCGTTTTGGTTTTAGAAGCAGATATTTCTCTGTACAGCCTACGGTCCTATTCACTCGGGAATATCCCAACGCAGCTCCTAGAAGAAACGTGTTTCTGACTCGCTGAATCTCAACATAGATTCAACTCTCTTAGGTGAACGAACGCACAGCAGAGCAGTTTCAAGGAAACGTTTCTCCTGAGTTTTAGACGAAGTTTCCTGCTGTTTAGTACGTATGCCGGCATTGGGCTGGAAATACCGGTTTTGGGATTCTGCACAGAAAGGATTTGCAAACCGCTGAATCCACACGTGAGTTTAACTCTGTCAGTTGAATGCACACATTGACAACCATTCAGTTAGATAGCTCCGTTTTGGTTTTAGAAGCAGATATTTCTCTGTATAGCCTATGATCCCATTCACTCGGGAATATCCCAACGCAGCTCCTAGAAGAAACGTGTTTCTGACTCGCTGAATCTCAACATAGATTCAACTCTCTTAGGTGAACCAAGGCCCAGCAGAGCAGTTTCAAGGAAACGTTTCTCCTGAGTTATAGACGAGGTTTCCTGCTGTTTAGTACGTATGAGGGCATTGGGCTGGAAATACCGGTTTTGGGATTCTGCACAGAAAGGGTTTGCAAAAAGCTGAATCCACACGTGAGTTTAACTTTGTCAGTTGAATGCACACATTGACAACCATCCAGTTAGATAGCTCCGTTTTGGTTTTAGAAGCAGATATTTCTCTGTACAGACTATGGTCCCATTCACTCGGGAATATCCCAACGCAGCTCTTAGAAGAAACGTGTTTCTGACTCGCTGAACCTCAACATAGATTCAACTCTCTTAGGTGAACGAACGCACAGCAGAGCAGTTTCAAGGAAACGTTTCTCCTGAGTTTTAGACGAAGTTTCCTGCTGTTTACTACGTATGCCGGCATTGGGCTGGAAATACCGGTTTTGGGATTCTGCACAGAAAGGGTTTGCAAACCGCTGAATCCACACGTGAGTTTAACTCTGTCAGTTGAATGCACACATTGACAACCATTCAGTTTGACAGCACCCTTTTGGTATTAGAAGCAGATATTTCTCTGTACAGCCTATGGTCCCATTCACTCGGGAATATCCCAACGCAGCTGCTATTAGAAACGTGTTTCTCACTCGCTGAATCTCAACATAGATTCAACTCTCTTAGGTGAACGAACGCGCAGCAGAGCAGTTTCAAGGAAACGTTTCTCCTGAGTTTTAGACGAAGTTTCCTGCTGTTTAGTACGGATGCGGGCATTGGGCTGGAAATACCGGTTTTAGGATTCTGCACAGAAAGGGTTTGCAAACCGCTGAATCCACACGTGAGTTTAACTCTGTCAGTTGAATGCACACATTGACAATCATTCAGTTTGACAGCACCCTTTTGGTTTTAGAAGCAGATATTTCTCTGTACAGCCTATGGTCCCATTCACTCGGGAATATCCCAACGCAGGTCCTAGAAGAAACGTGTTTCTGACTCGCTGAATCTCAACATAGATTCAACTCTCTTAGGTGAACGAACGCACAGCAGAGTAGTTTCAAGGAAACTTTTCTCCTGAGTATTAGACGAAGTTTCCTGCTGTTTAGTACGTATGCCGACATTGGGCTGGAAATACCGGTTTTGGGATTCTGCACAGAAAGGGTTTGCAAACCGCTGAATCCACACGTGAGTTTAACTCTGTCAGTTGAATGCACACATTGAAAACCATTCACTTTGACGGCACTCTTTTGGTTTTAGAAGCAGATATTTCTCTGTACAGCCTATGGTCCCATTCACTCGGGAATATCCCAACGCAGCTCCTAGAAGAAACGTGTTTCTGACTCGCTGAATCTCAACATAGATTCAACTCTCTTAGGTGAACGAACGCACAGCAGAGCAGTTTCAAGGAAACTTTTCTCCTGAGTTTTAGACGAAGTTTCCTGCTGTTTAGTACGTATGCCGGCATTGGGCTGGAAATACCGGTTTTGGGATTCTGCACAGAAAGGGTTTGCAAACTGCTGAATCCACACGTGAGTTTAACTCTGTCAGTTGAATGCACGCATTGACAACCATTCAGTTAGATAGCTACGTTTTGGTTTTAGAAGAAGATATTTCTCTGTACAGCCTATGGTCCCATTCACTCGGGAATATCCCAACGCAGCTCCTAGAAGAAACGTGTTTCTGACTCGCTGAATCTCAACATAGATTCAACTCTCTTAGGTGAACGAACGCACAGCAGAGCAGTTTCAAGGAAACGTTTCTCCTGAGTTTTAGACTAAGTTTCCTGCTGTTTAGTACGGATGCCGGCATTGTGCTGGAAATACCGGTTTTGGGATTCTGCACAGAAAGGGTTTGCAAACCGGTGAATCCACACGTGAGTTTAACTTTGTGAGTGGAATGCACACATTGACAACCATCCAGTTACATAGCTCCGTTTTGGTTTTAGAAGCAGATATTTCTCTGTACAGCCTATGGTCCTATTCACTCGGGAATATCCCAACGCAGCTCCTAGAAGAAACGTGTTTCTGACTCGCTGAATCTCAACATAGATTCAACTCTCTTAGGTGAACGAACGAATAGCAGAGCAGTTTCAAGGAAACGTTTCTCCTGAGTTTTAGACGAAGTTTCCTGCTGTTTAGTACGTATGCCGGCATTGGGCTGGAAATACCGGTTTTGGGATTCTGCACAGAAAGGGTTTGCAAACCGCTGAATCCACACGTGAGTTTAACTCTGTCAGTTGAATGCACACATTGACAACCATTCAGTTAGATAGCTCCGTTTTGGTTTTAGAAGCAGATATTTCTCTGTACAGCCTATGGTCCCATTCACTCGGGAATATCCCAACGCAGCTCCTAGAAGAAACGTGTTTCTGACTCGCTGAATCTCAACATAGATTCAACTCTCTTAGGTGAACGAACGCACAGCAGAGTAGTTTCAAGGAAACTTTTCTCCTGAGTATTAGACGAAGTTTCCTGCTGTTTAGTACGTATGCCGACATTGGGCTGGAAATACCGGTTTTGGGATTCTGCACAGAAAGGGTTTGCAAACCGCTGAATCCACACGTGAGTTTAACTCTGTCAGTTGAATGCACACATTGACAACCATTCACTTTTACGGCACTCTTTTGGTTTTAGAAGCAGATATTTCTCTGTACAGCCTATGGTCCCATTCACTCGGGAATATCCCATCGCAGCTCCTAGAAGAAACGTGTTTCTGACTCGCTGAATCTCAACATAGATTCAACTCTCTTAGGTGAACGAACGCACAGCAGAGCAGTTTCAAGGAACCTTTTCTCCTGAGTTTTAGACGAAGTTTCCTGCTGTTTAGTACGTATGCCGGCATTGGGCTGGAAATACCGGTTTTGGGATTGTGCACAGAAAGGGTTTGCAAACTGCTGAATCCACACGTGAGTTTAACTCTGTCAGTTGAATGCACGTATTGACAACCATTCAGTTAGATAGCTCCGTTTTGGTTTTAGAAGAAGATATTTCTCTGTACAGCCAATGGTCCCATTCACTCGGGAATATCCCAACGCAGCTCCTAGAAGAAACGTGTTTCTGACTCGCTGAATCTCAACATAGATTCAACTCTCTTAGGTGAACGAACGCACAGCAGAGCAGTTTCAAGGAAACGTTTCTCCTGAGTTTTAGACTAAGTTTCCTGCTGTTTAGTATGGATGCCGGCATTGGGCTGGAAATACCGGTTTTGGGATTCTGCACAGAAAGGGTTTGCAAACCGCTGAATCCACACGTGAGTTTAACTTTGTGAGTGGAATGCACACATTGACAACCATCCAGTTACATAGCTCCGTTTTGGTTTTAGAAGCAGATATTTCTCTGTACAGCCTACGGTCCTATTCACTCGGGAATATCCCAACGCAGCTCCTAGAAGAAACGTGTTTCTGACTCGCTGAATCTCAACATAGATTCAACTCTCTTAGGTGAACGAACGCACAGCAGAGCAGTTTCAAGGAAACGTTTCTCCTGAGTTTTAGACGAAGTTTCCTGCTGTTTAGTACGTATGCCGGCATTGGGCTGGAAATACCGGTTTTGGGATTCTGCACAGAAAGGATTTGCAAACCGCTGAATCCACACGTGAGTTTAACTCTGTCAGTTGAATGCACACATTGACAACCATTCAGTTAGATAGCTCCGTTTTGGTTTTAGAAGCAGATATTTCTCTGTATAGCCTATGATCCCATTCACTCGGGAATATCCCAACGCAGCTCCTAGAAGAAACGTGTTTCTGACTCGCTGAATCTCAACATAGATTCAACTCTCTTAGGTGAACCAAGGCCCAGCAGAGCAGTTTCAAGGAAACGTTTCTCCTGAGTTATAGACGAGGTTTCCTGCTGTTTAGTACGTATGAGGGCATTGGGCTGGAAATACCGGTTTTGGGATTCTGCACAGAAAGGGTTTGCAAAAAGCTGAATCCACACGTGAGTTTAACTTTGTCAGTTGAATGCACACATTGACAACCATCCAGTTAGATAGCTCCGTTTTGGTTTTAGAAGCAGATATTTCTCTGTACAGACTATGGTCCCATTCACTCGGGAATATCCCAACGCAGCTCTTAGAAGAAACGTGTTTCTGACTCGCTGAACCTCAACATAGATTCAACTCTCTTAGGTGAACGAACGCACAGCAGAGCAGTTTCAAGGAAACGTTTCTCCTGAGTTTTAGACGAAGTTTCCTGCTGTTTACTACGTATGCCGGCATTGGGCTGGAAATACCGGTTTTGGGATTCTGCACAGAAAGGGTTTGCAAACCGCTGAATCCACACGTGAGTTTAACTCTGTCAGTTGAATGCACACATTGACAACCATTCAGTTTGACAGCACCCTTTTGGTATTAGAAGCAGATATTTCTCTGTACAGCCTATGGTCCCATTCACTCGGGAATATCCCAACGCAGCTGCTATTAGAAACGTGTTTCTCACTCGCTGAATCTCAACATAGATTCAACTCTCTTAGGTGAACGAACGCGCAGCAGAGCAGTTTCAAGGAAACGTTTCTCCTGAGTTTTAGACGAAGTTTCCTGCTGTTTAGTACGGATGCGGGCATTGGGCTGGAAATACCGGTTTTAGGATTCTGCACAGAAAGGGTTTGCAAACCGCTGAATCCACACGTGAGTTTAACTCTGTCAGTTGAATGCACACATTGACAATCATTCAGTTTGACAGCACCCTTTTGGTTTTAGAAGCAGATATTTCTCTGTACAGCCTATGGTCCCATTCACTCGGGAATATCCCAACGCAGGTCCTAGAAGAAACGTGTTTCTGACTCGCTGAATCTCAACATAGATTCAACTCTCTTAGGTGAACGAACGCACAGCAGAGTAGTTTCAAGGAAACTTTTCTCCTGAGTATTAGACGAAGTTTCCTGCTGTTTAGTACGTATGCCGACATTGGGCTGGAAATACCGGTTTTGGGATTCTGCACAGAAAGGGTTTGCAAACCGCTGAATCCACACGTGAGTTTAACTCTGTCAGTTGAATGCACACATTGAAAACCATTCACTTTGACGGCACTCTTTTGGTTTTAGAAGCAGATATTTCTCTGTACAGCCTATGGTCCCATTCACTCGGGAATATCCCAACGCAGCTCCTAGAAGAAACGTGTTTCTGACTCGCTGAATCTCAACATAGATTCAACTCTCTTAGGTGAACGAACGCACAGCAGAGCAGTTTCAAGGAAACTTTTCTCCTGAGTTTTAGACGAAGTTTCCTGCTGTTTAGTACGTATGCCGGCATTGGGCTGGAAATACCGGTTTTGGGATTGTGCACAGAAAGGGTTTGCAAACTGCTGAATCCACACGTGAGTTTAACTCTGTCAGTTGAATGCACGCATTGACAACCATTCAGTTAGATAGCTACGTTTTGGTTTTAGAAGAAGATATTTCTCTGTACAGCCTATGGTCCCATTCACTCGGGAATATCCCAACGCAGCTCCTAGAAGAAAAGTGTTTCTGACTCGCTGAATCTCAACATAGATTCAACTCTCTTAGGTGAACGAACGCACAGCAGAGCAGTTTCAAGGAAACGTTTCTCCTGAGTTTTAGACTAAGTTTCCTGCTGTTTAGTACGGATGCCGGCATTGTGCTGGAAATACCGGTTTTGGGATTCTGCACAGAAAGGGTTTGCAAACCGGTGAATCCACACGTGAGTTTAACTTTGTGAGTGGAATGCACACATTGACAACCATCCAGTTACATAGCTCCGTTTTGGTTTTAGAAGCAGATATTTCTCTGTACAGCCTATGGTCCTATTCACTCGGGAATATCCCAACGCAGCTCCTAGAAGAAACGTGTTTCTGACTCGCTGAATCTCAACATAGATTCAACTCTCTTAGGTGAACGAACGAATAGCAGAGCAGTTTCAAGGAAACGTTTCTCCTGAGTTTTAGACGAAGTTTCCTGCTGTTTAGTACGTATGCCGGCATTGGGCTGGAAATACCGGTTTTGGGATTCTGCACAGAAAGGGTTTGCAAACCGCTGAATCCACACGTGAGTTTAACTCTGTCAGTTGAATGCACACATTGACAACCATTCAGTTAGATAGCTCCGTTTTGGTTTTAGAAGCAGATATTTCTCTGTACAGCCTATGGTCCCATTCACTCGGGAATATCCCAACGCAGCTCCTAGAAGAAACGTGTTTCTGACTCGCTGAATCTCAACATAGATTCAACTCTCTTAGGTGAACGAACGCACAGCAGAGTAGTTTCAAGGAAACTTTTCTCCTGAGTATTAGACGAAGTTTCCTGCTGTTTAGTACGTATGCCGACATTGGGCTGGAAATACCGGTTTTGGGATTCTGCACAGAAAGGGTTTGCAAACCGCTGAATCCACACGTGAGTTTAACTCTGTCAGTTGAATGCACACATTGACAACCATTCACTTTTACGGCACTCTTTTGGTTTTAGAAGCAGATATTTCTCTGTACAGCCTATGGTCCCATTCACTCGGGAATATCCCAACGCAGCTCCTAGAAGAAACGTGTTTCTGACTCGCTGAATCTCAACATAGATTCAACTCTCTTAGGTGAACGAACGCACAGCAGAGCAGTTTCAAGGAACCTTTTCTCCTGAGTTTTAGACGAAGTTTCCTGCTGTTTAGTACGTATGCCGGCATTGGGCTGGAAATACCGGTTTTGGGATTGTGCACAGAAAGGGTTTGCAAACTGCTGAATCCACACGTGAGTTTAACTCTGTCAGTTGAATGCACGTATTGACAACCATTCAGTTAGATAGCTCCGTTTTGGTTTTAGAAGAAGATATTTCTCTGTACAGCCAATGGTCCCATTCACTCGGGAATATCCCAACGCAGCTCCTAGAAGAAACGTGTTTCTGACTCGCTGAATCTCAACATAGATTCAACTCTCTTAGGTGAACGAACGCACAGCAGAGCAGTTTCAAGGAAACGTTTCTCCTGAGTTTTAGACTAAGTTTCCTGCTGTTTAGTATGGATGCCGGCATTGGGCTGGAAATACCGGTTTTGGGATTCTGCACAGAAAGGGTTTGCAAACCGCTGAATCCACACGTGAGTTTAACTTTGTGAGTGGAATGCACACATTGACAACCATCCAGTTACATAGCTCCGTTTTGGTTTTAGAAGCAGATATTTCTCTGAACAGCCTACGGTCCTATTCACTCGGGAATATCGCAACGCAGCTCCTAGAAGAAACGTGTTTCTGACTCGCTGAATCTCAACATAGATTCAACTCTCTTAGGTGAACGAACGCACAGCAGAGCAGTTTCAAGGAAACGTTTCTCCTGAGTTTTAGACGAAGTTTCCTGCTGTTTAGTACGTATGCCGGCATTGGGCTGGAAATACCGGTTTTGGGATTCTGCACAGAAAGGATTTGCAAACCGCTGAATCCACACGTGAGTTTAACTCTGTCAGTTGAATGCACACATTGACAACCATTCAGTTAGATAGCTCCGTTTTGGTTTTAGAAGCAGATATTTCTCTGTATAGCCTATGATCCCATTCACTCGGGAATATCCCAACGCAGCTCCTAGAAGAAACGTGTTTCTGACTCGCTGAATCTCAACATAGATTCAACTCTCTTAGGTGAACCAAGGCCCAGCAGAGCAGTTTCAAGGAAACGTTTCTCCTGAGTTATAGACGAGGTTTCCTGCTGTTTAGTACGTATGAGGGCATTGGGCTGGAAATACCGGTTTTGGGATTCTGCACAGAAAGGGTTTGCAAAAAGCTGAATCCACACGTGAGTTTAACTTTGTCAGTTGAATGCACACATTGACAACCATCCAGTTAGATAGCTCCGTTTTGGTTTTAGAAGCAGATATTTCTCTGTACAGACTATGGTCCCATTCACTCGGGAATATCCCAACGCAGCTCTTAGAAGAAACGTGTTTCTGACTCGCTGAACCTCAACATAGATTCAACTCTCTTAGGTGAACGAACGCACAGCAGAGCAGTTTCAAGGAAACGTTTCTCCTGAGTTTTAGACGAAGTTTCCTGCTGTTTACTACGTATGCCGGCATTGGGCTGGAAATACCGGTTTTGGGATTCTGCACAGAAAGGGTTTGCAAACTGCTGAATCCACACGTGAGTTTAACTCTGTCAGTTGAATGCACACATTGACAACCATTCAGTTTGACAGCACCCTTTTGGTATTAGAAGCAGATATTTCTCTGTACAGCCTATGGTCCCATTCACTCGGGAATATCCCAACGCAGCTGCTATTAGAAACGTGTTTCTCACTCGCTGAATCTCAACATAGATTCAACTCTCTTAGGTGAACGAACGCGCAGCAGAGCAGTTTCAAGGAAACGTTTCTCCTGAGTTTTAGACGAAGTTTCCTGCTGTTTAGTACGGATGCGGGCATTGGGCTGGAAATACCGGTTTTAGGATTCTGCACAGAAAGGGTTTGCAAACCGCTGAATCCACACGTGAGTTTAACTCTGTCAGTTGAATGCACACATTGACAATCATTCAGTTTGACAGCACCCTTTTGGTTTTAGAAGCAGATATTTCTCTGTACAGCCTATGGTCCCATTCACTCGGGAATATCCCAACGCAGGTCCTAGAAGAAACGTGTTTCTGACTCGCTGAATCTCAACATAGATTCAACTCTCTTAGGTGAACGAACGCACAGCAGAGTAGTTTCAAGGAAACTTTTCTCCTGAGTATTAGACGAAGTTTCCTGCTGTTTAGTACGTATGCCGACATTGGGCTGGAAATACCGGTTTTGGGATTCTGCACAGAAAGGGTTTGCAAACCGCTGAATCCACACGTGAGTTTAACTCTGTCAGTTGAATGCACACATTGAAAACCATTCACTTTGACGGCACTCTTTTGGTTTTAGAAGCAGATATTTCTCTGTACAGCCTATGGTCCCATTCACTCGGGAATATCCCAACGCAGCTCCTAGAAGAAACGTGTTTCTGACTCGCTGAATCTCAACATAGATTCAACTCTCTTAGGTGAACGAACGCACAGCAGAGCAGTTTCAAGGAAACTTTTCTCCTGAGTTTTAGACGAAGTTTCCTGCTGTTTAGTACGTATGCCGGCATTGGGCTGGAAATACCGGTTTTGGGATTGTGCACAGAAAGGGTTTGCAAACTGCTGAATCCACACGTGAGTTTAACTCTGTCAGTTGAATGCACGCATTGACAACCATTCAGTTAGATAGCTACGTTTTGGTTTTAGAAGAAGATATTTCTCTGTACAGCCTATGGTCCCATTCACTCGGGAATATCCCAACGCAGCTCCTAGAAGAAACGTGTTTCTGACTCGCTGAATCTCAACATAGATTCAACTCTCTTAGGTGAACGAACGCACAGCAGAGCAGTTTCAAGGAAACGTTTCTCCTGAGTTTTAGACTAAGTTTCCTGCTGTTTAGTACGGATGCCGGCATTGGGCTGGAAATACCGGTTTTGGGATTCTGCACAGAAAGGGTTTGCAAACCGGTGAATCCACTCGTGAGTTTAACTTTGTGAGTGGAATGCACACATTGACAACCATCCAGTTACATAGCTCCGTTTTGGTTTTAGAAGCAGATATTTCTCTGTACAGCCTATGGTCCTATTCACTCGGGAATATCCCAACGCAGCTCCTAGAAGAAACGTGTTTCTGACTCGCTGAATCTCAACATAGATTCAACTCTCTTAGGTGAACGAACGAATAGCAGAGCAGTTTCAAGGAAACGTTTCTCCTGAGTTTTAGACGAAGTTTCCTGCTGTTTAGTACGTATGCCGGCATTGGGCTGGAAATACCGGTTTTGGGATTCTGCACAGAAAGGGTTTGCAAACCGCTGAATCCACACGTGAGTTTAACTCTGTCAGTTGAATGCACACATTGACAACCATTCAGTTAGATAGCTCCGTTTTGGTTTTAGAAGCAGATATTTCTCTGTATAGCCTATGATCCCATTCACTCGGGAATATCCCAACGCAGCTCCTAGAAGAAACGTGTTTCTGACTCGCTGAATCTCAACATAGATTCAACTCTCTTAGGTGAACCAAGGCCCAGCAGAGCAGTTTCAAGGAAACGTTTCTCCTGAGTTATAGACGAGGTTTCCTGCTGTTTAGTACGTATGAGGGCATTGGGCTGGAAATACCGGTTTTGGGATTCTGCACAGAAAGGGTTTGCAAACAGCTGAATCCACACGTGAGTTTAACTTTGTCAGTTGAATGCACACATTGACAACCATCCAGTTAGATAGCTCCGTTTTGGTTTTAGAAGCAGATATTTCTCTGTACAGACTATGGTCCCATTCACTCGGGAATATCCCAACGCAGCTCGTAGAAGAAACGTGTTTCTGACTCGCTGAACCTCAACATAGATTCAACTCTCTTAGGTGAACGAACGCACAGCAGAGCAGTTTCAAGGAAACGTTTCTCCTGAGTTTTAGACGAAGTTTCCTGCTGTTTACTACGAATGCCGGCATTGGGCTGGAAATACCGGTTTTGGGATTCTGCACAGAAAGGGTTTGCAAACCGCTGAATCCACACGTGAGTTTAACTCTGTCAGTTGAATGCACACATTGACAACCATTCAGTTTGACAGCACCCTTTTGGTTTTAGAAGCAGATATTTCTCTGTACAGCCTATGGTCCCATTCACTCGGGAATATCCCAACGCAGCTCCTAGAAGAAACGTGTTTCTCACTCGCTGAATCTCAACATAGATTCAACTCTCTTAGGTGAACGAACGCGCAGCAGAGCAGTTTCAAGGAAACGTTTCTCCTGAGTTTTAGACGAAGTTTCCTGCTGTTTAGTACGGATGCGGGCATTGGGCTGGAAATACCGGTTTTAGGATTCTGCACAGAAAGGGTTTGCAAACCGCTGAATCCACACGTGAGTTTAACTCTGTCAATTGAATGCACACATTGACAACCATTCAGTTTGACAGCACCCTTTTGGTTTTAGATGTAGATATTTCTCTGTACAGCCTATGGTCCCATTCACTCGGGAATATCCCAACGCAGCTCCTAGAAGAAACGTGTTTCTGACTCGCTGAATCTCAACATAGATTCAACTCTCTTAGGTGAACGAACGCACAGCAGAGTAGTTTCAAGGAAACTTTTCTCCTGAGTATTAGACGAAGTTTCCTGCTGTTTAGTACGTATGCCGGCATTGGGCTGGAAATACCGGTTTTGGGATTCTGCACAGAAAGGGTTTGCAAACCGCTGAATCCACACGTGAGTTTAACTCTGTCAGTTGAATGCACACATTGACAACCATTCACTTTGACGGCACTCTTTTGGTTTTAGAAGCAGATATTTCTCTGTACAGCCTATGGTCCCATTCACTCGGGAATATCCCAACGCAGCTCCTAGAAGAAACGTGTTTCTGACTCGCTGAATCTCAACATAGATTCAACTCTCTTAGGTGAACGAACGCACAGCAGAGCAGTTTCAAGGAAACTTTTCTCCTGAGTTTTAGACGAAGTTTCCTGCTGTTTAGTACGTATGCCGGCATTGGGCTGGAAATACCGGTTTTGGGATTCTGCACAGAAAGGGTTTGCAAACCGCTGAATCCACACGTGAGTTTAACTCTGTCAGTTGAATGCACACATTGACAACCATTCAGTTAGATAGCTCCGTTTTGGTTTTAGAAGAAGATATTTCTCTGTACAGCCTATGGTCCCATTCACTCGGGAATATCCCAACGCAGCTCCTAGAAGAAACGTGTTTCTGACTCGCTGAATCTCAACATAGATTCAACTCTCTTAGGTGAACCAAGGCCCAGCAGAGCAGTTTCAAGGAAACGTTTCTCCTGAGTTATAGACGAGGTTTCCTGCTGTTTAGTACGTATGAGGGCATTGGGCTGGAAATACCGGTTTTGGGATTCTGCACAGAAAGGGTTTGCAAAAAGCTGAATCCACTCGTGAGTTTAACTTTGTCAGTTGAATGCACACATTGACAACCATCCAGTTAGATAGCTCCGTTTTGGTTTTAGAAGCAGATATTTCTCTGTACAGACTATGGTCCCATTCACTCGGGAATATCCCAACGCAGCTCTTAGAAGAAACGTGTTTCTGACTCGCTGAACCTCAACATAGATTCAACTCTCTTAGGTGAACGAACGCACAGCAGAGCAGTTTCAAGGAAACGTTTCTCCTGAGTTTTAGACGAAGTTTCCTGCTGTTTACTACGTATGCCGGCATTGGGCTGGAAATACCGGTTTTGGGATTCTGCACAGAAAGGGTTTGCAAACTGCTGAATCCACACGTGAGTTTAACTCTGTCAGTTGAATGCACACATTGACAACCATTCAGTTTGACAGCACCCTTTTGGTATTAGAAGCAGATATTTCTCTGTACAGCCTATGGTCCCATTCACTCGGGAATATCCCAACGCAGCTGCTATTAGAAACGTGTTTCTCACTCGCTGAATCTCAACATAGATTCAACTCTCTTAGGTGAACGAACGCGCAGCAGAGCAGTTTCAAGGAAACGTTTCTCCTGAGTTTTAGACGAAGTTTCCTGCTGTTTAGTACGGATGCGGGCATTGGGCTGGAAATACCGGTTTTAGGATTCTGCACAGAAAGGGTTTGCAAACCGCTGAATCCACACGTGAGTTTAACTCTGTCAGTTGAATGCACACATTGACAATCATTCAGTTTGACAGCACCCTTTTGGTTTTAGAAGCAGATATTTCTCTGTACAGCCTATGGTCCCATTCACTCGGGAATATCCCAACGCAGGTCCTAGAAGAAACGTGTTTCTGACTCGCCAAATCTCAACATAGATTCAACTCTCTTAGGTGAACGAACGCACAGCAGAGTAGTTTCAAGGAAACTTTTCTCCTGAGTATTAGACGAAGTTTCCTGCTGTTTAGTACGTATGCCGACATTGGGCTGGAAATACCGGTTTTGGGATTCTGCACAGAAAGGGTTTGCAAACCGCTGAATCCACACGTGAGTTTAACTCTGTCAGTTGAATGCACACATTGAAAACCATTCACTTTGACGGCACTCTTTTGGTTTTAGAAGCAGATATTTCTCTGTACAGCCTATGGTCCCATTCACTCGGGAATATCCCAACGCAGCTCCTAGAAGAAACGTGTTTCTGACTCGCTGAATCTCAACATAGATTCAACTCTCTTAGGTGAACGAACGCACAGCAGAGCAGTTTCAAGGAAACTTTTCTCCTGAGTTTTAGACGAAGTTTCCTGCTGTTTAGTACGTATGCCGGCATTGGGCTGGAAATACCGGTTTTGGGATTGTGCACAGAAAGGGTTTGCAAACTGCTGAATCCACACGTGAGTTTAACTCTGTCAGTTGAATGCACGCATTGACAACCATTCAGTTAGATAGCTACGTTTTGGTTTTAGAAGAAGATATTTCTCTGTACAGCCTATGGTCCCATTCACTCGGGAATATCCCAACGCAGCTCCTAGAAGAAACGTGTTTCTGACTCGCTGAATCTCAACATAGATTCAACTCTCTTAGGTGAACGAACGCACAGCAGAGCAGTTTCAAGGAAACGTTTCTCCTGAGTTTTAGACTAAGTTTCCTGCTGTTTAGTACGGATGCCGGCATTGGGCTGGAAATACCGGTTTTGGGATTCTGCACAGAAAGGGTTTGCAAACCGGTGAATCCACACGTGAGTTTAACTTTGTGAGTGGAATGCACACATTGACAACCATCCAGTTACATAGCTCCGTTTTGGTTTTAGAAGCAGATATTTCTCTGTACAGCCTATGGTCCTATTCACTCGGGAATATCCCAACGCAGCTCCTAGAAGAAACGTGTTTCTGACTCGCTGAATCTCAACATAGATTCAACTCTCTTAGGTGAACGAACGCACAGCAGAGCAGTTTCAAGGAAACGTTTCTCCTGAGTTTTAGACGAAGTTTCCTGCTGTTTAGTACGTATGCCGGCATTGGGCTGGAAATACCGGTTTTGGGATTCTGCACAGAAAGGGTTTGCAAACCGCTGAATCCACACGTGAGTTTAACTCTGTCAGTTGAAGGCACACATTGACAACCATTCACTTTGACGGCACTCTTTTGGTTTTAGAAGCAGATATTTCTCTGTACAGCCTATGGTCCCATTCACTCGGGAATATCCCAACGCAGCTCCTAGAAGAAACGTGTTTCTGACTCGCTGAATCTCAACATAGATTCAACTCTCTTAGGTGAACGAACGCACAGCAGAGCAGTTTCAAGGAAACTTTTCTCCTGAGTTTTAGACGAAGTTTCCTGCTGTTTAGTACGTATGCCGGCATTGGGCTGGAAATACCGGTTTTGGGATTCTGCACAGAAAGGGTTTGCAAACTGCTGAATCCACACGTGAGTTTAACTCTGTCAGTTGAATGCACGCATTGACAACCATTCAGTTAGATAGCTCCGTTTTGGTTTTAGAAGAAGATATTTCTCTGTACAGCCTATGGTCCCATTCACTCGGGAATATCCCAACGCAGCTCCTAGAAGAAACGTGTTTCTGACTCGCTGAATCTCAACATAGATTCAACTCTCTTAGGTGAACGAACGCACAGCAGAGCAGTTTCAAGGAAACGTTTCTCCTGAGTTTTAGACTAAGTTTCCTGCTGTTTAGTACGTATGCCGGCATTGGGCTGGAAATACCGGTTTTGGGATTCTGCACAGAAAGGGTTTGCAAACCGCTGAATCCACACGTGAGTTTAACTTTGTGAGTTGAATGCACACATTGACAACCATCCAGTTACATAGCTCCGTTTTGGTTTTAGAAGCAGATATTTCTCTGTACAGTCTATGGTCCTATTCACTCGGGAATATCCCAACGCAGCTCCTAGAAGAAACGTGTTTCTGACTCGCTGAATCTCAACATAGATTCAACTCTCTTAGGTGAACGAACGCACAGCAGAGCAGTTTCAAGGAAACGTTTCTCCTGAGTTTTAGACGAAGTTTCCTGCAGTTTAGTACGTATGCCGGCATTGAGCTGGAATTACCCGTTTTGGGATTCTGCACAGAAAGGGTTTCTAAACCGCTGAATCCAAACGTGAGTTTAACTCTGTCTGTTGAATGCACGCATTGACAACCATTCAGTTAGATTGCACCCTTTTGCTTTTAGGAGCACATATTTCTCTGTACAGCCTATGGTCCCATTCACTCGGGAATATCCCAACGCAGCTCCTAGAAGAAAGGAGTTTCTGACTCGCTGAATCTCAACATAGATTCAACTCTCTTAGGTGAACGAACGCACAGCAGAGCAGTTTCAAGGAAACGTTTCTCCTGAGTTTTAGACGAAGTTTCCTGCTGTTTAGTACGTATGCCGGCATTGGGCTGGAAATACCGGTTTTGGGATTCTGCACAGAAAGGGTTTGCAAACCGCTGAATCCACACGTGAGTTTAACTTTGTCAGTTGAATGCACACATTGACAACCATCCAGTTAGATAGCTCCGTTTTGGTTTTAGAAGCAGATATTTCTCTGTACAGCCTATGGTCCCATTCACTCGGGAATATCCCAACGCAGCTGCTATTAGAAACGTGTTTCTGACTCGCTGAATCTCAACATAGATTCAACTCTCTTAGGTGAACGAACGCACAGCAGAGCAGTTTCAAGGAAACGTTTCTCCTGAGTTTTAGACTAAGTTTCCTGCTGTTTAGTACGTATGCCGGCATTGGGCTGGAAATACCGGTTTTGGGATTCTGCACAGAAAGGGTTTGCAAACCGCTGAATCCACACGTGAGTTTAACTTTGTGAGTTGAATGCACACATTGACAACCATCCAGTTACATAGCTCCGTTTTGGTTTTAGAAGCAGATATTTCTCTGTACAGTCTATGGTCCTATTCACTCGGGAATATCCCAACGCAGCTCCTAGAAGAAACGTGTTTCTGACTCGCTGAATCTCAACATAGATTCAACTCTCTTAGGTGAACGAACGCACAGCAGAGCAGTTTCAAGGAAACGTTTCTCCTGAGTTTTAGACGAAGTTTCCTGCAGTTTAGTACGTATGCCGGCATTGAGCTGGAATTACCCGTTTTGGGATTCTGCACAGAAAGGGTTTCTAAACCGCTGAATCCAAACGTGAGTTTAACTCTGTCTGTTGAATGCACGCATTGACAACCATTCAGTTAGATTGCACCCTTTTGCTTTTAGGAGCACATATTTCTCTGTACAGCCTATGGTCCCATTCACTCGGGAATATCCCAACGCAGCTCCTAGAAGAAAGGAGTTTCTGACTCGCTGAATCTCAACATAGATTCAACTCTCTTAGGTGAACGAACGCACAGCAGAGCAGTTTCAAGGAAACGTTTCTCCTGAGTTTTAGACGAAGTTTCCTGCTGTTTAGTACGTATGCCGGCATTGGGCTGGAAATACCGGTTTTGGGATTCTGCACAGAAAGGGTTTGCAAACCGCTGAATCCACACGTGAGTTTAACTTTGTCAGTTGAATGCACACATTGACAACCATCCAGTTAGATAGCTCCGTTTTGGTTTTAGAAGCAGATATTTCTCTGTACAGCCTATGGTCCCATTCACTCGGGAATATCCCAACGCAGCTGCTATTAGAAACGTGTTTCTCACTCGCTGAATCTCAACATAGATTCAACTCTCTTAGGTGAACGAAAGCACAGCAGAGCAGTTTCAAGGAAACGTTTCTCCTGAGTTTTAGACGAAGTTTCCTGCTGTTTAGTACGGATGCGGGCATTGGGCTGGAAATACCGGTTTTGGGATTCTGCACAGAAAGGGTTTGCAAACCGCTGAATCCACACGTGAGTTTAACTCTGTCAGTTGAATGCACACATTGACAACCATTCAGTTTGACAGCACCCTTTTGGTTTTAGAAGCAGATATTTCTCTGTACAGCCTATGGTCCCATTCTCTCGGGAAAATCCCAACGCAGCTCCTAGAAGAAACGTGTTTCTGACTCGCTGAATCTCAACATTGATTCAACTCTCTTAGGTGAACGAACGCACAGCAGAGCAGTTTCAAGTTAACTTTTCTCCTGAGTTTTAGACGAAGTTTCCTGCTGTTTAGTACGTATGCCGGCATTGGGCTGGAAATACCGGTTTTTGGATTCTGCACAGAAAGGGTTTGCAAACCGTTGAATCCACACGTGAGTTTAACTCTGTCAGTTGAATGCACACATTGACAACCATTCAGTTAGATAGCTCCGTTTTGGTTTTAGAAGCAGATATTTCTCTGTACAGCCTATGGTCCCATTCACTCGGGAATATCCCAACGCAGCTCCTAGAAGAAACGTGTTTCTGACTCGCTGAATCTCAACATAGATTCAACTCTCTTAGGTGAACGAACGCACAGCAGAGCAGATTCAAGGAAACGTTTCTCCTGAGTTTTAGACGAAGTTTCCTGCTGTTTAGTACGGATGCGGGCATTGGGCTGGAAATACCGGTTTTAGGATTCTGCACAGAAAGGGTTTGCAAACCGCTGAATCCACACGTGAGTTTAACTCTGTCAGTTGAATGCACACATTGACAACCATTCAGTTTGACAGCACCCTTTTGGTTTTAGAAGCAGATATTTCTCTGTACAGCCTATGGTCCCATTCACTCGGGAATATCCCAACGCAGCTCCTAGAAGAAACGTGTTTCTGGCTCGCTGAATCTCAACATAGATTTAACTCTCTTAGGTGAACGAACGCACAGCAGAGCAGTTTCAAGGAAGCTTTTCTCCTGAGTTTTAGACGAAATTTCCTGCTGTTTAGTACGTATGCCGGCATTGGGCTGGAAATACCGGTTTTAGGATTCTGCACAGAAAGGGTTTGCAAACCGCTGAATCCACACGTGAGTTTAACTCTGTCAGTTGAATGCACACATTGACAACCATTCAGTTAGATAGCTCCGTTTTGGTTTTAGAAGCAGATATTTCTCTGTACAGCCTATGGTCCCAGTCACTCGGGAATATCCTAACGCAGCTCCTAGAAGAAACGTGTTTCTGACTCGCTGAATCTCAACATAGATTCAACTCTCTTAGGTGAACGAACGCACAGCAGAGCAGTTTCAAGGAAGCGTTTATCCTGAGTTTTAGACGAAGTTTCCTGCTGTTTAGTACGGATGCCGGCATTGGGCTGGAAATACCGGTTTTGGGATTCTGCACAGAAAGGGTTTGCAAACCGCTGAATCCACACGTGAGTTTAACTTTGTCAGTTTAATGCAAACATTAACAACCATCCGGTTAGATAGCTCCGTTTTGGTTTTAGAAGCAGATATTTCTCTGTACAGACTATGGTCCCATTCAGTCGGGAATATCCCAACGCAGCTCCAAGAAGAAAGGTGTTTCTGACTCGCTGAATCTCAACATAGATTCAACTCTCTTAGGTGAACGAACACACAGCAGAGCAGTTTCAAGGAAACGTTTCTCCTGAGTTTTAGACGAAGTTTCCTGTTGTTTAGTATGTATGCCAGCATTGGGCTGGAAAAACCGTTTTTGGGATTCTGCACAGAAAGGGTTTGCAAACCGCTGAATCCACACGTGAGTTTAACTTTGTCAGTTGAATGCACACATTGACAACCGTTCAGTTTGATTACACCCTTTTGGTTTTAGAAGCAGATATTTCTCTGTACAGACTATGGTCCCATTCACTCTGGAATATCCCAACGCAGCTCCTAGAAGAAACGTGTTTCTGACTCGCTGAATCTCAACATAGATTCAACTCTCTTAGGTGAACGAACGCACAGCAGAGCAGTTTCAAGGAAACGTTTCTCCTGAGTTTTAGACGAAGTTTCCTGCTCTTTATTACGGATGCCGGCATTGGGCTGGAAATACCGGTTTTGGGATTCTGCACAGAAAGTGTTTGCAAACCGCTGAATCCACACGTGAGTTTAACTTTGTGAGTTGAATGCACACATTGACAACCATCAGTTACATAGCTCCGTTTTGGTTTTAGAAGAAGATATTTCTCTGTACAGCCTATGGTCCCATTCACTCGGGAATATCCCAACGCAGCTCCTAGAAGAAACGTGTTTCTGACTCGATGAATCTCAACATAGATTCAACTCTCTTAGGTGAACGAACGCACAGCAGAGCAGTTTCAAGGAAACGTTTCTCCTGAGTTTTAGACGAAGTTTCCTGCTGTTTAGTACGGATGCCGGCATTGGGCTGGAAATACCGGTTTTGGGATTCTGCACAGAAAGGGTTTGCAAACCGCTGAATCCACACGTGAGTTTAACTTTGTGAGTTGAATGCACACATTGATAACCATCCAGTTACATAGCTCCGTTTTGGTTTTAGAAGCAGATATTTCTCTGTACAGCCTATGGTCCCATTCACTCGGGAATATCCCAACGCAGCTCTTAGAAGAAACGTGTTTCTGACTCGCTGAATCTCAACATAGATTCAGCTCTCTTAGGTGACCGAACGCACAGCAGAGCAGTTTCAAGGAAACGTTTCTCCTGAGTTTTAGACGAAGTTTCCTGCTGTTTAGTACGTATGCCGGCATTGGGCTGGAAATACCGGTTTTGGGATTCTGCACAGAAAGGGTTTGCAAACCGCTGAATCCACACGTGAGTTTAACTCTGTCAGTTGAATGCACACATTGACAACCATCCAGTTACATAGCTCCGTTTTGGTTTTAGAAGAAGATATTTCTCTGTACAGCCTATGGTCCCATTCACTCGGGAATATCCCAACGCAGCTCCTAGAAGAAACGTGTTTCTGACTCGATGAATCTCAACATAGATTCAACTCTCTTAGGTGAACGAACGCACAGCAGAGCAGTTTCAAGGAAACGTTTCTCCTGAGTTTTAGACGAAGTTTCCTGCTGTTTAGTACGGATGCCGGCATTGGGCTGGAAATACCGGTTTTGGGATTCTGCACAGAAAGGGTTTGCAAACCGCTGAATCCACACGTGAGTTTAACTTTGTGAGTTGAATGCACACATTGACAACCATCCAATTACATAGCTCCGTTTTGGTTTTAGAAGCAGATATTTCTCTGTACATCGTATGGTCCCATTCACTCGGGAATATCCCAACGCAGCTCCTAGAAGAAACGTGTTTCTGACTCGCTGAATCTCAACATAGATTCAACTCTCTAAGGTGAACGAACGCACAGCAGAGCAGTTTCAAGGAAACGTTTCTCCTGAGTTTTAGACGAAGTTTCCTGCTCTTTAGTACGTATGCCGGCATTGGGCTTGAAATACCGGTTTTGGGATTCTGCACAGAAAGGGTTTGCAAACCGCTGAATCCACACGTGAGTTTAACTTTGTGAGTTGAATGCACACATTGACAACCATCCAGTTACATAGCTCCGTTTTGGTTTTAGAAGCAGATATTTCTCTGTACAGCCTATGGTCCCATTCACTCGGGAATATCCCAACGCAGCTCCTAGAAGAAACGTGTTTCTGACTCGCTGAATCTCAACATAGATTCAACTCTCTTAGGTGAACGAACGAACAGCAGAGCAGTTTCAAGGAAACGTTTCTCCTGAGTTTTAGACGAAGTTTCCTGCAGTTTAGTACGTATGCCGGCATTGAGCTGGAATTACCGGTTTTGGGATTCTGCACAGAAAGGGTTTGTAAACCGCTGAATCCAAACGTGAGTTTAACTCTGTCAGTTGAATGCACACATTGACAACCATTCAGTTAGATTGCAGCCTTTTGCTTTTAGGAGCAGATATTTCTCTGTACAGCCTATGGTCCCATTCACTCGGGAATATCCCAACGCAGCTCCTAGAAGAAACGTGTTTCTGACTCGCTGAATCTCAACATAGATTCAACTCTCTTAGGTGAACGAACGCACAGCAGAGCAGTTTCAAGGAAACGTTTCTCCTGAGTTTTAGATGAAGTTTCCTGCTGTTTAGTATGTATGCCGGCATTGGGCTGGAAATACCGGTTTTGGGATTCTGCACAGAAAGGTTTTGCAAACCACTGAATACACACGTGAGTTTAACTCTGTCAGTTGAATGCACACATTGACAACCATTCATTTTGACGGCACCCTTTTGGTTTTAGAAGCAGATATTTCTCTGTACAGCCTATGGTCCCATTCACTCGGGAATATCCCAACGCAGCTCCTCGAAGAAACGTGTTTCTGACTCGCTGAATCTCAACATAGATTCAACTCTCTTAGGTGAACGAACGCACAGCAGAGCAGTTTCAAGGAAACTTTTCTCCTGAGTTTTAGACGAAGTTTACTGCTGTTTAGTACGTATGCCGGCATTCGGCTGGAAATACCTGTTTTGGGATTTTGCACAGAAAGGGTTTGCAAACCGCTGAATCCACACGTGAGTTTAACTCTGTCAGTTGAATGCACACATTGACAACCATTCAGTTAGATAGCTCCGTTTTGGTTTAAGAAGCAGATATTTCTCTGTACAGCCTATGGTCCCATTTACTCGGGAATATCCCAATGCAGCTCCTAGAAGAAACGTGTTTCTGACTCGCTGAATCTCAACATAGATTCAACTCTCTTAGGTGAACGAACGCACAGCAGAGCAGTTTCAAGGAAACGTTTCTCCTGAGTTTTAGACGAAGTTTACTGCTGTTTAGTACGGATGCCGGCATTGGGCTGGAAATACCGGTTTTGGGATTCTGCACAGAAAGTGTTTGTAAACCGCTGAATCCAAACGTGAGGTTACCTCTGTCAGTTGAATGCACACATTGACAACCATTCAGTTAGATTGCACCCTTTTGCTTTTAGGAGCAGATATTTCTCTGTACAGCCTACGGTCCCATTCACTCGGGAATATCCCAACGCAGCTCCTGGAAGAAACGTGTTTCTGACTCGCTGAATCTCAACATAGATTCAACTCTCTTAGGTGAACGAACGCACAGCAGAGCAGTTTCAAGGAAACGTTTCTCCTGAGTTTTAGACGAAGTTTCCTGCTGTTTTGTACGTATGCCAGCATTGGGCTGGAAATACCGGTTTTGGGATTCTGCACAGAAAGGGTTTGCAAACCGCTGAATCCACACGTGAGTTTAACTCTGTCAGTTGAATGCACACATTGACAACCATTCAGTTAGATAGCTCCGTTTTGGTTTTAGAAGCAGATATTTCTCTGTACAGCGTATGGTCCCATTCACTCGGGAATATCGCAACGCAACTCCTGGAAGAAACGTGTTTCTGACTCGCTGAATCTCAACATAGATTCAACTCTCTTAGGTGAACGAACGCACAGCAGAGAAGTTTCAAGGAAACGTTTCTCCTGAGTTTTAGACGAAGTTTCCTGCTGTTTAGTACGTATGCCGGCATTGGGCTGGAAATACCGGTTTTGGGATTCTGCACAGAAAGGGTTTGTAAACCGCTGAATCCACACGTGAGTTTAACTCTTTCAGTTGAATGCACACATTGACAACCATTCAGTTAGAATGCACCCTTTTGCTTTTAGGAGCAGATATTTCTCTGTACAGCCTATGGTCCCATTCACTCATGAATATCCCAACGCAGCTCCTAGAAGAAACGTGTTTCTGACTCGCTGAATCTCAACATAGATTCAACTCTCTTAGGTGAACGAACGCACAGCAGAGCAGTTTCAAGGATACGTTTCTCCTGAGTTTTAGATGAAGCTTCCTGCTGTTTAGTACGTATGCCGGCATTGGGCTGGAAATACCGGTTTTGGGATTCTGCACAGAAAGGGTTTGCAAACCACTGAATCCACACGTGAGTTTAACTCTGTCAGTTGAATGCACACATTGACAACCATTCAGTTAGATAACTCCGTTTTGGTTTTAGAAGCAGGTATTTCTCTGTACAGCCTATGGTCCTATTCACTCGGGAATATCCCAACGCAGCTCCTAGAAGAAACGTGTTGCTGACTCGCTGAATCTCAACATAGATTCAACTCTCTTAGGTGAACGAACGCACAGCAGAGCAGTTTCTAGGAAACTTTTCTCCTGAGTTTTAGACGAAGTTTCCTGCTGTTTAGTACGTATGCCGGCATTGGGCTGGAAATACCGGTTTTGGGATTCTGCACAGAAAGGGTTTGCAAACCCTGAAGCCACACGTGAGTTTAACTCTGTCAGTTGAATGCACACATTGACAACCATTCACTTTGACGGCACCCTTTTGGTTTTAGAAGCAGATATTTCTCTGTACAGCCTATGGTCCCATTCACTCGGGAATATCCCAACGCAGCTCCTAGAAGAAACGTGTTTCTGACTCGCTGAATCTCAACATAGATTCAACTCTCTTAGGTGAACGAACGCACAGCAGAGCAGTTTCAAGGAAACTTTTCTCCTGAGTTTTAGACGAAGTTTCCTGCTGTTTAGTACGTATGCCGGCATTCGGCTGGAAATACCTGTTTTGGGATTTTGCACAGAAAGGGTTTGTAAACCGCTGAATCCACACGTGAGTTTAACTCTGTCAGTTGAATGCACACATTGACAACCATTCAGTTAGATAGCTCCGTTTTGGTTTAAGAAGCAGATATTTCTCTGTACAGCCTATGGTCCCATTTACTCGGGAATATCCCAATGCAGCTCCTAGAAGAAACGTGTTTCTGACTCGCTGAATCTCAACATAGATTCACCTCTCTTAGGTGAACGAACGCACAGCAGAGCAGTTTCAAGGAATCGTTTCTCCTGAGTTTTAGACGAAGTTTCCTGCTGTTTAGTACGGATGCCGGCATTGGGCTGGAAATACCGGTTTTGGGATTCTGCACAGAAAGTGTTTGTAAACCGCTGAATCCAAACGTGAGTTTACCTCTGTCAGTTGAATGCACACATTGACAACCATTCAGTTAGATTGCACCCTTTTGCTTTTAGGAGCAGATATTTCTCTGTACAGCCTACGGTCCCATTCACTCGGGAATATCCCAACGCAGCTCCTGGAAGAAACGTGTTTCTGACTCGCTGAATCTCAACATAGATTCAACTCTCTTAGGTGAACGAACGCACAGCAGAGCAGTTTCAAGGAAACGTTTCTCCTGAGTTTTAGACGAAGTTTCCTGCTGTTTTGTACGTATGCCAGCATTGGGCTGGAAATACCGGTTTTGGGATTCTGCACAGAAAGGGTTTGCAAACCGCTGAATCCACACGTGAGTTTAACTCTGTCAGTTGAATGCACACATTGACAACCATTCAGTTAGATAGCTCCGTTTTGGTTTTAGAAGCAGATATTTCTCTGTACAGCGTATGGTCCCATTCACTCGGGAATATCGCAACGCAACTCCTGGAAGAAACGTGTTTCTGACTCGCTGAATCTCAACATAGATTCAACTCTCTTAGGTGAACGAACGCACAGCAGAGAAGTTTCAAGGAAACGTTTCTCCTGAGTTTTAGACGAAGTTTCCTGCTGTTTAGTACGTATGCCGGCATTGGGCTGGAAATACCGGTTTTGGGATTCTGCACAGAAAGGGTTTGTAAACCGCTGAATCCACACGTGAGTTTAACTCTTTCAGTTGAATGCACACATTGACAACCATTCAGTTAGAATGCACCCTTTTGCTTTTAGGAGCAGATATTTCTCTGTACAGCCTATGGTCCCATTCACTCATGAATATCCCAACGCAGCTCCTAGAAGAAACGTGTTTCTGACTCGCTGAATCTCAACATAGATTCAACTCTCTTAGGTGAACGAACGCACAGCAGAGCAGTTTCAAGGATACGTTTCTCCTGAGTTTTAGATGAAGCTTCCTGCTGTTTAGTACGTATGCCGGCATTGGGCTGGAAATACCGGTTTTGGGATTCTGCACAGAAAGGGTTTGCAAACCACTGAATCCACACGTGAGTTTAACTCTGTCAGTTGAATGCACACATTGACAACCATTCAGTTAGATAACTCCGTTTTGGTTTTAGAAGCAGGTATTTCTCTGTACAACCTATGGTCCTATTCACTCGGGAATATCCCAACGCAGCTCCTAGAAGAAACGTGTTGCTGACTCGCTGAATCTCAACATAGATTCAACTCTCTTAGGTGAACGAACGCACAGCAGAGCAGTTTCTAGGAAACTTTTCTCCTGAGTTTTAGACGAAGTTTCCTGCTGTTTAGTACGTATGCCGGCATTGGGCTGGAAATACCGGTTTTGGGATTCTGCACAGAAAGGGTTTGCAAACCCTGAAGCCACACGTGAGTTTAACTCTGTCAGTTGAATGCACACATTGACAACCATTCACTTTGACGGCACCCTTTTGGTTTTAGAAGCAGATATTTCTCTGTACAGCCTATGGTCCCATTCACTCGGGAATATCCCAACGCAGCTCCTAGAAGAAACGTGTTTCTGACTCGCTGAATCTCAACATAGATTCAACTCTCTTAGGTGAACGAACGCACAGCAGAGCAGTTTCAAGGAAACTTTTCTCCTGAGTTTTAGACGAAGTTTCCTGCTGTTTAGTACGTATGCCGGCATTCGGCTGGAAATACCTGTTTTGGGATTTTGCACAGAAAGGGTTTGTAAACCGCTGAATCCACACGTGAGTTTAACTCTGTCAGTTGAATGCACACATTGACAACCATTCAGTTAGATAGCTCCGTTTTGGTTTAAGAAGCAGATATTTCTCTGTACAGCCTATGGTCCCATTTACTCGGGAATATCCCAATGCAGCTCCTAGAAGAAACGTGTTTCTGACTCGCTGAATCTCAACATAGATTCACCTCTCTTAGGTGAACGAACGCACAGCAGAGCAGTTTCAAGGAATCGTTTCTCCTGAGTTTTAGACGAAGTTTCCTGCTGTTTAGTACGGATGCCGGCATTGGGCTGGAAATACCGGTTTTGGGATTCTGCACAGAAAGTGTTTGTAAACCGCTGAATCCAAACGTGAGTTTACCTCTGTCAGTTGAATGCACACATTGACAACCATTCAGTTAGATTGCACCCTTTTGCTTTTAGGAGCAGATATTTCTCTGTACAGCCTACGGTCCCATTCACTCGGGAATATCCCAACGCAGCTCCTGGAAGAAACGTGTTTCTGACTCGCTGAATCTCAACATAGATTCAACTCTCTTAGGTGAACGAACGCACAGCAGAGCAGTTTCAAGGAAACGTTTCTCCTGAGTTTTAGACGAAGTTTCCTGCTGTTTTGTACGTATGCCAGCATTGGGCTGGAAATACCGGTTTTGGGATTCTGCACAGAAAGGGTTTGCAAACCGCTGAATCCACACGTGAGTTTAACTCTGTCAGTTGAATGCACACATTGACAACCATTCAGTTAGATAGCTCCGTTTTGGTTTTAGAAGCAGATATTTCTCTGTACAGCGTATGGTCCCATTCACTCGGGAATATCGCAACGCAACTCCTGGAAGAAACGTGTTTCTGACTCGCTGAATCTCAACATAGATTCAACTCTCTTAGGTGAACGAACGCACAGCAGAGAAGTTTCAAGGAAACGTTTCTCCTGAGTTTTAGACGAAGTTTCCTGCTGTTTAGTACGTATGCCGGCATTGGGCTGGAAATACCGGTTTTGGGATTCTGCACAGAAAGGGTTTGTAAACCGCTGAATCCACACGTGAGTTTAACTCTTTCAGTTGA
The DNA here is from genome assembly GCF_030222135.1 of Aotus nancymaae. Lineage (NCBI taxonomy): Eukaryota > Metazoa > Chordata > Mammalia > Primates > Aotidae > Aotus > Aotus nancymaae. Next base: position 389,275 of record NW_026988673.1, read on the forward strand.
ATGCACACATTGACAACCATTCAGTTAGAATGCACCCTTTTGCTTTTAGGAGCAGATATTTCTCTGTACAGCCTATGGTCCCATTCACTCATGAATATCCCAACGCAGCTCCTAGAAGAAACGTGTTTCTGACTCGCTGAATCTCAACATAGATTCAACTCTCTTAGGTGAACGAACGCACAGCAGAGCAGTTTCAAGGATACGTTTCTCCTGAGTTTTAGATGAAGCTTCCTGCTGTTTAGTACGTATGCCGGCATTGGGCTGGAAATACCGGTTTTGGGATTCTGCACAGAAAGGGTTTGCAAACCACTGAATCCACACGTGAGTTTAACTCTGTCAGTTGAATGCACACATTGACAACCATTCAGTTAGATAACTCCGTTTTGGTTTTAGAAGCAGGTATTTCTCTGTACAGCCTATGGTCCTATTCACTCGGGAATATCCCAACGCAGCTCCTAGAAGAAACGTGTTGCTGACTCGCTGAATCTCAACATAGATTCAACTCTCTTAAGTGAACGAACGCACAGCAGAGCAGTTTCTAGGAAACTTTTCTCCTGAGTTTTAGACGAAGTTTCCTGCTGTTTAGTACGTATGCCGGCATTGGGCTGGAAATACCGGTTTTGGGATTCTGCACAGAAAGGGTTTGCAAACCCTGAAGCCACACGTGAGTTTAACTCTGTCAGTTGAATGCACACATTGACAACCATTCACTTTGACGGCACCCTTTTGGTTTTAGAAGCAGATATTTCTCTGTACAGCCTATGGTCCCATTCACTCGGGAATATCCCAACGCAGCTCCTAGAAGAAACGTGTTTCTGACTCGCTGAATCTCAACATAGATTCAACTCTCTTAGGTGAACGAACGCACAGCAGAGCAGTTTCAAGGAAACTTTTCTCCTGAGTTTTAGACGAAGTTTCCTGCTGTTTAGTACGTATGCCGGCATTCGGCTGGAAATACCTGTTTTGGGATTTTGCACAGAAAGGGTTTGTAAACCGCTGAATCCACACGTGAGTTTAACTCTGTCAGTTGAATGCACACATTGACAACCATTCAGTTAGATAGCTCCGTTTTGGTTTAAGAAGCAGATATTTCTCTGTACAGCCTATGGTCCCATTTACTCGGGAATATCCCAATGCAGCTCCTAGAAGAAACGTGTTTCTGACTCGCTGAATCTCAACATAGATTCACCTCTCTTAGGTGAACGAACGCACAGCAGAGCAGTTTCAAGGAAACGTTTCTCCTGAGTTTTAGACGAAGTTTCCTGCTGTTTAGTACGGATGCCGGCATTGGGCTGGAAATACCGGTTTTGGGATTCTGCACAGAAAGTGTTTGTAAACTGCTGAATCCAAACGTGAGTTTACCTCTGTCAGTTGAATGCACACATTGACAACCATTCAGTTAGATTGCACCCTTTTGCTTTTAGGAGCAGATATTTCTCTGTACAGCCTACGGTCCGATTCACTCGGGAATATCCCAACGCAGCTCCTGGAAGAAACGTGTTTCTGACTCGCTGAATCTCAACATAGATTCAACTCTCTTAGGTGAACGAACGCACAGCAGAGCAGTTTCAAGGAAACGTTTCTCCTGAGTTTTAGACGAAGTTTCCTGCTGTTTTGTACGTATGCCAGCATTGGGCTGGAAATACCGGTTTTGGGATTCTGCACAGAAAGGGTTTTGCAAACCGCTGAATCCACACGTGAGTTTAACTCTGTCAGTTGAATGCACACATTGACAACCATTCAGTTAGATAGCTCCGTTTTGGTTTTAGAAGCAGATATTTCTCTGTACAGCGTATGGTCCCATTCACTCGGGAATATCCCAACGCAACTCCTGGAAGAAACGTGTTTCTGACTCGCTGAATCTCAACATAGATTCTACTCTCTTAGGTGAACGAACGCACAGCAGAGCAGTTTCAAGGAAACGTTTCTCCTGAGTTTTAGACGAAGTTTCCTGCTGTTTAGTACGTATGCCGGCATTGGGCTGGAAATACCGGTTTTGGGATTCTGCACAGAAAGGGTTTGTAAACCGCTGAATCCACACGTGAGTTTAACTCTGTCAGTTGAATGCACACATTGACAACCATTCAGTTAGAATGCACCCTTTTGCTTTTAGGAGCAGATATTTCTCTGTACAGCCTATGGTCCCATTCACTCGGGAATATCCCAACGCAGCTCCTAGAAGAAACGTGTTTCTGACTCGCTGAATCTCAACATAGATTCAACTCTCTTAGGTGAACGAACGCACAGCAGAGCAGTTTCAAGGAAATGTTTCTCCTGAGTTTTAGATGAAGTTTCCTGCTGTTTAGTACGTATGCCGGCATTGGGCTGGAAATACCGGTTTTGGGATTCTGCACAGAAAGGGTTTGCAAACCACTGAATCCACACGTGAGTTTAACTCTGTCAGTTGAATGCACACATTGACAACCATTCAGTTAGATAGCTCCGTTTTGGTTTTAGAAGCAGATATTTCTCTGTACAGCCTATGGTCCCATTCACTCGGGAATATCCCAACGCAGCTCCTGGAAGAAACGTGTTTCTGACTCGCTGAATCTCAACATAGATTCAACTCTCTTAGGTGAACGAACGCACAGCAGAGAAGTTTCAAGGAAACGTTTCTCCTGAGTTTTAGACGAAGTTTCCTGCTGTTTAGTACGTATGCCGGCATTGGGCTGGAAATACCGGTTTTGGGATTCTGCACAGAAAGGGTTTGCAAACCGCTGAATCCACACGTGAGTTTAACTCTGTCAGTTGAATGCACACATTGACAACCATTCACTTAGAGAGCTCCGTTTTGGTTTTAGAAGCAGATATTTCTCTGTATAACCAATGGTCCCATTCACTCGGGAATATCCCAACGCAGCTCCTAGAAGAAACGTGTTTCTGACTCGCTGAATCTCAACATAGATTCAAATCTCTTAGGTGAACGAACACCCAGCAGAGCAGTTTCAAGGAAACGTTTCTCCTGAGTTTTAGACGAAGTTTCCTGCTGTTCAGTACGTATGCCGGCATTGGGCTGGAAATACCGGTTTTGGGATTCTGCACAGAAAGGGTTTGCAAACCGCTGAATCCACACGTGAGTTTAACTCTGTCAGTTGAATGCACACATTGACAACCATTCAGTTAGATAGCTCCGTTTTGGTTTTAGAAGCTGATATTTCTCTGTACAGCCTAAGGTCCCATTCACTCGGGAATATCCCAACGCAGCTCCTAGAAGAAACGTGTTTCTGACTCACTGAATCTCAACATAGATTCAACTCTCTTAGGTGAACGAACGCGCAGCAGAGCAGTTTCAAGGAAACGTTTCTCCTGAGTTTTAAACGAAGTTTCCTGCTGTTTAGTACGGATGCGGGCATTGGGCTGGAAATTCCGGTTTTAGGATTCTGCACAGAAAGGGTTTGCAAACCGCTGAATCCACCCGTGAGTTTAACTCTGTCAGTTGAATGCACACATTGACAACCATTCAGTTTGACAGCACCCTTTTGGTTTTAGAAGCAGATATTTCTCTGTACAGCCTATGGTCCCATTCACTCGGGAATATCCGAACGCAGCTCCTAGAAGAAACGTGTTTCTGACTCGCTGAATCTCAACATAGATTCAACTCTCTTAGGTGAACGAACGCGCAGCAGAGCAGTTTCACGGAAACGTTTCTCCTGAGTTTTAGACGAAGTTTCCTGCTGTTTAGTACGGATGCGGGCATTGGGCTGGAAATACCGGTTTTAGGATTCTGCACAGAAAGGGTTTGCAAACCGCTGAATCCACACGTGAGTTTAACTCTGTCAGTTGAATGCACACATTGACAACCATTCAGTTTGACAGCACCCTTTTGGTTTTAGAAGCAGATATTTCTCTGTACAGCCTATGGTCCCATTCACTCGGGAATATCCCAACGCAGCTCCTAGAAGAAACGTGTTTCTGACTCGCTGAATCTCAACATAGATTTAACTCTCTTAGGTGAACGAACGCACAGCAGAGCAGTTTCAAGGAAACTTTTCTCCTGAGTTTTAGACGAAGTTTCCTGCTGTTTAGTACGTATGCCGGCATTGGGCTGGAAATACCGGTTTTAGGATTCTGCACAGAAAGGGTTTGCAAACCGCTGAATCCACACGTGAGTTTAACTCTGTCAGTTGAATGCACACATTGACAACCATTCAGTTTGACAGCACCCTTTTGGTTTTAGAAGCAGATATTTCTCTGTACAGCCTATGGTCCCATTCACTCGGGAAAATCCCAACGCAGGTCCTAGAAGAAACGTGTTTCTGACTCGCTGAATCTCAACATAGATTCAACTCTCTTAGGTGAACGAACGCACAGCAGAGCAGTTTCAAGTTAACTTTTCTCCTGAGTTTTAGACGAAGCTTCCTGCTGTTTAGTACGTATGCCGGCATTGGGCTGGAAATACCGGTTTTTGGATTCTGCACAGAAAGGGTTTGCAAACCGTTGAATCCACACGTGAGTTTAACTCTGTCAGTTGAATGCACACATTGACAACCATTCAGTTAGATAGCTCCGTTTTGGTTTTAGAACAGATATTTCTCTGTACAGCCTATGGTCCCATTCACTCGGGAATATCCCAACGCAGCTCCTAGAAGAAACGTGTTTCTGACTCGCTGAATCTCAACATAGATTCAACTCTCTTAGGTGAACGATCGCACAGCAGAGCACTTTCAAGGAAATGTTTCTCCTGAGTTTTAGACGAAGTTTCCTGCTGTTTAGTACGGATGCCGGCATTGGGCTGGAAATACCGGTTTTGGGATTCTGCACAGAAAGGGTTTGCAAACCGCTGAATCCACACTTGAGTTTAACTCTGTCAGTTGAATGCACACATTGACAACCATTCAGTTAGATAGCTCCGTTTTTGTTTTAGAAGCAGATATTTCTCTGTACAGTCTATGGTCCCATTCACTCGGGAATGTCCCATCGCAGCTCCTGGAAGAAACGTGTTTCTGACTCGCTGAATCTCAACATAGATTCAACTCTCTTAGGTGAAGGAACGCCCAGCAGAGCAGTTTCAAGGAAACGTTTCTCCTGAGTTTTAGACGAAGTTTCCTGCTGTTTAGTACGTATGAGGGCATTGGTCTGGAAATACCGGTTTTGGGATTCTGCACAGAAAGGGTTTGCAAACCGCTGAATGCACACGTGAGTTTAACTTTGTGAGTTGAATGCACACATTGACAACCATCCAGTTAGATAGCTCCGTTTTGGTTATAGAAGCAGATATTTCTCTGTACAGCCTATGATCCCATTCACTCGGGAATATCCCAACGCAGCTCTTAGAAGAAACGTGTTTCTGACTCGCTGAATCTCAACATAGATTCAACTCTCTTAGGTGAACGAACGCACAGCAGAGCAGTTTCAAGGAAATGTTTCTCCTGAGTTTTAGACGAAGTTTCCTGCTGTTTAGTACGTATGCCGGCATTGGGCTGGAAATACCGGTTTTGGGATTCTGCACAGAAAGGGTTTGCAAACCGCTGAATCCACACGTGAGTTTAACTCTGTCAGTTGAATGCACACATTGACAACCATTCAGTTTGACAGCACCCTTTTGGTTTTAGAAGCAGATATTTCTCTGTACAGCCTATGGTCCCATTCACTCGGGAATATCCCAACGCAGCTCCTAGAAGAAACGTGTTTCTGACTCGCTGAATCTCAACATAGATTCAACTCTCTTAGGTGAACGAACGCACAGCAGAGCAGTTTCAAGGAAACTTTTCTCCTGAGTTTTAGACGAAGTTTCCTGCTGTTTAGTACGTATGCCGGCATTGGGCTGGAAATACCGGTTTTGGGATTCTGCACAGAAAGGGTTTGCAAAACGCTGAATCCACACGTGAGTTTAACTCTGTCAGTTGAATGCACACATTGACAACCATTCAGTTAGATAGCTCCGTTTTTGTTTTAGAAGCAGATATTTCTCTGTACAGCCTATGGTCCCATTCACTCGGGAATATCCCAACGCAGCTCCTAGAAGAAACGTGTTTCTGACTCGCTGAATCTCAACATAGATTCAACTCTCTTAGGTGAACGAACGCACAGCAGAGCAGTTTCAAGGAAGCGTTTATCCTGAGTTTTAGGCGAAGTTTCCTGCTGTTTAGTACGGATGCCGGCATTGGGCTGGAAATACCGGTTTTGGGATTCTGCACAGAAAGGGTTTGCAAACCGCTGAATCCACACGTGAGTTTAACTTTGTCAGTTGAATGCAAACATTGACAACCATCCAGTTAGATAGCTCCGTTTTGGTTTTAGAAGCAGATATTTCTCTGTACAGACTATGGTCCCATTCACTCGGGAATATCCCAACGCAGCTCCAAGAAGAAAGGTGTTTCTGACTCGCTGAATCTCAACATAGATTCAACTCTCTTAGGTGAACGAACACACAGCACAGCAGTTTCAAGGAAACGTTTCTCCTGAGTTTTAGACGAAGTTTCCTGCTGTTTAGTACGTATGCCGGCATTGGGCTGGAAATACCGGTTTTAGGATTCTGCACAGAAAGGGTTTGCAAACCGCTGAATCCACACGTGAGTTTAACTCTGTCAGTTGAATGCACACATTGACAACCATTCAGTTAGATAGCTCCGTTTTGGTTTTAGAAGCAGATATTTCTCTGTACAGCCTATGGTCCCAGTCACTCGGGAATATCCTAACGCAGATCCTAGAAGAAACGTGTTTCTGACTCGCTGAATCTCAACATAGATTCAACTCTCTTAGGTGAACGAACGCACAGCAGAGCAGTTTCAAGGAAACGTTTATCCTGAGTTTTAGACGAAGTTTCCTGCTGTTTAGTACGGATGCCGGCATTGGGCTGGAAATACCGGTTTTGGGATTCTGCACAGAAAGGGTTTGCAAACCGCTGAATCCACACGTGAGTTTAACTTTGTCAGTTGAATGCAAACATTGACAACCATCCAGTTAGATAGCTCCGTTTTGGTTTTAGAAGCAGATATTTCTCTGTACAGACTATGGTCCCATTCACTCGGGAATATCCCAACGCAGCTCCAAGAAGAAAGGTGTTTCTGACTCGTTGAATCTCAACATAGATTCAACTCTCTTAGGTGAACGAACGCACAGCAGAGCAGTTTCAAGGAAACGTTTCTCCTGAGTTTTAGACGAAGTTTCCTGCTGTTTAGTACGGATGCGGGCATTGGGCTGGAAATACCGGTTTTGGGATTCTGCACAGAAAGGGTTTGCAAACCGCTGAATCAACACGTGAGTTTAACTCTGTCAGTTGAATGCACACATTGACAACCATTCAGTTTGACAGCACCCTTTTGGTTTTAGAAGCAGATATTTCTCTGTACAGCCTATGGTCCCATTCACTCGGGAAAATCCCAACGCAGGTCCTAGAAGAAACGTGTTTCTGACTCGCTGAATCTCAACATAGATTCAACTCTCTTAGGTGAACGAACGCACAGCAGAGCAGTTTCAAGTTAACTTTTCTCCTGAGTTTTAGACGAAGTTTCCTGCTGTTTAGTACGTATGCCGGCATTGGGCTGGAAATACCGGTTTTTGGATTCTGCACAGAAAAGGTTTGCAAACCGTTGAATCCACACGTGAGTTTAACTCTGTCAGTTGAATGCACACATTTACAACCATTCAGTTAGATAGCTCCGTTTTGGTTTTAGAAGCAGATATTTCTCTGTACAGCCTATGGTCCCATTCACTCGGGAATATCCCAACGCAGCTCCTAGAAGAAACGTGTTTCTGACTCGCTGAATCTCAACATAGATTCAACTCTCTTAGGTGAACGATCGCACAGCAGAGCCCTTTCAAGGAAATGTTTCTCCTGAGTTTTAGACGAAGTTTCCTGCTGTTTAGTACGGATGCCGGCATTGGGCTGGAAATACCGGTTTTGTGATTCTGCACAGAAAGGGTTTGCAAACCGCTGAATCCACACTTGAGTTTAACTCTGTCAGTTGAATGCACACATTGACAACCATTCAGTTAGATAGCTCCGTTTTTGTTTTAGAAGCAGATATTTCTCTGTACAGCCTATGGTCCCATTCACTCGGGAATGCCCCATCGCAGCTCCTGGAAGAAACGTGTTTCTGACTCGCTGAATCTCAACATAGATTCAACTCTCTTAGGTGAAGGAACGGCCAGCAGAGCAGTTTCAAGGAAACGTTTCTCCTGAGTTTTAGACGAAGTTTCCTGCTGTTTAGTACGTATGAGGGCATTGGTCTGGAAATACCGGTTTTGGGATTCTGCACAGAAAGGGTTTGCAAACCGCTGAATGCACACGTGAGTTTAACTCTGTCAGTTGAATGCACACATTGACAACCATCCAGTTAGATAGCTCCGTTTTGGTTTTAGAAGCAGATATTTCTCTGTACAGCCTATGATCCCATTCACTCGGGAATATCCCAACGCAGCTCTTAGAAGAAACGTGTTTCTGACTCGCTGAATCTCAACATAGATTCAACTCTCTTAGGTGAACGAACGCACAACAGAGCAGTTTCAAGGAAATGTTTCTCCTGAGTTTTAGACGAAGTTTCCTGCTGTTTAGTACGTATGCCGGCATTGGGCTGGAAATACCGGTTTTGGGATTCTGCACAGAAAGGGTTTGCAAACCGCTGAATCCACACGTGAGTTTAACTCTGTCAGTTGAATGCACACATTGACAACCATTCAGTTTGACAGCACCCTTTTGGTTTTAGAAGCAGATATTTCTCTGTACAGCCTATGGTCCCATTCACTCGGGAATATCCCAACGCAGCTCCTAGAAGAAACGTGTTTCTGACTCGCTGAATCTCAACATAGATTCAACTCTCTTAGGTGAACGAACGCACAGCAGAGCAGTTTCAAGGAAGCGTTTCTCCTGAGTTTTAGACGAAGTTTCCTGCTGTTTAGTACGGATGCCGGCATTGGGCTGGAAATACCGGTTTTGGGATTCTGCACAGAAAGGGTTTGCAAACCGCTGAATCCACACGTGAGTTTAACTTTGTCAGTTGAATGCAAACATTGACAACCATCCAGTTAGATAGCTCCGTTTTGGTTTTAGAAGCAGATATTTCTCTGTACAGCCTATGGTCCCATTCACTCGGGAATATCCCAACACAGCTCTTAGAAGAAACGTGTTTTTGACTCGCTGAATCTCAAGATAGATTCAACTCTCTTAGGTGAACGAACGCACAGCAGAGCAGATTCAAGGAAACGTTTCTCCTGAGTTTTAGACGAAGTTTCCTGCTGTTTAGTACGGATGCGGGCATTGGGCTGGAAATACCGGTTTTAGGATTCTGCACAGAAAGGGTTTGCAAACCGCTGAATCCACACGTGAGTTTAACTCTGTCAGTTTAATGCACACATTGACAACCATTCAGTTTGACAGCACCCTTTTGGTTTTAGAAGCAGATATTTCTCTGTACAGCCTGTGGTCCCATTCACTCGGGAATATCCCAACGCAGCTCCTAGAAGAAACGTGTTTCTGACTCGCTGAATCTCAACATAGATTTAACTCTCTTAGGTGAACGAACGCACAGCAGAGCAGTTTCAAGGAAACTTTTCTCCTGAGTTTTAGACGAAGTTTCCTGCTGTTTAGTACGTATGCCGGCATTGGGCTGGAAATACCGGTTTTAGGATTCTGCACAGAAAGGGTTTGCAAACCGCTGAATCCACACGTGAGTTTAACTCTGTCAGTTGAATGCACACATTGACAACCATTCAGTTAGATAGCTCCGTTTTGGTTTTAGAAGCAGATATTTCTCTGTATAACCAATGGTCCCATTCACTCGGGAATATCCCAACGCAGCTCCTAGAAGAAACGTGTTTCTGACTCGCTGAATCTCAACATAGATTCAAATCTCTTAGGTGAACGAACACCCAGCAGAGCAGTTTCAAGGAAACGTTTCTCCTGAGTTTTAGACGAAGTTTCCTGCTGTTCAGTACGTATGCCGGCATTGGGCTGGAAATACCGGTTTTGGGATTCTGCACAGAAAGGGTTTGCAAACCGCTGAATCCACACGTGAGTTTAACTCTGTCAGTTGAATGCACACATTGACAACCATTCAGTTAGATAGCTCCGTTTTTGTTTTAGAAGCAGATATTTCTCTGTACAGCCTATGGTCCCATTCACTCGGGAATATCCCAATGCAGCTCCTAGAAGAAACGTGTTTCTGACTCACTGAATCTCAACATAGATTCAACTCTCTTAGGTGAACGAATGCGCAGCAGAGCAGTTTCAAGGAAACGTTTCTCCTGAGTTTTAAACGAAGTTTCCTGCTGTTTAGTACGGATGCGGGCATTGGGCTGGAAATTCCGGTTTTAGGATTCTGCACAGAAAGGGTTTGCAAACCGCTGAATCCACCCGTGAGTTTAACTCTGTCAGTTGAATGCACACATTGACAACCATTCAGTTTGACAGCACCCTTTTGGTTTTAGAAGCAGATATTTCTCTGTACAGCCTATGGTCCCATTCACTCGGGAATATCCGAACGCAGCTCCTAGAAGAAACGTGTTTCTGACTCGCTGAATCTCAACATAGATTCAACTCTCTTAGGTGAACGAACGCGCAGCAGAGCAGTTTCACGGAAACGTTTCTCCTGAGTTTTAGACGAAGTTTCCTGCTGTTTAGTACGGATGCGGGCATTGGGCTGGAAATACCGGTTTTAGGATTCTGCACAGAAAGGGTTTGCAAACCGCTGAATCCACACGTGAGTTTAACTCTGTCAGTTGAATGCACACATTGACAACCATTCAGTTTGACAGCACCCTTTTGGTTTTAGAGGCAGATATTTCTCTGTACAGCCTATGGTCCCATTCACTCGGGAATATCCCAACGCAGCTCCTAGAAGAAACGTGTTTCTGACTCGCTGAATCTCAACATAGATTTAACTCTCTTAGGTGAACGAACGCACAGCAGAGCAGTTTCAAGGAAACTTTTCTCCTGAGTTTTAGACGAAGTTTCCTGCTGTTTAGTACGTATGCCGGCATTGGGCTGGAAATACCGGTTTTAGGATTCTGCACAGAAAGGGTTTGCAAACCGCTGAATCCACACGTGAGTTTAACTCTGTCAGTTGAATGCACACATTGACAACCATTCAGTTAGATAGCTCCGTTTTGGTTTTAGAAGCAGATATTTCTCTGTACAGCCTATGGTCCCAGTCCCTCGGGAATATCCTAACGCAGCTCCTAGAAGAAACGTGTTTCTGACTCGCTGAATCTCAACATAGATTCAACTCTCTTAGGTGAACGAACGCACAGCAGAGCAGTTTCAAGGAAACGTTTCTCCTGAGTTTTAGACGAAGTTTCCTGCTGTTTAGTACGGATGCGGGCATTGGGCTGGAAATACCGGTTTTGGGATTCTGCACAGAAAGGGTTTGCAAACCGCTGAATCCACACGTGAGTTTAACTCTGTCAGTTGAATGCACACATTGACAACCATTCAGTTTGACAGCACCCTTTTGGTTTTAGAAGCAGATATTTCTCTGTACAGCCTATGGTCCCATTCACTCGGGAAAATCCCAACGCAGGTCCTAGAAGAAACGTGTTTCTGACTCGCTGAATCTCAACATAGATTCAACTCTCTTAGGTGAACGAACGCACAGCAGAGCAGTTTCAAGTTAACTTTTCTCCTGAGTTTTAGACGAAGTTTCCTGCTGTTTAGTACGTATGCCGGCATTGGGCTGGAAATACCGGTTTTTGGATTCTGCACAGAAAGGGTTTGCAAACCGCTGAATCCACACGTGAGTTTAACTCTGTCAGTTGAATGCACACATTGACAACCATTCAGTTAGATAGCTCCGTTTTGGTTTTAGAAGCAGATATTTCTCTGTACAGCCTATGGTCCCATTCACTCGGGAATATCCCAACGCAGCTCCTAGAAGAAACGTGTTTCTGACTCGCTGAATCTCAACATAGATTCAACTCTCTTAGGTGAACGATCGCACAGCAGAGCACTTTCAAGGAAATGTTTCTCCTGAGTTTTAGACGAAGTTTCCTGCTGTTTAGTACGGATGCCGGCATTGGGCTGGAAATACCGGTTTTGGGATTCTGCACAGAAAGGGTTTGCAAACCGCTGAATCCACACTTGAGTTTAACTCTGTCAGTTGAATGCACACATTGACAACCATTCAGTTAGATAGCTCCGTTTTTGTTTTAGAAGCAGATATTTCTCTGTACAGCCTATGGTCCCATTCACTCGGGAATGTCCCATCGCAGCTCCTGGAAGAAACGTGTTTCTGACTCGCTGAATCTCAACATAGATTCAACTCTCTTAGGTGAAGGAACGCCCAGCAGAGCAGTTTCAAGGAAACGTTTATCCTGAGTTTTAGACGAAGTTTCCTGCTGTTTAGTACGTATGAGGGCATTGGTCTGGAAATACCGGTTTTGGGATTCTGCACAGAAAGGGTTTGCAAACCGCTGAATGCACACGTGAGTTTAACTTTGTGAGTTGAATGCACACATTGACAACCATCCAGTTAGATAGCTCCGTTTTGGTTATAGAAGCAGATATTTCTCTGTACAGCCTATGATCCCATTCACTCGGGAATATCCCAACGCAGCTCTTAGAAGAAACGTGTTTCTGACTCGCTGAATCTCAACATAGATTCAACTCTCTTAGGTGAACGAACGCACAGCACAGCAGTTTCAAGGAAACGTTTCTCCTGAGTTTTAGACGAAGTTTCCTGCTGTTTAGTACGTATGCCGGCATTGGGCTGGAAATACCGGTTTTGGGATTCTGCACAGAAAGGGTTCGCAAACCACTGAATCCACACGTGAGTTTAACTCTGTCAGTTGAATGCACACATTGACAACCATTCAGTTAGATAGCTCCGTTTTGGTTTTAGAAGCAGATATTTCTCTGTACAGCCTATGGTCCCATTCACTCGGGAATATCCCAACGCAGCTCCTGGAAGAAACGTGTTTCTGACTCGCTGAATCTCAACATAGATTCAACTCTCTTAGGTGAACGAACGCACAGCAGAGCAGTTTCAAGGAAACGTTTCTCCTGAGTTTTAGACGAAGTTTCCTGCTGTTTAGTACGTATGCCGGCATTGGGCTGGAAATACCGGTTTTGGGATTCTGCACAGAAAGGGTTTGCAAACCGCTGAATCCACACGTGAGTTTAATTCTGTCAGTTGAATGCACACATTGACAACCATTCAGTTAGATAGCTCCGTTTTGGTTTTAGAAGCAGATATTTCTCTGTATAGCCTGTGGTCCCACACACTCGGGAATATCCCAACGCAGCTCCTAGAAGAAACGTGTTTCTGACTCGCTGAATCTCAACATAGATTCAACTCTCTTAGGTGAACGAACACCCAGCAGAGCAGTTTCAAGGAAACGTTTCTCCTGAGTTTTAGACGAAGTTTCCTGCTGTTTAGTACGTATGCCGGCATTGGGCTGGAAATACCGGTTTTGGGATTCTGCACAGAAAGGGTTTGCAAACCTCTGAATCCACACGTGAGTTTAACTTTGTCAGTTGAATGCAGACATTGACAACCATCCAGTTAGATAGCTCCGTTTTGGTTTTAGAAGCAGATATTTCTCTGTACAGCCTATGGTCCCATTCACTCGGGAATATCCCAACGCAGCTCCTAGAAGAAACGTGTTTCTGACTCGATGAATCTCAACATAGATTCAACTCTCTTAGGTGAACGAACGCACAGCAGAGCAGTTTCAAGGAAACGTTTCTCCTGAGTTTTAGACGAAGTTTCCTGCTGTTTAGTACGGATGCCGGCATTGGGCTGGAAATACCGGTTTTGGGATTCTGCACAGAAAGGGTTTGCAAACCGCTGAATCCACACGTGAGTTTAACTTTGTGAGTTGAATGCACACATTGACAACCATCCAGTTACATAGCTCCGTTTTGGTTTTAGAAGCAGATATTTCTCTGTACAGCCTATGGTCCCATTCACTCGGGAATATCCCAACGCAGCTCTTAGAAGAAACGTGTTTCTGACTCGCTGAATCTCAACATAGATTCAGCTCTCTTAGGTGAACGAACGCACAGCAGAGCAGTTTCAAGGAAACGTTTCTCCTGAGTTTTAGACGAAGTTTCCTGCTGTTTAGTACGTATGCCGGCATTGGGCTGGAAATACCGGTTTTGGGATTCTGCACAGAAAGGGTTTGCAAACCGCTGAATCCACCCGTGAGTTTAACTCTGTCAGTTGAATGCACACATTGACAACCATTCAGTTTGACAGCACCCTTTTGGTTTTAGAAGCAGATATTTCTCTGTACAGCCTATGGTCCCATTCACTCGGGAATATCCGAACGCAGCTCCTAGAAGAAACGTGTTTCTGACTCGCTGAATCTCAACATAGATTCAACTCTCTTAGGTGAACGAACGCGCAGCAGAGCAGTTTCACGGAAACGTTTCTCCTGAGTTTTAGACGAAGTTTCCTGCTGTTTAGTACGGATGCGGGCATTGGGCTGGAAATACCGGTTTTAGGATTCTGCACAGAAAGGGTTTGCAAACCGCTAAATCCACACGTGAGTTTAACTCTGTCAGTTGAATTCACACATTGACAACCATTCAGTTTGACAGCACCCTTTTGGTTTTAGAAGCAGATATTTCTCTGTACAGCCTATGGTCCCATTCACTCGGGAATTTCCCAACGCAGCTCCTAGAAGAAACGTGTTTCTGACTCGCTGAATCTCAACATAGATTCAACTCTCTTAGGTGAACGAACGCACAGCAGAGCAGTTTCAAGGAAACTTTTCTCCTGAGTTTTAGACGAAGTTTCCTGCTGTTTAGTACGTATGCCGGCATTGGGCTGGAAATACCGGTTTTAGGATTCTGCACAGAAAGGGTTTGCAAACCGCTGAATCCACACGTGAGTTTAACTCTGTCAGTTGAATGCACACATTGACAACCATTCAGTTAGATAGCTCCGTTTTGGTTTTAGAAGCAGATATTTCTCTGTACAGCCTATGGTCCCAGTCACTCGGGAATATCCTAACGCAGCTCCTAGAAGAAACGTGTTTCTGACTCGCTGAATCTCAACATAGATTCAACTCTCTTAGGTGAACGAACGCACAGCAGAGCAGTTTCAAGGAAACGTTTATCCTGAGTTTTAGACGAAGTTTCCTGCTGTTTAGTACGGATGCCGGCATTGGGCTGGAAATACCGGTTTTGGGATTCTGCACAGAAAGGGTTTGCAAACCGCTGAATCCACACGTGAGTTTAACTTTGTCAGTTGAATGCAAACATTGACAACCATCCAGTTAGATAGCTCCGTTTTGGTTTTAGAAGCAGATATTTCTCTGTACAGACTATGGTCCCATTCACTCGGGAATATCCCAACGCAGCTCCAAGAAGAAAGGTGTTTCTGACTCGTTGAATCTCAACATAGATTCAACTCTCTTAGGTGAACGAACGCACAGCAGAGCAGTTTCAAGGAAACGTTTCTCCTGAGTTTTAGACGAAGTTTCCTGCTGTTTAGTACGGATGCGGGCATTGGGCTGGAAATACCGGTTTTGGGATTCTGCACAGAAAGGGTTTGCAAACCGCTGAATCAACACGTGAGTTTAACTCTGTCAGTTGAATGCACACATTGACAACCATTCAGTTTGACAGCACCCTTTTGGTTTTAGAAGCAGATATTTCTCTGTACAGCCTATGGTCCCATTCACTCGGGAAAATCCCAACGCAGGTCCTAGAAGAAACGTGTTTCTGACTCGCTGAATCTCAACATAGATTCAACTCTCTTAGGTGAACGAACGCACAGCAGAGCAGTTTCAAGTTAACTTTTCTCCTGAGTTTTAGACGAAGTTTCCTGCTGTTTAGTACGTATGCCGGCATTGGGCTGGAAATACCGGTTTTTGGATTCTGCACAGAAAGGGTTTGCAAACCGTTGAATCCACACGTGAGTTTAACTCTGTCAGTTGAATGCACACATTGACAACCATTCAGTTAGATAGCTCCGTTTTGGTTTTAGAAGCAGATATTTCTCTGTACAGCCTATGGTCCCATTCACTCGGGAATATCCCAACGCAGCTCCTAGAAGAAACGTGTTTCTGCCTCGCTGAATCTCAACATAGATTCAACTCTCTTAGGTGAACGATCGCACAGCAGAGCACTTTCAAGGAAATGTTTCTCCTGAGTTTTAGACGAAGTTTCCTGCTCTTTATTACGGATGCCGGCATTGGGCTGGAAATACCGGTTTTGGGATTCTGCACAGAAAGGGTTTGCAAACCGCTGAATCCACACTTGAGTTTAACTCTGTCAGTTGAATGCACACATTGACAACCATTCAGTTAGATAGCTCCGTTTTTGTTTTAGAAGCAGATATTTCTCTGTACAGCCTATGGTCCCATTCACTCGGGAATGTCCCATCGCAGCTCCTGGAAGAAACGTGTTTCTGACTCGCTGAATCTCAACATAGATTCAACTCTCTTAGGTGAACGAAGGCCCAGCAGAGCAGTTTCAAGGAAACGTTTCTCCTGAGTTTTAGACGAAGTTTCCTGCTGTTTAGTACGTATGAGGGCATTGGTCTGGAAATACCGGTTTTGGGATTCTGCACAGAAAGGGTTTGCAAACCGCTGAATGCACAAGTGAGTTTAACTTTGTGAGTTGAATGCACACATTGACAACCATCCAGTTAGATAGCTCCGTTTTGGTTTTAGAAGCAGATATTTCTCTGTACAGCCTATGATCCCATTCACTCGGGAATATCCCAACGCAGCTCCTGGAAGAAACGTGTTTCTGACTCGCCGAATCTCAATACAGATTCAACTCTCTTAGGTGAACGAACGCACAGCAGAGCAGTTTCAAGGAAACGTTTCTCCTGAGTTTTAGACGAAGTTTCCTGCTGTTTAGTACGTATGCCGGCATTGGGCTGGAAATACCGGTTTTGGGATTCTGCACAGAAAGGGTTTGCAAACCGCTGAATCCACACGTGAGTTTAATTCTGTCAGTTGAATGCACACATTGACAACCATTCAGTTAGATAGCTCCGTTTTGGTTTTAGAAGCAGATATTTCTCTGTATAGCCTATGGTCCCACTCACTCGGGAATATCCCAACGCAGCTCCTAGAAGAAACGTGTTTCTGACTCGCTGAATCTCAACATAGATTCAACTCTCTTAGGTGAACGAACACCCAGCAGAGCAGTTTCAAGGAAACGTTTCTCCTGAGTTTTAGACGAAGTTTCCTGCTGTTTAGTACGTATGCCGGCATTGGGCTGGAAATACCGGTTTTGGGATTCTGCACAGAAAGGGTTTGCAAACCTCTGAATCCACACGTGAGTTTAACTCTGTCAGTTGAATGCACACATTGACAACCATTCAGTTAGATAGCTCCGTTTTGGTTTTAGAAGCAGATATTTCTCTGTACAGCCTATGGTCCCATTCACTCGGGAATATCCCAACGCAGCTCCTAGAAGAAACGTGTTTCTGACTCGCTGAATCTCAACATAGATTCAACTCTCTTAGGTGAACGATCGCACAGCAGAGCACTTTCAAGGAAATGTTTCTCCTGAGTTTTAGACGAAGTTTCCTGCTGTTTAGTACGGATGCCGGCATTGGGCTGGAAATACCGGTTTTGGGATTCTGCACAGAAAGGGTTTGCAAACCGCTGAATCCACACTTGAGTTTAACTCTGTCAGTTGAATGCACACATTGACAACCATTCAGTTAGATAGCTCCGTTTTTGTTTTAGAAGCAGATATTTCTCTGTACAGCCTATGGTCCCATTCACTCGGGAAAGTCCCATCGCAGCTCCTGGAAGAAACGTGTTTCTGACTCGCTGAATCTCAACATAGATTCAACTCTCTTAGGTGAAGGAACGCCCAGCAGAGCAGTTTCAAGGAAACGTTTCTCCTGAGTTTTAGACGAAGTTTCCTGCTGTTTAGTACGTATGCCGGCATTGGGCTGGAAATACCGGTTTTGGGATTCTGCACAGAAAGGGTTTGCAAACCTCTGAATCCACACGTGAGTTTAACTCTGTCAGTTGAATGCACACATTGACAACCATTCAGTTAGATAGCTCCGTTTTGGTTTTAGAAGCAGATATTTCTCTGTACAGCCTATGGTCCCATTCACTCGGGAATATCCCAACGCAGCTCCTAGAAGAAACGTGTTTCTGACTCGCTGAATCTCAACATAGATTCAACTCTCTTAGGTGAACGATCGCACAGCAGAGCACTTTCAAGGAAATGTTTCTCCTGAGTTTTAGACGAAGTTTCCTGCTGTTTAGTACGGATGCCGGCATTGGGCTGGAAATACCGGTTTTGGGATTCTGCACAGAAAGGGTTTGCAAACCGCTGAATCCACACTTGAGTTTAACTCTGTCAGTTGAATGCACACATTGACAACCATTCAGTTAGATAGCTCCGTTTTTGTTTTAGAAGCAGATATTTCTCTGTACAGCCTATGGTCCCATTCACTCGGGAATGTCCCATCGCAGCTCCTGGAAGAAACGTGTTTCTGACTCGCTGAATCTCAACATAGATTCAACTCTCTTAGGTGAAGGAACGCCCAGCAGAGCAGTTTCAAGGAAACGTTTCTCCTGAGTTTTAGACGAAGTTTCCTGCTGTTTAGTACGTATGAGGGCATTGGTCTGGAAATACCGGTTTTGGGATTCTGCACAGAAAGGGTTTGCAAACCGCTGAATGCACACGTGAGTTTAACTT
This sequence comes from Aotus nancymaae, assembly GCF_030222135.1. Taxonomy (NCBI): domain Eukaryota; kingdom Metazoa; phylum Chordata; class Mammalia; order Primates; family Aotidae; genus Aotus; species Aotus nancymaae. The sequence continues at coordinate 407,840 of NW_026988673.1, forward strand.
TGTGAGTTGAATGCACACATTGACAACCATCCAGTTAGATAGCTCCGTTTTGGTTTTAGAAGCAGATATTTCTCTGTACAGCCTATGATCCCATTCACTCGGGAATATCCCAACGCAGCTCTTAGAAGAAACGTGTTTCTGACTCGCTGAATCTCAACATAGATTCAACTCTCTTAGGTGAACGAACGCACAACAGAGCAGTTTCAAGGAAATGTTTCTCCTGAGTTTTAGACGAAGTTTCCTGCTGTTTAGTACGTATGCCGGCATTGGGCTGGAAATACCGGTTTTGGGATTCTGCACAGAAAGGGTTTGCAAACCGCTGAATCCACACGTGAGTTTAACTCTGTCAGTTGAATGCACACATTGACAACCATTCAGTTTGACAGCACCCTTTTGGTTTTAGAAGCAGATATTTCTCTGTACAGCCTATGGTCCCATTCACTCGGGAATATCCCAACGCAGCTCCTAGAAGAAACGTGTTTCTGACTCGCTGAATCTCAACATAGATTCAACTCTCTTAGGTGAACGAACGCACAGCAGAGCAGTTTCAAGGAAACTTTTCTCCTGAGTTTTAGACGAAGTTTCCTGCTGTTTAGTACGTATGCCGGCATTGGGCTGGATATACCGGTTTTGGGATTCTGCACAGAAAGGGTTTGAAAAACGCTGAATCCACACGTGAGTTTAACTCTGTCAGTTGAATGCACACATTGACAACCATTCAGGTAGATAGCTCCGTTTATGTTTTAGAAGCAGATATTTCTCTGTACAGCCTATGGTCCCATTCACTCGGGAATATCCCAACGCAGCTCCTAGAAGAAACGTGTTTCTGACTCGCTGAATCTCAACACAGATTCAACTCTCTTAGGTGAACGAACGCACAGCAGAGCAGTTTCAAGGAAGCGTTTATCCTGAGTTTTAGACGAAGTTTCCTGCTGTTTAGTACGGATGCCGGCATTGGGCTGGAAATACCGGTTTTGGGATTCTGCACAGAAAGGGTTTGCAAACCGCTGAATCCACACGTGAGTTTAACTTTGTCAGTTGAATGCAAACATTGACAACCATCCAGTTAGATAGCTCCGTTTTGGTTTTAGAAGCAGATATTTTTCTGTACAGACTATGGTCCCATTCACTCGGGAATATCCCAACGCAGCTCCAAGAAGAAAGGTGTTTCTGACTCGCTGAATCTCAACATAGATTCAACTCTCTTAGGTGAACGAACACACAGCACAGCAGTTTCAAGGAAACGTTTCTCCTGAGTTTTAGACGAAGTTTCCTGCTGTTTAGTACGTATGCCGGCATTGGGCTGGAAATACCGGTTTTGGGATTCTGCACAGAAAGGGTTTGCAAACCACTGAATCCACACGTGAGTTTAACTCTGTCAGTTGAATGCACACATTGACAACCATTCAGTTAGATAGCTCCGTTTTGGTTTTAGAAGCAGATATTTCTCTGTACAGCCTATGGTCCCATTCACTCGGGAATATCCCAACGCAGCTCCTGGAAGAAACGTGTTTCTGACTCGCTGAATCTCAACATAGATTCAACTCTCTTAGGTGAACGAACGCACAGCAGAGCAGTTTCAAGGAAACGTTTCTCCTGAGTTTTAGACGAAGTTTCCTGCTGTTTAGTACGTATGCCGGCATTGGGCTGGAAATACCGGTTTTGGGATTCTGCACAGAAAGGGTTTGCAAACCGCTGAATCCACACGTGAGTTTAATTCTGTCAGTTGAATGCACACATTGACAACCTTTCAGTTAGATAGCTCCGTTTTGGTTTTAGAAGTAGATATTTCTCTGTATAGCCTATGGTCCCACTCACTCGGGAATATCCCAACGCAGCTCCTAGAAGAAACGTGTTTCTGACTCGCTGAATCTCAACATAGATTCAACTCTCTTAGGTGAACGAACACCCAGCAGAGCAGTTTCAAGGAAACGTTTCTCCTGAGTTTTAGACGAAGTTTCCTGCTGTTTAGTACGTATGCCGGCATTGGGCTGGAAATACCGGTTTTGGGATTCTGCACAGAAAGGGTTTGCAAACCTCTGAATCCACACGTGAGTTTAACTCTGTCAGTTGAATGCACACATTGACAACCATTCAGTTAGATAGCTCCGTTTTGGTTTTAGAAGCAGATATTTCTCTGTACAGCCTATGGTCCCATTCACTCGGGAATATCCCAACGCAGCTCCTAGAAGAAACGTGTTTCTGACTCGCTGAATCTCAACATAGATTCAACTCTCTTAGGTGAACGATCGCACAGCAGAGCACTTTCAAGGAAATGTTTCTCCTGAGTTTTAGACGAAGTTTCCTGCTGTTTAGTACGGATGCCGGCATTGGGCTGGAAATACCGGTTTTGGGATTCTGCACAGAAAGGGTTTGCAAACCGCTGAATCCACACTTGAGTTTAACTCTGTCAGTTGAATGCACACATTGACAACCATTCAGTTAGATAGCTCCGTTTTGGTTTTAGAAGCAGATATTTCTCTGTACAGCCTATGGTCCCATTCACTCGGGAATATCCCAACGCAGCTCCTGGAAGAAACGTGTTTCTGACTCGCTGAATCTCAACACAGATTCAACTCTCTTAGGTGAACGAACGCACAGCAGAGCAGTTTCAAGGAAGCGTTTATCCTGAGTTTTAGACGAAGTTTCCTGCTGTTTAGTACGGATGCCGGCATTGGGCTGGAAATACCGGTTTTGGGATTCTGCACAGAAAGGGTTTGCAAACCGCTGAATCCACACGTGAGTTTAACTTTGTCAGTTGAATGCAAACATTGACAACCATCCAGTTAGATAGCTCCGTTTTGGTTTTAGAAGCAGATATTTTTCTGTACAGACTATGGTCCCATTCACTCGGGAATATCCCAACGCAGCTCCAAGAAGAAAGGTGTTTCTGACTCGCTGAATCTCAACATAGATTCAACTCTCTTAGGTGAACGAACACACAGCACAGCAGTTTCAAGGAAACGTTTCTCCTGAGTTTTAGACGAAGTTTCCTGCTGTTTAGTACGTATGCCGGCATTGGGCTGGAAATACCGGTTTTGGGATTCTGCACAGAAAGGGTTTGCAAACCACTGAATCCACACGTGAGTTTAACTCTGTCAGTTGAATGCACACATTGACAACCATTCAGTTAGATAGCTCCGTTTTGGTTTTAGAAGCAGATATTTCTCTGTACAGCCTATGGTCCCATTCACTCGGGAATATCCCAACGCAGCTCCTGGAAGAAACGTGTTTCTGACTCGCTGAATCTCAACATAGATTCAACTCTCTTAGGTGAACGAACGCACAGCAGAGCAGTTTCAAGGAAACGTTTCTCCTGAGTTTTAGACGAAGTTTCCTGCTGTTTAGTACGTATGCCGGCATTGGGCTGGAAATACCGGTTTTGGGATTCTGCACAGAAAGGGTTTGCAAACCGCTGAATCCACACGTGAGTTTAATTCTGTCAGTTGAATGCACACATTGACAACCTTTCAGTTAGATAGCTCCGTTTTGGTTTTAGAAGTAGATATTTCTCTGTATAGCCTATGGTCCCACTCACTCGGGAATATCCCAACGCAGCTCCTAGAAGAAACGTGTTTCTGACTCGCTGAATCTCAACATAGATTCAACTCTCTTAGGTGAACGAACACCCAGCAGAGCAGTTTCAAGGAAACGTTTCTCCTGAGTTTTAGACGAAGTTTCCTGCTGTTTAGTACGTATGCCGGCATTGGGCTGGAAATACCGGTTTTGGGATTCTGCACAGAAAGGGTTTGCAAACCTCTGAATCCACACGTGAGTTTAACTCTGTCAGTTGAATGCACACATTGACAACCATTCAGTTAGATAGCTCCGTTTTGGTTTTAGAAGCAGATATTTCTCTGTACAGCCTATGGTCCCATTCACTCGGGAATATCCCAACGCAGCTCCTAGAAGAAACGTGTTTCTGACTCGCTGAATCTCAACATAGATTCAACTCTCTTAGGTGAACGATCGCACAGCAGAGCACTTTCAAGGAAATGTTTCTCCTGAGTTTTAGACGAAGTTTCCTGCTGTTTAGTACGGATGCCGGCATTGGGCTGGAAATACCGGTTTTGGGATTCTGCACAGAAAGGGTTTGCAAACCGCTGAATCCACACTTGAGTTTAACTCTGTCAGTTGAATGCACACATTGACAACCATTCAGTTAGATAGCTCCGTTTTGGTTTTAGAAGCAGATATTTCTCTGTACAGCCTATGGTCCCATTCACTCGGGAATATCCCAACGCAGCTCCTGGAAGAAACGTGTTTCTGACTCGCTGAATCTCAACACAGATTCAACTCTCTTAGGTGAACGAACGCACAGCAGAGCAGTTTCAAGGAAACGTTTCTCCTGAGTTTTAGACGAAGTTTCCTGCTGTTTAGTACGTATGCCGGCATTGGGCTGGAAATACCGGTTTTGGGATTCTGCACAGAAAGGGTTTGCAAACCGCTGAATCCACACGTGAGTTTAATTCTGTCAGTTGAATGCACACATTGACAACCATTCAGTTAGATAGCTCCGTTTTGGTTTTAGAAGCAGATATTTCTCTGTATAGCCTATGGTCCCACTCACTCGGGAATATCCCAACGCAGCTCCTAGAAGAAACGTGTTTCTGACTCGCTGAATCTCAACATAGATTCAACTCTCTTAGGTGAACGAACACCCAGCAGAGCAGTTTCAAGGAAACGTTTCTCCTGAGTTTTAGACGAAGTTTCCTGCTGTTTAGTACGTATGCCGGCATTGGGCTGGAAATACCGGTTTTGGGATTCTGCACAGAAAGGGTTTGCAAACCTCTGAATCCACACGTGAGTTTAACTCTGTCAGTTGAATGCACACATTGACAACCATTCAGTTAGATAGCTCCGTTTTGGTTTTAGAAGCAGATATTTCTCTGTACAGCCTATGGTCCCATTCACTCGGGAATATCCCAACGCAGCTCCTAGAAGAAACGTGTTTCTGACTCGCTGAATCTCAACATAGATTCAACTCTCTTAGGTGAACGATCGCACAGCAGAGCACTTTCAAGGAAATGTTTCTCCTGAGTTTTAGACGAAGTTTCCTGCTGTTTAGTACGGATGCCGGCATTGGGCTGGAAATACCGGTTTTGGGATTCTGCACAGAAAGGGTTTGCAAACCGCTGAATCCACACTTGAGTTTAACTCTGTCAGTTGAATGCACACATTGACAACCATTCAGTTAGATAGCTCCGTTTTTGTTTTAGAAGCAGATATTTCTCTGTACAGCCTATGGTCCCATTCACTCGGGAATGTCCCATCGCAGCTCCTGGAAGAAACGTGTTTCTGACTCGCTGAATCTCAACATAGATTCAACTCTCTTAGGTGAAGGAACGCCCAGCAGAGCAGTTTCAAGGAAACGTTTCTCCTGAGTTTTAGACGAAGTTTCCTGCTGTTTAGTACGTATGCCGGCATTGGGCTGGAAATACCGGTTTTGGGATTCTGCACAGAAAGGGTTTGCAAACCTCTGAATCCACACGTGAGTTTAACTCTGTCAGTTGAATGCACACATTGACAACCATTCAGTTAGATAGCTCCGTTTTGGTTTTAGAAGCAGATATTTCTCTGTACAGCCTATGGTCCCATTCACTCGGGAATATCCCAACGCAGCTCCTAGAAGAAACGTGTTTCTGACTCGCTGAATCTCAACATAGATTCAACTCTCTTAGGTGAACGATCGCACAGCAGAGCACTTTCAAGGAAATGTTTCTCCTGAGTTTTAGACGAAGTTTCCTGCTGTTTAGTACGGATGCCGGCATTGGGCTGGAAATACCGGTTTTGGGATTCTGCACAGAAAGGGTTTGCAAACCGCTGAATCCACACTTGAGTTTAACTCTGTCAGTTGAATGCACACATTGACAACCATTCAGTTAGATAGCTCCGTTTTTGTTTTAGAAGCAGATATTTCTCTGTACAGCCTATGGTCCCATTCACTCGGGAATGTCCCATCGCAGCTCCTGGAAGAAACGTGTTTCTGACTCGCTGAATCTCAACATAGATTCAACTCTCTTAGGTGAAGGAACGCCCAGCAGAGCAGTTTCAAGGAAACGTTTCTCCTGAGTTTTAGACGAAGTTTCCTGCTGTTTAGTACGTATGAGGGCATTGGTCTGGAAATACCGGTTTTGGGATTCTGCACAGAAAGGGTTTGCAAACCGCTGAATGCACACGTGAGTTTAACTTTGTGAGTTGAATGCACACATTGACAACCATCCAGTTAGATAGCTCCGTTTTGGTTTTAGAAGCAGATATTTCTCTGTACAGCCTATGATCCCATTCACTCGGGAATATCCCAACGCAGCTCTTAGAAGAAACGTGTTTCTGACTCGCTGAATCTCAACATAGATTCAACTCTCTTAGGTGAACGAACGCACAACAGAGCAGTTTCAAGGAAATGTTTCTCCTGAGTTTTAGACGAAGTTTCCTGCTGTTTAGTACGTATGCCGGCATTGGGCTGGAAATACCGGTTTTGGGATTCTGCACAGAAAGGGTTTGCAAACCGCTGAATCCACACGTGAGTTTAACTCTGTCAGTTGAATGCACACATTGACAACCATTCAGTTTGACAGCACCCTTTTGGTTTTAGAAGCAGATATTTCTCTGTACAGCCTATGGTCCCATTCACTCGGGAATATCCCAACGCAGCTCCTAGAAGAAACGTGTTTCTGACTCGCTGAATCTCAACATAGATTCAACTCTCTTAGGTGAACGAACGCACAGCAGAGCAGTTTCAAGGAAACTTTTCTCCTGAGTTTTAGACGAAGTTTCCTGCTGTTTAGTACGTATGCCGGCATTGGGCTGGATATACCGGTTTTGGGATTCTGCACAGAAAGGGTTTGCAAAACGCTGAATCCACACGTGAGTTTAACTCTGTCAGTTGAATGCACACATTGACAACCATTCAGGTAGATAGCTCCGTTTATGTTTTAGAAGCAGATATTTCTCTGTACAGCCTATGGTCCCATTCACTCGGGAATATCCCAACGCAGCTCCTAGAAGAAACGTGTTTCTGACTCGCTGAATCTCAACACAGATTCAACTCTCTTAGGTGAACGAACGCACAGCAGAGCAGTTTCAAGGAAGCGTTTATCCTGAGTTTTAGACGAAGTTTCCTGCTGTTTAGTACGGATGCCGGCATTGGGCTGGAAATACCGGTTTTGGGATTCTGCACAGAAAGGGTTTGCAAACCGCTGAATCCACACGTGAGTTTAACTTTGTCAGTTGAATGCAAACATTGACAACCATCCAGTTAGATAGCTCCGTTTTGGTTTTAGAAGCAGATATTTTTCTGTACAGACTATGGTCCCATTCACTCGGGAATATCCCAACGCAGCTCCAAGAAGAAAGGTGTTTCTGACTCGCTGAATCTCAACATAGATTCAACTCTCTTAGGTGAACGAACACACAGCACAGCAGTTTCAAGGAAACGTTTCTCCTGAGTTTTAGACGAAGTTTCCTGCTGTTTAGTACGTATGCCGGCATTGGGCTGGAAATACCGGTTTTGGGATTCTGCACAGAAAGGGTTTGCAAACCACTGAATCCACACGTGAGTTTAACTCTGTCAGTTGAATGCACACATTGACAACCATTCAGTTAGATAGCTCCGTTTTGGTTTTAGAAGCAGATATTTCTCTGTACAGCCTATGGTCCCATTCACTCGGGAATATCCCAACGCAGCTCCTGGAAGAAACGTGTTTCTGACTCGCTGAATCTCAACATAGATTCAACTCTCTTAGGTGAACGAACGCACAGCAGAGCAGTTTCAAGGAAACGTTTCTCCTGAGTTTTAGACGAAGTTTCCTGCTGTTTAGTACGTATGCCGGCATTGGGCTGGAAATACCGGTTTTGGGATTCTGCACAGAAAGGGTTTGCAAACCGCTGAATCCACACGTGAGTTTAATTCTGTCAGTTGAATGCACACATTGACAACCTTTCAGTTAGATAGCTCCGTTTTGGTTTTAGAAGCAGATATTTCTCTGTATAGCCTATGGTCCCACTCACTCGGGAATATCCCAACGCAGCTCCTAGAAGAAACGTGTTTCTGACTCGCTGAATCTCAACATAGATTCAACTCTCTTAGGTGAACGAACACCCAGCAGAGCAGTTTCAAGGAAACGTTTCTCCTGAGTTTTAGACGAAGTTTCCTGCTGTTTAGTTCGTATGCCGGCATTGGGCTGGAAATACAGGTTTTGGGATTCTGCACAGAAAGGGTTTGCAAACCTCTGAATCCACACGTGAGTTTAACTTTGTCAGTTGAATGCAGACATTGACAACCATCCAGTTAGATAGCTCCGTTTTGGTTTTAGAAGCAGATATTTCTCTGTACAGCCTATGGTCCCATTCACTAGGGAATATCCCAACACAGCTCTTAGAAGAAACGTGTTTTTGACTCGCTGAATCTCAAGATAGATTCAACTCTCTTAGGTGAACGAACGCACAGCAGAGCAGATTCAAGGAAACGTTTCTCCTGAGTTTTAGACGAAGTTTCCTGCTGTTTAGTACGGATGCGGGCATTGGGCTGGAAATACCGGTTTTAGGATTCTGCACAGAAAGGGTTTGCAAACCGCTGAATCCACACGTGAGTTTAACTCTGTCAGTTTAATGCACACATTGACAACCATTCAGTTTGACAGCACCCTTTTGGTTTTAGAAGCAGATATTTCTCTGTACAGCCTGTGGTCCCATTCACTCGGGAATATCCCAACGCAGCTCCTAGAAGAAACGTGTTTCTGACTCGCTGAATCTCAACATAGATTTAACTCTCTTAGGTGAACGAACGCACAGCAGAGCAGTTTCAAGGAAACTTTTCTCCTGAGTTTTAGACGAAGTTTCCTGCTGTTTAGTACGTATGCCGGCATTGGGCTGGAAATACCGGTTTTAGGATTCTGCACAGAAAGGGTTTGCAAACCGCTGAATCCACACGTGAGTTTAACTCTGTCAGTTGAATGCACACATTGACAACCATTCAGTTAGATAGCTCCGTTTTGGTTTTAGAAGCAGATATTTCTCTGTATAACCAATGGTTCCATTCACTCGGGAATATCCCAACGCAGCTCCTAGAAGAAACGTGTTTCTGACTCGCTGAATCTCAACATAGATTCAAATCTCTTAGGTGAACGAACACCCAGCAGAGCAGTTTCAAGGAAATGTTTCTCCTGAGTTTTAGACGAAGTTTCCTGCTGTTCAGTACGTATGCCGGCATTGGGCTGGAAATACCGGTTTTGGGATTCTGCACAGAAAGGGTTTGCAAACCGCTGAATCCACACGTGAGTTTAACTCTGTCAGTTGAATGCACACATTGACAACCATTCAGTTAGATACCTCCGTTTTTGTTTTAGAAGCAGATATTTCTCTGTACAGGCTATGGTCCCATTGACTCGGGAATATCCCAACGCAGCTCCTAGAAGAAACGTGTTTCTGACTCACTGAATCTCAACATAGATTCAACTCTCTTAGGTGAACGAACGCGCAGCAGAGCAGTTTCATGGAAACGTTTCTCCTGAGTTTTAAAAGAAGTTTCCTGCTGTTTAGTACGGATGCGGGCATTGGGCTGGAAATTCCGGTTTTAGGATTCTGCACAGAAAGGGTTTGCAAACCGCTGAATCCACCCGTGAGTTTAACTCTGTCAGTTGAATGCACACATTGACAACCATTCAGTTTGACAGCACCCTTTTGGTTTTAGAAGCAGATATTTCTCTGTACAGCCTATGGTCCCATTCACTCGGGAATATCCGAACGCAGCTCCTAGAAGAAACGTGTTTCTGACTCGCTGAATCTCAACATAGATTCAACTCTCTTAGGTGAACGAACGCGCAGCAGAGCAGTTTCACGGAAACGTTTCTCCTGAGTTTTAGACGAAGTTTCCTGCTGTTTAGTACGGATGCGGGCATTGGGCTGGAAATACCGGTTTTAGGATTCCGCACAGAAAGGGTTTGCAAACCGCTGAATCCACACGTGAGTTTAACTCTGTCAGTTGAATGCACACATTGACAACCATTCAGTTTGACAGCACCCTTTTGGTTTTAGAAGCAGATATTTCTCTGTACAGCCTATGGTCCCATTCACTCGGGAATATCCCAACGCAGCTCCTAGAAGAAACGTGTTTCTGACTCGCTGAATCTCAACATAGATTTAACTCTCTTAGGTGAACGAACGCACAGCAGAGCAGTTTCAAGGAAACTTTTCTCCTGAGTTTTAGACGAAGTTTCCTGCTGTTTAGTACGTATGCCGGCATTGGGCTGGAAATACCGGTTTTGGGATTCTGCACAGAAAGGGTTTGCAAACCGCTGAATCCACACGTGAGTTTAACTCTGTCAGTTGAATGCACACATTGACAACCATTCAGATAGATAGCTCCGTTTTGGTTTTAGAAGCAGATATTTCTTTGTACAGCCTATGGTCCCAGTCACTCGGGAATATCCTAACGCAGCTCCTAGAAGAAACGTGTTTCTGACTCGCTGAATCTCAACATAGATTCAACTCTCTTAGGTGAACGAACGCACAGCAGAGCAGTTTCAAGGAAACGTTTATCCTGAGTTTTAGACGAAGTTTCCTGCTGTTTAGTACGGATGCCGGCATTGGGCTGGAAATACCGGTTTTGGGATTCTGCACAGAAAGGGTTTGCAAACCACTGAATCCACACGTGAGTTTGACTTTGTCAGTTGAATGCAAACATTGACAACCATCCAGTTAGATAGCTCCGTTTTGGTTTTAGAAGCAGATATTTCTCTGTACAGACTATGGTCCCATTCACTCGGGAATATCCCAACGCAGCTCCAAGAAGAAAGGTGTTTCTGACTCGTTGAATCTCAACATAGATTCAACTCTCTTAGGTGAACGAACGCACAGCAGAGCAGTTTCAAGGAAACGTTTCTCCTGAGTTTTAGACGAAGTTTCCTGCTGTTTAGTACGGATGCGGGCATTGGGCTGGAAATACCGGTTTTGGGATTCTGCACAGAAAGGGTTTGCAAACCGCTGAATCCACACGTGAGTTTAACTCTGTCAGTTGAATGCACACATTGACAACCATTCAGTTTGACAGCACCCTTTTGGTTTTAGAAGCAGATATTTCTCTGTACAGCCTATGGTCCCATTCACTCGGGAAAATCCCAACGCAGGTCCTAGAAGAAACGTGTTTCTGACTCGCTGAATCTCAACATAGATTCAACTCTCTTAGGTGAACGAACGCACAGCAGAGCAGTTTCAAGTTAACTTTTCTCCTGAGTTTTAGACGAAGTTTCCTGCTGTTTAGTACGTATGCCGGCATTGGGCTGGAAATACCGGTTTTTGGATTCTGCACAGAAAGGGTTTGCAAACCGTTGAATCCACACGTGAGTTTAACTCTGTCAGTTGAATGCACACATTGACAACCATTCAGTTAGATAGCTCCGTTTTGGTTTTAGAAGCAGATATTTCTCTGTACAGCCTATGGTCCCATTCACTCGGGAATATCCCAACGCAGCTCCTAGAAGAAACGTGTTTCTGACTCGCTGAATCTCAACATAGATTCAACTCTCTTAGGTGAACGATCGCACAGCAGAGCACTTTCAAGGAAATGTTTCTCCTGAGTTTTAGACGAAGTTTCCTGCTGTTTAGTACGGATGCCGGCATTGGGCTGGAAATACCGGTTTTGGGATTCTGCACAGAAAGGGTTTGCAAACCGCTGAATCCACACTTGAGTTTAACTCTGTCAGTTGAATGCACACATTGACAACCATTCAGTTAGATAGCTCCGTTTTTGTTTTAGAAGCAGATATTTCTCTGTACAGCCTATGGTCCCATTCACTCGGGAATGTCCCATCGCAGCTCCTGGAAGAAACGTGTTTCTGACTCGCTGAATCTCCACATAGATTCAACTCTCTTAGGTGAAGGAAAGCCCAGCAGAGCAGTTTCAAGGAAACGTTTCTCCTGAGTTTTAGACGAAGTTTCCTGCTGTTTAGTACGTATGAGGGCATTGGTCTGGAAATACCGGTTTTGGGATTCTGCACAGAAAGGGTTTGCAAACCGCTGAATGCACACGTGAGTTTAACTTTGTGAGTTGAATGCACACATTGACAACCATCCAGTTAGATAGCTCCGTTTTGGTTATAGAAGCAGATATTTCTCTGAACAGCCTATGATCCCATTCACTCGGGAATATCCCAACGCAGCTCTTAGAAGAAACGTGTTTCTGACTCGCTGAATCTCAACATAGATTCAACTCTCTTAGGTGAACGAACGCACAGCAGAGCAGTTTCAAGGAAATGTTTCTCCTGAGTTTTAGACGAAGTTTCCTGCTGTTTAGTACGTATGCCGGCATTGGGCTGGAAATAACGGTTTTGGGATTCTGCACAGAAAGGGTTTGCAAACCGCTGAATCCACACGTGAGTTTAACTCTGTCAGTTGAATGCACACATTGACAACCATTCAGTTTGACAGCACCCTTTTGGTTTTAGAAGCAGATATTTCTCTGTACAGCCTATGGTCCCATTCACTCGGGAATATCCCAACGCAGCTCCTAGAAGAAACGTGTTTCTGACTCGCTGAATCTCAACATAGATTCAACTCTCTTAGGTGAACGAAGGCCCAGCAGAGCAGTTTCAAGGAAACGTTTCTCCTGAGTTTTATACGAAGTTTCCTGCTGTTTAGTACGGATGCGGGCATTGGGCTGGAAATACCGGTTTTGGGATTCTGCACAGAAAGGGTTTGCAAACCGCTGAATCCACACGTGAGTTTAACTCTGTCAGTTGAATGCACACATTGACAACCATTCAGTTAGATAGCTCCGTTTTTGTTTTAGAAGCAGATATTTCTCTGTACAGCCTATGGTCCCATTCACTCGGGAATATCCCAACGCAGCTCCTAGAAGAAACGTGTTTCTGACTCGCTGAATCTCAACATAGATTCAACTCTCTTAGGTGAACGAACGCACAGCAGAGCAGTTTCAAGGAAGCGTTTATCCTGAGTTTTAGACGAAGTTTCCTGCTGTTTAGTACGGATGCCGGCATTGGGCTGGAAATACCGGTTTTGGGATTCTGCACAGAAAGGGTTTGCAAACCGCTGAATCCACACGTGAGTTTAACTTTGTCAGTTGAATGCAAACATTGACAACCATCCAGTTAGATAGCTCCGTTTTGGTTTTAGAAGCAGATATTTCTCTGTACAGACTATGGTCCCATTCACTCGGGAATATCCCAACGCAGCTCCAAGAAGAAAGGTGTTTCTGACTCGCTGAATCTCAACATAGATTCAACTCTCTTAGGTGAACGAACACACAGCACAGCAGTTTCAAGGAAACGTTTCTCCTGAGTTTTAGACGAAGTTTCCTGCTGTTTAGTACGTATGCCGGCATTGGGCTGGAAATACCGGTTTTGGGATTCTGCACAGAAAGGGTTTGCAAGCCACTGAATCCACACGTGAGTTTAACTCTGTCAGTTGAATGCACACATTGACAACCATTCAGTTAGATAGCTCCGTTTTGGTTTTAGAAGCAGATATTTCTCTGTACAGCCTATGGTCCCATTCACTCGGGAATATCCCAACGCAGCTCCTGGAAGAAACGTGTTTCTGACTCGCTGAATCTCAACATAGATTCAACTCTCTTAGGTGAACGAACGCACAGCAGAGCAGTTTCAAGGAAACGTTTCTCCTGAGTTTTAGACGAAGTTTCCTGCTGTTTAGTACGTATGCCGGCATTGGGCTGGAAATACCGGTTTTGGGATTCTGCACAGAAAGGGTTTGCAAACCGCTGAATCCACACGTGAGTTTAATTCTGTCAGTTGAATGCACACATTGACAACCATTCAGTTAGATAGCTCCGTTTTGGTTTTAGAAGCAGATATTTCTCTGTATAGCCTATGGTCCCACTCACTCGGGAATATCCCAACGCAGCTCCTAGAAGAAACGTGTTTCTGACTCGCTGAATCTCAACATAGATTCAACTCTCTTAGGTGAACGAACACCCAGCAGAGCAGTTTCAAGGAAACGTTTCTCCTGAGTTTTAGACGAAGTTTCCTGCTGTTTAGTACGTATGCCGGCATTGGGCTGGAAATACCGGTTTTGGGATTCTGCACAGAAAGGGTTTGCAAACCTCTGAATCCACACGTGAGTTTAACTTTGTCAGTTGAATGCAGACATTGACAACCATCCAGTTAGATAGCTCCGTTTTGGTTTTAGAAGCAGATATTTCTCTGTACAGCCTATGTTCCCATTCACTCGGGAATATCCCAACACAGCTCTTAGAAGAAACGTGTTTTTCACTCGCTGAATCTCAAGATAGATTCAACTCTCTTAGGTGAACGAACGCACAGCAGAGCAGATTCAAGGAAACGTTTCTCCTGAGTTTTAGACGAAGTTTCCTGCTCTTTAGTACGGATGCGGGCATTGGGCTGGAAATACCGGTTTTAGGATTCTGCACAGAAAGGGTTTGCAAACCGCTGAATCCACACGTGAGTTTAACTGTCAGTTTAATGCACACATTGACAACCATTCAGTTTGACAGCACCCTTTTGGTTTTAGAAGCAGATATTTCTCTGTACAGCCTATGGTCCCATTCACTCGGGAATATCCCAACGCAGCTCCTAGAAGAAACGTGTTTCTGACTCGCTGAATCTCAACATAGATTTAACTCTCTTAGGTGAACGAACGCACAGCAGAGCAGTTTCAAGGAAACTTTTCTCCTGAGTTTTAGACGAAGTTTCCTGCTGTTTAGTACGTATGCCGGCATTGGGCTGGAAATACCGGTTTTAGGATTCTGCACAGAAAGGGTTTGCAAACCGCTGAATCCACACGTGAGTTTAACTCTGTCAGTTGAATGCACACATTGACAACCATTCAGTTAGATAGCTCCGTTTTGGTTTTAGAAGCAGATATTTCTCTGTACAGCCTATGGTCCCAGTCACTCGGGAATATCCTAACGCAGCTCCTAGAAGAAACGTGTTTCTGACTCGCTGAATCTCAACATAGATTCAACTCTCTTCGGTGAACGAACGCACAGCAGAGCAGTTTCAAGGAAACGTTTATCCTGAGTTTTAGACGAAGTTTCCTGCTGTTTAGTTCGGATGCCGGCATTGGGCTGGAAATACCGGTTTTGGGATTCTGCACAGAAAGGGTTTGCAAACCGCTGAATTCACACGTGAGTTTAACTTTGTCAGTTTAATGCAAACATTGACAACCATCCGGTTAGATAGCTCCGTTTTGGTTTTAGAAGCAGATATTTCTCTGTACAGACTATGGTCCCATTCACTCGGGAATATCCCAACGCAGCTCCAAGAAGAAAGGTGTTTCTGACTCGCTGAATCTCAACATAGATTCAACTCTCTTAGGTGAACGAACACACAGCAGAGCAGTTTCAAGGAAACGTTTCTCCTGAGTTTTAGACGAAGTTTCCTGTTGTTTAGTATGTATGCCGGCATTGGGCTGGAAAAACCGTTTTTGGGATTCTGCACAGAAAGGGTTTGCAAACCGCTGAATCCACACGTGAGTTTAACTTTGTCAGTTGAATGCACACATTGACAACCATTCAGTTTGATTACACCCTTTTGGTTTTAGAAGCAGATATTTCTCTGTACAGCCTATGGTCCCATTCACTCGGGAATATCCCAACGCAGCTCCTAGAAGAAACGTGTTTCTGACTCGCTGAATCTCAACATAGATTCAACTCTCTTAGGTGAACGAACTCACAGCAGAGCAGTTTCAAGGAAACGTTTCTCCTGAGTTTTAGACGAAGTTTCCTGCTCTTTATTACGGATGCCGGCATTGGGCTGGAAATACCGGTTTTGGGATTCTGCACAGAAAGTGTTTGCAAACCGCTGAATCCACACGTGAGTTTAACTTTGTGAGTTGAATGCACACATTGACAACCATCAGTTACATAGCTCCGTTTTGGTTTTAGAAGAAGATATTTCTCTGTACAGCCTATGGTCCCATTCACTCGGGAATATCCCAACGCAGCTCCTAGAAGAAACGTGTTTCTGACTCGATGAATCTCAACATAGATTCAACTCTCTTAGGTGAACGAACGCACAGCAGAGCAGTTTCAAGGAAACGTTTCTCCTGAGTTTTAGACGAAGTTTCCTGCTGTTTAGTACGGATGCCGGCATTGGGCTGGAAATACCGGTTTTGGGATTCTGCACAGAAAGGGTTTGCAAACCGCTGAATCCACACGTGAGTTTAACTTTGTGAGTTGAATGCACACATTGACAACCATCCAGTTACATAGCTCCGTTTTGGTTTTAGAAGCAGATATTTCTCTGTACAGCCTATGGTCCCATTCACTCGGGAATATCCCAACGCAGCTCTTAGAAGAAACGTGTTTCTGACTCGCTGAATCTCAACATAGATTCAGCTCTCTTAGGTGAACGAACGCACAGCAGAGCAGTTTCAAGGAAACGTTTCTCCTGAGTTTTAGACGAAGTTTCCTGCTGTTTAGTACGTATGCCGGCATTGGTCTGGAAATACCGGTTTTGGGATTCTGCACAGAAAGGGTTTGCAAACCGCTGAATCCACCAGTGAGTTTAACTCTGTCAGTTGAATGCACACATTGACAACCATTCAGTTTGACAGCACCCTTTTGGTTTTAGAAGCAGATATTTCTCTGTACAGCCTATGGTCCCATTCACTCGGGAATATCCGAACGCAGCTCCTAGAAGAAACGTGTTTCTGACTCGCTGAATCTCAACATAGATTCAACTCTCTTAGGTGAACGAACGCGCAGCAGAGCAGTTTCACGGAAACGTTTATCCTGAGTTTTAGACGAAGTTTCCTGCTGTTTAGTACGGATGCCGGCATTGGGCTGGAAATACCGGTTTTGGGATTCTGCACAGAAAGGGTTTGCAAACCGCTGAATCCACACGTGAGTTTAACTTTGTCAGTTGAATGCAAACATTGACAACCATCCAGTTAGATAGCTCCGTTTTGGTTTTACAAGCAGATATTTCTCTGTACAGACTATGGTCCCATTCACTCGGGAATATCCCAACGCAGCTCCAAGAAGAAAGGTGTTTCTGACTCGTTGAATCTCAACATAGATTCAACTCTCTTAGGTGAACGAACGCACAGCAGAGCAGTTTCAAGGAAACGTTTCTCCTGAGTTTTAGACGAAGTTTCCTGCTGTTTAGTACGTATGCCGGCATTGGGCTGGAAATACCGGTTTTTGGATTCTGCACAGAAAGGGTTTGCAAACCGTTGAATCCACACGTGAGTTTAACTCTGTCAGTTGAATGCACACATTGACAACCATTCAGTTAGATAGCTCCGTTTTGGTTTTAGAAGCAGATATTTCTCTGTACAGCCTATGGTCCCATTCACTCGGGAATATCCCAACGCAGCTCCTAGAAGAAACGTGTTTCTGACTCGCTGAATCTCAACATAGATTCAACTCTCTTAGGTGAACGATCGCACAGCAGAGCACTTTCAAGGAAATGTTTCTCCTGAGTTTTAGACGAAGTTTCCTGCTGTTTAGTACGGATGCCGGCATTGGGCTGGAAATACCGGTTTTGGGATTCTGCACAGAAAGGGTTTGCAAACCGCTGAATCCACACTTGAGTTTAACTCTGTCAGTTGAATGCACACATTGACAACCATTCAGTTAGATAGCTCCGTTTTTGTTTTAGAAGCAGATATTTCTCTGTACAGCCTATGGTCCCATTCACTCGGGAATGTCCCATCGCAGCTCCTGGAAGAAACGTGTTTCTGACTCGCTGAATCTCAACATAGATTCAACTCTCTTAGGTGAAGGAACGCCCAGCAGAGCAGTTTCAAGGAAACGTTTCTCCTGAGTTTTAGACGAAGTTTCCTGCTGTTTAGTACGTATGAGGGCATTGGTCTGGAAATACCGGTTTTGGGATTCTGCACAGAAAGGGTTTGCAAACCGCTGAATGCACACGTGAGTTTAACTTTGTGAGTTGAATGCACACATTGACAACCATCCAGTTAGATAGCTCCGTTTTGGTTTTAGAAGCAGATATTTCTCTGTACAGCCTATGATCCCATTCACTCGGGAATATCCCAACGCAGCTCTTAGAAGAAACGTGTTTCTGACTCGCTGAATCTCAACATAGATTCAACTCTCTTAGGTGAACGAACGCACAACAGAGCAGTTTCAAGGAAATGTTTCTCCTGAGTTTTAGACGAAGTTTCCTGCTGTTTAGTACGTATGCCGGCATTGGGCTGGAAATACCGGTTTTGGGATTCTGCACAGAAAGGGTTTGCAAACCGCTGAATCCACACGTGAGTTTAACTCTGTCAGTTGAATGCACACATTGACAACCATTCAGTTTGACAGCACCCTTTTGGTTTTAGAAGCAGATATTTCTCTGTACAGCCTATGGTCCCATTCACTCGGGAATATCCCAAC
Source organism: Aotus nancymaae (assembly GCF_030222135.1). Classification (NCBI taxonomy): domain Eukaryota; kingdom Metazoa; phylum Chordata; class Mammalia; order Primates; family Aotidae; genus Aotus; species Aotus nancymaae. The sequence goes on from NW_026988673.1 coordinate 426,183, forward strand.
GCAGCTCCTAGAAGAAACGTGTTTCTGACTCGCTGAATCTCAACATAGATTCAACTCTCTTAGGTGAACGAACGCACAGCAGAGCAGTTTCAAGGAAACTTTTCTCCTGAGTTTTAGACGAAGTTTCCTTCTGTTTAGTACGTATGCCGGCATTGGGCTGGAAATACCGGTTTTGGGATTCTGCACAGAAAGGGTTTGCAAAACGCTGAATCCACACGTGAGTTTAACTCTGTCAGTTGAATGCACACATTGACAACCATTCAGTTAGATAGCTCCGTTTTTGTTTTAGAAGCAGATATTTCTCTGTACAGCCTATGGTCCCATTCACTCGGGAATATCCCAACGCAGCTCCTAGAAGAAACGTGTTTCTGACTCGCTGAATCTCAACATAGATTCAACTCTCTTAGGTGAACGAACGCACAGCAGAGCAGTTTCAAGGAAGCGTTTATCCTGAGTTTTAGACGAAGTTTCCTGCTGTTTAGTACGGATGCCGGCATTGGGCTGGAAATACCGGTTTTGGGATTCTGCACAGAAAGGGTTTGCAAACCGCTGAATCCACACGTGAGTTTAACTTTGTCAGTTGAATGCAAACATTGACAACCATCCAGTTAGATAGCTCCGTTTTGGTTTTAGAAGCAGATATTTCTCTGTACAGACTATGGTCCCATTCACTCGGGAATATCCCAACGCAGCTCCAAGAAGAAAGGTGTTTCTGACTCGCTGAATCTCAACATAGATTCAACTCTCTTAGGTGAACGAACACACAGCACAGCAGTTTCAAGGAAACGTTTCTCCTGAGTTTTAGACGAAGTTTCCTGCTGTTTAGTACGTATGCCGGCATTGGGCTGGAAATACCGGTTTTGGGATTCTGCACAGAAAGGGTTTGCAAACCACTGAATCCACACGTGAGTTTAACTCTGTCAGTTGAATGCACACATTGACAACCATTCAGTTAGATAGCTCCGTTTTGGTTTTAGAAGCAGATATTTCTCTGTACAGCCTATGGTCCCATTCACTCGGGAATATCCCAACGCAGCTCCTGGAAGAAACGTGTTTCTGACTCGCTGAATCTCAACACAGATTCAACTCTCTTAGGTGAACGAACGCACAGCAGAGCAGTTTCAAGGAAACGTTTCTCCTGAGTTTTAGACGAAGTTTCCTGCTGTTTAGTACGTATGCCGGCATTGGTCTGGAAATACCGGTTTTGGGATTCTGCACAGAAAGGGTTTGCAAACCGCTGAATCCACACGTGAGTTTAATTCTGTCAGTTGAATGCACACATTGACAACCATTCAGTTAGATAGCTCCGTTTTGGTTTTAGAAGCAGATATTTCTCTGTATAGCCTATGGTCCCACTCACTCGGGAATATCCCAACGCAGCTCCTAGAAGAAACGTGTTTCTGACTCGCTGAATCTCAACATAGATTCAACTCTCTTAGGTGAACGAACACCCAGCAGAGCAGTTTCAAGGAAACGTTTCTCCTGAGTTTTAGACGAAGTTTCCTGCTGTTTAGTACGTATGCCGGCATTGGGCTGGAAATACCGGTTTTGGGATTCTGCACAGAAAGGGTTTGCAAACCTCTGAATCCACACGTGAGTTTAACTTTGTCAGTTGAATGCAGACATTGACAACCATCCAGTTAGATAGCTCCGTTTTGGTTTTAGAAGCAGATATTTCTCTGTACAGCCTATGGTCCCATTCACTCGGGAATATCCCAACACAGCTCTTAGAAGAAACGTGTTTTTGACTCGCTGAATCTCAAGATAGATTCAACTCTCTTAGGTGAACGAACGCACAGCAGAGCAGATTCAAGGAAACGTTTCTCCTGAGTTTTAGACGAAGTTTCCTGCTGTTTAGTACGGATGCGGGCATTGGGCTGGAAATACCGGTTTTAGGATTCTGCACAGAAAGGGTTTGCAAACCGCTGAATCCACACGTGAGTTTAACTCTGTCAGTTGAATGCACACATTGACAACCATTCAGTTTGACAGCACCCTTTTGGTTTTAGAAGCAGATATTTCACTGTACAGCCTATGGTCCCATTCACTCGGGAATATCCCAACGCAGCTCCTAGAAGAAACGTGTTTCTGACTCGCTGAATCTCAACATAGATTTAACTCTCTTAGGTGAACGAACGCACAGCAGAGCAGTTTCAAGGAAACTTTTCTCCTGAGTTTTAGACGAAGTTTCCTGCTGTTTAGTACGTATGCCGGCATTGGGCTGGAAATACCGGTTTTAGGATTCTGCACAGAAAGGGTTTGCAAACCGCTGAATCCACACGTGAGTTTAACTCTGTCAGTTGAATGCACACATTGACAACCATTCAGTTAGATAGCTCCGTTTTGGTTTTAGAAGCAGATATTTCTCTGTACAGCCTATGGTCCCAGTCACTCGGGAATATCCTAACGCAGCTCCTAGAAGAAACGTGTTTCTGACTCGCTGAATCTCAACATAGATTCAACTCTCTTAGGTGAACGAACGCATAGCAGAGCAGTTTCAAGGAAACGTTTCTCCTGAGTTTTAGACGAAGTTTCCTGCTCTTTATTACGGATGCCGGCATTGGGCTGGAAATACCGGTTTTGGGATTCTGCACAGAAAGTGTTTGCAAACCGCTGAATCCACACGTGAGTTTAACTTTGTGAGTTGAATGCACACATTGACAACCATCATTTACATAGCTCCGTTTTGGTTTTAGAAGAAGATATTTCTCTGTACAGCCTATGGTCCCATTCACTCGGGAATATCCCAACGCAGCTCCTAGAAGAAACGTGTTTCTGACTCGATGAATCTCAACATAGATTCAACTCTCTTAGGTGAACGAACGCACAGCAGAGCAGTTTCAAGGAAACGTTTCTCCTGAGTTTTAGACGAAGTATCCTGCTGTTTAGTACGGATGCCGGCATTGGGCTGGAAATACCGGTTTTGGGATTCTGCACAGAAAGGGTTTGCAAACCGCTGAATCCACACGTGAGTTTAACTTTGTGAGTTGAATGCACACATTGACAACCATCCAGTTACATAGCTCCGTTTTGGTTTTAGAAGCAGATATTTCTCTGTACAGCGTATGGTCCCATTCACTCGGGAATATCCCAACGCAGCTCTTAGAAGAAACGTGTTTCTGACTCGCTGAATCTCAACATAGATTCAACTCTCTTAGGTGAACGAACGCACAGCAGAGCAGTTTCAAGGAAACGTTTCTCCTGAGTTTTAGACGAAGTTTCCTGCTGTTTAGTACGTATGTCGGCATTGGGCTGGAAATACCGGTTTTGGGATTCTGCACAGAAAGGGTTTGTAAACCGCTGAATCCACACGTGAGTTTAACTCTGTCAGTTGAATGCACACATTGACAACCATTCAGTTAGAATGCACCCTTTTGCTTTTAGGAGCAGATATTTCTCTGTACAGCCTATGGTCCCATTCACTCGGGAATATCCCAACGCAGCTCCTAGAAGAAACGTGTTTCTGACTCGCTGAATCTCAACATAGATTCAACTCTCTTAGGTGAACGAACGCACAGCAGAGCAGTTTCAAGGAAACGTTTCTCCTGAGTTTTAGATGAAGTTTCCTGCTGTTTAGTGCGTATGCTGGCATTGGCCTGGAAATACCGGTTTTGGGATTCTGCACAGAAAGGGTTTGCAAACCACTGAATCCACACGTGAGTTTAACTCTGTCAGTTGAATGCACACATTGACAACCATTCAGTTAGATAGCTCCGTTTTGGTTTTAGAAGCAGATATTTCTCTGTACAGCCTATGGTACCATTCACTCGGGAATATCCCAACGCAGCTCCTGGAAGAAACGTGTTTCTGACTCGCTGAATCTCAACATAGATTCAACTCTCTTAGGTGAACGAACGCACAGCAGAGCAGTTTCAAGGAAACGTTTCTCCTGAGTTTTACACGAAGTTTCCTGCTGTTTAGTACGTATGCCGGCATTGGGCTGGAAATACCGGTTTTGGGATTCTGCACAGAAAGGGTTTGCAAACCGCTGAATCCACACGTGAGTTTAACTCTGTCAGTTGAATGCACACATTGACAACCATTCAGTTACATAGCTCCGTTTTGGTTTTAGAAGCAGATATTTCTCTGTATAACCAATGGTCCCATTCACTCGGGAATATCCCAACGCAGCTCCTAGAAGAAACGTGTTTCTGACTCGCTGAATCTCAACATAGATTCAACTCTCTTAGGTGAACGAACACCCAGCAGAGCAGTTTCAAGGAAACGTTTCTCCTGAGTTTTAAACGAAGTTTCCTGCTGTTTAGTACGGATGCGGGCATTGGGCTGGAAATTCCGGTTTTAGGATTCTGCACAGAAAGGGTTTGCAAACCGCTGAATCCACCCGTGAGTTTAACTCTGTCAGTTGAATGCACACATTGACAACCATTCAGTTTGACAGCACCCTTTTGGTTTTAGAAGCAGATATTTCTCTGTACAGCCTATGGTCCCATTCACTCGGGAATATCCGAACGCAGCTCCTAGAAGAAACGTGTTTCTGACTCGCTGAATCTCAACATAGATTCAACTCTCTTAGGTGAACAAACGCCCAGCAGAGCAGTTTCACGGAAACGTTTCTCCTGAGTTTTAGACGAAGTTTCCTGCTGTTTAGTACGGATGCGGGCATTGGGCTGGAAATACCGGTTTTAGGATTCTGCACAGAAAGGGTTTGCAAACCGCTGAATCCACACGTGAGTTTAACTCTGTCAGTTGAATGCACACATTGAAAACAATTCAGTTTGACAGCACCCTTTTGGTTTTAGAAGCAGATATTTCTCTGTACAGCCTATGGTCCTATTCACTCGGGAATATCCCAACGCAGCTCCTAGAAGAAAGGTGTTGCTGACTCGCTGAATCTCAACATAGATTCAACTCTCTTAGGTGAACGAACGCACAGCAGAGCAGTTTCAAGGAAACGTTTCTCCTGAGTTTTAGACGAAGTTTCCTGCTGTTTAGTACGTATGCCGGCATTGGGCTGGAAATACCGGTTTTGGGATTCTGCACAGAAAGGGTTTGCAAACCGCAGAATCCACACGTGAGTTTAACTCTGTCAGTTGAATGCACACATTGACAACCATTCACTTTGACGGCACCCTTTTGGTTTTAGAAGCAGATATTTCTCTGTACAGCCTATGGTCCCATTCACTCGGGAATATCCCAACGCAGCTCCTAGAAGAAACGTGTTTCTGACTCGCTGAATCTCAACATAGATTCAACTCTCTTAGGTGAACGAACGCACAGCAGAGCAGTTTCAAGGAAACTTTTCTCCTGAGTTTTAGACGAAGTTTCCTGCTGTTTAGTACGTATGCCGGAATTCGGCTGGAAATACCTGTTTTGGGATTTTGCACAGAAAGGGTTTGCAAACCGCTGAATCCACACGTGAGTTTAACTCTGTCAGTTGAATGCACACATTGACAACCATTCAGTTAGATAGCTCCGTTTTGGTTTTAGAAGCAGATATTTCTCTGTACAGCCTATGGTCCCATTTACTCGGGAATATCCCAATGCAGCTCCTAGAAGAAACGTGTTTCTGACTCGCTGAATCTCAACATAGATTCAACTCTCTTAGGTGAACGAACGCACAGCAGAGCAGTTTCAAGGAAACGTTTCTCCTGAGTTTTAGACGAAGTTTCCTGCAGTTTAGTACGGATGCCGGCATTGGGCTGGAAATACCGGTTTTGGGATTCTGCACAGAAAGTGTTTGTAAACCGCTGAATCCAAACGTGAGTTTACCTCTGTCAGTTGAATGCACACATTGACAACCATTCAGTTAGATTGCACCCTTTTGCTTTTAGGAGCAGATATTTCTCTGTACAGCCTACGGTCCCATTCACTCGGGAATATCCCAACGCAGCTCCTGGAAGAAACGTGTTTCTGACTCGCTGAATCTCAGCATAGATTCAACTCTCTTAGGTGAACGAAGGCCCAGCAGAGCAGTTTCAAGGAAACGTTTCTCCTGAGTTTTATACGAAGTTTCCTGCTGTTTAGTACGTATGAGGGCACTGGGCTGGAAATACCGGTTTTGGGATTCTGCACAGAAAGGGTTTGCAAAAAGCTGAATCCACACGTGAGTTTAACTTTGTCAGTTGAATGCACACATTGACAACCATCCAGTTAGATAGCTCCGTTTTGGTTTTAGAAGCAGATATTTCTCTGTACAGCCTATGGTCCCATTCACTCGGGAATATCCCAACGCAGATCCTAGAAGAAACGTGTTTCTGACTCGCTGAATCTCAACATAGATTCAACTCTCTTAGGTGAACGAACGCGCAGCAGAGCAGTTTCAAGGAAACGTTTCTCCTGAGTTTTAGACGAAGTTTCCTGCTGTTTAGTACGGATGCGGGCATTGGGCTGGAAGTACCGGTTTTGGGATTCTGCACAGAAACGGTTTGCAAACCGCTGAATCCACACGTGAGTTTAACTCTGTCAGTTGAATGCACACATTGACAACCATTCAGTTTGACAGCACCCTTTTGGTTTTAGAAGCAGATATTTCACTGTACAGCCTATGGTCCCATTCACTCGGGAATATCCCAACGCAGCTCCTAGAAGAAACGTGTTTCTGACTCGCTGAATCTCAACATAGATTCAACTCTCTTAGGTGAACGAACGCACAGCAGAGCAGTTTCAAGGAAACGTTTCTCCTGAGTTTTAGACGAAGTTTCCTGCTGTTTAGTACGTATGCCGGCATTGGGCTGGAAATACCGGTTTTGGGATTCTGCACAGAAAGGGTTTGCAAACCGCTGAATCCACACGTGAGTTTAACTCTGTCAGTTGAATGCACACATTGACAACCACTCAGTTAGATAGGTCCGTTTTGGTATTAGAAGCAGAAATTTCTCTGTACAGCCTATGGTCCCATTCACTCGGGAATATCCCAACGCAGCTCCTAGAAGAAACGTGTTTCTGACTCGCTGAATCTCAACACAGATTCAACTCTCTTAGGTGAACGAACGCACAGCAGAGCCCTTTCAAGGAAACGTTTCTCCTGAGTTTTAGACGAAGTTTCCTGCTGTTTAGTACGGATGCCGGCATTGGGCTGGAAATACCGGTTTTGGCATTCTACACAGAAAGGTTTTGCAAACCGCTAAATCCACACGTGAGTTTAACTTTGTCAGTTGAATGCACACATTGACAACCATTCAGTTAGATAGCTCCGTTTTGGTTTTAGAAGCAGATATTTCTCTGTACAGCCTATGGTCCCATTCACTCGGGAATATGCCAACGCAGCTCCTGGAAGAAACGTGTTTCTGACTCGCTGAATCTCAACATAGATTCAACTCTCTTAGGTGAACGAACGCACAGCAGAGCAGTTTCAAGGAAACGTTTCTCCTGAGTTTTAGACGAAGTTTCCTGTTGTTTAGTACGTATGCCGGCATTGGGCTGGAAATACCGGTTTTGGGATTCTGCACAGAAAGGGTTTGCAAACCGCTGAATCCACACGTGAGTTTAACTCTGTCAGTTCAATGTACACATTGACAACCATTCAGTTAGATAGCTCCGTTTTGGTTTTAGAAGCAGATATTTCTCTGTACAGCCTATGGTCCCATTCACTCGGGAATATCCCAACGCAGCTCCTAGAAGAAACGTGTTTCTGACTCGCTGAATCTCAACATAGATTCAACTCTCTTAGGTGAACGAACGCACAGCAGAGCAGTTTCAAGGAAACGTTTCTCCTGAGTTTTAGACGATGTTTCCTGCTGTATAGTACGTATGCCGGCATTGGGCTGGAAATAACGGTTTTGGGATTCTGCACAGAAAGGGTTTGCAAACCGCTGAATCCACACGTGAGTTTAACTTTGTCAGTTGAATGCACACATTGACAACCATCCAGTTAGATAGCTCCGTTTTGGTTTAAGAAGCAGATATTTCTCTGTACAGCCTATGGTCCCATTCACTCGGTAATATCCCAACGCAGCTCTTAGAAGAAACGTGTTTCTGACTCGCTGAATCTCAACATAGATTCAACTCTCTTAGGTGAACGAACGCACAGCAGAGCAGTTTCAAGGAAACGTTTCTCCTGAGTTTTAGACGAAGTTTCCTGCTCTTTAGTACGGATGCCGGCATTGGGCTGGAAATACCGGTTTTGGGATTCTGCACAGAAAGGGTTTGCAAACCGCTGAATCCACACGTGAGTTTAACTCTGTCAGTTGAATGCACACATTGACAACCATTCAGTTAGATAGCTCCGTTTTGGTTTTAGAAGCAGATATTTCTCTGTACAGCCTATGGTCCCATTCACTCGGGAATATCCCAACGCAGCTCTTAGAAGAAACGTGTTTCTGACTCGCTGAATCTCAACATAGATTCAACTCTCTTAGGTGAACGAACGCACAGCAGAGCAGTTTCAAGGAAACGTTTCTCCTGAGTTTTAGACGAAGTTTCCTGCTGTTTAGTACGTATGCCGGCATTGGGCTGGAAATACCGGTTTTGGGATTCTGCACAGAAAGGGTTTGCAAACCGCTGAATCCACACGTGAGTTTAACTCTGTCAGTTTAATGCACACATTGACAACCAATCAGATTGACAGCACCCTTTTGGTTTTAGAAGCAGATATTTCTCTGTACAGCCTATGGTCCCATTCACTCGGGAATATCCCAACGCAGCTCCTAGAAGAAACGTGTTTCTGACTCGCTGAATCTCAACATAGATTCAACTCTCTTAGGTGAACGAACGCGCAGCAGAGCAGTTTCAAGGAAACTTTTCTCCTGAGTTTTAGACGAAGTTTCCTGCTGTTTAGTACGTATGCCGGCATTGGGCTGGAAATACCGGTTTTGGGATTCTGCACAGAAAGGGTTTGCAAACCGCTGAATCCACACGTGAGTTTAACTCTGTCAGTTGAATGCACACATTGACAACCATTCAGTTAGATAGGTCCGTTTTGGTATTAGAAGCAGAAATTTCTCTGTACAGCCTATGGTCCCATTCACTCGGGAATATCCCAACGCAGCTCCTAGAAGAAACGTGTTTCTGACTCGCTGAATCTCAACAAAGATTCAACTCTCTTAGGTGAACGAACGCACAGCAGAGCACTTTCAAGGAAACGTTTCTCCTGAGTTTTAGACGAAGTTTCCTGCTGTTTAGTACGGATGCCGGCATTGGGCTGGAAATACCGGTTTTGGCATTCTACACAGAAAGGTTTTGCAAACCGCTGAATCCTCACGTGAGTTTATCTTTGTCAGTTGAATGCACACATTGACAACCATTCAGTTAGATAGCTCCGTTTTGGTTTTAGAAGCAGATATTTCTCTGTACAGCCTATGGTCCCATTCACTCGGGAATATGCCAACGCAGCTCCTGGAAGAAACGTGTTTCTGACTCGCTGAATCTCAACATAGATTCAACTCTCTTAGGTGAACGAACGCACAGCAGAGCAGTTTCAAGGAAACGTTTCTCCTGAGTTTTAGACGAAGTTTCCTGCTGTTTAGTACGTATGCCGGCATTGGGCTGGAAATACCGGTTTTGGGATTCTGCACAGAAAGGGTTTGCAAACCGCTGAATCCACACGTGAGTTTAACTCTGTCAGTTGAATGCACACATTGACAACCATTCAGTTAGATAGGTCCGTTTTGGTATTAGAAGCAGAAATTTCTCTGTACAGCCTATGGTCCCATTCACTCGGGAATATCCCAACGCAGCTCCTAGAAGAAACGTGTTTCTGACTCGCTGAATCTCAACAAAGATTCAACTCTCTTAGGTGAACGAACGCACAGCAGAGCACTTTCAAGGAAACGTTTCTCCTGAGTTTTAGACGAAGTTTCCTGCTGTTTAGTACGGATGCCGGCATTGGGGTGGAAATACCGGTTTTGGCATTCTACACAGAAAGGTTTTGCAAACCGCTGAATCCTCACGTGAGTTTAACTTTGTCAGTTGAATGCACACATTGACAACCATTCAGTTAGATAGCTCCGTATTGGTTTTAGAAGCAGATATTTCTCTGTACAGCCTATGGTCCCATTCACTCGGGAATATGCCAACGCAGCTCCTGGAAGAAACGTGTTTCTGACTCGCTGAATCTCAACATAGATTCAACTCTCTTAGGTGAGCGAACGCACAGCAGAGCAGTTTCAAGGAAACGTTTCTCCTGAGTTTTAGACGAAGTTTCCTGTTGTTTAGTACGTATGCCGGCATTGGGCTGGAAATACCGTTTTTGGGATTCTGCACAGAAAGGGTTTGCAAACCGCTGAATCCACACGTGAGTTTAACTCTGTCAGTTGAATGCACAAATTGACAACCATTCAGTTAGATATCTCCGTTTTGGTTTTAGAAGCAGATATTTCTCTGTACAGCCTATGGTCCCATTCACTCGGGAATATCCCAACGCAGCTCCTAGAAGAAACGTGTTTCTGACTCGCTGAATCTCAACATAGATTCAACTCTCTTAGGTGAACGAACGCACAGCAGAGCAGTTTCAAGGAAACGTTTCTCCTGAGTTTTAGACGAAGTTTCCTGCTGTATAGTACGTATGCCGGCATTGGGCTGGAAATACCGGTTTTGGGATTCTGCACAGAAAGGGTTTGCAAACCGCTGAATCCACACGTGAGTTTAACTTTGTCAGTTGAATGCACACATTGACAACCATCCAGTTAGATAGCTCCGTTTTGGTTTTAGAAGCAGATATTTCTCTGTACAGCCTATGGTCCCATTCACTCGGTAATATCCCAACGCAGCTCTTAGAAGAAACGTGTTTCTGACTCGCTGAATCTCAACATAGATTCAACTCTCTTAGGTGAACGAACGCACAGCAGAGCAGTTTCAAGGAAACGTTTCTCCTGAGTTTTAGACGAAGTTTCCTGCTGTTTACTACTTATGCGGGCATTGGGCTGGAAATACCGGTTTTGGGATTCTGCACAGAAAGGGTTTGCAAACCGCTGAATCCACACGTGAGTTTAATTCTGTCAGTTGAATGCACACATTGACAACGATTCACTTTGACGGCACCCTTTTGGTTTTAGAAGCAGATATTTCTCTGTACAGCCTATGGTCCCATTCACTCGGGAATATCCCAACGCAGCTCCTAGAAGAAACGTGTTTCTGACTCGCTGAATCTCAACATAGATTCAACTCTCTTAGGTGAACGAACGCACAGCAGAGCAGTTTCAAGGAAACTTTTCTCCTGATTTTCAGTCGAAGTTTCCTGCTGTTTAGTACGTATGCCGGCATTGGGCTGTAAATACCGGTTTTGGGATTCTGCACAGAAAGGGTTGCAAACCGCTGAATCCACACCTGAGTTTAACTCTGTCAGTTGAATGCACACATTGACAACCATTCAGTTAGATAGCTCCGTTTTGGTTTTTGAAGCAGATATTTCTCTGTACAGCCTATGGTCCCATTTACTCGGGAATATCCCAATGCAGCTCCTAGAAGAAACGTGTTTCTGACTCGCTGAATCTCAACATAGATTCAACTCTCTTAAGTGAACGAACGCACAGCAGAGCAGTTTCAAGGAAACGTTTCTCCTGAGTTTTAGACGAAGTTTCCTTCTGTTTAGTACGGATGCCGGCATTGGTCTGCAAATACCGGTTTTGGGATTCTGCACATAAAGGGTTTGCAAACCTCGGAATCCACACGTGAGTTTAACTTTGTGAGTTGAATGCACACATTGACAACCATCCAGTTACATAGCTCCGTTTTGGTTTTAGAAGCAGATATTTCTCTGTACAGCCTATGGTCCCATTCACTCGGGAATATCCCAACGCAGCTCCTAGAAGAAACGTGTTTCTGACTCGATGAATCTCAACATAGATTCAACTCTCTTAGGTGAACGAACGCACAGCAGAGCAGTTTCAAGGAAACCTTTCTGCTGAGTTTTAGACGAAGTTTCCTGCTGTTTAGTACGGATGCCGGCATTGGGCTGGAAATACCGGTTTTGGGATTCTGCACAGAAAGGGTTTGCAAACCGCTGAATCCACACGTGAGTTTAACTTTGTCAGTTGAATGCACATATTGACAATCATCCAGTTACATAGCTCCGTTTTGGTTTTAGAAGCAGATATTTCTCTGTACAGCCTATGGTCCCATTCACTCGGGAATATCCCAACGCAGCTCCTAGAAGAAACGTGTTTCTGACTCGCTGAATCTCAACATAGATTCAACTCTCTTAGGTGAACGAACGCACAGCAGAACAGTTTCAAAGAAACGTTTCTCCTGAGTTTTAGACGAAGTTTCCTGCAGTTTAGTACGTATGCCGGCATTGAGCTGGAATTACCGGTTTTGGGATTCTGCACAGAAAGGGTTTGTAAACCGCTGAATCCAAACGTGAGTTTAACTCTGTCAGTTGAATGCACACATTGACAACCATTCAGTTAGATTGCACCCTTTTGCTTTTAGGAGCAGATATTTCTCTGTACAGCCTATGGTCCCATTCACTCGGGAATATCCCAACGCAGCTCCTAGAAGAAACGTGTTTCTGACTCGCTGAATCTCAACATAGATTCAACTCTCTTAGGTGAACGGACGCACAGCAGAGCTGTTTCAAGGAAACGTTTCTCCTGAGTTTTAGACGAAGTTTCCTGCTGTTTAGTACGGATGCGGGCATTGGGCTGGAAATACCGGTTTTAGGATTCTGCACAGAAAGGGTTTGCAAACCGCTGAATACACACGTGAGTTTAACTCTGTCAGTTGAATGCACACATTGACAACCATTCAGTTTAACAGCACCCTTTTGGTTTTAGAAGCAGATATTTCTCTGTACAGCCTATGGTCCCATTCACTCGGGAATATCCCAACGCAGCTCCTAGAAGAAACGTGTTTCTGACTCGCTGAATCTCAACATAGATTCAACTCTCTTAGGTGAACGATCGCACAGCAGAGCACTTTCAAGGAAATGTTTCTCCTGAGTTTTAGACGAAGTTTCCTGCTGTTTAGTACGGATGCCGGCATTGGGCTGGAAATACCGGTTTTGGGATTCTGCACAGAAAGGGTTTGCAAACCGCTGAATCCACACTTGAGTTTAACTCTGTCAGTTGAATGCACACATTGACAACCATTCAGTTAGATAGCTCCGTTTTGGTTTTAGAAGCAGATATTTCTCTGTACAGCCTATGGTCCCATTCACTCGGGAATGTCCCATCGCAGCTCCTGGAAGAAACGTGTTTCTGACTCGCTGAATCTCAACATAGATTCAACTCTCTTAGGTGAACGAACGCACAGCAGAGCAGTTTCAAGGAAACGTTTCTCCTGAGTTTTAGACGAAGTTTCCTGCTGTTTAGTACGGATGCCGGCATTGGGCTGGAAATACCGGTTTTGGGATTCTGCACAGAAAGTGTTTGTAAACCGCTGAATCCAAACGTGAGTTTACCTCTGTCAGTTGAATGCACACATTGACAACCATTCAGTTAGATTGCACCCTTTTGCTTTTAGGAGCAGATATTTCTCTGTACAGCCTACGGTCCCATTCACTCGGGAATATCCCAACGCAGCTCCTGGAAGAAACGTGTTTCTGACTCGCTGAATCTCAACATAGATTCAACTCTCTTAGGTGAACGAACGCACAGCAGAGCAGTTTCAAGGAAACGTTTCTCCTGAGTTTTAGACGAAGTTTCCTGCTGTTTTGTACGTATGCCAGCATTGGGCTGGAAATACCGGTTTTGGGATTCTGCACAGAAAGGGTTTGCAAACCGCTGAATCCACACGTGAGTTTAACTCTGTCAGTTGAATGCACACATTGACAACCATTCAGTTAGATAGCTCCGTTTTGGTTTTAGAAGCAGATATTTCTCTGTACAGCGTATGGTCCCATTCACTCGGGAATATCCCAACGCAACTCCTGGAAGAAACGTGTTTCTGACTCGCTGAATCTCAACATAGATTCAACTCTCTTAGGTGAACGAACGCACAGCAGAGCAGTTTCAAGGAAACGTTTCTCCTGAGTTTTAGACGAAGTTTCCTGCTGTTCAGTACGTATGCCGGCATTGGGCTGGAAATACCGGTTTTGGGATTCTGCACAGAAAGGGTTTGTAAACCGCTGAATCCACACGTGAGTTTAACTCTGTCAGTTGAATGCACACATTGACAACCATTCAGTTAGAATGCACCCTTTTGCTTTTAGGAGCAGATATTTCTCTGTACAGCCTATGGTCCCATTCACTCGGGAATATACCAACGCAGCTCCTAGAAGAAACGTGTTTCTGACTCGCTGAATCTCAACATAGATTCAACTCTCTTAGGTGAACGAACGCACAGCAGAGCAGTTTCAAGGAAACTTTTCTCCTGAGTTTTAGATGAAGTTTCCTGCTGTTTAGTACGTATGCCGGCATTGGGCTGGAAATACCGGTTTTGGGATTCTGCACAGAAAGGGTTTGCAAACCACTGAATTCACACGTGAGTTTAACTCTGTCAGTTGAATGCACACATTGACAACCATTCAGTTAGATAGCTCCGTTTTGGTTTTAGAAGCAGGTATTTCTCTGTACAGCCTATGGTCCTATTCACTCGGGAATATCCCAACGCAGCTCCTAGAAGAAACGTGTTGCTGACTCGCTGAATCTCAACATAGATTCAACTCTCTTAGGTGAACGAACGCACAGCAGAGCAGTTTCAAGGAAACTTTTCTCCTGAGTTTTAGACGAAGTTTCCTGCTGTTTAGTACGTATGCCGGCATTGGGCTGGAAATACCGGTTTTGGGATTCTGCACAGAAAGGGTTTGCAAACCCTGAATCCACACGTGAGTTTAACTCTGTCAGTTGAATGCACACATTGACAACCATTCACTTTGACGGCACCCTTTTGGTTTTAGAAGCAGATATTTCTCTGTACAGCCTATGGTCCCATTCACTCGGGAATATCCCAACGCAGCTCCTAGAAGAAACGAGTTTCTGACTCGCTGAATCTCAACATAGATTCAACTCTCTTAGGTGAACGAACGCACAGCAGAGCAGTTTCAAGGAAACTTTTCTCCTGAGTTTTAGACAAAGTTTCCTGCTGTTTAGTACGTATGCCGGCATTCGGCTGGAAATACCTGTTTTGGGATTTTGCACAGAAAGGGTTTGCAAACCGCTGAATCCACACGTGAGTTTAACTCTGTCAGTTGAATGCACACATTGACAACCATTCAGTTAGATAGCTCCGTTTTGGTTTAAGAAGCAGATATTTCTCTGTACAGCCTATGGTCCCATTTACTCGGGAATATCCCAATGCAGCTCCTAGAAGAAACGTGTTTCTGACTCGCTGAATCTCAACATAGATTCAACTCTCTTAGGTGAACGAACGCACAGCAGAGCAGTTTCAAGGAAACGTTTCTCCTGAGTTTTAGACGAAGTTTCCTGCTGTTTAGTACGGATGCCGGCATTGGGCTGGAAATACCGGTTTTGGGATTCTGCACAGAAAGTGTTTGTAAACCGCTGAATCCAAACGTGAGTTTACCTCTGTCAGTTGAATGCACACATTGACAACCATTCAGTTAGATTGCACCCTTTTGCTTTTAGGAGCAGATATTTCTCTGTACAGCCTACGGTCCCATTCACTCAGGAATATCCCAACGCAGCTCCTGGAAGAAACGTGTTTCTGACTCGCTGAAACTCAACATAGATTCAACTCTCTTAGGTGAACGAACGCACAGCAGAGCAGTTTCAAGGAAACGTTTCTCCTGAGTTTTAGACGAAGTTTCCTGCTGTTTTGTACGTATGCCAGCATTGGGCTGGAAATACCGGTTTTGGGATTCTGCACAGAAAGGGTTTGCAAACCGCTGAATCCACACGTGAGTTTAACTCTGTCAGTTGAATGCACACATTGACAACCATTCAGTTAGAAAGCTCCGTTTTGGTTTTAGAAGCAGATATTTCTCTGTATAACCAATGGTCCCATTCACTCGGGAATATCCCAACGCAGCTCCTAGAAGAAACGTGTTTCTGACTCGCTGAATCTCAACATAGATTCAACTCTCTTAGGTGAACGAACACCCAGCAGAGCAGTTTCAAGGAAACGTTTCTTCTGAGTTTTAGACGAAGTTTCCTGCTGTTCAGTACGTATGCCGGCATTGGGCTGGAAATACCGGTTTTGGGATTCTGCACAGAAAGGGTTTGCAAACCGCTGAATCCACACGTGAGTTTAACTCTGTCAGTTGAATGCACACATTGACAACCATTCAGTTAGATAGCTCCGCTTTGGTTTTAGAAGCTGATATTTCTCTGTACAGCCTATGGTCCCATTCACTCGGTAATATCCCAACGCAGCTCCTAGAAGAAACGTGTTTCTGACTCGCTGAATCTCAACATAGATTCAACTCTCTTAGGTGAACGAACGCGCAGCAGAGCAGTTTCAAGGAAACGTTTCTCCTGAGTTTTAAACGAAGTTTCCTGCTGTTTAGTACGGATGCGGGCATTGGGCTGGAAATTCCGGTTTTAGGATTCTGCACAGAAAGGGTTTGCAAACCGCTGAATCCACCCGTGAGTTTAACTCTGTCAGGTGAATGCACACATTGACAACCATTCAGTTTGACAGCACCCTTTTGGTTTTAGAAGCAGCTATTTCTCTGTACAGCCTATGGTCCCATTCACTCGGGAATATCCGAACGCAGCTCCTAGAAGAAACGTGTTTCTGACTCGCTGAATCTCAACATAGATTCAACTCTCTTAGGTGAACGAACGCGCAGCAGAGCAGTTTCACGGAAACGTTTCTCCTGAGTTTTAGACGAAGTTTCCTGCTGTTTAGTACGGATGCGGGCATTGGGCTGGAAATACCGGTTTTAGGATTCTGCACAGAAAGGGTTTGCAAACCGCTGAATCCACACGTGAGTTTAACTCTGTCAGTTGAATGCACACATTGACAACCATTCAGTTTGACAGCACCCTTTTGGTTTTAGAAGCAGATATTTCTCTGTACAGCCTATGGTCCCATTCACTCGGGAATATCCCAACGCAGCTCCTAGAAGAAACGTGTTTCTGACTCGCCGAATCTCAACATAGATTTAACTCTCTTAGGTGAACGAACGCACAGCAGAGCAGTTTCAAGGAAACTTTTCTCCTGAGTTTTAGACGAAGTTTCCTGCTGTTTAGTACGTATGCCGGCATTGGGCTGGAAATACCGGTTTTAGGATTCTGCACAGAAAGGGTTTGCAAACCGCTGAATCCACACGTGAGTTTAACTCTGTCAGTTGAATGCACACATTGACAACCATTCAGTTAGATAGCTCCGTTTTGGTTTTAGAAGCAGATATTTCTCTGTACAGCCTATGGTCCCATTCACTCGGGAATATCCCAACGCAGCTCTTAGAAGAAACGTGTTTCTGACTCGCTGAATCTCAACATAGATTCAACTCTCTTAGGTGAACGAACGCACAGCAGAGCAGTTTCAAGGAAATGTTTCTCCTGAGTTTTAGACGAAGTTTCCTGCTGTTTAGTACGTATGCCGGCATTGGGCTGGAAATACCGGTTTTGGGATTCTGCACAGAAAGGGTTTGCAAAACGCTGAATCCACACGTGAGTTTAACTCTGTCAGTTGAATGCACACATTGACAACCATTCAGTTAGATAGCTCCGTTTTTGTTTTAGAAGCAGATATTTCTCTGTACAGCCTATGGTCCCATTCACTCGGGAATATCCCAACGCAGCTCCTAGAAGAAACGTGTTTCTGACTCGCTGAATCTCAACATAGATTCAACTCTCTTAGGTGAACGAACGCACAGCAGAGCAGTTTCAAGGAAGCGTTTATCCTGAGTTTTAGACGAAGTTTCCTGCTGTTTAGTACGGATGCCGGCATTGGGCTGGAAATACCGGTTTTGGGATTCTGCACAGAAAGGGTTTGCAAACCGCTGAATCCACACGTGAGTTTAACTTTGTCAGTTGAATGCAAACATTTACAACCATCCAGTTAGATAGCTCCGTTTTGGTTTTAGAAGCAGATATTTCTCTGTACAGACTATGGTCCCATTCACTCGGGAATATCCCAACGCAGCTCCAAGAAGAAAGGTGTTTCTGACTCGCTGAATCTCAACATAGATTCAACTCTCTTAGGTGAACGAACACACAGCACAGCAGTTTCAAGGAAACGTTTCTCCTGAGTTTTAGACGAAGTTTCCTGCTGTTTAGTACGTATGCCGGCATTGGGCTGGAAATACCGGTTTTGGGATTCTGCACAGAAAGGGTTTGCAAACCACTGAATCCACACGTGAGTTTAACTCTGTCAGTTGAATGCACACATTGACAACCATTCAGTTAGATAGCTCCGTTATGGTTTTAGAAGCAGATATTTCTCTGTACAGCCTATGGTCCCATTCACTCGGGAATATCCCAACGCAGCTCCTGGAAGAAACGTGTTTCTGACTCGCTGAATCTCAACATAGATTCAACTCTCTTAGGTGAACGAACGCACAGCAGAGCAGTTTCAAGGAAACGTTTCTCCTGAGTTTTAGACGAAGTTTCCTGCTGTTTAGTACGTATGCCGGCATTGGGCTGGAAATACCGGTTTTGGGATTCTGCACAGAAAGGGTTTGCAAACCGCTGGATCCACACGTGAGTTTAATTCTGTCAGTTGAATGCACACATTGACAACCATTCAGTTAGATAGCTCCGTTTTGGTTTTAGAGGCAGATATTTCTCTGTATAGCCTATGGTCCCACTCACTCGGGTATATCCCAACGCAGCTCCTAGAAGAAACGTGTTTCTGACTCGCTGAATCTCAACATAGATTCAACTCTCTTAGGTGAACGAACACCCAGCAGAGCAGTTTCAAGGAAACGTTTCTCCTGAGTTTTAGACGAAGTTTCCTGCTGTTTAGTACGTATGCCGGCATTGGGCTGGAAATACCGGTTTTGGGATTCTGCACAGAAAGGGTTTGCAAACCTCTGAATCCACACGTGAGTTTAACGTTGTCAGTTGAATGCAGACATTGACAACCATCCAGTTAGATAGCTCCGTTTTGGTTTTAGAAGCAGATATTTCTCTGTACAGCCTATGGTCCCATTCACTCGGGAATATCCCAACACAGCTCTTAGAAGAAACGTGTTTTTGACTCGCTGAATCTCAAGATAGATTCAACTCTCTTAGGTGAACGAACGCACAGCAGAGCAGATTCAAGGAAACGTTTCTCCTGAGTTTTAGACGAAGTTTCCTGCTGTTTAGTACGGATGCGGGCATTGGGCTGGAAATACCGGTTTTAGGATTCTGCACAGAAAGGGTTTGCAAACCGCTGAATCCACACGTGAGTTTAACTCTGTCAGTTTAATGCACACATTGACAACCATTCAGTTTGACAGCACCCTTTTGGTTTTAGAAGCAGATATTTCTCTGTACACCCTATGGTCCCATTCACTCGGGAATATCCCAACGCAGCTCCTAGAAGAAACGTGTTTCTGACTCGCTGAATCTCAACATAGATTTAACTCTCTTAGGTGAACGAACACACAGCAGAGCAGTTTCAAGGAAACGTTTCTCCTGAGTTTTAGACGAAGTTTCCTGCTGTTTAGTACGTATGCCGGCATTGGGCTGGAAATACCGGTTTTAGGATTCTGCACAGAAAGGGTTTGCAAACCGCTGAATCCACACGTGAGTTTAACTCTGTCAGTTGAATGCACACATTGACAACCATTCAGTTAGATAGCTCCGTTTTGGTTTTAGAAGCAGATATTTCTCTGTACAGCCTATGGTCCCAGTCACTCGGGAATATCCTAACGCAGCTCCTAGAAGAAACGTGTTTCTGACTCGCTGAATCTCAACATAGATTCAACTCTCTTAGGTGAACGAACGCACAGCAGAGCAGTTTCAAGGAAACGTTTATCCTGAGTTTTAGACGAAGTTTCCTGCTGTTTAGTACGGATGCCGGCATTGGGCTGGAAATACCGGTTTTGGGATTCTGCACAGAAAGGGTTTGCAAACCGCTGAATCCACACGTGAGTTTAACTTTGTCAGTTTAATGCAAACATTGACAACCATCCGGTTAGATAGCTCCGTTTTGGTTTTAGAAGCAGATATTTCTCTGTACAGACTATGGTCCCATTCACTCGGGAATATGCCAACGCAGCTCCAAGAAGAAAGGTGTTTCTGACTCGCTGAATCTCAACATAGATTCAACTCTCTTAGGTGAACGAACACACAGCAGAGCAGTTTCAAGGAAACGTTTCTCCTGAGTTTTAGACGAAGTTTCCTGTTGTTTAGTATGTATGCCGGCATTGGGCTGGAAAAACCGTTTTTGGGATTCTGCACAGAAAGGGTTTGCAAACCGCTGAATCCACACGTGAGTTTAACTTTGTCAGTTGAATGCACACATTGACAACCATTCAGTTTGATTACACCCTTTTGGTTTTAGAAGCAGATATTTCTCTGTACAGACTATGGTCCCATTCACTCTGGAATATCCCAACGCAGCTCCTAGAAGAAACGTGTTTCTGACTCGCTGAATCTCAACATAGATTCAACTCTCTTAGGTGAACGAACGCACAGCAGAGCAGTTTCAAGGAAACGTTTCTCCTGAGTTTTAGACGAAGTTTCCTGCTGTTTAGTACGGATGCCGGCATTGGGCTGGAAATACCGGTTTTGGGATTCTGCACAGAAAGGGTTTGCAAACCGCTGAATCCACACGTGAGTTTAACTTTGTGAGTTGAATGCACACATTGACAACCATCCAGATACATAGCTGCGTTTTGGTTTTAGAAGCAGATATTTCTCTGTACATCGTATGGTCCCATTCACTCGGGAATATCCCAACGCAGCTCCTAGAAGAAACGTGTTTCTGACTCGCTGAATCTCAACATAGATTCAACTCTCTAAGGTGAACGAACGCACAGCAGAGCAGTTTCAAGGAAACGTTTCTCCTGAGTTTTAGACGAAGTTTCCTGCTCTTTAGTACGTATGCCGGCATTGGGCTTGAAATACCGGTTTTGGGATTCTGCACAGAAAGGGCTTGCAAACCGCTGAATCCACACGTGAGTTTAACTTTGTGAGTTGAATGCACACATTGACAACCATCCAGTTACATAGCTCCGTTTTGGTTTTAGAAGCAGATATTTCTCTGTACAGCCTATGGTCCCATTCACTCGGGAATATCCCAACGCAGCTCCTAGAAGAAACGTGTTTCTGACTCGCTGAATCTCAACATAGATTCAACTCTCTTAGGTGAACGAACGAACAGCAGAGCAGTTTCAAGGAAACGTTTCTCCTGAGTTTTAGACGAAGTTTCCTGCAGTTTAGTACGTATGCCGGCATTGAGCTGGAAATACCGGTTTTGGGATTCTGCACAGAAAGGGTTTGTAAACCGCTGAATCCAAACGTGAGTTTACCTCTGTCAGTTGAATGCACACATTGACAACCATTCAGTTAGATTGCACCCTTTTGCTTTTAGGAGCAGATATTTCTCTGTACAGCCTACGGTCCCATTCACTCGGGAATATCCCAACGCAGCTCCTGGAAGAAACGTGTTTCTGACTCGCTGAATCTCAACATAGATTCAACTCTCTTAGGTGAACGAACGCACAGCAGAGCAGTTTCAAGGAAACGTTTCTCCTGAGTTTTAGACGAAATTTCCTGCTGTTTTGTACGTATGCCAGCATTGGGCTGGAAATACCGGTTTTGGGATTCTGCACAGAAAGGGTTTGCAAACCGCTGAATCCACACGTGAGTTTAACTCTGTCAGTTGAATGCACACATTGACAACCATTCAGTTAGATAGCTCCGTTTTGGTTTTAGAAGCAGATATTTCTCTGTACAGCGTATGGTCCCATTCACTCGGGAATATCCCAACGCAACTCCTGGAAGAAACGTGTTTCTGACTCGCTGAATCTCAACATAGATTCAACTCTCTTAGGTGAACGAATGCACAGCAGAGCAGTTTCAAGGAAACGTTTCTCCTGAGTTTTAGACGAAGTTTCCTGCTGTTTAGTACGTATGCCGGCATTGGGCTGGAAATACCGGTTTTGGGATTCTGCACAGAAAGGGTTTGTAAACCGCTGAATCCACACGTGAGTTTAACTCTGTCAGTTGAATGCACACATTGACAACCATTCACTTAGAATGCACCCTTTTGCTTTTAGGAGCAGATATTTCTCTGTTCAGCCTATGGTCCCATTCACTCGGGAATATCCCAACGCAGCTCCTAGAAGAAACGTGTTTCTGACTCGCTGAATCTCAACATAGATTCAACTCTCTTAGGTGAACGAACGCACAGCAGAGCAGTTTAAAGGAAACGTTTCTCCTGAGTTTTAGATGAAGTTTCCTGCTGTTTAGTACGTATGCCGGCATTGGGCTGGAAATACCGGTTTTGGGATTCTGCACAGAAAGGGTTTGCAAACCACTGAATCCACACGTGAGTTTAACTCTGTCAGTTGAATGCACACATTGACAACCATTCAGTTACATAGCTCCGTTTTGGTTTTAGAAGCAGATATTTCTCTGTATAACCAATGGTCCCATTCACTCGGGAATATCCCAACGCAGCTCCTAGAAGAAACGTGTTTCTGACTCGCTGAATCTCAACATAGATTCAACTCTCTTAGGTGAACGAACACCCAGCAGAGCAGTTTCAAGGAAACGTTTCTCCTGAGTTTTAGACGAAGTTTCCTGCTGTTCAGTACGTATGCCGGCATTGGGCTGGAAATACCGGTTTTGGGATTCTGCACAGAAAGGGTTTGCAAACCGCTGAATCCACACGTGAGTTTAACTCTGTCAGTTGAATGCACACATTGACAACCATTCAGTTAGATAGCTCCGTTTTGGTTTTAGAAGCTGATATTTCTCTGTACAGCCTATGGTCCCATTCACTCGGGAATATCCCAACGCAGCTCCTAGAAGAAACGTGTTTCTGACTCGCTGAATCTCAACATAGATTCAACTCTCTTAGGTGAACGAACGCGCAGCAGAGCAGTTTCAAGGAAACGTTTCTCCTGAGTTTTAAACGAAGTTTCCTTCTGTTTAGTACGTATGCCGGCATTGGGCTGGAAATTCCGGTTTTAGGATTCTGCACGGAAAGGGTTTGCAAACCGCTGAATCCACCCGTGAGTTTAACTCTGTCAGTTGAATGCACACATTGACAACCATTCAGTTTGACAGCACCCTTTTGGTTTTAGAAGCAGCTATTTCTCTGTACAGCCTATGGTCCCATTCACTCGGGAATATCCGAACGCAGCTCCTAGAAGAAACGTGTTTCTGACTCGCTGAATCTCAACATAGATTCAACTCTCTTAGGTGAACGAACGCGCAGCAGAGCAGTTTCACGGAAACGTTTCTCCTGAGTTTTAGACGAAGTTTCCTGCTGTTTAGTACGGATGCGGGCATTGGGCTGGAAATACCGGTTTTAGGATTCTGCACAGAAAGGGTTTGCAAACCGCTGAATCCACACGTGAGTTTAACTCTGTCAGTTGAATGCACACATTGAAAACCATTCAGTTTGACAGCACCCTTTTGGTTTTAGAAGCAGATATTTCTCTGTACAGCCTATGGTCCTATTCACTCGGGAATATCCCAACGCAGCTCCTAGAAGAAACGTGTTGCTGACTCGCTGAATCTCAACATAGATTCAACTCTCTTAGGTGAACGAACGCACAGCAGAGCAGTTTCAAGGAAACGTTTCTCCTGAGTTTTAGACGAAGTTTCCTGCTGTTTAGTACGTATGCCGGCATTGGGCTGGAAATACCGGTTTTGGGATTCTGCACAGAAAGGGTTTGCAAACCGCTGAATCCACACGTGAGTTTAACTCTGTCAGTTGAATGCACACATTGACAACCATTCACTTTGACGGCACCCTTTTGGTTTTAGAAGCAGATATTTCTCTGTACAGCCTATGGTCCCATTCACTCGGGAATATCCCAACGCAGCTCCTAGAAGAAACCTGTTTCTGACTCGCTGAATCTCAACATAGATTCAACTCTCTTAGGTGAACGAACGCACAGCAGAGCAGTTTCAAGGAAACGTTTCTCCTGAGTTTTAGACGAAGTTTCCTGCTGTATAGTACGTATGCCGGCATTGGGCTGGAAATACCGGTTTTGGGATTCTGCACAGAAAGGGTTTGCAAACCGCTGAATCCACACGTGAGTTTAACTTTGTCAGTTGAATGCACACATTGACAACCATCCAGTTAGATAGCTCCGTTTTGGTTTAAGAAGCAGATATTTCTCTGTACAGCCTATGGTCCCATTCACTCGGTAATATCCCAACGCAGCTCTTAGAAGAAACGTGTTTCTGACTCGCTGAATCTCAACATAGATTCAACTCTCTTAGGTGAACGAACGCACAGCAGAGCAGTTTCAAGGAAACGTTTCTCCTGAGTTTTAGACGAAGTTTCCTGCTGTTTAGTACGTATGCCGGCATTGGGCTGGAAATACCGGTTTTGGGATTCTGCACAGAAAGGGTTTGCAAACCGCTGAATCCACACGTGAGTTTAACTCTGTCAGTTGAATGCACACATTGACAACCATTCAGTTAGATAGCTCCGTTTTGGTTTTAGAAGCAGATATTTCTCTGTACAGCCTATGGTCCCATTCACTCGGGAATATCCCAACGCAGCTCCTAGAAGAAACGTGTTTCTGACTCGCTGAATCTCAACATAGATTCAACTCTCTTAGGTGAACGAACGCGCAGCAGAGCAGTTTCAAGGAAACGTTTCTCCTTAGTTTTAGACGAAGTTTCCTGCTGTTTAGTACGGATGCGGGCATTGGGCTGGAAATACCGGTTTTGGGATTCTGCACAGAAACGGTTTGCAAACCGCTGAATCCACACGTGAGTTTAACTCTGTCAGTTGAATGCACACATTGACAACCATTCAGTTTGACAGCACCCTTTTGGTTTTAGAAGCAGATATTTCACTGTACAGCCTATGGTCCCATTCACTCGGGAATATCCCAACGCAGCTCCTAGAAGAAACGTGTTTCTGAGTCGCTGAATCTCAACATAGATTCAACTCTCTTAGGTGAACGAACGCACAGCAGAGCAGTTTCAAGGAAACGTTTCTCCTGAGTTTTAGACGAAGTTTCCTGCTGTTTAGTACGTATGCCGGCATTGGGCTGGAAATACCGGTTTTGGGATTCTGCACAGAAAGGGTTTGCAAACCGCTGAATCCACACGTGAGTTTAACTCTGTCAGTTGAATGCACACATTGACAACAACTCAGTTAGATAGGTCCGTTTTGGTATTAGAAGCAGAAATTTCTCTGTACAGCCTATGGTCCCATTCACTCGGGAATATCCCAACGCAGCTCCTAGAAGAAACGTGTTTCTGACTCGCTGAATCTCAACACAGATTCAACTCTCTTAGGTGAACGAACGCACAGCAGAGCCCTTTCAAGGAAACGTTTCTCCTGAGTTTTAGACGAAGTTTCCTGCTGTTTAGTACGGATGCCGGCATTGGGCTGGAAATACCGGTTTTGGCATTCTACACAGAAAGGGTTTGCAAACCGCGGAATCCACACGTGAGTTTAACTTTGTCAGTTGAATGCACACATTGACAACCATTCAGTTAGATAGCTCCGTTTTGGTTTTAGAAGCAGATATTTCTCTGTACAGCCTATGGTCCCATTCACTCGGGAATATGCCAACGCAGCTCCTGGAAGAAACGTGTTTCTGACTCGCTGAATCTCAACATAGATTCAACTCTCTTAGGTGAACGAACGCACAGCAGAGCAGTTTCAAGGAAACGTTTCTCCTGAGTTTTAGACGAAGTTTCCTGTTGTTTAGTACGTATGCCGGCATTGGGCTGGAAATACCGGTTTTGGGATTCTGCACAGAAAGGGTTTGCAAACCGCTGAATCCACACGTGAGTTTAACTTTGTCAGTTGAATGCACACATTGACAACCATCCGGTTAGATAGCTCCGTTTTGGTTTAAGAAGCAGATATTTCTCTGTACAGCCTATGGTCCCATTCACTCGGTAATATCCCAACGCAGCTCTTAGAAGAAACGTGTTTCTGACTCGCTGAATCTCAACATAGATTCAACTCTCTTAGGTGAACGAACGCACAGCAGAGCAGTTTCAAGGAAACGTTTCTCCTGAGTTTTAGACGAAGTTTCCTGCTGTTTAGTACGTATGCCGGCATTGGGCTGGAAATACCGGTTTTGGGATTCTGCACAGAAAGGGTTTGCAAACCGCTGAATCCACACGTGAGTTTAACTCTGTCAGTTGAATGCACACATTGACAACCATTCAGTTAGATAGCTCCGTTTTGGTTTTAGAAGCAGATATTTCTCTGTACAGCCTATGGTCCCATTCACTCGGGAATATCCCAACGCAGCTCTTAGAAGAAACGTGTTTCTGACTCGCTGAATCTCAACATAGATTCAACTCTCTTAGGTGAACGAACGCACAGCAGAGCAGTTTCAAGGAAACGTTTCTCCTGAGTTTTAGACGAAGTTTCCTGCTGTTTAGTACGTATGCCGGCATTGGGCTGGAAATACCGGTTTTGGGATTCTGCACAGAAAGGGTTTGCAAACCGCTGAATCCACACGTGAGTTTAACTCTGTCAGTTTAATGCACACATTGACAACCAATCAGTTTGACAGCACCCTTTTGGTTTTAGAAGCAGATATTTCTCTGTACAGCCTATGGTCCCATTCACTCGGGAATATCCCAACGCAGCTCCTAGAAGAAACGTGTTTCTGACTCGCTGAATCTCAACATAGATTCAACTCTCTTAGGTGAACGAACGCGCAGCAGAGCAGTTTCAAGGAAACTTTTCTCCTGAGTTTTATACGAAGTTTCCTGCTGTTTAGTACGTATGCCGGCATTGGGCTGGAAATACCGGTTTTGGGATTCTGCACAGAAAGGGTTTGCAAACCGCTGAATCCACACGTGAGTTTAACTCTGTCAGTTGAATGCACACATTGACAACCATTCAGTTAGATAGGTCCGTTTTGGTATTAGAAGCAGAAATTTCTCTGTACAGCCTATGGTCCCATTCACTCGGGAATATCCCAACGCAGCTCCTAGAAGAAACGTGTTTCTGACTCGCTGAATCTCAACATAGATTCAACTCTCTTAGGTGAACGAACGCACAGCAGAGCAGTTTCAAGGAAACGTTTCTCCTGAGTTTTAGACGAAGTTTCCTGTTGTTTAGTACGTATGCCGGCATTGGGCTGGAAATACCGGTTTGGGGATTCTGCACAGAAAGGGTTTGCAAACCGCTGAATCCACACGTGAGTTTAACTCTGTCAGTTGAATGCACACATTGACAACCATTCAGTTAGATAGGTCCGTTTTGGTATTAGAAGCAGAAATTTCTCTGTACAGCCTATGGTCCCATTCATTCGGGAATATCCCAACGCAGCTCCTAGAAGAAACGTGTTTCTGACTCGCTGAATCTCAACATAGATTCAACTCTCTTAGGTGAACGAACGCACAGCAGAGCAGTTTCAAGGAAACGTTTCTCCTGAGTTTTAGACGAAGTTTCCTGTTGTTTAGTACGTATGCCGGCATTGGGCTGGAAATACCGGTTTTGGGATTCTGCACAGAAAGGGTTTGCAAACCGCTGAATCCACACGTGAGTTTAACTCTGTCAGTTCAATGCACACATTGACAACCATTCAGTTAGATAGCTCCGTTTTGGTTTTAGAAGCAGATATTTCTCTGTACAGCCTATGGTCCCATTCACTCGGGAATATCCCAACGCAGCTCCTAGAAGAAACGTGTTTCTGACTCGCTGAATCTCAACATAGATTCAACTCTCTTAGGTGAACGAACGCACAGCAGAGCAGTTTCAAGGAAACGTTTCTCCTGAGTTTTAGACGAAGTTTCCTGCTGTATAGTACGTATGCCGGCATTGGGCTGGAAATACCGGTTTTGGGATTCTGCACAGAAAGGGTTTGCAAACCGCTGAATCCACACGTGAGTTTAACTTTGTCAGTTGAATGCACACATTGACAACCATCCAGTTAGATAGCTCCGTTTTGGTTTAAGAAGCAGATATTTCTCTGTACAGCCTATGGTACCATTCACTCGGGAATATCCCAACGCAGCTCTTAGAAGAAACGTGTTTCTGACTCGCTGAATCTCAACATAGATTCAACTCTCTTAGGTGAACGAACGCACAGCAGAGCAGTTTCAAGGAAACGTTTCTCCTGAGTTTTAGACGAAGTTTCCTGCTCTTTAGTACGGATGCCGGCATTGGGCTGGAAATACCGGTTTTGGGATTCTGCACAGAAAGGGTTTGCAAACCGCTGAATCCACACGTGAGTTTAACTCTGTCATTTGAATGCACACATTGACAACCATTCAGTTAGATAGCTCCGTTTTGGTTTTAGAAGCAGATATTTCTCTGTACAGCCTATGGTCCCATTCACTCGGGAATATCCCAACGCAGCTCTTAGAAGAAACGTGTTTCTGACTCGCTGAATCTCAACATAGATTCAACTCTCTTAGGTGAACGAACGCACAGCAGAGCAGTTTCAAGGAAACGTTTCTCCTGAGTTTTAGACGAAGTTTCCTGCTGTTTAGTACGTATGCCGGCATTGGGCTGGAAATACCGGTTTTGGGATTCTGCACAGAAAGGGTTTGCAAACCGCTGAATCCACACGTGAGTTTAACTCTGTCAGTTTAATGCACACATTGACAACCAATCAGTTTGACAGCACCCTTTTGGTTTTAGAAGCAGATATTTCTCTGTACAGCCTATGGTCCCATTCACTCGGGAATATCCCAACGCAGCTCCTAGAAGAAAAGTGTTTCTGACTCGCTGAATCTCAACATAGATTCAACTCTCTTAGGTGAACGAACGCGCAGCAGAGCAGTTTCAAGGAAACTTTTCTCCTGAGTTTTAGACGAAGTTTCCTGCTGTTTAGTACGTATGCCGGCATTGGGCTGGAAATACCGGTTTTGGGATTCTGCACAGAAAGGGTTTGCAAACCGCTGAATCCACACGTGAGTTTAACTCTGTCAGTTGAATGCACACATTGACAACCATTCAGTTAGATAGGTCCGTTTTGGTATTAGAAGCAGAAATTTCTCTGTACAGCCTATGGTCCCATTCACTCGGGAATATCCCAACGCAGCTCCTAGAAGAAACGTGTTTTTGACTCGCTGAATCTCAACAAAGATTCAACTCTCTTAGGTGAACGAACGCACAGCAGAGCACTTTCAAGGAAACGTTTCTCCTGAGTTTTAGACGAAGTTTCCTGTTGTTTAGTACGTATGCCGGCATTGGGCTGGAAATACCGTTTTTGGGATTCTGCACAGAAAGGGTTTGCAAACCGCTGAATCCACACGTGAGTTTAACTCTGTCAGTTGAATGCACACATTGACAACGATTCACTTTGACGGCACCCTTTTGGATTTAGAAGCAGATATTTCTCTGTACAGTCTATGGTCCCATTCACTCGGGAATATCCCAACGCAGCTCCGAGAAGAAACGTGTTTCTGACTCGCTGAATCTCAACATAGATTCAACTCTCTTAGGTGAACGAACGCACAGCAGAGCAGTTTCAAGGAAACTTTTCTCCTGAGTTTCAGACGAAGTTTCCTGCTGTTTAGTACGTATGCCGGCATTGGGCTGTAAATACCGGTTTTGGGATTCTGCACAGAAAGGGTTTGCAAACCGCTGAATCCACACCTCAGTTTAACTCTGTCAGTTGAATGCACACATTGACAACCACTCAGTTAGATAGCTCCGTTTTGGTTTTTGAAGCAGATATTTCTCTGTACAGCCTATGGTCCCATTTACTCGGGAATATCCCAATGCAGCTCCTAGAAGAAACGTGTTTCTGACTCGCTGAATCTCAACATAGATTCAACTCTCTTAGGTGAACGAACGCACAGCAGAGCAGTTTCAAGGAAACGTTTCTCCTGAGTTTTAGACGAAGTTTCCTTCTGTTTAGTACGGATGCCGGCATTGGTCTGCAAATACCGGTTTTGGGATTCTGCACAGAAAGGGTTTGCAAACCGCTGAATCCACACGTGAGTTTAACTTTGTGAGTTGAATGCACACATTGACAACCATCCAGTTACATAGCTCCGTTTTGGTTTTAGAAGCAGATATTTCTCTGTACAGCCTATGGTCCCATTCACTCGGGAATATCCCAACGCAGCTCCTAGAAGAAACGTGTTTCTGACTCGCTGAATCTCAACATAGATTCAACTCTCTTAGGTGAACGAACGCACAGCAGAGCAGTTTCAAGGAAACCTTTCTGCTGAGTTTTAGACGAAGTTTCCTGCTGTTTAGTACGGATGCCGGCATTGGGCTGGAAATACCGGTTTTGGGATTCTGCACAGAAAGGGTTTGCAAACCGCTGAATCCACACGTGAGTTTAACTTTGTCAGTTGAATGCATATATTGACAACCATCCAGTTACATAGCTCCGTTTTGGTTTTAGAAGCAGATATTTCTCTGTACAGCCTATGGTCCCATTCACTCGGGAATATCCCAACGCAGCTCCTAGAAGAAACGTGTTTCTGACTCGCTGAATCTCAACATAGATTCAACTCTCTTAGGTGAACGAACGCACAGCAGAGCAGTTTCAAAGAAACGTTTCTCCTGAGTTTTAGACGAAGTTTCCTGCAGTTTAGTACGTATGCCGGCATTGAGCTGGAATTACCGGTTTTGGGATTCTGCACAGAAAGGGTTTGTAAACCGCTGAATCCAAACGTGAGTTTAACTCTGTCAGTTGAATGCACACATTGACAACCATTCAGTTAGATTGCACCCTTTTGCTTTTAGGAGCAGATATTTCTCTGTACAGCCTATGGTCCCATTCACTCGGGAATATCCCAACGCAGCTCCTAGAAGAAACGTGTTTCTGACTCGCTGAATCTCAACATAGATTCAACTCTCTTAGGTGAACGAACGCACAGCAGAGCAGTTTCAAGGAAACGTTTCTCCTGAGTTTTAGACGAAGTTTCCTGCTGTTTAGTACGGATGCCGGCATTGGGCTGAAATACCGGTTTTGGCATTCTACACAGAAAGGTTTTGCAAACCGCTGAATCCTCACGTGAGTTTAACTTTGTCAGTTGAATGCACACATTGACAACCATTCAGTTAGATAGCTCCGTTTTGGTTTTAGAAGCAGATATTTCTCTGTACAGCCTATGGTCCCATTCACTCGGGAATATGCCAACGCAGCTCCTGGAAGAAACGTGTTTCTGACTCGCTGAATCTCAACATAGATTCAACTCTCTTAGGTGAACGAACGCACAGCAGAGCAGTTTCAAGGAAACGTTTCTCCTGAGTTTTAGACGAAGTTTCCTGTTGTTTAGTACGTATGCCGGCATTGGGCTGGAAATACCGGTTTTGGGATTCTGCACAGAAAGGGTTTGCAAACCGCTGAATCCACACGTGAGTTTAACTCTGTCAGTTGAATGCACACGTTGACAACCATTCAGTTAGATAGCTCCGTTTTGGTTTTAGAAGCAGATATTTCTCTGTACAGCCTATGGTCCCATTCACTCGGGAATATCCCAACGCAGCTCCTAGAAGAAACGTGTTTCTGACTCGCTGAATCTCAACATAGATTCAACTCTCTTAGGTGAACGAACGCACAGCAGAGCAGTTTCAAGGAAACGTTTCTCCTGAGTTTTAGACGAAGTTTCCTGCTGTATAGTACGTATGCCGGCATTGGGCTGGAAATACCGGTATTGGGATTCTGCACAGAAAGGGTTTGCAAACCGCTGAATCCACACGTGAGTTTAACTTTGTCAGTTGAATGCACACATTGACAACCATCCAGTTACATAGCTCCGTTTTGGTTTTAGAAGCAGATATTTCTCTGTACAGCCTATGGTCCCATTCACTCGGGAATATCCCAACGCAGCTCTTAGAAGAAACGTGTTTCTGACTCGCTGAATCTCAACATAGATTCAACTGTCTTAGGTGAACGAACGCACAGCAGAGCAGTTTCAAGGAAACGTTTCTCCTGAGTTTTAGACGAAGTTTCCTGCTGTTTAGTACGTATGCCGGCATTGGGCTGGAAATACCGGTTTTGGGATTCTGCACAGAAAGGGTTTGCAAACCGCTGAATCCACACGTGAGTTTAACTCTGTCAGTTTAATGCACACATTGACAACCAATCAGTTTGACAGCACCCTTTTGGTTTTAGAAGCAGATATTTCTCTGTACAGCCTATGGTCCCATTCACTCGGGAATATCCCAACGCAGCTCCTAGAAGAAACGTGTTTCTGACTCGCTGAATCTCAACATAGATTCAACTCTCTTAGGTGAACGAACGCACAGCAGAGCAGTTTCAAAGAAACGTTTCTCCTGAGTTTTAGACGAAGTTTCCTGCAGTTTAGTACGTATGCCGGCATTGAGCTGGAATTACCGGTTTTGGGATTCTGCACAGAAAGGGTTTGTAAACCGCTGAATCCAAACGTGAGTTTAACTCTGTCAGTTGAATGCACACATTGACAACCATTCAGTTAGATTGCACCCTTTTGCTTTTAGGAGCAGATATTTCTCTGTACAGCCTATGGTCCCATTCACTCGGGAATATCACAACGCAGCTCCTAGAAGAAACGTGTTTCTGACTCGCTGAATCTCAACATAGATTCAACTCTCTTAGGTGAACGAACGCACAGCAGAGCAGTTTCAAGGAAACGTTTCTCCTGAGTTTTAGACGAAGTTTCCTGCTGTTTAGTACGGATGCCGTCATTGGGCTGAAATACCGGTTTTGGCATTCTACACAGAAAGGTTTTGCAAACCGCTGAATCCTCACGTGAGTTTAACTTTGTCAGTTGAATGCACACATTGACAACCATTCAGTTAGATAGCTCCGTTTTGGTTTTAGAAGCAGATATTTCTCTGTACAGCCTATGGTCCCATTCACTCGGGAATATGCCAACGCAGCTCCTGGAAGAAACGTGTTTCTGACTCGCTGAATCTCAACATAGATTCAACTCTCTTAGGTGAACGAACGCACAGCAGAGCAGTTTCAAGGAAACGTTTCTCCTGAGTTTTAGACGAAGTTTCCTGTTGTTTAGTACGTATGCCGGCATTGGGCTGGAAATACCGTTTTTGGGATTCTGCACAGAAAGGGTTTGCAAGCCGCTGAATCCACACGTGAGTTTAACTCTGTCAGTTGAATGCACACATTGACAACCATTCAGTTAGATAGCTCCGTTTTGGTTTTAGAAGCAGATATTTCTCTGTACAGCCTATGGTCCCATTCACTCGGGAATATCCCAACGCAGCTCCTAGAAGAAACGTGTTTCTGACTCGCTGAATCTCAACATAGATTCAACTCTCTTAGGTGAACGAACGCACAGCAGAGCAGTTTCAAGGAAACGTTTCTCCTGAGTTTTAGACGAAGTTTCCTGCTGTATAGTACGTATGCCGGCATTGGGCTGGAAATACCGGTTTTGGGATTCTGCACAGAAAGGGTTTGAAAACCGCTGAATCCACACGTGAGTTTAACTTTGTCAGTTGAATGCACACATTGACAACCATCCAGTTAGATAGCTCCGTTTTGGTTTAAGAAGCAGATATTTCTCTGTACAGCCTATGGTCCCATTCACTCGGTAATATCCCAACGCAGCTCTTAGAAGAAACGTGTTTCTGACTCGCTGAATCTCAACATAGATTCAACTCTCTTAGGTGAACGAACGCACAGCAGAGCAGTTTCAAGGAAACGTTTCTCCTGAGTTTTAGACGAAGTTTCCTGCTCTTTAGTACGGATGCCGGCATTGGGCTGGAAATACCGGTTTTGGGATTCTGCACAGAAAGGGTTTGCAAACCGCTGAATCCACACGTGAGTTTAACTCTGTCAGTTGAATGCACACATTGACAACCATTCAGTTAGATAGCTCCGTTTTGGTTTTAGAAGCAGATATTTCTCTGTACAGCCTATGGTCCCATTCACTCGGGAATATCCCAACGCAGCTCTTAGAAGAAACGTGTTTCTGACTCGCTGAATCTCAACATAGATTCAACTCTCTTAGGTGAACGAACGCACAGCAGAGCAGTTTCAAGGAAACGTTTCTTCTGAGTTTTAGACGAAGTTTCCTGCTGTTTAGTACGTATGCCGGCATTGGGCTGGAAATACCGGTTTTGGGATTCTGCACAGAAAGGGTTTGCAAACCGCTGAATCCACACGTGAGTTTAACTCTGTCAGTTTAATGCACACATTGACAACCATTCAGTTTGACAGCACCCTTTTGGTTTTAGAAGCAGATATTTCTCTGTACAGCCTATGGTCCCATTCACTCGGGAATATCCCAACGCAGCTCCTAGAAGAAACGTGTTTCTGACTCGCTGAATCTCAACAAAGATTCAACTCTCTTAGGTGAACGAACGCACAGCAGAGCACTTTCAAGGGAACGTTTCTCCTGAGTTTTAGACGAAGTTTCCTGCTGTTTAGTACGGATGCCGGCATTGGGCTGGAAATACCGGTTTTGGCATTCTACACAGAAAGGTTTTGCAAACCGCTGAATCCTCACGTGAGTTTAACTTTGTCAGTTGAATGCACACATTGACAACCATTCAGATAGATAGCTCCGTTTTGGTTTTAGAAGCAGATATTTCTCTGTACAGCCTATGGTCCCATTCACTCGGGAATATGCCAACGCAGCTCCTGGAAGAAACGTGTTTCTGACTCGCTGAATCTCAACATAGATTCAACTCTCTTAGGTGAACGGACGCACAGCAGAGCAGTTTCAAGGAAACGTTTCTCCTGAGTTTTAGACGAAGTTTCCTGTTGTTTAGTACGTATGCCGGCATTGGGCTGGAAATACCGGTTTTGGGATTCTGCACAGAAAGGGTTTGCAAACCGCTGAATCCACACGTGAGTTTAACTCTGTCAGTTGAATGCACACATTGACAACCATTCAGTTAGATAGCTCCGTTTTGGTTTTAGAAGCAGATATTTCTCTCTACAGCCTATGGTCCCATTCACTCGGGAATATCCCAACGCAGCTCCTAGAAGAAACGTGTTTCTGACTCGCTGAATCTCAACATAGATTCAACTCTCTTAGGTGAACGAACGCACAGCAGAGCAGTTTCAAGGAAACGTTTCTCCTGAGTTTTAGACGAAGTTTCCTGCTCTATAGTACGTATGCCGGCATTGGGCTGTAAATACCGGTTTTGGGATTCTGCACAGAAAGGGTTTGCAAACCGCTGAATCCACACGTGAGTTTAACTTTGTCAGTTGAATGCACACATTGACAACCATCCAGTTAGATAGCTCCGTTTTGGTTTAAGAAGCAGATATTTCTCTGTACAGCCTATGGTCCCATTCACTCGGTAATATCCCAACGCAGCTCTTAGAAGAAACGTGTTTCTGACTCGCTGAATCTCAACATAGATTCAACTCTCTTAGGTGAACGAACGCACAGCAGAGCAGTTTCAAGGAAACGTTTCTCCTGAGTTTTAGACGAAGTTTCCTGCTCTTTAGTACGGATGCCGGCATTGGGCTGGAAATACCGGTTTTGGGATTCTGCACAGAAAGGGTTTACAAACCGCTGAATCCCCACGTGAGTTTAACTCTGTCAGTTGAATGCACACATTGACAACCATTCAGTTAGATAGCTCCGTTTTGGTTTTAGAAGCAGATATTTCTCTGTACAGCCTATGGTCCCATTCACTCGGGAATATCCCAACGCAGCTCTTAGAAGAAACGTGTTTCTGACTCGCTGAATCTCAACATAGATTCAACTCTCTTAGGTGAACGAACGCACAGCAGAGCAGTTTCAAGGAAACGTTTCTCCTGAGTTTTAGACGAAGTTTCCTGATGTTTAGTACGTATGCCGGCATTGGGCTGGAAATACCGGTTTTGGGATTCTGCACAGAAAGGGTTTGCAAACCGCTGAATCCACACGTGAGTTTAACTCTGTCAGTTTAATGCACACATTGAAAACCATTCAGTTTGACAGCACCCTTTTGGTTTTAGAAGCAGATATTTCTCTGTACAGCCTATGGTCCCATTCACTCGGGAATATCCCAACGCAGCTCCTAGAAGAAACGTGTTTCTGACTCGCTGAATCTCAACATAGATTCAACTCTCTTAGGTGAACGAACGCGCAGCAGAGCAGTTTCAAGGAAACTTTTCTCCTGAGTTTTAGACGAAGTTTCCTGCTGTTTAGTACGTATGCCGGCATTGGGCCGGAAATACCGGTTTTGGGATTCTGCACAGAAAGGGTTTGCAAACCGCTGAATCCACACGTGAGTTTAACTCTGTCAGTTGAATGCACACATTGACAACCATTCAGTTAGATAGGTCCGTTTTGGTATTAGAAGCAGAAATTTCTCTGTACAGCCTATGGTCCCATTCACTCGGGAATATCCCAACGCAGCTCCTAGAAGAAACGTGTTTCTGACTCGCTGAATCTCAACAAAGATTCAACTCTCTTAGGTGAACGAACGCACAGCAGAGCACTTTCAAGGAAACGTTTCTCCTGAGTTTTAGACGAAGTTTCCTGCTGTTTAGTACGGATGCCGGCATTGGGCTGGAAATACCGGTTTTGGCATTCTACACAGAAAGGTTTTGCAAACCGCTGAATCCTCACGTGAGTTTAACTTTGTCAGTTGAATGCACACATTGACAACCATTCAGTTAGATAGCTCCGTTTTGGTTTTAGAAGCAGATATTTCTCTGTACAGCCTATGGTCCCATTCACTCGGGAATATGCCAACGCAGCTCCTGGAAGAAACGTGTTTCTGACTCGCTGAATCTCAACATAGATTCAACTCTCTTAGGTGAACGAACGCACAGCAGAGCAGTTTCAAGGAAACGTTTCTCCTGAGTTTTAGACGAAGTTTCCTGTTGTTTAGTACGGATGCCGGCATTGGGCTGGAAATACCGGTTTTGGGATTCTGCACAGAAAGGGTTTGCAAACCGCTGAATCCACACGTGAGTTTAACTCTGTCAGTTGAATGCACACATTGACAACCATTCAGTTAGATAGCTCCGTTTTGGTTTTAGAAGCAGATATTTCTCTGTACAGCCTATGGTCCCATTCACTCGGGAATATCCCAACGCAGCTCCTAGAAGAAACGTGTTTCTGACTCGCTGAATCTCAACATAGATTCAACTGTCTTAGGTGAACGAACGCACAGCAGAGCAGTTTCAAGGAAACGTTTCTCCTGAGTTTTAGACGAAGTTTCCTGCTGTATAGTACGTATGCCGGCATTGGGCTGGAAATACCGGTTTTGGGATTCTGCACAGAAAGGGTTTGCAAACCGCTGAATCCACACGTGAGTTTAACTTTGTCAGTTGAATGCACACCTTGACAACCATCCAGTTAGATAGCTCCGTTTTGGTTTAAGAAGCAGATATTTCTCTGTACAGCCTATGGTCCCATTCACTCGGTAATATCCCAACGCAGCTCTTAGAAGAAACGTTTTTCTGACTCGCTGAATCTCAACATAGATTCAACTCTCTTAGGTGAACGAACGCACAGCAGAGCAGTTTCAAGGAAACGTTTCTCCTGAGTTTTAGACGAAGTTTCCTGCTGTTTAGTACGGATGCGGGCATTGGGCTGGAAATACCGGTTTTGGGATTCTGCACAGAAAGGGTTTGCAAACCGCTGAATCCACACGTGAGTTTAACTCTGTCAGTTGAATGCACACATTGACAACCAGTCACTTTGACGGCACCCTTTTGGTTTTAGAAGCAGATATTTCTCTGTACAGCCTATGGTCCCATTCACTCGGGAATATCCCAATGCAGCTCCTAGAAGAAACGTGTTTCTGACTCGCTGAATCTCAACATAGATTCAACTCTCTTAGGTGAACGAACGCACAGCAGAGCAGTTTCAAGGAAACGTTTCTGCTGAGTTTTAGACGAAGTTTCCTGCTGTTTAGTACGGATGCCGGCATTGGGCTGGAAATACCGGTTTTGGGATTCTGCAAAGAAAGGGTTTGCAAACCGCTGAATCCACACGTGAGTTTAACTTTGTGAGTTGAATGCACACATTGACAACCATCCAGTTACATAGCTCCGTTTTGGTTTTAGAAGCAGATATTTCTCTGTATAGCCAATGGTCCCATTCACTCGGGAATATCCCAACGCAGCTCCTAGAAGAAACGTGTTTCTGACTCGCTGAATCTCAACATAGATTCAACTCTCTTAGGTGAACGAACGCACAGCAGAGCAGTTTCAAGAAAACGTTTCTCCTGAGTTTTAGACGAAGTTTCCTGCTGTTTAGTACGTATGCCGGCTTTGGGCTGGAAATACCGGTTTTGGGATTCTGCACAGAAAGGGTTTGCAAACCGCTGAAGCCACACGTGAGTTTAACTCTGTCAGTTGAATGCACACATTGACAACCATCCAGTTACATAGCTCCGTTTTGGTTTTAGAAGCAGATATTTCTCTGTACAGCCTCTGGTCCCATTTACTCGGGAATATCCCAACGCAGCTCCTAGAAGAAACGTGTTTCTGACTCGCTGAATCTCAACATAGATTCAACTCTCTTAGGTGAACGAAAGCGCAGCAGAGCAGTTTCAAGGAAACGTTTCTCCTGAGTTTTAGACGAAGTTTCCTGCTGTTCAGTACGTATGCCGGCATTGGGCTGGAAATACCGGTTTTGGGATTCTGCACAGAAAGGGTTTGCAAACCGCTGAATCCACACGTGAGTTTAACTCTGTCAGTTGAATGCACACATTGACAACCATTCAGTTAGATAGCTCCGTTTTGGTTTTAGAAGCTGATATTTCTCTGTACAGCCTATGGTCCCATTCACTCGGGAATATCCCAACGCAGCTCCTAGAAGAAACGTGTTTCTGACTCGCTGAATCTCAACATAGATTCAACTCTCTTAGGTGAACGAACGCACAGCAGAGCAGTTTCAAGGAAACGTTTCTCTTGAGTTTTAGACGAAGTTTCCTGCTGTTTAGTACGTATGCCGGCATTGGTCTGGAAATACCGGTTTTGGGATTCTGCACAGAAAGGGTTTGCAAACCGCTGAATCCACACGTGAGTTTAACTCTGTCAGTTGAATGCACACATTGACAACCACTCAGTTAGATAGGTCCGTTTTGGTATTAGAAGCAGAAATTTCTCTGTACAGCCTATGGTCCCATTCACTCGGGAATATCCCAACGCAGCTCCTAGAAGAAACGTGTTTCTGACTCGCTGAATCTCAACAGAGATTCAACTATCTTAGGTGAACGAACGCACAGCAGAGCCCTTTCAAGGAAACGTTTCTCCTGAGTTTTAGACGAAGTTTCCTGCTGTTTAGTACGGATGCCGGCATTGGGCTGGAAATACCGGTTTTGGCATTCTACACAGAAAGGTTGTGCAAACCGCTGAATCCTCACGTGAGTTTAACTTTGTCAGTTGAATGCACACATTGACAACCATTCAGTTAGATAGCTCCGTTTTGGTTTTAGAAGCAGATATTTCTCTGTACAGCCTATGGTCCCATTCACTCGGGAATATGCCAACGCAGCTCCTGGAAGAAACGTGTTTCTAACTCGCTGAATCTCAACATAGGTTCAACTCTCTTAGGTGAACGAACGCACAGCAGAGCAGTTTCAAGGTAACGTTTCTCCTGAGTTTTGGACGAAGTTTCCTGTTGTTTAGTACGTATGCCGGCATTGGGCTGGAAATACCGTTTTTGGGATTCTGCACAGAAAGGGTTTGCAAACCGCTGAATCCACACGTGAGTTTAACTCTGTCAGTTGAATGCACACATTGACAACCATTCAGTTAGATAGCTCCGTTTTGGTTTTAGAAGCAGATATTTCTCTGTACAGCCTATGGTCCCATTCACTCGGGAATATCCCAACGCAGCTCCTAGAAGAAACGTGTTTCTGACTCGCTGAATCTCAACATAGATTCAACTCTCTTAGGTGAACGAACGCACAGCAGAGCAGTTTCAAGGAAACGTTTCTCCTGAGTTTTAGACGAAGTTTCCTGCTGTATAGTACGTATGCCGGCATTGGGCTGGAAATACCGGTTTTGGGATTCTGCACAGAAAGGGTTTGCAAACCGCTGAATCCACACGTGAGTTTAACTTTGTCAGTTGAATGCACACATTGACAACCATCCAGTTAGATAGCTCCGTTTTGGTTTAAGAAGCAGATATTTCTCTGTACAGCCTATGGTCCCATTCACTCGGTAATATCCCAACGCAACTCTTAGAAGAAACGTGTTTCTGACTCGCTGAATCTCAACATAGATTCAACTCTCTTAGGTGAACGAACGCACAGCAGAGCAGTTTCAAGGAAACGTTTCTCCTGAGTTTTAGACGAAGTTTCCTGCTCTTTAGTACGGATGCCGGCATTGGGCTGGAAATACCGGTTTTGGGATTCTGCACAGAAAGGGTTTGCAAACCGCTGAATCCACACGTGAGTTTAACTCTGTCAGTTGAATGCACACATTGACAACCATTCAGTTAGATAGCTCCGTTTTGGTTTTAGAAGCAGATATTTCTCTGTACAGCCTATGGTCCCATTCACTCGGGAATATCCCAACGCAGCTCTTAGAAGAAACGTGTTTCTGACTCGCTGAATCTCAACATAGATTCAACTCTCTTAGGTGAACGAACGCACAGCAGAGCAGTTTCAAGGAAACGTTTCTCCTGAGTTTTAGACGAAGTTTCCTGCTGTTTAGTACGTATGCCGGCATTGGGCTGGAAATACCGGTTTTGGGATTCTGCACAGAAAGGGTTTGCAAACCGCTGAATCCACACGTGAGTTTAACTCTGTCAGTTTAATGCACACATTGACAACCAATCAGTTTGACAGCACCCTTTTGGTTTTAGAAGCAGATATTTCTCTGTACAGCCTAGGGTCCCATTCACTCGGGAATATCCCAACGCAGCTCCTAGAAGAAACGTGTTTCTGACTCGCTGAATCTCAACATAGATTCAACTCTCTTAGGTGAACGAACGCGCAGCAGAGCAGTTTCAAGGAAACTTTTCTCCTGAGTTTTAGACGAAGTTTCCTGCTGTTTAGTACGGATGCCGGCATTGGGCTGGAAATACCGGTTTTGGGATTCTGCACAGAAAGGGTTTGCAAAACGCTGAATCCACACGTGAGTTTAACTCTGTCAGTTGAATGCACACATTGACAACCATTCAGTTAGATAGGTCCGTTTTGGTATTAGAAGCAGAAATTTCTCTGCACAGCCTATGGTCCCATTCACTCGGGAATATCCCAACGCAGCTCCTAGAAGAAACGTGTTTCTGACTCGCTGAATCTCAACAAAGATTCAACTCTCTTAGGTGAACGAACGCACAGCAGAGCACTTTCAAGGAAACGTTTCTCCTGAGTTTTAGACGAAGTTTCCTGCTGTTTAGTACGGATGCCGGCATTGGGCTGGAAATACCGGTTTTGGCATTCTACACAGAAAGGTTTTGCAAACCGCTGAATCCTCACGTGAGTTTAACTTTGTCAGTTGAATGCACACTTTGACAACCATTCAGTTAGATAGCTCCGTTTTGGTTTTAGAAGCAGATATTTCTCTGTACAGCCTATGGTCCCATTCACTCGGGAATATGCCAACGCAGCTCCTGGAAGAAACGTGTTTCTGACTCGCTGAATCTCAACATAGATTCAACTCTCTTAGGTGAACGAACGCACAGCAGAGCAGTTTCAAGGAAACGTTTCTCCTGAGTTTTAGACGAAGTTTCCTGTTGTTTTGTACGTATGCCGGCATTGGGCTGGAAATACCGTTTTTGGGATTCTGCACAGAAAGGGTTTGCAAACCGCTGAATCCACACGTGAGTTTAACTCTGTCAGTTGAATGCACACATTGACAACCATTCAGTTAGATAGCTCCGTTTTGGTTTTAGAAGCAGATATTTCTCTGTACAGCCTATGGTCCCATTCACTCGGGAATATCCCAACGCAGCTCCTAGAAGAAACGTGTTTCTGACTCGCTGAATCTCAACATAGATTCAACTCTCTTAGGTGAACGAACGCACAGCAGAGCAGTTTCAAGGAAACGTTTCTCCTGAGTTTTAGACGAAGTTTCCTGCTGTATAGTACGTATGCCGGCATTGGGCTGGAAATACCGGTTTTGGGATTCTGCACAGAAAGGGTTTGCAAACCGCTGAATCCACACGTGAGTTTAACTTTGTGAGTTGAATGCACACATTGACAACCATCCAGTTACATAGCTCCGTTTTGGTTTTAGAAGCAGATATTTCTCTGTACAGCCTATGGTCCCATTCACTCGGGAATATCCCAACGCAGCTCCTAGAAGAAACGTGTTTCTGACTCGCTGAATGTCAACATAGATTCAACTCTCTTAGGTGAACGAACGCACAGCAGAGCAGTTTCAAGGAAACATTTCTGCTGAGTTTTAGACAAAGTTTCCTGCTGTTTAGTACGGATGCCGGCATTGGGCTGGAAATACCGGTTTTGGGATTCTGCACAGAAAGGGTTTGCAAACCGCTGAATCCACACGTGAGTTTAACTTTGTGAGTTGAATGCACATATTGACAACCATCCAGTTACATAGCTCCGTTTTGGTTTTAGAAGCAGATATTTCTCTGTACAGCCTATGGTCCATTCACTCGGGAATATCCCAACGCAGCTCCTAGAATAAACGTGTTTCTGACTCGCTGAATCTCAACATAGATTCAACTCTCTTAGGTGAACGAACGCACAGCAGAGCAGTTTCAAAGAAACGTTTCTCCTGAGTTTTAGACGAAGTTTCCTGCAGTTTAGTACGTATGCCGGCATTGAGCTGGAATTACCGGTTTTGGGATTCTGCACAGAAAGGGTTTGTAAACCGCTGAATCCAAACGTGAGTTTAACTCTGTCAGTTGAATGCACACATTGACAACCATTCAGTTAGATTGCACCCTTTTGCTTTTAGGAGCAGATATTTCTCTGTACAGCCTATGGTCCCATTCACTCGGGAATATCCCAACGCAGCTCCTAGAAGAAACGTGTTTCTGACTCGCTGAATCTCAACATAGATTCAACTCTCTTAGGTGAACGAACGCACAGCAGAGCAGTTTCAAGGAAACGTTTCTCCTGAGTTTTAGACGAAGTTTCCTGCTGTTTAGTACGGATGCCGGCATTGGGCTGGAAATACCGGTTTTGGCATTCTACACAGAAAGGTTTTGCAAACCGCTGAATCCTCACGTGAGTTTAACTTTGTCAGTTGAATGCACACATTGACAACCATTCAGTTAGATAGCTCCGTTTTGGTTTTAGAAGCAGATATTTCTCTGTACAGCCTATGGTCCCATTCACTCGGGAATATGCCAACGCAGCTCCTGGAAGAAACGTGTTTCTGACTCGCTGAATCTCAACATAGATTCAACTCTCTTAGGTGAACGAACGCACAGCAGAGCAGTTTCAAGGAAACGTTTCTCCTGAGTTTTAGACGAAGTTTCCTGTTGTTTAGTACGTATGCCGGCATTGGGCTGGAAATACCGTTTTTGGGATTCTGCACAGAAAGGGTTTGCAAACCGCTGAATCCACACGTGAGTTTAACTCTGTCAGTTGAATGCACACATTGACAACCATTCAGTTAGATAGCTCCGTTTTGGTTTTAGAAGCAGATATTTCTCTGTACAGCCTATGGTCCCATTCACTCGGGAATATCCCAACGCAGCTCCTAGAAGAAACGTGTTTCTGACTCGCTGAATCTCAACATAGATTCAACTCTCTTAGGTGAACGAACGCACAGCAGAGCAGTTTCAAGGAAACGTTTCTCCTGAGTTTTAGACGAAGTTTCCTGCTGTATAGTACGTATGCCGGCATTGGGCTGGAAATACCGGTTTTGGGATTCTGCACAGAAAGGGTTTGCAAACCGCTGAATCCACACGTGAGTTTAACTCTGTCAGTTGAATGCACACATTGACAACCATCCAGTTAGATAGCTCCGTTTTGGTTTAAGAAGCAGATATTTCTCTGTACAGCCTATGGTCCCATTCACTCGGTAATATCCCAACGCAGCTCTTAGAAGAAACGTGTTTCTGACTCGCTGAATCTCAACATAGATTCAACTCTCTTAGGTGAACGAACGCACAGCCGAGAAGTTTCAAGGAAACGTTTCTCCTGAGTTTTAGACGAAGTTTCCTGCTCTTTAGTACGGATGCCGGCATTGGGCTGGAAATACCGGTTTTGGGATTCTGCACAGAAAGGGTTTGCACACCGCTGAATCCACACGTGAGTTTAATTCTGTCAGTTGAATGCACACATTGACAACGATTCACTTTGACGGAACCCTTTTGGTTTTAGAAGCAGATATTTCTCTGTACAGCCTATGGTCCCATTCACTCGGGAATATCCCAACGCAGCTCCTAGAAGAAACGTGTTTCTGACTCGCTGAATCTCAACATAGATTCAACTCTCTTAGGTAAACGAACGCACAGCAGAGCAGTTTCAAGGAAACGTTTCTCCTGAGTTTTAGACGAAGTTTCCTTCTGTTTAGTACGGATGCCGGCATTGGTCTGCAAATACCGGTTTTGGGATTCCGCACAGAAAGGGTTTGCAAACCGCGGAATCCACACCTGAGTTTAACTTTGTGAGTTGAATGCACACATTGACAACCATCCAGTTACATAGCTCCGTTTTGGTTTTAGAAGCAGATATTTCTCTGTACAGCCTATGGTCCCATTCACTCGGGAATATCCCAACGCAGCTCCTAGAAGAAACGTGTTTCTGACTCGCTGAATGTCAACATAGATTCAACTCTCTTAGGTGAACGAACGCACAGCAGAGCAGTTTCAAGGAAACCTTTCTGCTGAGTTTTAGACGAAGTTTCCTGCTGTTTAGTACGGATGCCGGCATTGGGCTGGAAATACCGGTTTTGGGATTCTGCACAGAAAGGGTTTGCAAACCGCTGAATCCACACGTGAGTTTAACTTTGTCACTTGAATGCACATATTGACAACCATCCAGTTACATAGCTCCGTTTTGGTTTTAGAAGCAGATATTTCTCTGTACAGCCTATGGTCCCATTCACTCGGGAATATCCCAACGCAGCTCCTAGAAGAAACGTGTTTCTGACTCGCTGAATCTCAACATAGATTGA
Source organism: Aotus nancymaae (assembly GCF_030222135.1). Taxonomy (NCBI): domain Eukaryota; kingdom Metazoa; phylum Chordata; class Mammalia; order Primates; family Aotidae; genus Aotus; species Aotus nancymaae. The sequence goes on from NW_026988673.1 coordinate 470,950, forward strand.
ACTCTCTTAGGTGAACGAACGCACAGCAGAGCAGTTTCAAAGAAACGTTTCTCCTGAGTTTTAGACGAAGTTTCCTGCAGTTTAGTACGTATGCCGGCATTGAGCTGGAATTACCGGTTTTGGGATTCTGCACAGAAAGGGTTTGTAAACCGCTGAATCCAAACGTGAGTTTAACTCTGTCAGGTGAATGCACACATTGGCAACCATTCAGTTAGATTGCACCCTTTTGCTTTTAGGAGCAGATATTTCTCTGTACAGCCTATGGTCCCATTCACTCGGGAATATCCCAACGCAGCTCCTAGAAGAAACGTGTTTCTGACTCGCTGAATCTCAACATAGATTCAACTCTCTTAGGTGAACGAACGCACAGCAGAGCAGTTTCAAGGAAACGTTTCTCCTGAGTTTTAGACGAAGTTTCCTGCTGTTTAGTACGGATGCCGGCATTGGGCTGGAAATACCGGTTTTGGGATTCTGCACAGAAAGGGTTTGCAAACCACTGAATCCACATGTGAGTTTAACTCTGTCAGTTGAATGCACACATTGACAACCATTCAGTTAGATAGCTCCGTTTTGGTTTAAGAAGCAGATATTTCTCTGTACAGCCTATGGTCCCATTCTCTCGGGAATATCCCAACGCAGCTCCTGGAAGAAACGTGTTTCTGACTCGCTGAATCTCAACATACATTCAACTCTCTTAGGTGAACGAACGCACAGCAGAGCAGTTTCAAGGAAACGTTTCTCCTGAGTTTTAGACGAAGTTTCCTGCTGTTTAGTACGTATGCCGGCATTGGGCTGGAAATACCGGTTTTGGGATTCTGCACAGAAAGGGTTTGCAAACCGCTGAATCCACACGTGAGTTTAACTCTGTCAGTTGAATGCACACATTGACAACCATTCAGTTACATAGCTCCGTTTTGGTTTTAGAAGCAGATATTTCTCTGTACAGCCTATGGTCCCATTCACTCGGGAATATCCCAACGCAGCTCCTAGAAGAAACGTGTTTCTGACTCGCTGAATCTCAACATAGATTCAACTCTCTTAGGTGAACGAACGCACAGCAGAGCAGTTTCAAGGAAACGTTTCTCCTGAGTTTTAGACGAAGTTTCCTGCTGTTTAGTACGGATGCCGGCATTGGGCTGGAAATACCGGTTTTGGGATTCTGCACAGAAAGGGTTTGCAAACCGCTGAATCCACACGTGAGTTTAACTTTGTGAGTTGAATGCACACATTGACAACCATCCAGTTACATAGCTCCGTTTTGGTTTTAGAAGCAGATATTTCTCTGTACAGCCTATAGTCCCATTCACTCGGGAATATCCCAACGCAGCTCCTAGAAGAAACGTGTTTCTGACTCGCTGAATCTCAACATAGATTCAACTCTCTTAGGTGAACGAACGCACAGCAGAGCAGTTTCAAGGAAACGTTTCTCCTGAGTTTTAGACGAAGTTTCCTTCTGTTTAGTACGTATGCCGGCATTGGGCTGGAAATACCGGTTTTGGGATTCTGCACAGAAAGGGTTTGCAAACCGCTGAATCCACACGTGAGTTTAACTCTGTCAGTTGAATGCACACATTGACAACCATTCAGTTAGATAGCTCCGTTTTGGTTTTAGAAGCAGATATTTCTCTGTACAGCCTATGGTCCCATTCACTCGGGAATATCCCAACGCAGGTCTTAGAAGAAACGTGTTTCTGATTCGCTGAATCTCAACATAGATTCAACTCTCTTAGGTGAACGAACGCACAGCAGAGCAGTTTCAAGGAAACGTTTCTCCTGAGTTTTAGACGAAGTTTCCTGCTGTTTAGTACGGATGCGGGCATTGGACTGGAAATACCGGTTTTGGGATTCTGCACAGAAAGGGTTTGCAAACCGCTGAATCCACACGTGAGTTTAACTCTGTCAGTTGAATGCACACATTGACAACCAGTCACTTTGACGGCACCCTTTTGGTTTTAGAAGCAGATATTTCTCTGTACAGCCTATGGTCCCATTCACTCGGGAATATCCCAATGCAGCTCCTAGAAGAAACGTGTTTCTGACTCGCTGAATCTCAACATAGATTCAACTCTCTCAGGTGAACGAACGCACAGCAGAGCAGTTTCAAGGAAACTTTTCTCCTGAGTTTTAGACGAAGTTTCCTGCTGTTTAGTACGTATGCCGGCATTGGGCTGGAAATACCGGTTTTGGGATTCTGCACAGAAAGGGTTTGCAAACTGCTGAATCCACACGTGAGTTTAACTCTGTCAGTTGAATGCACACATTGACAACCATTCAGTTAGATAGCTCCGTTTTGGTTTTAGAAGCAGATATTTCTCTGTACAGTCTCTGGTCCCATTTACTCGGGAATATCCCAATGCAGCTCCTAGAAGAAAAGTGTTTCTGACTCGCTGAATCTCAACATAGATTCAACTCTCTTAGGTGAACGAACGCACAGCAGAGCAGTTTCAAGGAAACGTTTCTCCTGAGTTTTAGACGAAGTTTCCTGCTGTTTAGTACGGATGCCGGCATTGGGCTGGAAATACCGGTTTTGGCATTCTACACAGAAAGGGTTTGCAAACCGCTGAATCCACCCGTGAGTTTACCTTTGTCAGTTGAATGCACACATTGACAACCATTCAGTTAGATAGCTCCGTTTTGGTTTTAGAAGCAGATATTTCTCTGTACAGCCTATGGTCCCATTCCCTCGGGAATATGCCAACGCAGCTCCTGGAAGAAACGTGTTTCTGACTCGCTGAATCTCAACATAGATTCAACTCTCTTAGGTGAACGAACGCACAGCAGAGCAGTTTCAAGGAAACGTTTCTCCTGAGTTTTAGACGAAGTTTCCTGTTGTTTAGTACGTATGCCGGCATTGGGCTGGAAATACCGTTTTTGGGATTCTGCACAGAAAGGGTTTGCAAACCGCTGAATCCACACGTGAGTTTAACTCTGTCAGTTGAATGCACACATTGACAACCATTCAGTTAGATAGCTCCGTTTTGGTTTTAGAAGCAGATATTTCTCTGTACAGCCTATGGTCCCATTCACTCGGGAATATCCCAACGCAGCTCCTAGAAGAAACGTGTTTCTGACTCGCTGAATCTCAACATAGATTCAACTCTCTTAGGTGAACGAACGCACAGCAGAGCAGTTTCAAGGAAACGTTTCTCCTGAGTTTTAGACGAAGTTTCCTGCTGTATAGTACGTATGCCGGCATTGGGCTGGAAATACCGGTTTTGGGATTCTGCACAGAAAGGGTTTGCAAACCGCTGAATCCACACGTGAGTTTAACTTTGTCAGTTGAATGCACACATTGACAACCATCCAGTTAGATAGCTCCGTTGTGGTTTAAGAAGCAGATATTTCTCTGTACAGCCTATGGTCCCATTCACTCGGGAATATCCAAACGCAGCTCTTAGAAGAAACGTGTTTCTGACTCGCTGAATCTCAACATAGATTCAACTCTCTTAGCTGAACGAACGCACAGCAGAGCAGTTTCAAGGAAACGTTTCTCCCGAGTTTTAGACGACGTTTCCTGCTGTTTAGTACGTATGCGGGCATTGGGCTGGAAATACCGGTTTTGGGATTCTGCACAGAAAGGGTTTGCACACCGCTGAATCCACACTTGAGTTTAACTCTGTCAGTTGAATGCACACATTGACAACGATTCACTTTGACGGCACCCTTTTGGTTTTAGAAGCAGATATTTCTCTGTACAGCCTATGGTCCCATTCACTCGGGAATATCCCAACGCAGCTCCTGGAAGAAACGTGTTTCTGACTCGCTGAATCTCAACATAGATTCAACTCTCTTAGGTGAACGAACGCACAGCAGAGCAGTTTCAAGGAAACGTTTCTCCTGAGTTTTAGACGAAGTTTCCTGCAGTTTAGTACGTATGCCGGCATTGAGCTGGAATTACCGGTTTTGGGATTCTGCACAGAAAGGGTTTGTAAACCGCTGAATCCAAACGTGAGTTTAACTCTGTCAGTTGAATGCACACATTGACAACCATTCAGTTAGATTGCACCCTTTTGCTTTTAGGAGCAGATATTTCTCTGTACAGCCTATGGTCCCATTCACTCGGGAATATCCCAACGCAGCTCCTAGAAGAAACGTGTTTCTGACTCGCTGAATCTCAACATAGATTCAACTCTCTTAGGTGAACGAACACACAGCAGAGCAGTTTCAAGGAAACGTTTCTCCTGAGTTTTAGACGAAGTTTCCTGCTGTTTAGTACGGATGCCGGCATTGGGCTGGAAATACCGGTTTTGGGATTCTGCACAGAAAGGGTTTGCAAACCACTGAACACACATGTGAGTTTAACTCTGTCAGTTGAATGCACACATTGACAACCATTCAGTTAGATAGCTCCGTTTTGGTTTTAGAAGCAGATATTTCTCTGTACAGCCTATGGTCCCATTCTCTCGGGAATATCCCAACGCAGCTCCTAGAAGAAACGTGTTTCTGACTCGCTGAATCTCAACATAGATTCAACTCTCTTAGGTGAACGAACACACAGCAGAGCAGTTTCAAGGAAACGTTTCTCCTGAGTTTTAGACGAAGTTTCCTGCTGTTTAGTACGTATGCCGGCATTGGGCTGGAAATACCGGTTTTGGGATTCTGCACAGAAAGGGTTTGCAAACCGCTGAATCCACACGTGAGTTTAACTTTGTGAGTTGAAAGCACACATTGACAACCATCCAGTTACATAGCTCCGTTTTGGTTTTAGAAGCAGATATTTCTCTGTACAGCCTATGGTCCCATTCACTCGGGAATATCCCAACGCAGCTCCTAGAAGAAACGTGTTTCTGACTCGCTGAATCTCAAAATAGATTCATCTCTCTTAGGTGAACGAACGCACAGCAGAGCAGTTTCAAGAAAACGTTTCTCCTGAGTTTTAGACGAAGTTTCCTGCTGTTTAGTACGTATGCCGGCATTGGGCTGGAAATACCGGTTTTGGGATTCTGCACAGAAAGGGTTTGCAAACCACTGAATCGGCACGTGAGTTTATCTCTGTCAGTTGAATGCACACATTGACAACCATTCAGTTAGATAGCTCCGTTTTGGTTTTAGAAGCAGATATTTCTCTGTACAGCCTATGGTCCCATTCACTCGGGAATATCCCAACGCAGCTCCTGGAAGAAACGTGTTTCTGACTCGCTGAATCTCAACATAGATTCAACTCTCTTAGGTGAACGAACGCACAGCAGAGCAGTTTCAAGGAAACTTTTCTCCTGAGTTTTAGACGACGTTTCCTGCTGTTTAGTACGGATGCCGGCATTGGGCTGGAAATACCGGTTTTGGGATTCTGCAAACAAAGGGTTTGCAAACCGCTGAATCCACACGTGAGTTTAACTCTGTCAGTTGAATGCACACATTGACAAACATTCAGTTAGATAGCTCCATTTTGGTTTTAGAAGCAGATATTTCTCTGTACAGCCTATGGTCCCATTCACTCGGGAAAATCCCGACGCAGGTCCTAGAAGAAACGTGTTTCTGACTCGCTGAATCTCAACATAGATTCAACTCTCTTAGGTGAAATAACGCCCAGCGGAGCAGTTTCAAGGAAACGTTTCTCCTGAGTTTTAGAGGAAGTTTCCTGCTGTTTAGTACGGATGCCGGCATTGGGCTGGAAATACCGGTTTTGGGATTCTGCACAGAAAGGTTTTGCAAACCACTGAATCCACACGTGAGTTTAACTTTGTCAGTTGAATGCAAACATTGACAACCATCCAGTTAGATAGCTTCGTTTTGGTTTTAGAAGCAGATATTTCCATGTACAGACTATGGTCCCATTCACTCGGGAATATACCAACGCAGCTCCAAGAAGAAAGGTGTTTCTGACTCGCTGAATCTCAACATAGATTCAACTCTCTTAGGTGAACGAACACACAGCAGAGCAGTTTCAAGGAAACGTTTCTCCTGAGTTTTAGACGAAGTTTCCTGCTGTTTAGTACGTATGCCGGCATTGGGCTGGAAATACCGGTTTTGGGATTCTGCACAGAAAGTGTTTGTAAACCGCTGAATCCAAACGTGAGATTACCTCTGTCAGTTGAATGCACACATTGACAACCATTCAGTTAGATTGCACCCTTTTGCTTTTAGGAGCAGATATTTCTCTGTACAGCCTGTGGTCTAATTCACTCGGGAATATCCCAACGCAGCTCCTAGAAGAAACGTGTTTCTGACTCGCTGAATCTCAACATAGATTCAACTCTCTTAGGTGAACGAACGCACAGCAGAGCAGTTTCAGATAACGTTTCTCCTGAGTTTTAGACGAAGTTTCCTGCTGTTTAGTACGGATGCGGGCATTGGGCTGGAAATACCGGTCTTGGGATTCTGCACAGAAACGGTTTGCAAACCGCTGAATCCACACGTGAGTTTAACTCTGTCAGTTGAATGCACACATTGACAACCATTCAGTTTGACAGCACCCTTTTGGTTTTAGAAGCAGATATTTCTCTGTACAGCCTATGGTCCCATTCACTCGGGAATATCCCAACGCAGCTCCTAGAAGAAACGTGTTTCTGACTCGCTGAATCTCACCATAGATTCAACTCTCTTAGGTGAACGAACGCACAGCAGAGCAGTTTCAAGGAAACGTTTCTCCTGAGTTTTAGAGGAAGTTTCCTGCTGTTTAGTACGGATGCCGGCATTGGGCTGGAAATACCGGTTTTGGGATTCTGCACAGAAAGGGTTTGTAAACCGCTGAATCCAAACGTGAGTTTAACTCTCTCAGTTGAATGCACACATTGACAACCATTCAGTTAAATTGCACCCTTTTGCTTTTAGGAGCAGATATTTCTCTGTACAGCCTACGGTCCCATTCACTCGGGAATATCCCAACGCAGCTCTTAGAAGAAACGTGTTTCTGACTCGCTGAATCTCAACATAGATTCAACTCCCTTAGGTGAACGAACGCACAGCAGAGCAGTTTCAAGGAAACGTTTCTCCTGAGTTTTAGACGAAGTTTCCTGCTGTTTAGTACGTATGCCGGCATTGGGCTGGAAATACCGGTTTTGGGATTCTGCACAGAAAGGGTTTGCAAACCGCTGAATCCACACGTGAGTTTAACTCTGTCAGTTGAATGCACACATTGACAACCATTCAGTTTGACAGCACCCTTTTGGTTTTAGAAGCAGATATTTCTCTGTACAGCCTATGGTCCCATTCACTCGGGAATATCCCAACGCAGGTCCTAGAAGAAACGTGTTTCTGACTCGCTGAATCTCAACATAGATTCAACTCTCTTAGGTGAACGAACGCACAGCAGAGCAGTTTCAAGGAAACTTTTCTCCTGAGTTTTAGACGAAGTTTCCTGCTGTTTAGTACGTATGCCGGCTTTGGGCTGGAAATACCGGTTTTGGGATTCTGCACAGAAAGGGTTTGCAAACCACTGAATCCACACGTGAGTTTAACTCTGTCAGTTGAATGCACACATTGACAACCATTCAGTTAGATAGCTCCGTTTTGGTTTTAGAAGCAGATATTTCTCTGTACAGCCTATGGTCCCATTCACTCGGGAATATCCCAACGCAGCTCCTAGAAGAAACGTGTTTCTGACTCGCTGAATCTCAACATAGATTCAACTCTCTTAGGTGAACGAACGCACAGCAGAGCAGTTTCAAGGAAACGTTTCTCCTGAGTTTTAGACGAAGTTTCCTGCTCTTTATTACGGATGCCGGCATTGGGCTGGAAATACCGGTTTTGGGATTCTGCACAGAAAGGGTTTGCAAACCGCTGAATCCACACGTGAGTTTAACTTTGTGAGTTGAATGCACACATTGACAACCATCCAGTTACATAGCTCCGTTTTGGTTTTAGAAGAAGATATTTCTCTGTACAGCCTATGGTCCCATTCACTCGGGAATATCCCAACGCAGCTCCTAGAAGAAACGTGTTTCTGACTCGCTGAATCTCAACATAGATTCAACTCTCTTAGGTGAACGAACGCACAGCAGAGCAGTTTCAAGGAAACGTTTCTCCTGAGTTTTAGACGAAGTTTCCTGCTGTTTAGTACGGACGCCGGCATTGGGCTGGAAATACCGGTTTTGGGATTCTGCACAGAAAGGGTTTGCAAACCGCTGAATCCACACGTGAGTTTAACTCTGTCAGTTGAATGCACACATTGAGAACCATCCAGTTACATAGCTCCGTTTTGGTTTTAGAAGCAGATATTTCTCTGTACAGCCTATGGTCCCATTCACTCGGGAATATCCCAACGCAGCTCTTAGAAGAAACGTGTTTCTGACTCGCTGAATCTCAACATAGATTCAACTCTCTTAGGTGAACGAACGCACAGCAGAGCAGTTTCAAGGAAACGTTTCTCCTGAGTTTTAGACGAAGTTTCCTGCTGTTTAGTACGTATGGCGGCATTGGGCTGGAAATACCGGTTTTGGGATTCTGCACAGAAAGGGTTTGCAAACCGCTGAATCCACACGTGAGTTTAACTCTGTCAGTTGAATGCACACATTGACAACCATTCAGTTTGACAGCACCCTTTTGGTTTTAGAAGCAGATATTTCTCTGTACAGTCTATGGTCCCATTCACTCGGGAATATCCCAACGCAGCTCCTAGAAGAAACGTGTTTCTGACTCGCTGAATCCCAACATAGATTCAACTCTCTTAGGTGAACGAACGCACAGCAGAGCAGTTTCAAGGAAACTTTTCTCCTGAGTTTTAGACGAAGTTTCCTGCTGTTTAGTACGTATGCCGGCATTGGGCTGGAAATACCGGTTTTAGGATTCTGCACAGAAAGCGTTTGCAAACCGCTGAATCCACACGTGAGTTTAACTCTGTCAGTTGAATGCACACATTGACAACCATTCACTTTGACGGCACCCTTTTGGTTTTAGAAGCAGATATTTCTCCGTACAGCCTATGGTCCCATTCACTCGGGAATATCCCAACGCAGCTCCTAGAAGAAACGTGTTTCTGACTCGCTGAATCTCAACATAGATTCAACTCTCTTAGGTGAACGAACGCACAGCAGAGCAGTTTCAAGGAAACGTTTCTCCTGAGGTTTAGACGAAGTTTCCTGCTGTTTAGTACGGATGCCGGCATTGGGCTGGAAATACCGGTTTTGGGATTCTGCACAGAAAGGGTTTGCAAACCGCGGAATCCACACGTGAGTTTAATTTTGTGAGTTGAATGCACACATTGACAACCATCCAGTTACATAGCTCCGTTTTGGTTTTAGAAGCAGATATTTCTCTGTACAGCCTATGGTCCCATTCACTCGGGAATATCCCAACGCAGCTCCTAGAAGAAACGTGTTTCTGACTCGCTGAATCTCAACATAGATTCAACTCTCTTAGGTGAATGAACGCACAGCAGAGCAGTTTCAAGGAAACGTTTCTCCTGAGTTTTAGACGAAGTTTCCTGCTGTTTAGTACGTATGCCGGCATTGGGCTGGAAATACCGGTTTTGGGATTCTGCACAGAAAGGGTTTGCAAACCGCTGAATCCACACGTGAGTTTAACTTTGTGAGTTGAATGCACACATTGACAACCATCCAGTTACATAGCTCCGTTTTGGTTTTAGAAGCAGATATTTCTCTGTACAGCCTATGGTCCCATTCACTCGGGAATATCCCAACGCAGCTCCTAGAAGAAACGTGATTCTGACTCGCTGAATCTCAACATAGATTCAACTCTCTTAGGTGAACGAACGCACAGCAGAGCAGTTTCAAGGAAACGTTTCTCCTGAGTTTTAGACGAAGTTTCCTGCAGTTTAGTACGTATGCCGGCATTGGGCTGGAATTACCGGTTTTGGGATTCTGCACAGAAAGGGTTTGTAAACCGCTGAATCCAAACGTGAGTTTAACTCTGTCAGTTGAATGCACACATTGACAACCATTCAGTTTGATTGCACCCTTTTGTTTTAGGAGCAGATATTTCTCTGTACAGCCTATGGTCCCATTCACTCGGGAATATCCCAACAGAGCTCCTAGAAGAAACGTGTTTTTGACTCGCTGAAACTCAACATAGATTCAACTCTCTTAGGTGAACGAACACCCAGCAGAGCAGTTTCAAGGAAACGTTTATCCTGAGTTTTAGACGAAGTTTCCTGCTGTTTAGTACGTATGCCGGCATTGGGCTGGAAATACCGGTTTTGGGATTCTGCACAGAAAGGGTTTGCAAACCGCTGAATCCACACGTGAGTTTAACTCTGTCAGTTGAATGCACACATTGACAACCATTCAGTTAGATAGCTCCGTTTTGGTTTTAGAAGCAGATATTTCTCTGTACAGCCTATGGTCCCATTCACTTGGGAATATCCCAACGCAACTCCTGGAAGAAACGTGTTTCTGACTCGCTGAATCTCAACATAGATTCAACTCTCTTAGGTGAACGAACGCACAGCAGAGCAGTTTCAAGGAAACGTTTCTCCTGAGTTTTAGACGAAGTTTCCTGCTGTTTAGTACGTATGCCGGCATTGGGCTGGAAATACCGGTTTTGGGATTCTGCACAGAAAGGGTTTGCAAACCGCTGAATCCACACGTGAGTTTAACTCTGTCAGTTGAATGCACACATTGACAACCATTCAGTTAGATAGCTCCGTTTTGGTTTTAGAAGCAGATATTTCTCTGTACAGCCTATGGTCCCATTCACTCGGGAATATCCCAACGCAGCTCCTAGAAGAAACGTGTTTCTGACTCGCTGAATCTCAACATAGATTCAACTCTCTTAGGTGAACGAAGGCCCAGCAGAGCAGTTTCAAGGAAACGTTTCTCCTGAGTTATAGACGAGGTTTCCTGCTGTTTAGTACGTATGAGGGCATTGGGCTGGAAATACCGGTTTTGGGATTCTGCACAGAAAGGGTTTGCAAAAAGCTGAATCCACACGTGAGTTTAACTTTGTCAGTTGAATGTACACATTGACAACCATCCAGTTAGATAGCTCCGTTTTGGTTTTAGAAGCAGATATTTCTCTGTACAGCCTATGGTCCCATTCACCTGGGAATATCCCAACGCAGCTCTTAGAAGAAACGTGTTTCTGACTCGCTGAACCTCAACATAGATTCAACTCTCTTAGGTGAACGAACGCCCAGCAGAGCAGTTTCAAGGAAACGTTTCTCCTGAGTTTTAGACGAAGTTTCCTGCTGTTTAGTACGTATGCCGGCATTGGGCTGGAAATACCGGTTTTGGGATTCTGCACAGAAAGGGTTTGCAAACCGCTGAATCCACACGTGAGTTTAACTCTGTCAGTTGAATGCACACATTGACAACCATTCAGTTTGACAGCACCCTTTTGGTTTTAGAAGCAGATATTTCTCTGTACAGCCTATGGTCCCATTCACTCGGGAATATCCCAACGCAGCTCCTAGAAGAATCGTGTTTCTGACTCGCTGAATCTCAACATAGATTCAACTCTCTTAGGTGAACGAACGCACAGCAGAGTACTTTCAAGGAAACTTTTCTCCTGAGTATTAGACGAAGTTTCCTGCTGTTTAGTACGTATGCCGGCATTGGGCTGGAAATACCGGTTTTGGGATTCTGCCAGAAAGGGTTTGCAAACCGCTGAATCCACACGTGAGTTTAACTCTGACAGTTGAATGCACACATTGACAACCATTCACTTTGACGGCAATCTTTTGGTTTTAGAAGCAGATATTTCTCTGTACAGCCTATGGTCCCATTCACTCGGGAATATCCCAACGCAGCTCCTAGAAGAAACGTGTTTCTGACTCGCTGAATCTCAACATAGATTCAATTCTCTTAGGTGAACGAACGCACAGCAGAGCAGTTTCAAGGAAACTTTTCTCCTGAGTTTTAGACGAAGTTTCCTGCTGTTTAGTACGTAAGCCGGCATTGGGCTGGAAATACCGGTTTTGGGATTCTGCACAGAAAGGGTTTGCAAACCGCTGAATCCACACGTGAGTTTAACTCTGTCAGTTGAATGCACACATTGACAACCATTCAGTTAGATAGCTCCATTTTGGTTTTAGAAGAAGATATTTCTCTGTACAGCCTATGGTCTCATTCACTCGGGAATATCCCAACGCAGCTCCTAGAGGAAAGGTGTTTCTGACTCGCTGAATCTCAACATAGATTCAACTCTCTTAGGTGAACGAACGCACAGCAGAGCAGTTTCAAGGACACGTTTCTCCTGAGTTTTAGACGAAGTTTCCTGCTGTTTAGTACGGATGCCGGCATTGGGCTGGAAATACCGGTTTTGGGATTCTGCACAGAAAGGGTTTGCAAACCGCTGAATCCACACGTGAGTTTAACTTTGTGAGTTGAATGCACACATTGACAACCATCCAGTTACATAGCTCCGTTTTGGTTTTAGAAGCAGATATTTCTCTGTACAGTCTATGGTCCCATTCACTCGGGAATATCCCAACGCAGCTCCTAGAAGAAACGTGTTTCTGACTCGCTGAATCCCAACATAGATTCAACTCTCTTAGGTGAACGAACGCACAGCAGAGCAGTTTCAAGGAAACTTTTCTCCAGAGTTTTAGACGAAGTTTCCTGCTGTTTAGTACGTATGCCGGCATTGGGCTGGAAATACTGGTTTTGGTATTCTGCACAGAAAGGGTTTGCAAACCGCTGAAGCCACACGTGAGTTTAACTCTGTCAGTTGAATGCAAACATTGACAACCATTCAGTTAGATAGCTCCGTTTTGGTTTTAGAAGCAGATATTTCTCTGTACAGCCTATGGTCCCATTCACTCGGGAATATCCCAGCGCAGCTCCTAGAAGAAACGTGTTTCTGACTCGCTGAATCTCAACATAGATTCAACTCTCTTAGGTGAACGAACGCACAGCAGAGCAGTTTCAAGGAAACGTTTCTCCTGAGTTTTAGACGAAGTTTCCTGCTGTTTAGTACGGATGCCGGCATTGGGCTGGAAATACCGGTTTTGGCATTCTAGACAGAAAGGGTTTGCAAACTGCTGTATGCACACGTGAGTTCAACTTTGTCAGTTGAATGCACACATTGACAACCATTCAGTTAGATAGCTCCGTTTTGGTTTTAGAAGCAGATATTTCTCTGTACAGCCTATGGTCCCATTCACTCGGGAATATGCCAACGCAGCTCCTGGACGAAACGTGTTTCTGACTCGCTGAATCTCAACATAGATTCAACTCTCTTAGGTGAACGAACGCACAGCAGAGCAGTTTCAAGGAATCGTTTCTCCTGAGTTTTAGACGAAGTTTCCTGTTGTTTAGTACGTATGCCGGCATTGGGCTGGAAATACCGTTTTTGGGATTCTGCACAGAAAGTGTTTGCAAACCGCTGAATTCACACGTGAGTTTAACTCTGTCAGTTCAATGCACACATTGACAACCATTCAGTTTGATTACACCCTTTTGGTTTTAGAAGCAGATATTTCTCTGTACAGACTATGGTCCCATTCACTCTGGAATATCCCAACCCAGCTCCTAGAAGAAACGTGTTTCTGACTCGCTGAATCTCAACATAGATTCAACTCTCTTAGGTGAACGAACGCACAGCAGAGCAGTTTCAAGGAAACGTTTCTCCTGAGTTTTAGACGAAGTTTCCTGCTCTTTAGTACGGATGCCGGCATTGGGCTGGAAATACCGGTTTTGGGATTCTGCACAGAAAGGGTTTGCAAACCGCTGAATTCACACGTGAGTTTAACTTTGTGAGTTGAATGCACACATTGACAACCATCCAGTTACATAGCTCCGTTTTGGTTTTAGAAGAAGATATTTCTCTGTACAGCCTATGGTCCCATTCACTCGGGAATATCCCAACGCAGGTCCTAGAAGAAACGTGTTTCTTACTCGATGAATCTCAACATAGATTCAACTCTCTTAGGTGAACGAACGCACAGCAGAGCAGTTTCAAGGAAACGTTTCTCCTGAGTTTTAGACGAAGTTTCCTGCTGTTTAGTACGGATGCCGGCATTGGTCTGGAAATACCGGTTTTGGGATTCTGCACAGAAAGGGTTTGCAAACCGCTGAATCCACACGTGAGTTTAACTCTGTCAGTTGAATGAACACATTGACAACCATTCAGTTTGACAGCACCCTTTTGGTTTTAGAAGCAGATATTTCTCTGTACAGTCTATGGTCCCATTCACTCGGGAATATCCCAAAGCAGCTCCTAGAAGAAACGTGTTTCTGACTCGCTGAATCTCATCATAGATTCAACTCTCTTAGGTGAACGAACGCACAGCAGAGCAGTTTCAAGGAAACTTTTCTCCTGAGTTTTAGACGAAGTTTCCTGCTGTTTAGTACGTATGCCGGCATTGGGCTGGAAATACCGGTTTTGGGATTCTGCACAGAAAGGGTTTGCAAACCGCTGAATCCACACGTGAGTTTAACTCTGTCAGTTGAATGCACACATTGACAACCATTCACTTTGACGGCACCCTTTTGGTTTTAGAAGCAGATATTTCTCTGTACAGCCTATGGTCCCATTCACTCGGGAATATCCCAACGCAGCTCCTAGAAGAAACGTGTTTCTGACTCGCTGAATCTCAACATAGATTCAACTCTCTTAGGTGAACGAACGCACAGCAGAGCAGTTTCAAGGAAACGTTTCTCCTGAGGTTTAGACGAAGTTTCCTGCTGTTTAGTACGGATGCCGGCATTGGGCTGGAAATACCGGTTTTGGGATTCTGCACAGAAAGGGTTTGCAAACCGCGGAATCCACACGTGAGTTTAAATTTGTGAGTTGAATGCACACATTGACAACCATCCAGTTACATAGCTCCGTTTTGGTTTTAGAAGCAGATATTTCTCTGTACAGCCTATGGTCCCATTCACTCGGGAATATCCCAACGCAGCTCCTAGAAGAAACGTGTTTCTGACTCGCTGAATCTCAACATAGATTCAACTCTCTTAGGTGAACGAACGCACAGCAGAGCAGTTTCAAGGAAACGTTTCTCCTGAGTTTTAGACGAAGTTTCCTGCTGTTTAGTACGGATGCCGGCATTGGGCTGGAAATACCGGTTTTGGGATTCTGCACAGAAAGGGTTTGCAAACCGCTGAATCCACACGTGAGTTTAACTTTGTGAGTTGAATGCACACATTGACAACCATCCAGTTACATAGCTCCGTTTTGGTTTTAGAAGCAGATATTTCTCTGTACAGCCTATGGTCCCATTCACTCGGGAATATCCCAACGCAGCTCCTAGAAGAAACGTGTTTCTGACTCGCTGAATCTCAACATAGATTCAACTCTCTTAGGTGAACGAACGCACAGCAGAGCAGTTTCAAGGAAACGTTTCTCCTGAGTTTTAGACGAAGTTTCCTGCAGTTTAGTACGTATGCCGGCATTGGGCTGGAATTACCGGTTTTGGGATTCTGCACAGAAAGGGTTTGTAAACCGCTGAATCCAAACGTGAGTTTAACTCTGTCAGTTGAATGCACACATTGACAACCATTCAGTTTGATTGCACCCTTTTGTTTTAGGAGCAGATATTTCTCTGTACAGCCTATGGTCCCATTCACTCGGGAATATCCCAACAGAGCTCCTAGAAGAAACGTGTTTTTGACTCGCTGAAACTCAACATAGATTCAACTCTCTTAGGTGAACGAACACCCAGCAGAGCAGTTTCAAGGAAACGTTTATCCTGAGTTTTAGACGAAGTTTCCTGCTGTTTAGTACGTATGCCGGCATTGGGCTGGAAATACCGGTTTTGGGATTCTGCACAGAAAGGGTTTGCAAAACGCTGAATCCACACGTGAGTTTAACTCTGTCAGTTGAATGCACACATTGACAACCATTCAGTTAGATAGCTCCGTTTTGGTTTTAGAAGCAGATATTTCTCTGTACAGCCTATGGTCCCATTCACTTGGGAATATCCCAACGCAACTCCTGGAAGAAACGTGTTTCTGACTCGCTGAATCTCAACATAGATTCAACTCTCTTAGGTGAACGAACGCACAGCAGAGCAGTTTCAAGGAAACGTTTCTCCTGAGTTTTAGACGAAGTTTCCTGCTGTTTAGTACGTATGCCGGCATTGGGCTGGAAATACCGGTTTTGGGATTCTGCACAGAAAGGGTTTGCAAACCGCTGAATCCACACGTGAGTTTAACTCTGTCAGTTGAATGCACACATTGACAACCATTCAGTTAGATAGCTCCGTTTTGGTTTTAGAAGCAGATATTTCTCTGTACAGCCTATGGTCCCATTCACTTGGGAATATCCCAACGCAGCTCTTAGAAGAAACGTGTTTCTGACTCGCTGAACCTCAACATAGATTCAACTCTCTTAGGTTAACGAACGCCCATCAGAGCAGTTTCAAGGAAACGTTTCTCCTGAGTTTTAGACGAAGTTTCCTGCTGTTTAGTACGTATGCCGGCATTGGGCTGGAAATACCGGTTTTGGGATTCTGCACAGAAAGGGTTTGCAAACCGCTGAATCCACACGTGAGTTTAACTCTGTCAGTTGAATGCACACATTGACAACCATTCAGTTTGACAGCACCCTTTTGGTTTTAGAAGCAGATATTTCTCTGTACAGCCTATGGTCCCATTCACTCGGGAATATCCCAACGCAGCTCCTAGAAGAATCGTGTTTCTGACTCGCTGAATCTCAACATAGATTCAACTCTCTTAGGTGAACGAACGCACAGCAGAGTACTTTCAAGGAAACTTTTCTCCTGAGTATTAGACGAAGTTTCCTGCTGTTTAGTACGTATGCCGGCATTGGGCTGGAAATACCGGTTTTGGGATTCTGCCAGAAAGGGTTTGCAAACCGCTGAATCCACACGTGAGTTTAACTCTGTCAGTTGAATGCACACATTGACAACCATTCACTTTGACGGCAATCTTTTGGTTTTAGAAGCAGATATTTCTCTGTACAGCCTATGGTCCCATTCACTCGGGAATATCCCAACGCAGCTCCTAGAAGAAACGTGTTTCTGACTCGCTGAATCTCAACATAGATTCAACTCTCTTAGGTGAACGAACGCACAGCAGAGCAGTTTCAAGGAAACGTTTCTCCTGAGTTTTAGACGAAGTTTCCTGCTGTTTAGTACGGATGCCGGCATTGGGCTGGAAATACCGGTTTTGGCATTCTAGACAGAAAGGGTTTGCAAACTGCTGTATCCACACGTGAGTTCAACTTTGTCAGTTGAATGCACACATTGACAACCATTCAGTTAGATAGCTCCGTTTTGGTTTTAGAAGCAGATATTTCTCTGTACAGCCTATGGTCCCATTCACTCGGGAATATGCCAACGCAGCTCCTGGACGAAACGTGTTTCTGACTCGCTGAATCTCAACATAGATTCAACTCTCTTAGGTGAACGAACGCACAGCAGAGCAGTTTCAAGGAATCGTTTCTCCTGAGTTTTAGACGAAGTTTCCTGTTGTTTAGTACGTATGCCGGCATTGGGCTGGAAATACCGTTTTTGGGATTCTGCACAGAAAGTGTTTGCAAACCGCTGAATTCACACGTGAGTTTAACTCTGTCAGTTCAATGCACACATTGACAACCATTCAGTTTGATTACACCCTTTTGGTTTTAGAAGCAGATATTTCTCTGTACAGACTATGGTCCCATTCACTCTGGAATATCCCAACCCAGCTCCTAGAAGAAACGTGTTTCTGACTCGCTGAATCTCAACATAGATTCAACTCTCTTAGGTGAACGAACGCACAGCAGAGCAGTTTCAAGGAAACGTTTCTCCTGAGTTTTAGACGAAGTTTCCTGCTCTTTAGTACGGATGCCGGCATTGGGCTGGAAATACCGGTTTTGGGATTCTGCACAGAAAGGGTTTGCAAACCGCTGAATCCACACGTGAGTTTAACTTTGTGAGTTGAATGCACACATTGACAACCATCCAGTTACATAGCTCCGTTTTGGTTTTAGAAGAAGATATTTCTCTGTACAGCCTATGGTCCCATTCACTCGGGAATATCCCAACGCAGGTCCTAGAAGAAACGTGTTTCTTACTCGATGAATCTCAACATAGATTCAACTCTCTTAGGTGAACGAACGCACAGCAGAGCAGTTTCAAGGAAACGTTTCTCCTGAGTTTTAGACGAAGTTTCCTGCTGTTTAGTACGTATGCCGGCATTGGGCTGGAAATACCGGTTTTGGGATTCTGCACAGAAAGGGTTTGCAAACCGCTGAATCCACACGTGAGTTTAACTCTGTCAGTTGAATGCACACATTGACAACCATTCAGTATGACAGCACCCCTTTGGTTTTAGAAGCAGATATTTCTCTGTACAGTCTATGGTCCCATTCACTCGGGAATATCCCAACGCAGCTCCTAGAAGAAACGTGTTTCTGACTCGCTGAATCTCATCATAGATTCAACTCTCTTAGGTGAACGAACGCGCAGCAGAGCAGTTTCAAGGAAACGTTTCTCCTGAGTTTTAGACGAAGTTTCCTGCTGTTTAGTACGGATGCGGGCATTGGGCTGGAAATACCGGTTTTAGGATTCTGCACAGAAAGGGTTTGCAAACCGCTGAATCCACACGTGAGTTTAACTCTGTCAGTTGAATACACACATTGACAACCATTCAGTTTGACAGCACCCTTTTGGTTTTAGAAGCAGATATTTCTCTGTACAGCCTATGGTCCTATTCACTCGGGAATATCCCAACGCAGCTCCTAGAAGAAACGTGTTTCTGACTCGCTGAATCTCAACATAGATTCAACTCTCTTAGGTGAACGAACGCACAGCAGAGCAGTTTCAAGGAAACTTTTCTCCTGAGTTTTAGACGAAGTTTCCTGCTGTTTAGTACGTATGCCGGCATTGGGCTGGAAATACCGGTTTTGGGATTCTGCACAGAAAGGATTTGCAAACCGCTGAATCCACACGTGAGTTTAACTCTGTCAGTTGAATGCACACATTGACAACCATTCACTTTGACGGCACCCTTTTGGTTTTAGAAGCAGATATTTCTCTGTACAGCCTATGGTCCCATTCACTCGGGAATATCCCAACGCAGCTCCTAGAAGAAAGGTGTTTCTGACTCGCTGAATCTCAACATAGATTCAACTCTCTTAGGTGAACGAACGCACAGCAGAGCAGTTTCAAGGAAACGTTTCTCCTGAGTTTTAGACGAAGTTTCCTGCTGTTTAGTACGGATGCCGGCATTGGGCTGGAAATACCGGTTTTGGGATTCTGCACAGAAAGGGTTTGCAAACCGCTGAATCCACACGTGAGTTTAACTTTGTGAGTTGAATGCACACATTGACAACCATCCAGTTAGATAGCTCCGTTTTGGTTTTAGAAGCAGATATTTCTCTGTACAGCCTATGGTCCCATTCACTCGGGAATATCCCAACGCAGCTCCTAGAAGAAACGTGTTTCTGACTCGCTGAATCTCAACATAGATTCAACTCTCTTAGGTGAACGAACGCACAGCAGAGCAGTTTCAAGGAAACGTTTCTCCTGAGTTTTAGACGAAGTTTCCTGCAGTTTAGTACGCATGCCGGCATTGGGCTGGAATTACCAGTTTTGGGATTCTGCACAGAAAGGGTTTGTAAACCGCTGAATCCAAACGTGAGTTTAACTCTGTCAGTTGAATGCACACATTGACAACCATTCAGTTTGATTGCACCCTTTTGTTTTAGGAGCAGATATTTCTCTCTACAGCCTATGGTCCCATTCACTCGGGAATATCCCAACACAGCTCCTAGAAGAAACGTGTTTCTGACTCGCTGAAACTCAACATAGATTCAACTCTCTTAGGTGAACGAACACCCAGCAGAGCAGTTTCAAGGAAACGTTTCTCCTGAGTTTTAGACGAAGTTTCCTGCTGTTTAGTACGTATGCCGGCATTGGGCTGGAAATACCGGTTTTGGGATTCTGCACAGAAAGGGTTTGCAAACCGCTGAATCCACACGTGAGTTTAACTCTGTCAGTTGAATGCACACATTGACAACCATTCAGTTAGATAGCTCCGTTTTGGTTTTAGAAGCAGATATTTCTCTGTACAGCCTATGGTCCCATTCACTCGGGAATATCCCAACGCAGCTCCTAGAAGAAACGTGTTTCTGACTCGCTGAATCTCAACATAGATTCAACTCTCTTAGGTGAACGAAGGCCCAGCAGAGCAGTTTCAAGGAAACGTTTCTCCTGAGTTATAGACGAGGTTTCCTGCTGTTTAGTACGTATGAGGGCATTGGGCTGGAAATACCGGTTTTGGGATTCTGCACAGAAAGGGTTTGCAAAAAGCTGAATCCACACGTGAGTTTAACTTTGTGAGTTGAATGCACACATTGACAACCATCCAGTTAGATAGCTCCGTTTTGGTTTTAGAAGCAGATATTTCTCTGTACAGCCTATGGTCCCATTCACTTGGGAATATCCCAACGCAGCTCTTAGAAGAAACGTGTTTCTGACTCGCTGAACCTCAACATAGATTCAACTCTCTTAGGTGAACGAACGCCCAGCAGAGCAGTTTCAAGGAAACGTTTCTCCTGAGTTTTAGACGAAGTTTCCTGCTGTTTAGTACGTATGCCGGCATTGGGCTGGAAATACCGGTTTTGGGATTCTGCACAGAAAGGGTTTGCAAACCGCTGAATCCACACGTGAGTGTAACTCTGTCAGTTGAATGTACACATTGACAACCATTCAGTTTGACAGCACCCTTTTGGTTTTAGAAGCAGATATTTCTCTGTACTGCCTATGGTCCCATTCACTCGGGAACATCCCAACGCAGCTCCTAGAAGAAACGTGTTTCTGACTCGCTGAATCTCAACATAGATTCAACTCTCTTAGGTGAACGAACGCGCAGCAGAGCAGTTTCAAGGAAACGTTTCTGCTGAGTTTTAGACGAAGTTTCCTGCTGTTTAGTACGGATGCGGGCATTGGGCTGGAAATACCGGTTTTAGGATTCTGCACAGAAAGGGTTTGCAAACCGCTGAATCCACACGTGAGTTTAACTCTGTCAGTTGAATGCACACATCGACAACCATTCAGTTTGACAGCACCCTTTTGGTTTTAGAAGCAGATATTTCTCTGTACAGCCTATGGTCTCATTCACTCGGGAATATCCCAACGCAGCTCCTAGAAGAAAGGTGTTTCTGACTCGCTGAATCTCAACATAGATTCAACTCTCTTAGGTGAACGAACGCACAGCAGAGCAGTTTCAAGGAAACGTTTCTCCTGAGTTTTAGACGAAGTTTCCTGCTGTTTAGTACGGATGCCGGCATTGGGCTGGAAATACCGGTTTTGGTATTCTGCACAGAAAGGGTTTGCAAACCGCTGAAGCCACACGTGAGTTTAACTCTGTCAGTTGAATGCAAACATTGACAACCATTCAGTTAGATAGCTCCGTTTTGGTTTTAGAAGCAGATATTTCTCTGTACAGCCTATGGTCCCATTCACTCGGGAATATCCCAACGCAGCTCCTAGAAGAAACGTGTTTCTGACTCGCTGAATCTCAACATAGATTCAACTCTCTTAGGTGAACGAACGCACAGCAGAGCAGTTTCAAGGAAACGTTTCTCCTGAGTTTTAGACGAAGTTTCCTGCTGTTTAGTACGGATGCCGGCATTGGGCTGGAAATACCGGTTTTGGCATTCTAGACAGAAAGGGTTTGCAAACTGCTGTATCCACACGTGAGTTCAACTTTGTCAGTTGAATGCACACATTGACAACCATTCAGTTAGATAGCTCCGTTTTGGTTTTAGAAGCAGATATTTCTCTGTACAGCCTATGGTCCCATTCACTCGGGAATATGCCAACGCAGCTCCTGGACGAAACGTGTTTCTGACTCGCTGAATCTCAACATAGATTCAACTCTCTTAGGTGAACGAACGCACAGCAGAGCAGTTTCAAGGAATCGTTTCTCCTGAGTTTTAGACGAAGTTTCCTGTTGTTTAGTACGTATGCCGGCATTGGGCTGGAAATACCGTTTTTGGGATTCTGCACAGAAAGTGTTTGCAAACCGCTGAATTCACACGTGAGTTTAACTCTGTCAGTTCAATGCACACATTGACAACCATTCAGTTTGATTACACCCTTTTGGTTTTAGAAGCAGATATTTCTCTGTACAGACTATGGTCCCATTCACTCTGGAATATCCCAACCCAGCTCCTAGAAGAAACGTGTTTCTGACTCGCTGAATCTCAACATAGATTCAACTCTCTTAGGTGAACGAACGCACAGCAGAGCAGTTTCAAGGAAACGTTTCTCCTGAGTTTTAGACGAAGTTTCCTGCTCTTTAGTACGGATGCCGGCATTGGGCTGGAAATACCGGTTTTGGGATTCTGCACAGAAAGGGTTTGCAAACCGCTGAATCCACACGTGAGTTTAACTTTGTGAGTTGAATGCACACATTGACAACCATCCTGTTACATAGCTCCGTTTTGGTTTTAGAAGAAGATATTTCTCTGTACAGCCTATGGTCCCATTCACTCGGGAATATCCCAACGCAGGTCCTAGAAGAAACGTGTTTCTTACTCGATGAATCTCAACATAGATTCAACTCTCTTAGGTGAACGAACGCACAGCAGAGCAGTTTCAAGGAAACGTTTCTCCTGAGTTTTAGACGAAGTTTCCTGCTGTTTAGTACGTATGCCGGCATTGGGCTGGAAATACCGGTTTTGGGATTCTGCACAGAAAGGGTTTGCAAACCGCTGAATCCACACGTGAGTTTAACTCTGTCAGTTGAATGCACACATTGACAACCATTCAGTTTGACAGCACCCTTTTGGTTTTAGAAGCAGATATTTCTCTGTACAGTCTATGGTCCCATTCACTCGGGAATATCCCAACGCAGCTCCTAGAAGAAACGTGTTTCTGACTCGCTGAATCTCATCATAGATTCAACTCTCTTAGGTGAACGAACGCGCAGCAGAGCAGTTTCAAGGAAACGTTTCTCCTGAGTTTTAGACGAAGTTTCCTGCTGTTTAGTACGGATGCGGGCATTGGGCTGGAAATACCGGTTTTAGGATTCTGCACAGAAAGGGTTTGCAAACCGCTGAATCCACACGTGAGTTTAACTCTGTCAGTTGAATGCACACATTGACAACCATTCAGTTTGACAGCACCCTTTTGGTTTTAGAAGCAGATATTTCTCTGTACAGCCTATGGTCCTATTCACTCGGGAATATCCCAACGCAGCTCCTAGAAGAAACGTGTTTCTGACTCGCTGAATCTCAACATAGATTCAACTCTCTTAGGTGAACGAACGCACAGCAGAGCAGTTTCAAGGAAACTTTTCTCCTGAGTTTTAGACGAAGTTTCCTGCTGTTTAGTACGTATGCCGGCATTGGGCTGGAAATACCGGTTTTGGGATTCTGCACAGAAAGGGTTTGCAAACCGCTGAATCCACACGTGAGTTTAACTCTGTCAGTTGAATGCACACATTGACAACCATTCACTTTGACGGCACCCTTTTGGTTTTAGAAGCAGATATTTCTCTGTACAGCCTATGGTCCCATTCACTCGGGAATATCCCAACGCAGCTCCTAGAAGAAACGTGTTTCTGACTCGCTGAATCTCAACATAGATTCAACTCTCTTAGGTGAACGAACGCACAGCAGAGCAGTTTCAAGGAAACGTTTCTCCTGAGTTTTAGACGAAGTTTCCTGCTGTTTAGTACGGATGCCGGCATTGGGCTGGAAATACCGGTTTTGGGATTCTGCACAGAAAGGGTTTGCAAACCGCGGAATCCACACGTGAGTTTAACTTTGTGAGTTGAATGCACACATTGACAACCATCCAGTTACATAGCTCCGTTTTGGTTTTAGAAGCAGATATTTCTCTGTACAGCCTATGGTCCCATTCACTCGGGAATATCCCAACGCAGCTCCTAGAAGAAACGTGTTTCTGACTCGCTGAATCTCAACATAGATTCAACTCTCTTAGGTGAACGAACGCACAGCAGAGCAGTTTCAAGGAAACGTTTCTCCTGAGTTTTAGACGAAGTTTCCTGCTGTTTAGTACGGATGCCGGCATTGGGCTGGAAATACCGGTTTTGGGATTCTGCACAGAAAGGGTTTGCAAACCGCTGAATCCACACGTGAGTTTAACTTTGTGAGTTGAATGCACACATTGACAACCATCCAGTTACATAGCTCCGTTTTGGTTTTAGAAGCAGATATTTCTCTGTACAGCCTATGGTCCCATTCACTCGGGAATATCCCAACGCAGCTCCTAGAAGAAACGTGTTTCTGACTCGCAGAATCTCATCATAGATTCAACTCTCTTAGGTGAACGAACGCACAGCAGAGCAGTTTCAAGGAAACGTTTCTCCTGAGTTTTAGACGAAGTTTCCTGCAGTTTAGTACGTATGCCGGCATTGGGCTGGAATTACCGGTTTTGGGATTCTGCACAGAAAGGGTTTGTAAACCGCTGAATCCAAACGTGAGTTTAACTCTGTCAGTTGAATGCACACATTGACAACCATTCAGTTTGATTGCACCCTTTTGTTTTAGGAGCAGATATTTCTCTGTACAGCCTATGGTCCCATTCACTCGGGAATATCCCAACACAGCTCCTAGAAGAAACGTGTTTCTGACTCGCTGAAACTCAACATAGATTCAACTCTCTTAGGTGAACGAACACCCAGCAGAGCAGTTTCAAGGAAACGTTTCTCCTGAGTTTTAGACGAAGTTTCCTGCTGTTTAGTACGTATGCCGGCATTGGGCTGGAAATACCGGTTTTGGGATTCTGCACAGAAAGGGTTTGCAAACCGCTGAATCCACACGTGAGTTTAACTCTGTCAGTTGAATGCACACATTGACAACCATTCAGTTAGATAGCTCCGTTTTGGTTTTAGAAGCAGATATTTCTCTGTACAGCCTATGGTCCCATTCACTCGGGAATATCCCAACGCAGCTCCTAGAAGAAACGTGTTTCTGACTCGCTGAATCTCAACGTAGATTCAACTCTCTTAGGTGAACGAAGGCCCAGCAGAGCAGTTTCAAGGAAACGTTTCTCCTGAGTTATAGACGAGGTTTCCTGCTGTTTAGTACGTATGAGGGCATTGGGCTGGAAATACCGGTATTGGGATTCTGCACAGAAAGGGTTTGCAAAAAGCTGAATCCACACGTGAGTTTAACTTTGTCAGTTGAATGCACACATTGACAACCATCCAGTTAGATAGCTCCGTTTTGGTTTTAGAAGCAGATATTTCTCTGTACAGCCTATGGTCCCATTCACTTGGGAATATCCCAACGCAGCTCTTAGAAGAAACGTGTTTCTGACTCGCTGAACCTCAACATAGATTCAACTCTCTTAGGTGAACGAACGCCCAGCAGAGCAGTTTCAAGGAAACGTTTCTCCTGAGTTTTAGACGAAGTTTCCTGCTGTTTAGTACGGATGCCGGCATTGGGCTGGAAATACCGGTTTTGGGATTCTGCACAGAAAGGGTTTGCAAACCGCTGAATCCACACCTGAGTTTAACTCTGTCAGTTGAATGCACACATTGACAACCATTCAGTTTGACAGCACCCTTTTGGTTTTAGAAGCAGATATTTCTCTGTACTCCCTATGGTCCCATTCACTCGGGAACATCCCAACGCAGCTCCTAGAAGAAACGTGTTTCTGACTCGCTGAATCTCAACATAGATTCAACTCTCTTAGGTGAACGAACGCGCAGCAGAGTACTTTCAAGGAAACTTTTCTCCTGAGTATTAGACGAAGTTTCCTGCTGTTTAGTACGTATGCCGGCATTGGGCTGGAAATACCGGTTTTGGGATTCTGCCAGAAAGGGTTTGCAAACCGCTGAATCCACACGTGAGTTTAACTCTGACAGTTGAATGCACACATTGACAACCATTCACTTTGACGGCAATCTTTTGGTTTTAGAAGCAGATATTTCTCTGTACAGCCTATGGTCCCATTCACTCGGGAATATCCCAACGCAGCTCCTAGAAGAAACGTGTTTCTGACTCGCTGAATCTCAACATAGATTCAATTCTCTTAGGTGAACGAACGCACAGCAGAGCAGTTTCAAGGAAACTTTTCTCCTGAGTTTTAGACGAAGTTTCCTGCTGTTTAGTACGTAAGCCGGCATTGGGCTGGAAATACCGGTTTTGGGATTCTGCACAGAAAGGGTTTGCAAACCGCTGAATCCACACGTGAGTTTAACTCTGTCAGTTGAATGCACACATTGACAACCATTCAGTTAGATAGCTCCATTTTGGTTTTAGAAGAAGATATTTCTCTGTACAGCCTATGGTCTCATTCACTCGGGAATATCCCAACGCAGCTCCTAGAGGAAAGGTGTTTCTGACACGCTGAATCTCAACATAGATTCAACTCTCTTAGGTGAACGAACGCACAGCAGAGCAGTTTCAAGGACACGTTTCTCCTGAGTTTTAGACGAAGTTTCCTGCTGTTTAGTACGGATGCCGGCATTGGGCTGGAAATACCGGTTTTGGGATTCTGCACAGAAAGGGTTTGCAAACCGCTGAATCCACACGTGAGTTTAACTTTGTGAGTTGAATGCACACATTGACAACCATCCAGTTACATAGCTCCGTTTTGGTTTTAGAAGCAGATATTTCTCTGTACAGTCTATGGTCCCATTCACTCGGGAATATCCCAACGCAGCTCCTAGAAGAAACGTGTTTCTGACTCGCTGAATCCCAACATAGATTCAACTCTCTTAGGTGAACGAACGCACAGCAGAGCAGTTTCAAGGAAACTTTTCTCCAGAGTTTTAGACGAAGTTTCCTGCTGTTTAG
The DNA here is from genome assembly GCF_030222135.1 of Aotus nancymaae. NCBI lineage: Eukaryota > Metazoa > Chordata > Mammalia > Primates > Aotidae > Aotus > Aotus nancymaae. The sequence goes on from NW_026988673.1 coordinate 497,515, forward strand.
TACGTATGCCGGCATTGGGCTGGAAATACTGGTTTTGGTATTCTGCACAGAAAGGGTTTGCAAACCGCTGAAGCCACACGTGAGTTTAACTCTGTCAGTTGAATGCAAACATTGACAACCATTCAGTTAGATAGCTCCGTTTTGGTTTTAGAAGCAGATATTTCTCTGTACAGCCTATGGTCCCATTCACTCGGGAATATCCCAGCGCAGCTCCTAGAAAAAACGTGTTTCTGACTCGCTGAATCTCAACATAGATTCAACTCTCTTAGGTGAACGAACGCACAGCAGAGCAGTTTCAAGGAAACGTTTCTCCTGAGTTTTAGACGAAGTTTCCTGCTGTTTAGTACGGATGCCGGCATTGGGCTGGAAATACCGGTTTTGGCATTCTAGACAGAAAGGGTTTGCAAACTGCTGTATGCACACGTGAGTTCAACTTTGTCAGTTGAATGCACACATTGACAACCATTCAGTTAGATAGCTCCGTTTTGGTTTTAGAAGCAGATATTTCTCTGTACAGCCTATGGTCCCATTCACTCGGGAATATGCCAACGCAGCTCCTGGACGAAACGTGTTTCTGACTCGCTGAATCTCAACATAGATTCAACTCTCTTAGGTGAACGAACGCACAGCAGAGCAGTTTCAAGGAATCGTTTCTCCTGAGTTTTAGACGAAGTTTCCTGTTGTTTAGTACGTATGCCGGCATTGGGCTGGAAATACCGTTTTTGGGATTCTGCACAGAAAGTGTTTGCAAACCGCTGAATTCACACGTGAGTTTAACTCTGTCAGTTCAATGCACACATTGACAACCATTCAGTTTGATTACACCCTTTTGGTTTTAGAAGCAGATATTTCTCTGTACAGACTATGGTCCCATTCACTCTGGAATATCCCAACCCAGCTCCTAGAAGAAACGTGTTTCTGACTCGCTGAATCTCAACATAGATTCAACTCTCTTAGGTGAACGAACGCACAGCAGAGCAGTTTCAAGGAAACGTTTCTCCTGAGTTTTAGACGAAGTTTCCTGCTCTTTAGTACGGATGCCGGCATTGGGCTGGAAATACCGGTTTTGGGATTCTGCACAGAAAGGGTTTGCAAACCGCTGAATTCACACGTGAGTTTAACTTCGTGAGTTGAATGCACACATTGACAACCATCCAGTTACATAGCTCCGTTTTGGTTTTAGAAGAAGATATTTCTCTGTACAGCCTATGGTCCCATTCACTCGGGAATATCCCAACGCAGGTCCTAGAAGAAACGTGTTTCTTACTCGATGAATCTCAACATAGATTCAACTCTCTTAGGTGAACGAACGCACAGCAGAGCAGTTTCAAGGAAACGTTTCTCCTGAGTTTTAGACGAAGTTTCCTGCTGTTTAGTACGGATGCCGGCATTGGTCTGGAAATACCGGTTTTGGGATTCTGCACAGAAAGGGTTTGCAAACCGCTGAATCCACACGTGAGTTTAACTCTGTCAGTTGAATGAACACATTGACAACCATTCAGTTTGACAGCACCCTTTTGGTTTTAGAAGCAGATATTTCTCTGTACAGTCTATGGTCCCATTCACTCGGGAATATCCCAAAGCAGCTCCTAGAAGAAACGTGTTTCTGACTCGCTGAATCTCATCATAGATTCAACTCTCTTAGGTGAACGAACGCACAGCAGAGCAGTTTCAAGGAAACTTTTCTCCTGAGTTTTAGACGAAGTTTCCTGCTGTTTAGTACGTATGCCGGCATTGGGCTGGAAATACCGGTTTTGGGATTCTGCACAGAAAGGGTTTGCAAACCGCTGAATCCACACGTGAGTTTAACTCTGTCAGTTGAATGCACACATTGACAACCATTCACTTTGACGGCACCCTTTTGGTTTTAGAAGCAGATATTTCTCTGTACAGCCTATGGTCCCATTCACTCGGGAATATCCCAACGCAGCTCCTAGAAGAAACGTGTTTCTGACTCGCTGAATCTCAACATAGATTCAACTCTCTTAGGTGAACGAACGCACAGCAGAGCAGTTTCAAGGAAACGTTTCTCCTGAGGTTTAGACGAAGTTTCCTGCTGTTTAGTACGGATGCCGGCATTGGGCTGGAAATACCGGTTTTGGGATTCTGCACAGAAAGGGTTTGCAAACCGCGGAATCCACACGTGAGTTTAAATTTGTGAGTTGAATGCACACATTGACAACCATCCAGTTACATAGCTCCGTTTTGGTTTTAGAAGCAGATATTTCTCTGTACAGCCTATGGTCCCATTCACTCGGGAATATCCCAACGCAGCTCCTAGAAGAAACGTGTTTCTGACTCGCTGAATCTCAACATAGATTCAACTCTCTTAGGTGAACGAACGCACAGCAGAGCAGTTTCAAGGAAACGTTTCTCCTGAGTTTTAGACGAAGTTTCCTGCTGTTTAGTACGGATGCCGGCATTGGGCTGGAAATACCGGTTTTGGGATTCTGCACAGAAAGGGTTTGCAAACCGCTGAATCCACACGTGAGTTTAACTTTGTGAGTTGAATGCACACATTGACAACCATCCAGTTACATAGCTCCGTTTTGGTTTTAGAAGCAGATATTTCTCTGTACAGCCTATGGTCCCATTCACTCGGGAATATCCCAACGCAGCTCCTAGAAGAAACGTGTTTCTGACTCGCTGAATCTCAACATAGATTCAACTCTCTTAGGTGAACGAACGCACAGCAGAGCAGTTTCAAGGAAACGTTTCTCCTGAGTTTTAGACGAAGTTTCCTGCAGTTTAGTACGTATGCCGGCATTGGGCTGGAATTACCGGTTTTGGGATTCTGCACAGAAAGGGTTTGTAAACCGCTGAATCCAAACGTGAGTTTAACTCTGTCAGTTGAATGCACACATTGACAACCATTCAGTTTGATTGCACCCTTTTGTTTTAGGAGCAGATATTTCTCTGTACAGCCTATGGTCCCATTCACTCGGGAATATCCCAACAGAGCTCCTAGAAGAAACGTGTTTTTGACTCGCTGAAACTCAACATAGATTCAACTCTCTTAGGTGAACGAACACCCAGCAGAGCAGTTTCAAGGAAACGTTTATCCTGAGTTTTAGACGAAGTTTCCTGCTGTTTAGTACGTATGCCGGCATTGGGCTGGAAATACCGGTTTTGGGATTCTGCACAGAAAGGGTTTGCAAAACGCTGAATCCACACGTGAGTTTAACTCTGTCAGTTGAATGCACACATTGACAACCATTCAGTTAGATAGCTCCGTTTTGGTTTTAGAAGCAGATATTTCTCTGTACAGCCTATGGTCCCATTCACTTGGGAATATCCCAACGCAACTCCTGGAAGAAACGTGTTTCTGACTCGCTGAATCTCAACATAGATTCAACTCTCTTAGGTGAACGAACGCACAGCAGAGCAGTTTCAAGGAAACGTTTCTCCTGAGTTTTAGACGAAGTTTCCTGCTGTTTAGTACGTATGCCGGCATTGGGCTGGAAATACCGGTTTTGGGATTCTGCACAGAAAGGGTTTGCAAACCGCTGAATCCACACGTGAGTTTAACTCTGTCAGTTGAATGCACACATTGACAACCATTCAGTTAGATAGCTCCGTTTTGGTTTTAGAAGCAGATATTTCTCTGTACAGCCTATGGTCCCATTCACTTGGGAATATCCCAACGCAGCTCTTAGAAGAAACGTGTTTCTGACTCGCTGAACCTCAACATAGATTCAACTCTCTTAGGTTAACGAACGCCCATCAGAGCAGTTTCAAGGAAACGTTTCTCCTGAGTTTTAGACGAAGTTTCCTGCTGTTTAGTACGTATGTCGGCATTGGGCTGGAAATACCGGTTTTGGGATTCTGCACAGAAAGGGTTTGCAAACCGCTGAATCCACACGTGAGTTTAACTCTGTCAGTTGAATGCACACATTGACAACCATTCAGTTTGACAGCACCCTTTTGGTTTTAGAAGCAGATATTTCTCTGTACAGCCTATGGTCCCATTCACTCGGGAATATCCCAACGCAGCTCCTAGAAGAATCGTGTTTCTGACTCGCTGAATCTCAACATAGATTCAACTCTCTTAGGTGAACGAACGCACAGCAGAGTACTTTCAAGGAAACTTTTCTCCTGAGTATTAGACGAAGTTTCCTGCTGTTTAGTACGTATGCCGGCATTGGGCTGGAAATACCGGTTTTGGGATTCTGCCAGAAAGGGTTTGCAAACCGCTGAATCCACACGTGAGTTTAACTCTGTCAGTTGAATGCACACATTGACAACCATTCACTTTGACGGCAATCTTTTGGTTTTAGAAGCAGATATTTCTCTGTACAGCCTATGGTCCCATTCACTCGGGAATATCCCAACGCAGCTCCTAGAAGAAACGTGTTTCTGACTCGCTGAATCTCAACATAGATTCAACTCTCTTAGGTGAACGAACGCACAGCAGAGCAGTTTCAAGGAAACGTTTCTCCTGAGTTTTAGACGAAGTTTCCTGCTGTTTAGTACGGATGCCGGCATTGGGCTGGAAATACCGGTTTTGGCATTCTAGACAGAAAGGGTTTGCAAACTGCTGTATCCACACGTGAGTTCAACTTTGTCAGTTGAATGCACACATTGACAACCATTCAGTTAGATAGCTCCGTTTTGGTTTTAGAAGCAGATATTTCTCTGTACAGCCTATGGTCCCATTCACTCGGGAATATGCCAACGCAGCTCCTGGACGAAACGTGTTTCTGACTCGCTGAATCTCAACATAGATTCAACTCTCTTAGGTGAACGAACGCACAGCAGAGCAGTTTCAAGGAATCGTTTCTCCTGAGTTTTAGACGAAGTTTCCTGTTGTTTAGTACGTATGCCGGCATTGGGCTGGAAATACCGTTTTTGGGATTCTGCACAGAAAGTGTTTGCAAACCGCTGAATTCACACGTGAGTTTAACTCTGTCAGTTCAATGCACACATTGACAACCATTCAGTTTGATTACACCCTTTTGGTTTTAGAAGCAGATATTTCTCTGTACAGACTATGGTCCCATTCACTCTGGAATATCCCAACCCAGCTCCTAGAAGAAACGTGTTTCTGACTCGCTGAATCTCAACATAGATTCAACTCTCTTAGGTGAACGAACGCACAGCAGAGCAGTTTCAAGGAAACGTTTCTCCTGAGTTTTAGACGAAGTTTCCTGCTCTTTAGTACGGATGCCGGCATTGGGCTGGAAATACCGGTTTTGGGATTCTGCACAGAAAGGGTTTGCAAACCGCTGAATCCACACGTGAGTTTAACTTTGTGAGTTGAATGCACACATTGACAACCATCCAGTTACATAGCTCCGTTTTGGTTTTAGAAGAAGATATTTCTCTGTACAGCCTATGGTCCCATTCACTCGGGAATATCCCAACGCAGGTCCTAGAAGAAACGTGTTTCTTACTCGATGAATCTCAACATAGATTCAACTCTCTTAGGTGAACGAACGCACAGCAGAGCAGTTTCAAGGAAACGTTTCTCCTGAGTTTTAGACGAAGTTTCCTGCTGTTTAGTACGTATGCCGGCATTGGGCTGGAAATACCGGTTTTGGGATTCTGCACAGAAAGGGTTTGCAAACCGCTGAATCCACACGTGAGTTTAACTCTGTCAGTTGAATGCACACATTGACAACCATTCAGTATGACAGCACCCCTTTGGTTTTAGAAGCAGATATTTCTCTGTACAGTCTATGGTCCCATTCACTCGGGAATATCCCAACGCAGCTCCTAGAAGAAACGTGTTTCTGACTCGCTGAATCTCATCATAGATTCAACTCTCTTAGGTGAACGAACGCGCAGCAGAGCAGTTTCAAGGAAACGTTTCTCCTGAGTTTTAGACGAAGTTTCCTGCTGTTTAGTACGGATGCGGGCATTGGGCTGGAAATACCGGTTTTAGGATTCTGCACAGAAAGGGTTTGCAAACCGCTGAATCCACACGTGAGTTTAACTCTGTCAGTTGAATACACACATTGACAACCATTCAGTTTGACAGCACCCTTTTGGTTTTAGAAGCAGATATTTCTCTGTACAGCCTATGGTCCTATTCACTCGGGAATATCCCAACGCAGCTCCTAGAAGAAACGTGTTTCTGACTCGCTGAATCTCAACATAGATTCAACTCTCTTAGGTGAACGAACGCACAGCAGAGCAGTTTCAAGGAAACTTTTCTCCTGAGTTTTAGACGAAGTTTCCTGCTGTTTAGTACGTATGCCGGCATTGGGCTGGAAATACCGGTTTTGGGATTCTGCACAGAAAGGATTTGCAAACCGCTGAATCCACACGTGAGTTTAACTCTGTCAGTTGAATGCACACATTGACAACCATTCACTTTGACGGCACCCTTTTGGTTTTAGAAGCAGATATTTCTCTGTACAGCCTATGGTCCCATTCACTCGGGAATATCCCAACGCAGCTCCTAGAAGAAAGGTGTTTCTGACTCGCTGAATCTCAACATAGATTCAACTCTCTTAGGTGAACGAACGCACAGCAGAGCAGTTTCAAGGAAACGTTTCTCCTGAGTTTTAGACGAAGTTTCCTGCTGTTTAGTACGGATGCCGGCATTGGGCTGGAAATACCGGTTTTGGGATTCTGCACAGAAAGGGTTTGCAAACCGCGGAATCCACACGTGAGTTTAACTTTGTGAGTTGAATGCACACATTGACAACCATCCAGTTAGATAGCTCCGTTTTGGTTTTAGAAGCAGATATTTCTCTGTACAGCCTATGGTCCCATTCACTCGGGAATATCCCAACGCAGCTCCTAGAAGAAACGTGTTTCTGACTCGCTGAATCTCAACATAGATTCAACTCTCTTAGGTGAACGAACGCACAGCAGAGCAGTTTCAAGGAAACGTTTCTCCTGAGTTTTAGACGAAGTTTCCTGCAGTTTAGTACGCATGCCGGCATTGGGCTGGAATTACCAGTTTTGGGATTCTGCACAGAAAGGGTTTGTAAACCGCTGAATCCAAACGTGAGTTTAACTCTGTCAGTTGAATGCACACATTGACAACCATTCAGTTTGATTGCACCCTTTTGTTTTAGGAGCAGATATTTCTCTCTACAGCCTATGGTCCCATTCACTCGGGAATATCCCAACACAGCTCCTAGAAGAAACGTGTTTCTGACTCGCTGAAACTCAACATAGATTCAACTCTCTTAGGTGAACGAACACCCAGCAGAGCAGTTTCAAGGAAACGTTTCTCCTGAGTTTTAGACGAAGTTTCCTGCTGTTTAGTACGTATGCCGGCATTGGGCTGGAAATACCGGTTTTGGGATTCTGCACAGAAAGGGTTTGCAAACCGCTGAATCCACACGTGAGTTTAACTCTGTCAGTTGAATGCACACATTGACAACCATTCAGTTAGATAGCTCCGTTTTGGTTTTAGAAGCAGATATTTCTCTGTACAGCCTATGGTCCCATTCACTCGGGAATATCCCAACGCAGCTCCTAGAAGAAACGTGTTTCTGACTCGCTGAATCTCAACATAGATTCAACTCTCTTAGGTGAACGAAGGCCCAGCAGAGCAGTTTCAAGGAAACGTTTCTCCTGAGTTATAGACGAGGTTTCCTGCTGTTTAGTACGTATGAGGGCATTGGGCTGGAAATACCGGTTTTGGGATTCTGCACAGAAAGGGTTTGCAAAAAGCTGAATCCACACGTGAGTTTAACTTTGTGAGTTGAATGCACACATTGACAACCATCCAGTTAGATAGCTCCGTTTTGGTTTTAGAAGCAGATATTTCTCTGTACAGCCTATGGTCCCATTCACTTGGGAATATCCCAACGCAGCTCTTAGAAGAAACGTGTTTCTGACTCGCTGAACCTCAACATAGATTCAACTCTCTTAGGTGAACGAACGCCCAGCAGAGCAGTTTCAAGGAAACGTTTCTCCTGAGTTTTAGACGAAGTTTCCTGCTGTTTAGTACGTATGCCGGCATTGGGCTGGAAATACCGGTTTTGGGATTCTGCACAGAAAGGGTTTGCAAACCGCTGAATCCACACGTGAGTTTAACTCTGTCAGTTGAATGTACACATTGACAACCATTCAGTTTGACAGCACCCTTTTGGTTTTAGAAGCAGATATTTCTCTGTACTGCCTATGGTCCCATTCACTCGGGAACATCCCAACGCAGCTCCTAGAAGAAACGTGTTTCTGACTCGCTGAATCTCAACATAGATTCAACTCTCTTAGGTGAACGAACGCGCAGCAGAGCAGTTTCAAGGAAACGTTTCTGCTGAGTTTTAGACGAAGTTTCCTGCTGTTTAGTACGGATGCGGGCATTGGGCTGGAAATACCGGTTTTAGGATTCTGCACAGAAAGGGTTTGCAAACCGCTGAATCCACACGTGAGTTTAACTCTGTCAGTTGAATGCACACATCGACAACCATTCAGTTTGACAGCACCCTTTTGGTTTTAGAAGCAGATATTTCTCTGTACAGCCTATGGTCTCATTCACTCGGGAATATCCCAACGCAGCTCCTAGAAGAAAGGTGTTTCTGACTCGCTGAATCTCAACATAGATTCAACTCTCTTAGGTGAACGAACGCACAGCAGAGCAGTTTCAAGGAAACGTTTCTCCTGAGTTTTAGACGAAGTTTCCTGCTGTTTAGTACGGATGCCGGCATTGGGCTGGAAATACCGGTTTTGGTATTCTGCACAGAAAGGGTTTGCAAACCGCTGAAGCCACACGTGAGTTTAACTCTGTCAGTTGAATGCAAACATTGACAACCATTCAGTTAGATAGCTCCGTTTTGGTTTTAGAAGCAGATATTTCTCTGTACAGCCTATGGTCCCATTCACTCGGGAATATCCCAACGCAGCTCCTAGAAGAAACGTGTTTCTGACTCGCTGAATCTCAACATAGATTCAACTCTCTTAGGTGAACGAACGCACAGCAGAGCAGTTTCAAGGAAACGTTTCTCCTGAGTTTTAGACGAAGTTTCCTGCTGTTTAGTACGGATGCCGGCATTGGGCTGGAAATACCGGTTTTGGCATTCTAGACAGAAAGGGTTTGCAAACTGCTGTATCCACACGTGAGTTCAACTTTGTCAGTTGAATGCACACATTGACAACCATTCAGTTAGATAGCTCCGTTTTGGTTTTAGAAGCAGATATTTCTCTGTACAGCCTATGGTCCCATTCACTCGGGAATATGCCAACGCAGCTCCTGGACGAAACGTGTTTCTGACTCGCTGAATCTCAACATAGATTCAACTCTCTTAGGTGAACGAACGCACAGCAGAGCAGTTTCAAGGAATCGTTTCTCCTGAGTTTTAGACGAAGTTTCCTGTTGTTTAGTACGTATGCCGGCATTGGGCTGGAAATACCGTTTTTGGGATTCTGCACAGAAAGTGTTTGCAAACCGCTGAATTCACACGTGAGTTTAACTCTGTCAGTTCAATGCACACATTGACAACCATTCAGTTTGATTACACCCTTTTGGTTTTAGAAGCAGATATTTCTCTGTACAGACTATGGTCCCATTCACTCTGGAATATCCCAACCCAGCTCCTAGAAGAAACGTGTTTCTGACTCGCTGAATCTCAACATAGATTCAACTCTCTTAGGTGAACGAACGCACAGCAGAGCAGTTTCAAGGAAACGTTTCTCCTGAGTTTTAGACGAAGTTTCCTGCTCTTTAGTACGGATGCCGGCATTGGGCTGGAAATACCGGTTTTGGGATTCTGCACAGAAAGGGTTTGCAAACCGCTGAATCCACACGTGAGTTTAACTTTGTGAGTTGAATGCACACATTGACAACCATCCAGTTACATAGCTCCGTTTTGGTTTTAGAAGAAGATATTTCTCTGTACAGCCTATTGTCCCATTCACTCGGGAATATCCCAACGCAGGTCCTAGAAGAAACGTGTTTCTTACTCGATGAATCTCAACATAGATTCAACTCTCTTAGGTGAACGAACGCACAGCAGAGCAGTTTCAAGGAAACGTTTCTCCTGAGTTTTAGACGAAGTTTCCTGCTGTTTAGTACGTATGCCGGCATTGGGCTGGAAATACCGGTTTTGGGATTCTGCACAGAAAGGGTTTGCAAACCGCTGAATCCACACGTGAGTTTAACTCTGTCAGTTGAATGCACACATTGACAACCATTCAGTTTGACAGCACCCTTTTGGTTTTAGAAGCAGATATTTCTCTGTACAGTCTATGGTCCCATTCACTCGGGAATATCCCAACGCAGCTCCTAGAAGAAACGTGTTTCTGACTCGCTGAATCTCATCATAGATTCAACTCTCTTAGGTGAACGAACGCGCAGCAGAGCAGTTTCAAGGAAACGTTTCTCCTGAGTTTTAGACGAAGTTTCCTGCTGTTTAGTACGGATGCGGGCATTGGGCTGGAAATACCGGTTTTAGGATTCTGCACAGAAAGGGTTTGCAAACCGCTGAATCCACACGTGAGTTTAACTCTGTCAGTTGAATGCACACATTGACAACCATTCAGTTTGACAGCACCCTTTTGGTTTTAGAAGCAGATATTTCTCTGTACAGCCTATGGTCCTATTCACTCGGGAATATCCCAACGCAGCTCCTAGAAGAAACGTGTTTCTGACTCGCTGAATCTCAACATAGATTCAACTCTCTTAGGTGAACGAACGCACAGCAGAGCAGTTTCAAGGAAACTTTTCTCCTGAGTTTTAGACGAAGTTTCCTGCTGTTTAGTACGTATGCCGGCATTGGGCTGGAAATACCGGTTTTGGGATTCTGCACAGAAAGGGTTTGCAAACCGCTGAATCCACACGTGAGTTTAACTCTGTCAGTTGAATGCACACATTGACAACCATTCACTTTGACGGCACCCTTTTGGTTTTAGAAGCAGATATTTCTCTGTACAGCCTATGGTCCCATTCACTCGGGAATATCCCAACGCAGCTCCTAGAAGAAACGTGTTTCTGACTCGCTGAATCTCAACATAGATTCAACTCTCTTAGGTGAACGAACGCACAGCAGAGCAGTTTCAAGGAAACGTTTCTCCTGAGTTTTAGACGAAGTTTCCTGCTGTTTAGTACGGATGCCGGCATTGGGCTGGAAATACCGGTTTTGGGATTCTGCACAGAAAGGGTTTGCAAACCGCGGAATCCACACGTGAGTTTAACTTTGTGAGTTGAATGCACACATTGACAACCATCCAGTTACATAGCTCCGTTTTGGTTTTAGAAGCAGATATTTCTCTGTACAGCCTATGGTCCCATTCACTCGGGAATATCCCAACGCAGCTCCTAGAAGAAACGTGTTTCTGACTCGCTGAATCTCAACATAGATTCAACTCTCTTAGGTGAACGAACGCACAGCAGAGCAGTTTCAAGGAAACGTTTCTCCTGAGTTTTAGACGAAGTTTCCTGCTGTTTAGTACGGATGCCGGCATTGGGCTGGAAATACCGGTTTTGGGATTCTGCACAGAAAGGGTTTGCAAACCGCTGAATCCACACGTGAGTTTAACTTTGTGAGTTGAATGCACACATTGACAACCATCCAGTTACATAGCTCCGTTTTGGTTTTAGAAGCAGATATTTCTCTGTACAGCCTATGGTCCCATTCACTCGGGAATATCCCAACGCAGCTCCTAGAAGAAACGTGTTTCTGACTCGCAGAATCTCATCATAGATTCAACTCTCTTAGGTGAACGAACGCACAGCAGAGCAGTTTCAAGGAAACGTTTCTCCTGAGTTTTAGACGAAGTTTCCTGCAGTTTAGTACGTATGCCGGCATTGGGCTGGAATTACCGGTTTTGGGATTCTGCACAGAAAGGGTTTGTAAACCGCTGAATCCAAACGTGAGTTTAACTCTGTCAGTTGAATGCACACATTGACAACCATTCAGTTTGATTGCACCCTTTTGTTTTAGGAGCAGATATTTCTCTGTACAGCCTATGGTCCCATTCACTCGGGAATATCCCAACACAGCTCCTAGAAGAAACGTGTTTCTGACTCGCTGAAACTCAACATAGATTCAACTCTCTTAGGTGAACGAACACCCAGCAGAGCAGTTTCAAGGAAACGTTTCTCCTGAGTTTTAGACGAAGTTTCCTGCTGTTTAGTACGTATGCCGGCATTGGGCTGGAAATACCGGTTTTGGGATTCTGCACAGAAAGGGTTTGCAAACCGCTGAATCCACACGTGAGTTTAACTCTGTCAGTTGAATGCACACATTGACAACCATTCAGTTAGATAGCTCCGTTTTGGTTTTAGAAGCAGATATTTCTCTGTACAGCCTATGGTCCCATTCACTCGGGAATATCCCAACGCAGCTCCTAGAAGAAACGTGTTTCTGACTCGCTGAATCTCAACGTAGATTCAACTCTCTTAGGTGAACGAAGGCCCAGCAGAGCAGTTTCAAGGAAACGTTTCTCCTGAGTTATAGACGAGGTTTCCTGCTGTTTAGTACGTATGAGGGCATTGGGCTGGAAATACCGGTTTTGGGATTCTGCACAGAAAGGGTTTGCAAAAAGCTGAATCCACACGTGAGTTTAACTTTGTCAGTTGAATGCACACATTGACAACCATCCAGTTAGATAGCTCCGTTTTGGTTTTAGAAGCAGATATTTCTCTGTACAGCCTATGGTCCCATTCACTTGGGAATATCCCAACGCAGCTCTTAGAAGAAACGTGTTTCTGACTCGCTGAACCTCAACATAGATTCAACTCTCTTAGGTGAACGAACGCCCAGCAGAGCAGTTTCAAGGAAACGTTTCTCCTGAGTTTTAGACGAAGTTTCCTGCTGTTTAGTACGGATGCCGGCATTGGGCTGGAAATACCGGTTTTGGGATTCTGCACAGAAAGGGTTTGCAAACCGCTGAATCCACACCTGAGTTTAACTCTGTCAGTTGAATGCACACATTGACAACCATTCAGTTTGACAGCACCCTTTTGGTTTTAGAAGCAGATATTTCTCTGTACTCCCTATGGTCCCATTCACTCGGGAACATCCCAACGCAGCTCCTAGAAGAAACGTGTTTCTGACTCGCTGAATCTCAACATAGATTCAACTCTCTTAGGTGAACGAACGCGCAGCAGAGCCCTTTCAAGGAAACGTTTCTCCTGAGTTTTAGACGAAGTTTCCTGCTGTTTAGTACGGATGCGGGCATTGGGCTGGAAATACCGGTTTTAGGATTCTGCACAGAAAGGGTTTGCAAACCGCTGAATCCACACGTGAGTTTAACTCTGTCAGTTGAATGCACACATTGACAACCATTCAGTTAGATAGCTCCGTTTTGGTTTTAGAAGCAGATATTTCTCTGTACAGCCTATGGTCCTATTCACTCGGGAATATCCCAACGCAGCTCCTAGAAGAAACGTCTTTCTGACTCGCTGAATCTCAACATAGATTCAACTCTCTTAGGTGAACGAACGCACAGCAGAGCAGTTTCAAGGAAACGTTTCTGCTGAGTTTTAGACGAAGTTTCCTGCTGTTTAGTACGTATGCCGGCATTGGGTTGGAAATACCGGTTTTTGGCTTCTGCACAGAAAGGGTTTGCAAACCGCTGAATCCACACGTGAGTTTAACTCTGTCAGTTGAATGCACACATTGACAACCATTCAGTTAGATAGCTCCGTTTTGGTTTTAGAAGCAGATATTTCTCTGTACAGCCTATGGTCCCATTCACTCGGGAGTATCCCAACGCAGCTCCTAGAAGAAACGTGTTTCTGACTCGCTGAATCTCAACGTAGATTCAACTCTCTTAGGTGAACGAAGGCCCAGCAGAGCAGTTTCAAGGAAACGTTTCTCCTGAGTTATAGACGAGGTTTCCTGCTGTTTAGTACGTATGAGGGCATTGGGCTGGAAATACCGGTTTTGGGATTCTGCACAGAAAGGGTTTGCAAAAAGCTGAATCCACACGTGAGTTTAACTTTGTCAGTTGAATGCACACATTGACAACCATCCAGTTAGATAGCTCCGTTTTGGTTTTAGAAGCAGATATTTCTCTGTACAGCCTATGGTCCCATTCACTTGGGAATATCCCAACGCAGCTCTTAGAAGAAACGTGTTTCTGACTCGCTGAACCTCAACATAGATTCAACTCTCTTAGGTGAACGAACGCCCAGCAGAGCAGTTTCAAGGAAACGTTTCTCCTGAGTTTTAGACGAAGTTTCCTGCTGTTTAGTACGGATGCCGGCATTGGGCTGGAAATACCGGTTTTGGGATTCTGCACAGAAAGGGTTTGCAAACCGCTGAATCCACACCTGAGTTTAACTCTGTCAGTTGAATGCACACATTGACAACCATTCAGTTTGACAGCACCCTTTTGGTTTTAGAAGCAGATATTTCTCTGTACTCCCTATGGTCCCATTCACTCGGGAACATCCCAACGCAGCTCCTAGAAGAAACGTGTTTCTGACTCGCTGAATCTCAACATAGATTCAACTCTCTTAGGTGAACGAACGCGCAGCAGAGCCCTTTCAAGGAAACGTTTCTCCTGAGTTTTAGACGAAGTTTCCTGCTGTTTAGTACGGATGCGGGCATTGGGCTGGAAATACCGGTTTTAGGATTCTGCACAGAAAGGGTTTGCAAACCGCTGAATCCACACGTGAGTTTAACTCTGTCAGTTGAATGCACACATTGACAACCATTCAGTTAGATAGCTCCGTTTTGGTTTTAGAAGCAGATATTTCTCTGTACAGCCTATGGTCCTATTCACTCGGGAATATCCCAACGCAGCTCCTAGAAGAAACGTCTTTCTGACTCGCTGAATCTCAACATAGATTCAACTCTCTTAGGTGAACGAACGCACAGCAGAGCAGTTTCAAGGAAACGTTTCTGCTGAGTTTTAGACGAAGTTTCCTGCTGTTTAGTACGTATGCCGGCATTGGGTTGGAAATACCGGTTTTTGGCTTCTGCACAGAAAGGGTTTGCAAACCGCTGAATCCACACGTGAGTTTAACTCTGTCAGTTGAATGCACACATTGACAACCATTCAGTTAGATAGCTCCGTTTTGGTTTTAGAAGCAGATATTTCTCTGTACAGCCTATGGTCCCATTCACTCGGGAGTATCCCAACGCAGCTCCTAGAAGAAACGTGTTTCTGACTCGCTGAATCTCAACATAGATTCAACTCTCTTAGGTGAACGAACGCACAGCAGAGCACTTTCAAGGAAATGTTTCTCCTGAGTTTTAGACGAAGTTTCCTGCTGTTTAGTACGGATGCCGGCATTGGGCTGGAAATACCGGTTTTGGGATTCTGCACAGAAAGGGTTTGCAAACCGCTGAATCCACACTTGAGTTTAACTCTGTCAGTTGAATGCACACATTGACAAACATTCAGTTAGATAGCTCCGTTTTGGTTTTAGAAGCAGATATTTCTCTGTACAGCCTATGGTCCCATTCACTCGGGAATGTCCCAACGCAGCTCCTGGAAGAAACGTGTTTCTGACTCGCTGAATCTCAACATAGATTCAACTCTCTTAGGTGAAGGAACGCCCAGCAGAGCAGTTTCAAGGAAACGTTTCTCCTGAGTTTTAGACGAAGTTTCCTGCTGTTTAGTACGTATGAGGGCATGGGGCTGGAAATACCGATTTTGGGATTCTGCACAGAAAGGGTTTGTAAACCGCTGAATCCACACGTGAGTTTAACTTTGTGAGGTGAATGCACACATTGACAACCATCCAGTTAGATAGCTCCGTTTTGGTTTTAGAAGCAGATATTTCTCTGTACAGCCTATGGTCCCATTCACTCGGGAATATCCCAACGCAGCTCTTAGAAGAAACGTGTTTCTGACTCGCTGAATCTCAACATAGATTCAACTCTCTTAGGTGAACGAACGCACAGCAGAGCAGTTTCAAGGAAACGTTTCTCCTGAGTTTTAGACGAAGTTTCCTGCTGTTTAGTACGTATGCCGGCATTGGGCTGGAAATACCGGTTTTGGGATTCTGCACAGAAAGGGTTTGCAAACCGCTGAATCCACACGTGAGTTTAACTCTGTCAGTTGAATGCACACATTGACAACCATTCAGTTTGACAGCACCCTTTTGGTTTTAGAAGCAGATATTTCTCTGTACAGCCTATGGTCCCATTCACTCGGGAATATCCCAACGCAGCTCCTAGAAAAAACGTGTTTCTGACTCGCTGAATCTCAACATAGATTCAACTCTCTTAGGTGAACGAACGCACAGCAGAGCAGTTTCAAGGAAACGTTTATCCTGAGTTTTAGACGAAGTTTCCTGCTGTTTAGTACGGATGCCGGCATTGGGCTGGAAATACCGGTTTTAGGATTCTGCACAGAAAGGGTTTGCAAACCGCTGAATCCACACGTGAGTTTAACTCTGTCAGTTGAATGCACACATTGACAACCATTCAGTTTGACAGCACCCTTTTGGTTTTAGAAGCAGATATTTCTCTGTACAGCCTATGGTCCCATTCACTCGGGAAAATCCCAACGCAGCTCCTAGAAGAAACGTGTTTCTGACTCGCTGAATCTCAACATAGATTCAACTCTCTTAGGTGAACGAACGCACAGCAGAGCAGTTTCAAGTTAACTTTTCTCCTGAGTTTTAGACGAAGTTTCCTGCTGTTTAGTACGTATGCCGGCATTGGGCTAGAAATACCGGTTTTTGGATTCTGCACAGAAAGGGTTTGCAAACCGCTGAATCCACACGTGAGTTTAAGTTTGTCAGTTGAATGCACACATTGACAACCTTTCAGTTAGATAGCTCCGTTTTGATTTTAGAAGCAGATATTTCTCTGTACAGCCTATGGTCCCATTCACTCGGGAATATCCCAACGCAGCTCCTAGAAGAAACGTGTTTCTGACTCGCTGAATCTCAACATAGATTCAACTCTCTTAGGTGAACGAACGCACAGCAGAGCAGTTTCAAGGAAACTTTTCTCCTGAGTTTTAGACGAAGTTTCCTGCTGTTTAGTACGTATGCCGGCATTGGGCTGGAAATACCGGTTTTGGGATTCTGCACAGAAAGGGTTTGCAAAACGCTGAATCCACACGTGAGTTTAACTCTGTCAGTTGAATGCACATATTGACAACCATTCAGTTAGATAGCTCCGTTTTGGTTTTAGAAGCAGATATTTCTCTGTACAGCCTATGGTCCCATTCACTCGGGAATATCCCAACGCAGCTCCTAGAAGAAACGTGTTTCTGACTCGCTGAATCTCAACATAGATTCAACTCTCTTAGGTGAACGAACGCACAGCAGAGCAGTTTCAAGGAAGCGTTTATCCTGAGTTTTAGACGAAGTTTCCTGCTGTTTAGTACGGATGCCGGCATTGGGCTGGAAATACCGGTTTTGGGATTCTGCACAGAAAGGGTTTGCAAACCGCTGAATCCACACGTGAGTTTAACTTTGTCAGTTGAATGCAAACATTGACAACCATCCAGTTAGATAGCTCCGTTTTGGTTTTAGAAGCAGATATTTCTCTGTACAGACTATGGTCCCATTCACTCGGGAATATCCCAACGCAGCTCCAAGAAGAAAGGTGTTTCTGACTCGCTGAATCTCAACATAGATTCAACTCTCTTAGGTGAACGAACACACAGCAGAGCAGTTTCAAGGAAACGTTTCTCCTGAGTTTTAGACGAAGTTTCCTTCTGTTTAGTACGTATGCTGGCATAGGGCTGGAAATACCGGTTTTGGGATTCTGCACAGAAAGGGTTTGCAAACGACTGAATCCACACGTGAGTTTAACTCTGTCAGTTGAATGCACACATTGACAACCATTCAGTTAGATAGCTCCGTTTTGGTTTTAGAAGCAGATATTTCTCTGTACAGCCTATGGTCCCATTCACTCGGGAATATCCCAACGCAGCTCCTGGAAGAAACGTGTTTCTGACTCGCTGAATCTCAACATAGATTCAACTCTCTTAGGTGAACGAACGCACAGCAGAGCAGTTTCAAGGAAACGTTTCTCCTGAGTTTTAGACGAAGTTTCCTGCTGTTTAGTATGTATGCCGGCATTGGGCTGGAAATACCGGTTTTGGGATTCTGCACAGAAAGGGTTTGCAAACCGCTGAATCCACACGTGAGTTTAATTCTGTCAGTTGAATGCACACATTGACAACCATTCAGTTAGATAGCTCCGTTTTGGTTTTAGAAGCAGATATTTCTCTGTACAGCCTATGGTCCCATTCACTCGGGAATGTCCCAACGCAGCTCCTGGAAGAAACGTGTTTCTGACTCGCTGAATCTCAACATAGATTCAACTCTCTTAGGTGAAGGAACGCCCAGCAGAGCAGTTTCAAGGAAACGTTTCTCCTGAGTTTTAGACGAAGTTTCCTGCTGTTTAGTACGTATGAGGGCATGGGGCTGGAAATACCGATTTTGGGATTCTGCACAGAAAGGGTTTGTAAACCGCTGAATCCACACGTGAGTTTAACTTTGTGAGGTGAATGCACACATTGACAACCATCCAGTTAGATAGCTCCGTTTTGGTTTTAGAAGCAGATATTTCTCTGTACAGCCTATGGTCCCATTCACTCGGGAATATCCCAACGCAGCTCTTAGAAGAAACGTGTTTCTGACTCGCTGAATCTCAACATAGATTCAACTCTCTTAGGTGAACGAACGCACAGCAGAGCAGTTTCAAGGAAACGTTTCTCCTGAGTTTTAGACGAAGTTTCCTGCTGTTTAGTACGTATGCCGGCATTGGGCTGGAAATACCGGTTTTGGGATTCTGCACAGAAAGGGTTTGCAAACCGCTGAATCCACACGTGAGTTTAACTCTGTCAGTTGAATGCACACATTGACAACCATTCAGTTTGACAGCACCCTTTTGGTTTTAGAAGCAGATATTTCTCTGTACAGCCTATGGTCCCATTCACTCGGGAATATCCCAACGCAGCTCCTAGAAGAAACGTGTTTCTGACTCGCTGAATCTCAACATAGATTCAACTCTCTTAGGTGAACGAACGCACAGCAGAGCAGTTTCAAGGAAACGTTTATCCTGAGTTTTAGACGAAGTTTCCTGCTGTTTAGTACGGATGCCGGCATTGGGCTGGAAATACCGGTTTTAGGATTCTGCACAGAAAGGGTTTGCAAACCGCTGAATCCACACGTGAGTTTAACTCTGTCAGTTGAATGCACACATTGACAACCATTCAGTTTGACAGCACCCTTTTGGTTTTAGAAGCAGATATTTCTCTGTACAGCCTATGGTCCCATTCACTCGGGAAAATCCCAACGCAGCTCCTAGAAGAAACGTGTTTCTGACTCGCTGAATCTCAACATAGATTCAACTCTCTTAGGTGAACGAACGCACAGCAGAGCAGTTTCAAGTTAACTTTTCTCCTGAGTTTTAGACGAAGTTTCCTGCTGTTTAGTACGTATGCCGGCATTGGGCTAGAAATACCGGTTTTTGGATTCTGCACAGAAAGGGTTTGCAAACCGCTGAATCCACACGTGAGTTTAAGTCTGTCAGTTGAATGCACACATTGACAACCTTTCAGTTAGATAGCTCCGTTTTGATTTTAGAAGCAGATATTTCTCTGTACAGCCTATGGTCCCATTCACTCGGGAATATCCCAACGCAGCTCCTAGAAGAAACGTGTTTCTGACTCGCTGAATCTCAACATAGATTCAACTCTCTTAGGTGAACGAACGCACAGCAGAGCAGTTTCAAGGAAACTTTTCTCCTGAGTTTTAGACGAAGTTTCCTGCTGTTTAGTACGTATGCCGGCATAGGGCTGGAAATACCGGTTTTGGGATTCTGCACAGAAAGGGTTTGCAAACGACTGAATCCACACGTGAGTTTAACTCTGTCAGTTGAATGCACACATTGACAACCATTCAGTTAGATAGCTCCGTTTTGGTTTTAGAAGCAGATATTTCTCTGTACAGCCTATGGTCCCATTCACTCGGGAATATCCCAACGCAGCTCCTGGAAGAAACGTGTTTCTGACTCGCTGAATCTCAACATAGATTCAACTCTCTTAGGTGAACGAACGCACAGCAGAGCAGTTTCAAGGAAACGTTTCTCCTGAGTTTTAGACGAAGTTTCCTGCTGTTTAGTATGTATGCCGGCATTGGGCTGGAAATACCGGTTTTGGGATTCTGCACAGAAAGGGTTTGCAAACCGCTGAATCCACACGTGAGTTTAATTCTGTCAGTTGAATGCACACATTGACAACCATTCAGTTAGATAGCTCCGTTTTGGTTTTAGAAGCAGATATTTCTCTGTATAGCCTATGGTCCCACTCACTCGGGAATATCCCAACGCAGCTCCTAGAAGAAACGTGTTTCTGACTCGCTGAATCTCAACATAGATTCAACTCTCTTAGGTGAACGAACGCACAGCAGAGCAGTTTCAAGGAAACTTTTCTCCTGAGTTTTAGACGAAGTTTCCTGCTGTTTAGTACGTATGCCGGCATTGGGCTGGAAATACCGGTTTTGGGATTCTGCACAGAAAGGGTTTGCAAACCGCTGAATCCACACGTGAGTTTAACTCTGTCAGTTGAATGCACACATTGACAACCATTCATGTTGACGGCACCCTTTTGGTTTTAGAAGCAGATATTTCTCTGTACAGCCTATGGTCCCATTCACTCGGGAATATCCCAACGCAGCTCCTAGAAGAAACGTGTTTCTGACTCGCTGAATCTCAACATAGATTCAACTCTCTTAGGTGAACGAACGCACAGCAGAGCAGTTTCAAGGAAACGTTTCTCCTGAGTTTTAGACGAAGTTTCCTGCTGTTTAGTACGGATGCCGGCATTGGGCTGGAAATACCGGTTTTGGGATTCTGCACAGAAAGGGTTTGCAAAAAGCTGAATCCACACGTGAGTTTAACTTTGTCAGTTGAATGCACACATTGACAACCATCCAGTTAGATAGCTCCGTTTTGGTTTTAGAAGCAGATATTTCTCTGTACAGCCTATGGTCCCATTCACTTGGGAATATCCCAACGCAGCTCTTAGAAGAAACGTGTTTCTGACTCGCTGAACCTCAACATAGATTCAACTCTCTTAGGTGAACGAACGCCCAGCAGAGCAGTTTCAAGGAAACGTTTCTCCTGAGTTTTAGACGAAGTTTCCTGCTGTTTAGTACGTATGCCGGCATTGGGCTGGAAATACCGGTTTTGGGATTCTGCACAGAAAGGGTTTGCAAACCGCTGAATCCACACGTGAGTTTAACTCTGTCAGTTGAATGCACACATTGACAACCATTCAGTTTGACAGCACCCTTTTGGTTTTAGAAGCAGATATTTCTCTGTACTGCCTATGATCCCATTCACTCGGGAACATCCCAACGCAGCTCCTAGAAGAAACGTGTTTCTGACTCGCTGAATCTCAACATAGATTCAACTCTCTTAGGTGAACGAACGCGCAGCAGAGCAGTTTCAAGGAAACGTTTCTCCTGAGTTTTAGACGAAGTTTCCTGCTGTTTAGTACGGATGCGGGCATTGGGCTGGAAATACCGGTTTTAGGATTCTGCACAGAAAGGGTTTGCAAACCGCTGAATCCACACGTGAGTTTAACTCTGTCAGTTGAATGCACACATTGACAACCATTCAGTTTGACAGCACCCTTTTGGTTTTAGAAGCAGATATTTCTCTGTACAGCCTATGGTCCCATTCACTCGGGAATATCCCAACGCAGCTCCTAGAAGAATCGTGTTTCTGACTCGCTGAATCTCAACATAGATTCAACTCTCTTAGGTGAACGAACGCACAGCAGAGTACTTTCAAGGAAACTTTTCTCCTGAGTATTATACGAAGTTTCCTGCTGTTTAGTACGTATGCCGGCATTGGGCTGGAAATACCGGTTTTGGGATTCTGCACAGAAAGGGTTTGCAAACCGCTGAATCCACACGTGAGTTTAACTCTGTCAGTTGAATGCACACATTGACAACCATTCACTTTGACGGCAATCTTTTGGTTTTAGAAGCAGATAATTCTCTGTACAGCCTATGGTCCCATTCACTCGGGAATATCCCAACGCAGCTCCTAGAAGAAACGTGTTTCTGACTCGCTGAATCTCAACATAGATTCAACTCTCTTAGGTGAACGAACGCACAGCAGAGCAGTTTCAAGGAAACTTTTCTCCTGAGTTTTAGACGAAGTTTCCTGCTGTTTAGTACGTATGCCGGCATTGGGCTGGAAATACCGGTTTTGGGATTCTGCACAGAAAGGGTTTGCAAACCGCTGAATCCACACGTGAGTTTAACTCTGTCAGTTGAATGCACACATTGACAACCATTCAGTTAGATAGCTCCGTTTTGGTTTTAGAAGAAGATATTTCTCTGTACAGCCTATGGTCCCATTCACTCGGGAATATCCCAACGCAGCTCCTAGAAGAAAGGTGTTTCTGACTCGCTGAATCTCAACATAGATTCAACTCTCTTAGGTGAACGAACGCACAGCAGAGCAGTTTCAAGGGAACGTTTCTCCAGAGTTTTAGACGAAGTTTCCTGCTGTTTAGTACGGATGCCGGCATTGGGCTGGATATACCGGTTTTGGGATTCTGCACAGAAAGGGTTTGCAAACCGCGGAATCCACACGTGAGTTTAACTTTGTGAGTTGAATGCACACATTGACAACCATCCAGTTACATAGCTCCGTTTTGGTTTTAGAAGCAGATATTTCTCTGTACTGCCTATGGTCCTATTCACTCGGGAATATCCCAACGCAGCTCCTAGAAGAAACGTCTTTCTGACTCGCTGAATCTCAACATAGATTCAACTCTCTTAGGTGAACGAACGCACAGCAGAGCAGTTTCAAGGAAACGTTTCTGCTGAGTTTTAGACGAAGTTTCCTGCTGTTTAGTACGTATGCCGGCATTGGGCTGGAAATACCGGTTTTGGGATTCTGCACAGAAAGGGTTTGCAAACCGCTGAATCCACACGTGAGTTTAACTTTGTGAATTGAATGCACACATTGACAACCATCCAGTTACATAGCTCCGTTTTGGTTTTAGAAGCAGATATTTCTCTGTACAACCTATGGTCCCATTCACTCGGGAATATCCCAACGCAGCTCCTAGAAGAAACGTGTTTCTGACTCGCTGAGTCTCAAAATAGATTCAACTCTCTTAGTTGAAAGAACGCACAGCAGAGCAGTTTCAAGGAAACGTTTCTCCTGAGTTTTAGACGAAGTTTCCTGCAGTTTAGTACGGATGCCGGCATTGGACTGGAAATACCGGTTTTGGGATTCTGCACAGAAAGGGTTTGTAAACCGCTGAATCCAAACGTGAGTTTAACTCTGTCAGTTGAATGCACGCATTGACAACCATTCAGTTAGATTGCACCCTTTTGCGTTTAGGAGCAGATATTTCTCTGTACAGCCTATGGTCCCATTCACTCGGGAATATCCCAACGCCGCTCCTAGAAGAAAGGTGTTTCTGACTCACTGAATCTCAACATAGATTCAACTCTCTTAGGTGAACGAACACACAGCAGAGCAGTTTCAAGGAAACGTTTCTCCTGAGTTTTAGACGAAGTTTCCTGCTGTTTAGTACGTATGCCGGCATTGGGCTGGAAATACCGGTTTTGGGATTCTGCACAGAAAGTGTTTGTAAACCGCTGAATCCAAACGTGAGTTTACCTCTGTCAGTTGAATGTACACATTGACAACCATTCAGTTAGATTGCACCCTTTTGCTTTTAGGAGCAGATATTTCTCTGTACAGCCTATGGTCTCATTCACTCGGGAATATCCCAACGCAGCTCCTAGAAGAAACGTGTTTCTGACTCGCTGAATCTCAACATAGATTCAACTCTCTTAGGTGAACGAACGCACAGCAGAGCAGTTTCAAGGAAACGTTTCTCCTGAGTTTTAGACGAAGTTTCCTGCTGTTTAGTACGTATGCCGGCATTGGGCTGGAAATACCGGTTTTGGGATTCTGCACAGAAAGGGTTTGCAAACCGCTGAATCCACACGTGAGTTTAACTCTGTCAGTTGAATGCACACATTGACAACCATTCAGTTAGATAGCTCCGTTTTGGTTTTAGAAGCAGATATTTCTCTGTACAGCCTATGGTCCTATTCACTCGGGAATATCCCAACGCAGCTCCTAGAAGAAACGTCTTTCTGACTCGCTGAATCTCAACATAGATTCAACTCTCTTAGGTGAACGAACGCACAGCAGAGCAGTTTCAAGGAAACGTTTCTGCTGAGTTTTAGACGAAGTTTCCTGCTGTTTAGTACGTATGCCGGCATTGGGCTGGAAATACCGGTTTTTGGCTTCTGCACAGAAAGGGTTTGCAAACCGCTGAATCCACACGTGAGTTTAACTCTGTCACTTGAATGCACACATTGACAACCATTCAGTTAGATAGCTCCGTTTTGGTTTTAGAAGCAGATATTTCTCTGTACAGCCTATGGTCCCATTCACTCGGGAGTATCCCAACGCAGCTCCTAGAAGAAACGTGTTTCTGACTCGCTGAATCTCAACATAGATTCAACTCTCTTAGGTGAACGAACGCACAGCAGAGCACTTTCAAGGAAATGTTTCTCCTGAGTTTTAGACGAAGTTTCCTGCTGTTTAGTACGGATGCCGGCATTGGGCTGGAAATACCGGTTTTGGGATTCTGCACAGAAAGGGTTTGCAAACCGCTGAATCCACACTTGAGTTTAACTCTGTCAGTTGAATGCACACATTGACAACCATTCAGTTAGATAGCTCCGTTTTGGTTTTAGAAGCAGATATTTCTCTGTACAGCCTATGGTCCCATTCACTCGGGAATGTCCCAACGCAGCTCCTGGAAGAAACGTGTTTCTGACTCGCTGAATCTCAACATAGATTCAACTCTCTTAGGTGAAGGAACGCCCAGCAGAGCAGTTTCAAGGAAACGTTTCTCCTGAGTTTTAGACGAAGTTTCCTGCTGTTTAGTACGTATGAGGGCATGGGGCTGGAAATACCGATTTTGGGATTCTGCACAGAAAGGGTTTGTAAACCGCTGAATCCACACGTGAGTTTAACTTTGTGAGGTGAATGCACACATTGACAACCATCCAGTTAGATAGCTCCGTTTTGGTTTTAGAAGCAGATATTTCTCTGTACAGCCTATGGTCCCATTCACTCGGGAATATCCCAACGCAGCTCTTAGAAGAAACGTGTTTCTGACTCGCTGAATCTCAACATAGATTCAACTCTCTTAGGTGAACGAACGCACAGCAGAGCAGTTTCAAGGAAACGTTTCTCCTGAGTTTTAGACGAAGTTTCCTGCTGTTTAGTACGTATGCCGGCATTGGGCTGGAAATACCGGTTTTGGGATTCTGCACAGAAAGGGTTTGCAAACCGCTGAATCCACACGTGAGTTTAACTCTGTCAGTTGAATGCACACATTGACAACCATTCAGTTTGACAGCACCCTTTTGGTTTTAGAAGCAGATATTTCTGTGTACAGCCTATGTTCCCATTCACTCGGGAATATCCCAACGCAGCTCCTAGAAGAAACGTGTTTCTGACTCGCTGAATCTCAACATAGATTCAACTCTCTTAGGTGAACGAACGCACAGCAGAGCAGTTTCAAGGAAACTTTTCTCCTGAGTTTTAGACGAAGTTTCCTGCTGTTTAGTACGGATGCCGGCATTGGGCTGGAAATACCGGTTTTGGGATTCTGCACAGAAAGGGTTTGCAAACCGCTGAATCCACACTTGAGTTTAACTCTGTCAGTTGAATGCACACATTGACAACCATTCAGTTAGATAGCTCCGTTTTGGTTTTAGAAGCAGATATTTCTCTGTACAGCCTATGGTCCCATTCACTCGGGAATGTCCCAACGCAGCTCCTGGAAGAAACGTGTTTCTGACTCGCTGAATCTCAACATAGATTCAACTCTCTTAGGTGAAGGAACGCCCAGCAGAGCAGTTTCAAGGAAACGTTTCTCCTGAGTTTTAGACGAAGTTTCCTGCTGTTTAGTACGTATGAGGGCATGGGGCTGGAAATACCGATTTTGGGATTCTGCACAGAAAGGGTTTGTAAACCGCTGAATCCACACGTGAGTTTAACTTTGTGAGGTGAATGCACACATTGACAACCATCCAGTTAGATAGCTCCGTTTTGGTTTTAGAAGCAGATATTTCTCTGTACAGCCTATGGTCCCATTCACTCGGGAATATCCCAACGCAGCTCTTAGAAGAAACGTGTTTCTGACTCGCTGAATCTCAACATAGATTCAACTCTCTTAGGTGAACGAACGCACAGCAGAGCAGTTTCAAGGAAACGTTTCTCCTGAGTTTTAGACGAAGTTTCCTGCTGTTTAGTACGTATGCCGGCATTGGGCTGGAAATACCGGTTTTGGGATTCTGCACAGAAAGGGTTTGCAAACCGCTGAATCCACACGTGAGTTTAACTCTGTCAGTTGAATGCACACATTGACAACCATTCAGTTTGACAGCACCCTTTTGGTTTTAGAAGCAGATATTTCTGTGTACAGCCTATGTTCCCATTCACTCGGGAATATCCCAACGCAGCTCCTAGAAGAAACGTGTTTCTGACTCGCTGAATCTCAACATAGATTCAACTCTCTTAGGTGAACGAACGCACAGCAGAGCAGTTTCAAGGAAACTTTTCTCCTGAGTTTTAGACGAAGTTTCCTGCTGTTTAGTACGTATGCCGGCATTGGGCTGGAAATACCGGTTTTGGGATTCTGCACAGAAAGGGTTTGCAAACCGCTGAATCCACACGTGAGTTTAACTCTGTCAGTTGAATGCACACATTGACAACCATTCAGTTAGATAGCTCCGTTTTGGTTTTAGAAGAAGATATTTCTCTGTACAGCCTATGGTCCCATTCACTCGGGAATATCCCAACGCAGCTCCTAGAAGAAAGGTGTTTCTGACTCGCTGAATCTCAACATAGATTCAACTCTCTTAGGTGAACGAACGCACAGCAGAGCAGTTTCAAGGGAACGTTTCTCCAGAGTTTTAGACGAAGTTTCCTGCTGTTTAGTACGGATGCCGGCATTGGGCTGGATATACCGGTTTTGGGATTCTGCACAGAAAGGGTTTGCAAACCGCGGAATCCACACGTGAGTTTAACTTTGTGAGTTGAATGCACACATTGACAACCATCCAGTTACATAGCTCCGTTTTGGTTTTAGAAGCAGATATTTCTCTGTACTGCCTATGGTCCTATTCACTCGGGAATATCCCAACGCAGCTCCTAGAAGAAACGTCTTTCTGACTCGCTGAATCTCAACATAGATTCAACTCTCTTAGGTGAACGAACGCACAGCAAAGCAGTTTCAAGGAAACGTTTCTGCTGAGTTTTAGACGAAGTTTCCTGCTGTTTAGTACGTATGCCGGCATTGGGCTGGAAATACCGGTTTTGGGATTCTGCACAGAAAGGGTTTGCAAACCGCTGAATCCACACGTGAGTTTAACTTTGTGAATTGAATGCACACATTGACAACCATCCAGTTACATAGCTCCGTTTTGGTTTTAGAAGCAGATATTTCTCTGTACAACCTATGGTCCCATTCACTCGGGAATATCCCAACGCAGCTCCTAGAAGAAACGTGTTTCTGACTCGCTGAGTCTCAAAATAGATTCAACTCTCTTAGTTGAAAGAACGGACAGCAGAGCAGTTTCAAGGAAACGTTTCTCCTGAGTTTTAGACGAAGTTTCCTGCAGTTTAGTACGGATGCCGGCATTGGACTGGAAATACCGGTTTTGGGATTCTGCACAGAAAGGGTTTGTAAACCGCTGAATCCAAACGTGAGTTTAACTCTGTCAGTTGAATGCACGCATTGACAACCATTCAGTTAGATTGCACCCTTTTGCGTTTAGGAGCAGATATTTCTCTGTACAGCCTATGGTCCCATTCACTCGGGAATATCCCAACGCCGCTCCTAGAAGAAAGGTGTTTCTGACTCACTGAATCTCAACATAGATTCAACTCTCTTAGGTGAACGAACACACAGCAGAGCAGTTTCAAGGAAACGTTTCTCCTGAGTTTTAGACGAAGTTTCCTGCTGTTTAGTACGTATGCCGGCATTGGGCTGGAAATACCGGTTTTGGGATTCTGCACAGAAAGTGTTTGTAAACCGCTGAATCCAAACGTGAGTTTACCTCTGTCAGTTGAATGTACACATTGACAACCATTCAGTTAGATTGCACCCTTTTGCTTTTAGGAGCAGATATTTCTCTGTACAGCCTATGGTCTCATTCACTCGGGAATATCCCAACGCAGCTCCTAGAAGAAACGTGTTTCTGACTCGCTGAATCTCAACATAGATTCAACTCTCTTAGGTGAACGAACGCACAGCAGAGCAGTTTCAAGGAAACGTTTCTCCTGAGTTTTAGACGAAGTTTCCTGCTGTTTAGTACGTATGCCGGCATTGGGCTGGAAATACCGGTTTTGGGATTCTGCACAGAAAGGGTTTGCAAACCGCTGAATCCACACGTGAGTTTAACTCTGTCAGTTGAATGCACACATTGACAACCATTCAGTTAGATAGCTCCGTTTTGGTTTTAGAAGCAGATATTTCTCTGTACAGCCTATGGTCCTATTCACTCGGGAATATCCCAACGCAGCTCCTAGAAGAAACGTCTTTCTGACTCGCTGAATCTCAACATAGATTCAACTCTCTTAGGTGAACGAACGCACAGCAGAGCAGTTTCAAGGAAACGTTTCTGTTGAGTTTTAGACGAAGTTTCCTGCTGTTTAGTACGTATGCCGGCATTGGGCTGGAAATACCGGTTTTTGGCTTCTGCACAGAAAGGGTTTGCAAACCGCTGAATCCACACGTGAGTTTAACTCTGTCAGTTGAATGCACACATTGACAACCATTCAGTTAGATAGCTCCGTTTTGGTTTTAGAAGCAGATATTTCTCTGTACAGCCTATGGTCCCATTCACTCGGGAGTATCCCAACGCAGCTCCTAGAAGAAACGTGTTTCTGACTCGCTGAATCTCAACATAGATTCAACTCTCTTAGGTGAACGAACGCACAGCAGAGCACTTTCAAGGAAATGTTTCTCCTGAGTTTTAGACGAAGTTTCCTGCTGTTTAGTACGGATGCCGGCATTGGGCTGGAAATACCGGTTTTGGGATTCTGCACAGAAAGGGTTTGCAAACCGCTGAATCCACACTTGAGTTTAACTCTGTCAGTTGAATGCACACATTGACAACCATTCAGTTAGATAGCTCCGTTTTGGTTTTAGAAGCAGATATTTCTCTGTACAGCCTATGGTCCCATTCACTCGGGAATGTCCCAACGCAGCTCCTGGAAGAAACGTGTTTCTGACTCGCTGAATCTCAATATAGATTCAACTCTCTTAGGTGAAGGAACGCACAGCAGAGCAGTTTCAAGGAAACGTTTCTCCTGAGTTTTAGACGAAGTTTCCTGCTGTTTAGTACGTATGAGGGCATGGGGCTGGAAATACCGATTTTGGGATTCTGCACAGAAAGGGTTTGTAAACCGCTGAATCCACACGTGAGTTTAACTTTGTGAGGTGAATGCACACATTGACAACCATCCAGTTAGATAGCTCCGTTTTGGTTTTAGAAGCAGATATTTCTCTGTACAGCCTATGGTCCCATTCACTCGGGAATATCCCAACGCAGCTCTTAGAAGAAACGTGTTTCTGACTCGCTGAATCTCAACATAGATTCAACTCTCTTAGGTGAACGAACGCACAGCAGAGCAGTTTCAAGGAAACGTTTCTCCTGAGTTTTAGACGAAGTTTCCTGCTGTTTAGTACGTATGCCGGCATTGGGCTGGAAATACGGGTTTTGGGATTCTGCAGAGAAAGGGTTTGCAAACCGCTGAATCCACACGTGAGTTTAACTCTGTCAGTTGAATGCACACATTGACAACCATTCAGTTTGACAGCACCCTTTTGGTTTTAGAAGCAGATATTTCTGTGTACAGCCTATGTTCCCATTCACTCGGGAATATCCCAACGCAGCTCCTAGAAGAAACGTGTTTCTGACTCGCTGAATCTCAACATAGATTCAACTCTCTTAGGTGAACGAACGCACAGCAGAGCAGTTTCAAGGAAACTTTTCTCCTGAGTTTTAGACGAAGTTTCCTGCTGTTTAGTACGTATGCCGGCATTGGGCTGGAAATACCGGTTTTGGGATTCTGCACAGAAAGGGTTTGCAAAACGCTGAATCCACACGTGAGTTTAACTCTGTCAGTTGAATGCACACATTGACAATCATTCAGTTAGATAGCTCCGTTTTGGTTTTAGAAGCAGATATTTCTCTGTACAGCCTATGGTCCCATTCACTCGGGAATATCCCAACGCAGCTCCTAGAAGAAACGTGTTTCTGACTCGCTGAATCTCAACATAGATTCAACTCTCTTAGGTGAACGAACGCACAGCAGAGCAGTTTCAAGGAAGCGTTTATTCTGAGTTTTAGACGAAGTTTCCTGCTGTTTAGTACGGATGCCGGCATTGGGCTGGAAATACCGGTTTTGGGATTCTGCACAGAAAGGGTTTGCAAACCGCTGAATCCACACGTGAGTTTAACTTTGTCAGTTGAATGCAAACATTGACAACCATCCAGTTAGATAGCTCCGTTTTGGTTTTAGAAGCAGATATTTCTCTGTACAGACTATGGTCCCATTCACTCGGGAATATCCCAACGCAGCTCCAAGAAGAAAGGTGTTTCTGACTCGCTGAATCTCAACATAGATTCAACTGTCTTAGTTGAACGAACACACAGCAGAGCAGTTTCAAGGAAACGTTTCTCCTGAGTTTTAGACGAAGTTTCCTGCTGTTTAGTACGTATGCCGGCATTGGGCTGGAAATACCGGTTTTGGGATTCTGCACAGAAAGGGTTTGCAAACCACTGAATCCACACGTGAGTTTAACTCTGTCAGTTGAATGCACACATTGACAACCATTCAGTTAGATAGCTCCGTTTTGGTTTTAGAAGCAGATATTTCTCTGTATAGCCTATGGTCCCACTCACTCGGGAATATCCCAACGCAGCTCCTCGAAGAAACGTGTTTCTGACTCGCTGAATCTCAACATAGATTCAACTCTCTTAGGTGAACGAACGCACAGCAGAGCAGTTTCAAGGAAACGTTTATTCTGAGTTTTAGACGAAGTTTCCTGCTGTTTAGTACGTATGCCGGCATTGGGCTGGAAATACCGGTTTTGGGATTCTGCACAGAAAGGGTTTGCAAACCTCTGAATCCACACGTGAGTTTAACTTTGTCAGTTGAATGCAGACATTGACAACCATCCAGTTAGATAGCTCCGTTTTGGTTTTAGAAGCAGATATTTCTCTGTACAGCCTATGGTCCCATTCACTCGGGAATATCCCAACACAGCTCTTAGAAGAAACGTGTTTTTGACTCGCTGAATCTCAAGATAGATTCAACTCTCTTAGGTGAACGAACGCACAGCAGAGCAGATTCAAGGAAACGTTTCTCCTGAGTTTTAGACGAAATTTCCTGCTGTTTAGTACGGATGCGGGCATTGGGCTGGAAATACCGGTTTTGGGATTCTGCACAGAAAGGGTTTGCAAACCGCTGAATCCACACGTGAGTTTAACTCTGTCAGTTGAATGCACACATTGATAACCATGCAGTTTGACAGCACCCTTTTGGTTTTAGAAGCAGATATTTCTCTGTACAGCCTATGGTCCCATTCACTCGGGAATATCCCAACGCAACTCCTAGAAGAAACGTGTTTCTGACTCGCTGAATCTCAACATAGATTTAACTCTCTTAGGTGAACGAACGCACAGCAGAGCAGTTTCAAGGAAACTTTTCTCCTGAGTTTTAGACGAAGTTTCCTGCTGTTTAGTACGTATGCCGGCATTGGGCTGGAAATACCGGTTTTAGGATTCTGCACAGAAAGGGTTTGCAAACCGCTGAATCCACACGTGAGTTTACCTCTGTCAGTTGAATGCACACATTGACAACCATTCAGTTAGATAGCTCCGTTTTGGTTTTAGAAGCAGATATTTCTCTGTACAGCCTATGGTCCCAGTCACTCGGTAATATCCTAACGCAGCTCCTAGAAGAAACGTGTTTCTGACTCGCTGAATCTCAACATAGATTCAACTCTCTTAGGTGAACGAACGCACAGCAGAGCAGTTTCAAGGAAACGTTTATCCTGAGTTTTAGACGAAGTTTCCTGCTGTTTAGTACGGATGCCGGCATTGGGCTGGAAATACCGGTTTTTGGCTTCTGCACAGAAAGGGTTTGCAAACCGCTGAATCCACACGTGAGTTTAACTCTGTCAGTTGAATGCACACATTGACAACCATTCAGTTAGATAGCTCCGTTTTGGTTTTAGAAGCAGATATTTCTCTGTACAGCCTATGGTCCCATTCACTCGGGAGTATCCCAACGCAGCTCCTAGAAGAAACGTGTTTCTGACTCGCTGAATCTCAACATAGATTCAACTCTCTTAGGTGAACGAACGCACAGCAGAGCACTTTCAAGGAAATGTTTCTCCTGAGTTTTAGACGAAGTTTCCTGCTGTTTAGTACGGATGCCGGCATTGGGCTGGAAATACCGGTTTTGGGATTCTGCACAGAAAGGGTTTGCAAACCGCTGAATCCACACTTGAGTTTAACTCTGTCAGTTGAATGCACACATTGACAACCATTCAGTTAGATAGCTCCGTTTTGGTTTTAGAAGCAGATATTTCTCTGTACAGCCTATGGTCCCATTCACTCGGGAATGTCCCAACGCAGCTCCTGGAAGAAACGTGTTTCTGACTCGCTGAATCTCAATATAGATTCAACTCTCTTAGGTGAAGGAACGCCCAGCAGAGCAGTTTCAAGGAAACGTTTCTCCTGAGTTTTAGACGAAGTTTCCTGCTGTTTAGTACGTATGAGGGCATGGGGCTGGAAATACCGATTTTGGGATTCTGCACAGAAAGGGTTTGTAAACCGCTGAATCCACACGTGAGTTTAACTTTGTGAGGTGAATGCACACATTGACAACCATCCAGTTAGATAGCTCCGTTTTGGTTTTAGAAGCAGATATTTCTCTGTACAGCCTATGGTCCCATTCACTCGGGAATATCCCAACGCAGCTCTTAGAAGAAACGTGTTTCTGACTCGCTGAATCTCAACATAGATTCAACTCTCTTAGGTGAACGAACGCACAGCAGAGCAGTTTCAAGGAAACGTTTCTCCTGAGTTTTAGACGAAGTTTCCTGCTGTTTAGTACGTATGCCGGCATTGGGCTGGAAATACCGGTTTTGGGATTCTGCACAGAAAGGGTTTGCAAAACGCTGAATCCACACGTGAGTTTAACTCTGTCAGTTGAATGCACACATTGACAATCATTCAGTTAGATAGCTCCGTTTTGGTTTTAGAAGCAGATATTTCTCTGTACAGCCTATGGTCCCATTCACTCGGGAATATCCCAACGCAGCTCCTAGAAGAAACGTGTTTCTGACTCGCTGAATCTCAACATAGATTCAACTCTCTTAGGTGAACGAACGCACAGCAGAGCAGTTTCAAGGAAGCGTTTATTCTGAGTTTTAGACGAAGTTTCCTGCTGTTTAGTACGGATGCCGGCATTGGGCTGGAAATACCGGTTTTGGGATTCTGCACAGAAAGGGTTTGCAAACCGCTGAATCCACACGTGAGTTTAACTTTGTCAGTTGAATGCAAACATTGACAACCATCCAGTTAGATAGCTCCGTTTTGGTTTTAGAAGCAGATATTTCTCTGTACAGACTATGGTCCCATTCACTCGGGAATATCCCAACGCAGCTCCAAGAAGAAAGGTGTTTCTGACTCGCTGAATCTCAACATAGATTCAACTGTCTTAGGTGAACGAACACACAGCAGAGCAGTTTCAAGGAAACGTTTCTCCTGAGTTTTAGACGAAGTTTCCTGCTGTTTAGTACGTATGCCGGCATTGGGCTGGAAATACCGGTTTTGGGATTCTGCACAGAAAGGGTTTGCAAACCACTGAATCCACACGTGAGTTTAACTCTGTCAGTTGAATGCACACATTGACAACCATTCAGTTAGATAGCTCCGTTTTGGTTTTAGAAGCAGATATTTCTCTGTATAGCCTATGGTCCCACTCACTCGGGAATATCCCAACGCAGCTCCTCGAAGAAACGTGTTTCTGACTCGCTGAATCTCAACATAGATTCAACTCTCTTAGGTGAACGAACGCACAGCAGAGCAGTTTCAAGGAAACGTTTCTCCTGAGTTTTAGACGAAGTTTCCTGCTGTTTAGTACGTATGCCGGCATTGGGCTGGAAATACCGGTTTTGGGATTCTGCACAGAAAGGGTTTGCAAACCTCTGAATCCACACGTGAGTTTAACTTTGTCAGTTGAATGCAGACATTGACAACCATCCAGTTAGATAGCTCCGTTTTGGTTTTAGAAGCAGATATTTCTCTGTACAGCCTATGGTCCCATTCACTCGGGAATATCCCAACACAGCTCTTAGAAGAAACGTGTTTTTGACTCGCTGAATCTCAAGATAGATTCAACTCTCTTAGGTGAACGAACGCACAGCAGAGCAGATTCAAGGAAACGTTTCTCCTGAGTTTTAGACGAAATTTCCTGCTGTTTAGTATGGA
Source organism: Aotus nancymaae (assembly GCF_030222135.1). NCBI lineage: Eukaryota > Metazoa > Chordata > Mammalia > Primates > Aotidae > Aotus > Aotus nancymaae. The sequence continues at coordinate 531,917 of NW_026988673.1, forward strand.
TGCGGGCATTGGGCTGGAAATACCGGTTTTGGGATTCTGCACAGAAAGGGTTTGCAAACCGCTGAATCCACACGTGAGTTTAACTCTGTCAGTTGAATGCACACATTGATAACCATGCAGTTTGACAGCACCCTTTTGGTTTTAGAAGCAGATATTTCTCTGTACAGCCTATGGTCCCATTCACTCGGGAATATCCCAACGCAACTCCTAGAAGAAACGTGTTTCTGACTCGCTGAATCTCAACATAGATTTAACTCTCTTAGGTGAACGAACGCACAGCAGAGCAGTTTCAAGGAAACTTTTCTCCTGAGTTTTAGACGAAGTTTCCTGCTGTTTAGTACGTATGCCGGCATTGGGCTGGAAATACCGGTTTTAGGATTCTGCACAGAAAGGGTTTGCAAACCGCTGAATCCACACGTGAGTTTACCTCTGTCAGTTGAATGCACACATTGACAACCATTCAGTTAGATAGCTCCGTTTTGGTTTTAGAAGCAGATATTTCTCTGTACAGCCTATGGTCCCAGTCACTCGGTAATATCCTAACGCAGCTCCTAGAAGAAACGTGTTTCTGACTCGCTGAATCTCAACATAGATTCAACTCTCTTAGGTGAACGAACGCACAGCAGAGCAGTTTCAAGGAAACGTTTATCCTGAGTTTTAGACGAAGTTTCCTGCTGTTTAGTACGGATGCCGGCATTGGGCTGGAAATACCGGTTTTTGGCTTCTGCACAGAAAGGGTTTGCAAACCGCTGAATCCACACGTGAGTTTAACTCTGTCAGTTGAATGCACACATTGACAACCATTCAGTTAGATAGCTCCGTTTTGGTTTTAGAAGCAGATATTTCTCTGTACAGCCTATGGTCCCATTCACTCGGGAGTATCCCAACGCAGCTCCTAGAAGAAACGTGTTTCTGACTCGCTGAATCTCAACATAGATTCAACTCTCTTAGGTGAACGAACGCACAGCAGAGCACTTTCAAGGAAATGTTTCTCCTGAGTTTTAGACGAAGTTTCCTGCTGTTTAGTACGGATGCCGGCATTGGGCTGGAAATACCGGTTTTGGGATTCTGCACAGAAAGGGTTTGCAAACCGCTGAATCCACACTTGAGTTTAACTCTGTCAGTTGAATGCACACATTGACAACCATTCAGTTAGATAGCTCCGTTTTGGTTTTAGAAGCAGATATTTCTCTGTACAGCCTATGGTCCCATTCACTCGGGAATGTCCCAACGCAGCTCCTGGAAGAAACGTGTTTCTGACTCGCTGAATCTCAATATAGATTCAACTCTCTTAGGTGAAGGAACGCCCAGCAGAGCAGTTTCAAGGAAACGTTTCTCCTGAGTTTTAGACGAAGTTTCCTGCTGTTTAGTACGTATGAGGGCATGGGGCTGGAAATACCGATTTTGGGATTCTGCACAGAAAGGGTTTGTAAACCGCTGAATCCACACGTGAGTTTAACTTTGTGAGGTGAATGCACACATTGACAACCATCCAGTTAGATAGCTCCGTTTTGGTTTTAGAAGCAGATATTTCTCTGTACAGCCTATGGTCCCATTCACTCGGGAATATCCCAACGCAGCTCTTAGAAGAAACGTGTTTCTGACTCGCTGAATCTCAACATAGATTCAACTCTCTTAGGTGAACGAACGCACAGCAGAGCAGTTTCAAGGAAACGTTTCTCCTGAGTTTTAGACGAAGTTTCCTGCTGTTTAGTACGTATGCCGGCATTGGGCTGGAAATACCGGTTTTGGGATTCTGCAGAGAAAGGGTTTGCAAACCGCTGAATCCACACGTGAGTTTAACTCTGTCAGTTGAATGCACACATTGACAACCATTCAGTTTGACAGCACCCTTTTGGTTTTAGAAGCAGATATTTCTGTGTACAGCCTATGTTCCCATTCACTCGGGAATATCCCAACGCAGCTCCTAGAAGAAACGTGTTTCTGACTCGCTGAATCTCAACATAGATTCAACTCTCTTAGGTGAACGAACGCACAGCAGAGCAGTTTCAAGGAAACTTTTCTCCTGAGTTTTAGACGAAGTTTCCTGCTGTTTAGTACGTATGCCGGCATTGGGCTGGAAATACCGGTTTTGGGATTCTGCACAGAAAGGGTTTGCAAAACGCTGAATCCACACGTGAGTTTAACTCTGTCAGTTGAATGCACACATTGACAATCATTCAGTTAGATAGCTCCGTTTTGGTTTTAGAAGCAGATATTTCTCTGTACAGCCTATGGTCCCATTCACTCGGGAATATCCCAACGCAGCTCCTAGAAGAAACGTGTTTCTGACTCGCTGAATCTCAACATAGATTCAACTCTCTTAGGTGAACGAACGCACAGCAGAGCAGTTTCAAGGAAGCGTTTATTCTGAGTTTTAGACGAAGTTTCCTGCTGTTTAGTACGGATGCCGGCATTGGGCTGGAAATACCGGTTTTGGGATTCTGCACAGAAAGGGTTTGCAAACCGCTGAATCCACACGTGAGTTTAACTTTGTCAGTTGAATGCAAACATTGACAACCATCCAGTTAGATAGCTCCGTTTTGGTTTTAGAAGCAGATATTTCTCTGTACAGACTATGGTCCCATTCACTCGGGAATATCCCAACGCAGCTCCAAGAAGAAAGGTGTTTCTGACTCGCTGAATCTCAACATAGATTCAACTGTCTTAGGTGAACGAACACACAGCAGAGCAGTTTCAAGGAAACGTTTCTCCTGAGTTTTAGACGAAGTTTCCTGCTGTTTAGTACGTATGCCGGCATTGGGCTGGAAATACCGGTTTTGGGATTCTGCACAGAAAGGGTTTGCAAACCACTGAATCCACACGTGAGTTTAACTCTGTCAGTTGAATGCACACATTGACAACCATTCAGTTAGATAGCTCCGTTTTGGTTTTAGAAGCAGATATTTCTCTGTATAGCCTATGGTCCCACTCACTCGGGAATATCCCAACGCAGCTCCTCGAAGAAACGTGTTTCTGACTCGCTGAATCTCAACATAGATTCAACTCTCTTAGGTGAACGAACGCACAGCAGAGCAGTTTCAAGGAAACGTTTCTCCTGAGTTTTAGACGAAGTTTCCTGCTGTTTAGTACGTATGCCGGCATTGGGCTGGAAATACCGGTTTTGGGATTCTGCACAGAAAGGGTTTGCAAACCTCTGAATCCACACGTGAGTTTAACTTTGTCAGTTGAATGCAGACATTGACAACCATCCAGTTAGATAGCTCCGTTTTGGTTTTAGAAGCAGATATTTCTCTGTACAGCCTATGGTCCCATTCACTCGGGAATATCCCAACACAGCTCTTAGAAGAAACGTGTTTTTGACTCGCTGAATCTCAAGATAGATTCAACTCTCTTAGGTGAACGAACGCACAGCAGAGCAGATTCAAGGAAACGTTTCTCCTGAGTTTTAGACGAAATTTCCTGCTGTTTAGTATGGATGCGGGCATTGGGCTGGAAATACCGGTTTTGGGATTCTGCACAGAAAGGGTTTGCAAACCGCTGAATCCACACGTGAGTTTAACTCTGTCAGTTGAATGCACACATTGATAACCATGCAGTTTGACAGCACCCTTTTGGTTTTAGAAGCAGATATTTCTCTGTACAGCCTATGGTCCCATTCACTCGGGAATATCCCAACGCAACTCCTAGAAGAAACGTGTTTCTGACTCGCTGAATCTCAACATAGATTTAACTCTCTTAGGTGAACGAACGCACAGCAGAGCAGTTTCAAGGAAACTTTTCTCCTGAGTTTTAGACGAAGTTTCCTGCTGTTTAGTACGTATGCCGGCATTGGGCTGGAAATACCGGTTTTAGGATTCTGCACAGAAAGGGTTTGCAAACCGCTGAATCCACACGTGAGTTTACCTCTGTCAGTTGAATGCACACATTGACAACCATTCAGTTAGATAGCTCCGTTTTGGTTTTAGAAGCAGATATTTCTCTGTACAGCCTATGGTCCCAGTCACTCGGTAATATCCTAACGCAGCTCCTAGAAGAAACGTGTTTCTGACTCGCTGAATCTCAACATAGATTCAACTCTCTTAGGTGAACGAACGCACAGCAGAGCAGTTTCAAGGAAACGTTTCTCCTGAGTTTTAGACGAAGTTTCCTGCTGTTTAGTACGGATGCCGGCATTGGGCTGGAAATACCGGTTTTAGGATTCTGCACAGAAAGGGTTTGCAAACCGCTGAATCCACACGTGAGTTTAACTCTGTCAGTTGAATGCACACATTGACAACCATTCAGTTTGACAGCACCCTTTTGGTTTTAGAAGCAGATATTTCTCTGTACAGCCTATGGTCCCATTCACTCGGGAAAATCCCAACGCAGCTCCTAGAAGAAACGTGTTTCTGACTCGCTGAATCTCAACATAGATTCAACTCTCTTAGGTGAACGAACGCACAGCAGAGCAGTTTCAAGTTAACTTTTCTCCTGAGTTTTAGACGAAGTTTCCTGCTGTTTAGTACGTATGCCGGCATTGGGCTGGAAATACCGGTTTTTGGATTCTGCACAGAAAGGGTTTGCAAACCGCTGAATCCACACGTGAGTTTAAGTCTGTCAGTTGAATGCACACATTGACAACCTTTCAGTTAGATAGCTCCGTTTTGATTTTAGAAGCAGATATTTCTCTGTACAGCCTATGGTCCCATTCACTCGGGAATATCCCAACGCAGCTCCTAGAAGAAACGTGTTTCTGACTCGCTGAATCTCAACATAGATTCAACTCTCTTAGGTGAACGAACGCACAGCAGAGCAGTTTCAAGGAAACTTTTCTCCTGAGTTTTAGACGAAGTTTCCTGCTGTTTAGTACGTATGCCGGCATTGGGCTGGAAATACCGGTTTTGGGATTCTGCACAGAAATGGTTTGCAAAACGCTGAATCCACACGTGAGTTTAACTCTGTCAGTTGAATGCACATATTGACAACCATTCAGTTAGATAGCTCCGTTTTGGTTTTAGAAGCAGATATTTCTCTGTACAGCCTATGGTCCCATTCACTCGGGAATATCCCAACGCAGCTCCTAGAAGAAACGTGTTTCTGACTCGCTGAATCTCAACATAGATTCAACTCTCTTAGGTGAACGAACGCACAGCAGAGCAGTTTCAAGGAAGCGTTTATCCTGAGTTTTAGACGAAGTTTCCTGCTGTTTAGTACGGATGCCGGCATTGGGCTGGAAATACCGGTTTTGGGATTCTGCACAGAAAGGGTCTGCAAACCGCTGAATCCACACGTGAGTTTAACTTTGTCAGTTGAATGCAAACATTGACAACCATCCAGTTAGATAGCTCCGTTTTGGTTTTAGAAGCAGATATTTCTCTGTACAGACTATGGTCCCATTCACTCGGGAATATCCCAACGCAGCTCCAAGAAGAAAGGTGTTTCTGACTCGCTGAATCTCAACATAGATTCAACTCTCTTAGGTGAACGAACACACAGCAGAGCAGTTTCAAGGAAACGTTTCTCCTGAGTTTTAGACGAAGTTTCCTTCTGTTTAGTACGTATGCCGGCATAGGGCTGGAAATACCGGTTTTGGGATTCTGCACAGAAAGGGTTTGCAAACGACTGAATCCACACGTGAGTTTAACTCTGTCAGTTGAATGCACACATTGACAACCATTCAGTTAGATAGCTCCGTTTTGGTTTTAGAGGCAGATATTTCTCTGTACAGCCTATGGTCCCATTCACTCGGGAATATCCCAACGCAGCTCCTGGAAGAAACGTGTTTCTGACTCGCTGAATCTCAACATAGATTCAACTCTCTTAGGTGAACGAACGCACAGCAGAGCAGTTTCAAGGAAACGTTTCTCCTGAGTTTTAGACGAAGTTTCCTGCTGTTTAGTACGTATGCCGGCATTGGGCTGGAAATACCGGTTTTGGGATTCTGCACAGAAAGGGTTTGCAAACCGCTGAATCCACACGTGAGTTTAATTCTGTCAGTTGAATGCACACATTGACAACCATTCAGTTAGATAGCTCCGTTTTGGTTTTAGAAGCAGATATTTCTCTGTATAGCCTATGGTCCCACTCACTCGGGAATATCCCAACGCAGCTCCTAGAAGAAACGTGTTTCTGACTCGCTGAATCTCAACATAGATTCAACTCTCTTAGGTGAACGAACGCACAGCAGAGCAGTTTCAAGGAAACTTTTCTCCTGAGTTTTAGACGAAGTTGCCTGCTGTTTAGTACGTATGCCGGCATTGGGCTGGAAATACCGGTTTTGGGATTCTGCACAGAAAGGGTTTGCAAACCGCTGAATCCACACGTGAGTTTAACTCTGTCAGTTGAATGCACACATTGACAACCATTCACGTTGACGGCACCCTTTTGGTTTTAGAAGCAGATATTTCTCTGTACAGCCTATGGTCCCATTCACTCGGGAATATCCAAACGCAGCTCCTAGAAGAAACGTGTTTCTGACTCGCTGAATCTCAACATAGATTCAACTCTCTTAGGTGAACGAACGCACAGCAGAGCAGTTTCAAGGAAACGTTTCTCCTGAGTTTTAGACGAAGTTTCCTGCTGTTTAGTACGGATGCCGGCATTGGGCTGGAAATACCGGTTTTGGGATTCTGCACAGAAAGGGTTTGCAAACCGCGGAATCCACACGTGAGTTTAACTTTGTGAGTTGAATGCACACATTGACAACCATCCAGTTACATAGCTCCGTTTTGGTTTTAGAAGCAGATATTTCTCTGTACAGCCTATGGTCCCATTCACTCGGGAATATCCCAACGCAGCTCCTAGAAGAAACGTGTTTCTGACTCGCTGAATCTCAACATAGATTCAACTCTCTTAGGTGAACGAACGCACAGCACAGCAGTTTCAAGGAAACGTTTCTCCTGAGTTTTAGACGAAGTTTCCTGCTGTTTAGTACGTATGCCGGCATTGGGCTGGAAATACCGGATTTTGGATTCTGCACAGAAAGGGTTTGCAAACCGCTGAATCCACACGTGAGTTTAACTTTGTGAGTTGAATGCACACAATGACAACCATCCAGTTACATAGCTCCGTTTTGGTTTTAGAAGCAGATATTTCTCTGTACAGCCTATGGTCCCATTCACTCGGGAATATCCCAACGCAGCTCCTAGAAGAAACGTGTTTCTGACTCGCTGAATCTCAACATAGATTCAACTCTCTTAGGTGAACGAACGCACAGCAGAATACTTTCAAGGAAACTTTTCTCCTGAGTATTAGACGAAGTTTCCTGCTGTTTAGTACGTATGCTGGCATTGGGCTGGAAATACCGGTTTTGGGATTCTGCACAGAAAGGGTTTGCAAACCGCTGAATCCACACGTGAGTTTACCTCTGTCAGTTGAATGCACACATTGACAACCATTCACTTTGACGGCAATCTTTTGGTTTTAGAAGCAGATATTTCTCTGTACAGCCTATGGTCCCATTCACTCGGGAATATCCCAACGCAGCTCCTAGAAGAAACGTGTTTCTGACTCGCTGAATCTCAACATAGATTCAACTCTCTTAGGTGAACGAACGCACAGCAGAGCAGTTTCAAGGAAACTTTTCTCCTGAGTTTTAGACGAAGTTTCCTGCTGTTTAGTACGTATGCCGGCATTGGGCTGGAAATACCGGTTTTGGGATTCTGCACAGAAAGGGTTTGCAAACCGCTGAATCCACACGTGAGTTTAACTCTGTCAGTTGAATGCACACATTGACAACCATTCAGTTAGATAGCTCCGTTTTGGTTTTAGAAGAAGATATTTCTCTGTACAGCCTATGGTCCCATTCACTCGGGAATATCCCAACGCAGCTCCTAGAAGAAAGGTGTTTCTGACTCGCTGAATCTCAACATAGATTCAACTCTCTTAGGTGAACGAACGCACAGCAGAGCAGTTTCAAGGAAACGTTTCTCCTGAGTTTTAGACGAAGTTTCCTGCTGTTTAGTACGGATGCCGGCATTGGGCTGGAAATACCGGTTTTGGGATTCTGCACAGAAAGGGTTTGCAAACCGCGGAATCCACACGTGAGTTTAACTTTGTGAGTTGAATGCACACATTGACAACCATCCAGTTACATAGCTCCGTTTTGGTTTTAGAAGCAGATATTTCTCTGTACAGCCTATGGTCCTATTCACTCGGGAATATCCCAACGCAGCTCCTAGAAGAAACGTGTTTCTGACTCGCTGAATCTCAACATAGATTCAACTCTCTTAGGTGAACGAACGCACAGCAGAGCAGTTTCAAGGAAGCGTTTATCCTGAGTTTTAGACGAAGTTTCCTGCTGTTTAGTACGGATGCCGGCATTGGGCTGGAAATACCGGTTTTGGGATTCTGCACAGAAAGGGTTTGCAAACCGCTGAATCCACACGTGAGTTTAACTTTGTCAGTTGAATGCACACATTGACAACCATCCAGTTAGATAGCTCCGTTTTGGTTTTAGAAGCAGATATTTCTCTGTACAGACTATGGTCCCATTCACTCGGGAATATCCCAACGCAGCTCCAAGAAGAAAGGTGTTTCTGACTCGCTGAATCTCAACATAGATTCAACTCTCTTAGGTGAACGAACACACAGCAGAGCAGTTTCAAGGAAACGTTTCTCCTGAGTTTTAGACGAAGTTTCCTTCTGTTTAGTACGTATGCCGGCATAGGGCTGGAAATACCGGTTTTGGGATTCTGCACAGAAAGGGTTTGCAAACCACTGAATCCACACGTGAGTTTAACTCTGTCAGTTGAATGCACACATTGACAACCATTCAGTTAGATAGCTCCGTTTTGGTTTTAGAAGCAGATATTTCTCTGTACAGCCTATGGTCCCATTCACTCGGGAATATCCCAACGCAGCTCCTGGAAGAAACGTGTTTCTGACTCGCTGAATCTCAACATAGATTCAACTCTCTTAGGTGAACGAACGCACAGCAGAGCAGTTTCAAGGAAACGTTTCTCCTGAGTTTTAGACGAAGTTTCCTGCTGTTTAGTACGTATGCCGGCATTGGGCTGGAAATACCGGTTTTGGGATTCTGCACAGAAAGGGTTTGCAAACCGCTGAATCCACACGTGAGTTTAATTCTGTCAGTTGAATGCACACATTGACAACCATTCAGTTAGATAGCTCCGTTTTGGTTTTAGAAGCAGATATTTCTCTGTATAGCCTATGGTCCCACTCACTCGGGAATATCCCAACGCAGCTCCTAGAAGAAACGTGTTTCTGACTCGCTGAATCTCAACATAGATTCAACTCTCTTAGGTGAACGAACACCCAGCAGAGCAGTTTCAAGGAAACGTTTCTCCTGAGTTTTAGACGAAGTTTCCTGCTGTTTAGTACGTATGCCGGCATTGGGCTGGAAATACCGGTTTTGGGATTCTGCACAGAAAGGGTTTGCAAACCTCTGAATCCACACGTGAGTTTAACTTTGTCAGTTGAATGCAGACATTGACAACCATCCAGTTAGATAGCTCCGTTTTGGTTTTAGAAGCAGATATTTCTCTGTACAGCCTATGGTCCCATTCACTCGGGAATATCCCAACACAGCTCTTAGAAGAAACGTGTTTTTGACTCGCTGAATCTCAAGATAGATTCAACTCTCTTAGGTGAACGAACGCACAGCAGAGCAGATTCAAGGAAACGTTTCTCCTGAGTCTTAGACGAAGTTTCCTGCTGTTTAGTACGGATGCGGGCATTTGGCTGGAAATACCGGTTTTAGGATTCTGCACAGAAAGGGTTTGCAAACCGCTGAATCCACACGTGAGTTTAACTCTGTCAGTTGAATGCACACATTGATAACCATTCAGTTTGACAGCAACCTTTTGGTTTTAGAAGCAGATATTTCTCTGTACAGCCTATGGTCCCATTCACTCGGGAATATCCCAACGCAACTCCTAGAAGAAACGTGTTTCTGACTCGCTGAATCTCAACATAGATTTAACTCTCTTAGGTGAACGAACGCACAGCAGAGCAGTTTCAAGGAAACTTTTCTCCTGAGTTTTAGACGAAGTTTCCTGCTGTTTAGTATGTATGCCGGCATTGGGCTGGAAATACCGGTTTTAGGATTCTGCACAGAAAGGGTTTGCAAACCGCTGAATCCACACGTGAGTTTACCTCTGTCAGTTGAATGCACACATTGACAACCATTCAGTTAGATAGCTCCGTTTTGGTTTTAGAAGCAGATATTTCTCTGTACAGCCTATGGTCCCAGTCACTCGGGAATATCCTAACGCAGCTCCTAGAAGAAACGTGTTTCTGACTCGCTGAATCTCAACATAGATTCAACTCTCTTAGGTGAACGAACGCACAGCAGAGCAGTTTCAAGGAAACGTTTCTCCTGAGTTTTAGACGAAGTTTCCTGCTGTTTAGTACGGATGCCGGCATTGGGCTGGAAATACCGGTTTTGGGATTCTGCACAGAAAGGGTTTGCAAACCGCTGAATCCACACGTGAGTTTAACTTTGTCAGTTGAATGCAAACATTGACAACCATCCAGTTAGATAGCTCCGTTTTGGTTTTAGAAGCAGATATTTCTCTGTACAGACTATGGTCCCATTCACTCGGGAATATCCCAACGCAGCTCCAAGAAGAAAGGTGTTTCTGACTCGCTGAATCTCAACATAGATTCAACTCTCTTGGGAGAACGAACACACAGCAGAGCAGTTTCAAGGAAACGTTTCTCCTGAGTTTTAGACGAAGTTTCCTGTTGTTTAGTATGTATGCCGGCATTGGGCTGGAAAAACCGTTTTTGGGATTCTGCACAGAAAGGGTTTGCAAACCGCTGAATCCACACGTGAGTTTAACTTTGTCAGTTGAATGCACACATTGACAGCCATTCAGTTTGATTACACCCTTTTGGTTTCAGAAGCAGATATTTCTCTGTACAGACTATGGTCCCATTCACTCTGGAATATCCCAACGCAGCTCCTAGAAGAAACGTGTTTCTGACTCGCTGAATCTCAACATAGATTCAACTCTCTTAGGTGAACGAACGCACAGCAGAGCAGTTTCAAGGAAACGTTTCTCCTGAGTTTTAGACGAAGTTTCCTGCTGTTTAGTACGTATGCCGGCATTGGGCTGGAAATACCGGTTTTGGGATTCTGCACAGAAAGGGTTTGCAAACCGCTGAATCCACACGTGAGTTTAACTCTGTCAGTTGAATGCACACATTGACAACCATTCAGTTTGACAGCACCCTTTTGGTTTTAGAAGCAGATATTTCTCTGTACAGTCTATGGTCCCATTCACTCGGGAATATCCCAACGCAGCTCCTAGAAGAAACGTGTTTCTCACTCGCTGAATCTCAACATAGATTCAACTCTCTTAGGTGAACGAACGCACAGCAGAGCAGTTTCAAGGAAACTTTTCTCCTGAGTTTTAGACGAAGTTTCCTGCTGTTTAGTACGGATGCCGGCATTGGGCTGGAAATACCGGTTTTGGGATTCTGCACAGAAAGGGTTTGCAAACCGCTGAAGCCACACGTGAGTTTAACTCTGTCAGTTGAATGCACACATTGACAACCATTCAGTTAGATAGCTCCGTTTTGGTTTTAGAAGCAGATATTTCTCTGTACAGCCTATGGTCCCATTCACTCGGGAATATGCCAACGCAGCTCCTGGAAGAAACGTGTTTCTGACTCGCTGAATCTCAACATAGATTCAACTCTCTTAGGTGAACGAAGGCCCAGCAGAGCAGTTTCAAGGAAACGTTTCTCCTGAGTTTTAGACGAAGTTTCCTGTTGTTTAGTACGTATGCCGGCATTGGGCTGGAAATACCGTTTTTGGGATTCTGCACAGAAAGGGTTTGCAAACCGCTGAATCCACACGTGAGTTTAACTCTGTCAGTTCAATGCACACATTGACAACCATTAAGTTTGATTACACCCTTTTGGTTTTAGAAGCAGATATTTCTCTGTACAGACTATGGTCCCATTCACTCTGGAATATCCCAACGCAGCTCCTAGAAAAACGTGTTTCTGACTCGCTGAATCTCAACATAGATTCAACTCTCTTAGGTGAACGAACGCACAGCAGAGCAGTTTCAAGGAAACGTTTCTCCTGAGTTTTAGACGAAGTTTCCTGCTCTTTAGTACGGATGCCGGCATTGGGCTGGAAATACCGGTTTTGGGATTCTGCACAGAAAGGGTTTGCAAACCGCTGAATCCACACGTGAGTTTAACTTTGTGAGTTGAATGCACACATTGACAACCATCCAGTTACATAGCTCCGTTTTGGTTTTAGAAGAAGATATTTCTCTGTACAGCCTATGGTCCAATTCACTCGGGAATATCCCAACGCAGCTCCTAGAAGAAACGTGTTTCTGACTCGATGAATCTCAACATAGATTCAACTCTCTTAGGTGAACGAACGCACAGCAGAGAAGTTTCAAGGAAACGTTTCTCCTGAGTTTTAGACGAAGTTTCCTGCTGTTTAGTACGGATGCCTGCATTGGCCTGGAAATACCGGTTTTGGGATTCTGCACAGAAAGGGTTTGCAAACCACTGAAACCACACATGAGTTTAACTCTGTCAGTTGAATGCACACATTGACAACCATTCAGTTAGATAGTTCCGTTTTGGTTTTAGAAGCAGATATTTCTCTGTACAGCCTATGGTCCCATTCACTCGGGAATATCCCAACGCAGCTCCTAGAAGAAACGTGTTTCTGACTCGCTGAATCTCAACATAGATTCAACTCTCTAAGGTGAACGAACGCACAGCAGAGCAGTTTCAAGGAAACGTTTCTCCTGAGTTTTAGACGAAGTTTCCTGCTGTTTAGTACGTATGCCGGCATTGGGCTTGAAATACCGATTTTGGGATTCTGCACAGAAAGGGTTTGCAAACCGCTGAATCCACACGTGAGTTTCACATTGTCAGTTGAATGCACACATTGACAACCATCCAGTTAGATAGCTCCGTTTTGGTTTAAGAAGCAGATATTTCTCTATACAGTCTATGGTCCCATTCACTCGGGAATATCCCAACGCAGCTCTTAGAAGAAACGTGTTTCTGACTCGCTGAATCTCAACATAGATTCAACTCTCTTAGGTGAACGAACGCACAGCAGAGCAGTTTCAAGGAAACGTTTCTCCTGAGTTTTAGACGAAGTTTCCTGCTGTTTAGTACGGATGCGGGCATTGGGCTGGAAATACCGGTTTTGGGATTCTGCACAGAAAGGGTTTGCAAACCGCTGAATCCACACGTGAGTTTAACTCTGTCAGTTGAATGCACACATTGACAACCATTCAGTTTGACGGCACCCTTTTGGTTTTAGAAGCAGATATTTCTCTGTACAGCCTATGGTCCCATTCACTCGGGAAAATCCCAACGCAGCTCCTAGAAGAAACGTGTTTCTGACTCGCTGAATCTCAACATAGATTCAACTCTCTTAGGTGAACGAACGCACAGCAGAGCAGTTTCAAGGAAACTTTTCTCCTGAGTTTTAGACGAAGTTTCCTGCTGTTTAGTACGTATGCCGGCATTGGGCTGGAAATACCGGTTTTGGGATTCTGCACAGAAAGGGTTTGCAAACCGCTGAATCCACACGTGAGTTTAACTCTGTCAGTTGAATGCACACATTGACAACCATTCAGTTAGATAGCTCCGTTTTGGTTTTAGAAGCAGATATTTCTCTGTACAGCCTATGGTCCCATTTACTCGGGAATATCCCAATGCAGCTCCTAGAAGAAACGTGTTTCTGACTCGCTGAATCTCAACATAGATTCAACTCTCTTAGGTGAACGAAGGCACAGCAGAGCAGTTTCAAGGAAACGTTTCTCCTGAGTTTTAGACGAAGTTTCCTGCTGTTTAGTACGGATGCCGGCATTGGCCTGGAAATACCGGTTTTGGGATTCTGCACAGAAACGGTTTGCAAACCGCGGAATCCACACGTGAGTTTAACTCTGTCAGTTGAATGCACACATTGACAACCATCCAGTTACATACCTCCGTTTTGGTTTTAGAAGCAGATGTTTCTCTGTACAGCCTATGGTCCCATTCACTCGGGAAAATCCCAACGCAGCTCCTAGAATAAACGTGTTTCTGACTCGCTGAATCTCAACATAGATTCAACTCTCTTAGGTGAACGAACGCACAGCAGAGCAGTTTCAAGTAAACGTTTCTCCTGAGTTTTAGACGAAGTTTCCTGCTGTTTAGTACGGATGCCGGCATTGGGCTGAAAATACAGGTTTTGGGATTCTGCACAGAAAGGGTTTGCAAACCGCTGAATCCACACGTGAGTTTAACTTTGTCAGTTGAATGCACACATTGACAACCATCCAGTTACATAGCTCCGTTTTGGTTTTAGAAGCAGATATTTCTCTGTACAGCCTATGGTCCCATTCACTCGGGAATATCCCAACGCAGCTCCTAGAAGAAACGTGTTTCTGACTCGCTGAATCTCAACATAGATTCAACTCTCTTAGGTGAACGAACGCACAGCAGAGCAGTTTCAAGGAAACGTTTCTCCTGAGTTTTAGACGAAGTTTCCTGCAGTTTAGTACGTATGCCGGCATTGAGCTGGAATTACCGGTTTTGGGATTCTGCACAGAAAGGGTTTGTAAACCGCTGAATCCAAACGTGAGTTTAACTCTGTCAGTTGAATGCACACATTGACAACCATTCAGTTAGATTGCACCCTTTTGCTTTTAGGAGCAGATATCTCTTTGTACAGCCTATGGTCCCATTCACTCGGGAATATCCCAACGCAGCTCCTAGAAGAAACGTGTTTCTGACTCGCTGAATCTCAACACAGATTCAACTCTCTTAGGTGAACGAACGCACAGCAGAGCAGTTTCAAGGAAACGTTTCTCCTGAGTTTTAGATGAAGTTTCCTGCTGTTTAGTACGTATGCCGGCATTGGGCTGGAAATACCGGTTTTGGGATTCTGCACAGAAAGGGTTTGCAAACCACTGAATCCACACGTGAGTTTAACTCTGTCAGTTGAATGCACACATTGACAACCATTCAGTTAGATAGCTCCGTTTTGGTTTTAGAAGCAGATATTTCTCTGTACAGCCTATGGTCCCATTCACTCGGGAATATCCCAACGCAGCTCCTGGAAGAAACGTGTTTCTGACTCGCTGAATCTCAACATAGATTCAACTCTCTTAGGTGAACGAAGGCCCAGCAGAGCAGTTTCAAGGAAACGTTTCTCCTGAGTTTTAGACGAAGTTTCCTGTTGTTTAGTACGTATGCCGGCATTGGGCTGGAAATACCGTTTTTGGGATTCTGCACAGAAAGGGTTTGCAAACCGCTGAATCCACACGTGAGTTTAACTCTGTCAGTTCAATGCACACATTGACAACCATTAAGTTTGATTACACCCTTTTGGTTTTAGAAGCAGATATTTCTCTGTACAGACTATGGTCCCATTCACTCTGGAATATCCCAACGCAGCTCCTAGAAAAACGTGTTTCTGACTCGCTGAATCTCAACATAGATTCAACTCTCTTAGGTGAACGAACGCACAGCAGAGCAGTTTCAAGGAAACGTTTCTCCTGAGTTTTAGACGAAGTTTCCTGCTCTTTAGTACGGATGCCGGCATTGGGCTGGAAATACCGGTTTTGGGATTCTGCACAGAAAGGGTTTGCAAACCGCTGAATCCACACGTGAGTTTAACTTTGTGAGTTGAATGCACACATTGACAACCATCCAGTTACATAGCTCCGTTTTGGTTTTAGAAGAAGATATTTCTCTGTACAGCCTATGGTCCAATTCACTCGGGAATATCCCAACGCAGCTCCTAGAAGAAACGTGTTTCTGACTCGATGAATCTCAACATAGATTCAACTCTCTTAGGTGAACGAACGCACAGCAGAGAAGTTTCAAGGAAACGTTTCTCCTGAGTTTTAGACGAAGTTTCCTGCTGTTTAGTACGGATGCCTGCATTGGCCTGGAAATACCGGTTTTGGGATTCTGCACAGAAAGGGTTTGCAAACCACTGAAACCACACATGAGTTTAACTCTGTCAGTTGAATGCACACATTGACTACCATTCAGTTAGATAGTTCCGTTTTGGTTTTAGAAGCAGATATTTCTCTGTACAGCCTATGGTCCCATTCACTCGGGAATATCCCAACGCAGCTCCTAGAAGAAACGTGTTTCTGACTCGCTGAATCTCAACATAGATTCAACTCTCTAAGGTGAACGAACGCACAGCAGAGCAGTTTCAAGGAAACGTTTCTCCTGAGTTTTAGACGAAGTTTCCTGCTGTTTAGTACGTATGCCGGCATTGGGCTTGAAATACCGATTTTGGGATTCTGCACAGAAAGGGTTTGCAAACCGCTGAATCCACACGTGAGTTTCACATTGTCAGTTGAATGCACACATTGACAACCATCCAGTTAGATAGCTCCGTTTTGGTTTAAGAAGCAGATATTTCTCTATACAGTCTATGGTCCCATTCACTCGGGAATATCCCAACGCAGCTCTTAGAAGAAACGTGTTTCTGACTCGCTGAATCTCAACATAGATTCAACTCTCTTAGGTGAACGAACGCACAGCAGAGCAGTTTCAAGGAAACGTTTCTCCTGAGTTTTAGACGAAGTTTCCTGCTGTTTAGTACGGATGCGGGCATTGGGCTGGAAATACCGGTTTTGGGATTCTGCACAGAAAGGGTTTGCAAACCGCTGAATCCACACGTGAGTTTAACTCTGTCAGTTGAATGCACACATTGACAACCATTCACTTTGACGGCACCCTTTTGGTTTTAGAAGCAGATATTTCTCTGTACAGCCTATGGTCCCATTCACTCGGGAAAATCCCAACGCAGCTCCTAGAAGAAACGTGTTTCTGACTCGCTGAATCTCAACATAGATTCAACTCTCTTAGGTGAACGAACGCACAGCAGAGCAGTTTCAAGGAAACTTTTCTCCTGAGTTTTAGACGAAGTTTCCTGCTGTTTAGTACGTATGCCGGCATTGGGCTGGAAATACCGGTTTTGGGATTCTGCACAGAAAGGGTTTGCAAACCGCTGAATCCACACGTGAGTTTAACTCTGTCAGTTGAATGCACACATTGACAACCATTCAGTTAGATAGCTCCGTTTTGGTTTTAGAAGCAGATATTTCTCTGTACAGCCTATGGTCCCATTTACTCGGGAATATCCCAATGCAGCTCCTAGAAGAAACGTGTTTCTGACTCGCTGAATCTCAACATAGATTCAACTCTCTTAGGTGAACGAAGGCACAGCAGAGCAGTTTCAAGGAAACGTTTCTCCTGAGTTTTAGACGAAGTTTCCTGCTGTTTAGTACGGATGCCGGCATTGGCCTGGAAATACCGGTTTTGGGATTCTGCACAGAAACGGTTTGCAAACCGCGGAATCCACACGTGAGTTTAACTCTGTCAGTTGAATGCACACATTGACAACCATCCAGTTACATACCTCCGTTTTGGTTTTAGAAGCAGATGTTTCTCTGTACAGCCTATGGTCCCATTCACTCGGGAAAATCCCAACGCAGCTCCTAGAATAAACGTGTTTCTGACTCGCTGAATCTCAACATAGATTCAACTCTCTTAGGTGAACGAACGCACAGCAGAGCAGTTTCAAGTAAACGTTTCTCCTGAGTTTTAGACGAAGTTTCCTGCTGTTTAGTACGGATGCCGGCATTGGGCTGAAAATACAGGTTTTGGGATTCTGCACAGAAAGGGTTTGCAAACCGCTGAATCCACACGTGAGTTTAACTTTGTCAGTTGAATGCACACATTGACAACCATCCAGTTACATAGCTCCGTTTTGGTTTTAGAAGCAGATATTTCTCTGTACAGCCTATGGTCCCATTCACTCGGGAATATCCCAACGCAGCTCCTAGAAGAAACGTGTTTCTGACTCGCTGAATCTCAACATAGATTCAACTCTCTTAGGTGAACGAACGCACAGCAGAGCAGTTTCAAGGAAACGTTTCTCCTGAGTTTTAGACGAAGTTTCCTGCAGTTTAGTACGTATGCCGGCATTGAGCTGGAATTACCGGTTTTGGGATTCTGCACAGAAAGGGTTTGTAAACCGCTGAATCCAAACGTGAGTTTAACTCTGTCAGTTGAATGCACACATTGACAACCATTCAGTTAGATTGCACCCTTTTGCTTTTAGGAGCAGATATCTCTTTGTACAGCCTATGGTCCCATTCACTCGGGAATATCCCAACGCAGCTCCTAGAAGAAACGTGTTTCTGACTCGCTGAATCTCAACACAGATTCAACTCTCTTAGGTGAACGAACGCACAGCAGAGCAGTTTCAAGGAAACGTTTCTCCTGAGTTTTAGATGAAGTTTCCTGCTGTTTAGTACGTATGCCGGCATTGGGCTGGAAATACCGGTTTTGGGATTCTGCACAGAAAGGGTTTGCAAACCACTGAATCCACACGTGAGTTTAACTCTGTCAGTTGAATGCACACATTGACAACCATTCAGTTAGATAGCTCCGTTTTGGTTTTAGAAGCAGATATTTCTCTGTACAGCCTATGGTCCCATTCACTCGGGAATATCCCAACGCAGCTCCTGGAAGAAACGTGTTTCTGACTCGCTGAATCTCAACATAGATTCAACTCTCTTAGGTGAACGAACCCACAGCAGAGCAGTTTCAAGGAAACGTTTCTCCTGAGTTTTAGACGAAGTTTCCTGCTGTTTAGTACGTATGCCGGCATAGGGCTGGAAATACCGGTTTTGGGATTCTGCACAGAAAGGGTTTGCAAACCGCTGAATCCACACGTGAGTTTAACTCTGTCAGTTGAATGCACACATTGACAACCATTCAGTTAGATAGCTCCGTTTTGGTTTTAGAAGCAGATATTTCTCTGTACAGCCTATGGTCCCATTCACTCGGGAATATCCCAACGCAGCTCCTAGAAGAAACGTGTTTCTGACTCGCTGAATCTCACCATAGATTCAACTCTCTTAGGTGAACGAACGCACAGCAGAGTAGTTTCAAGGAAACTTTTCTCCTGAGTTTTCGACGAAGTTTCCTGCTGTTTAGTACGTATGCCGGCATTCGGCTGGAAATACCTGTTTTGGGATTTTGCACAGAAAGGGTTTGCAAACCGCTGAATCCACACGTGAGTTTAACTCTGTCAGTTGAATGCACACATTGACAACCATTCAGTTAGATAGCTCCGTTTTGGTTTTAGAAGCAGATATTTCTCTGTACAGCCTATGGTCCCATTTACTCGGGAATATCCCAATGCAGTTCCAAGAAGAAACGTGTTTCTGACTCGCTGAATCTCAACATAGATTCAACTCTCTTAGGTGAACGAACGCACAGCAGAGCAGTTTCAAGGAAACGTTTCTCCTGAGTTTTAGACGAAGTTTCCTGCTGTTTAGTACGGATGCCGGCATTGGCCTGGAAATACCGGTTTTGGGATTCTGCACAGAAAGGGTTTGCAAACCGCGGAATCCACACGTGAGTTTAACTCTGTCAGTTGAATGCACACATTGACAACCATCCAGTTACATAGCTCCGTTTTGGTTTTAGAAGCAGATATTTCTCTGTACAGCCTATGGTCCCATTCACTCGGGAATATCCCAACACAGCTCCTAGAATAAACGTGTTTCTGACTCGCTGAATCTCAACATAGATTCAACTCTCTTAGGTGAACGAACGCACAGCAGAGCAGTTTCAAGTAAACGTTTCTCCTGAGTTTTAGACGAAGTTTCCTGCTGTTTAGTACGGATGCCGGCATTGGGCTGAAAATACCGGTTTTGGGATTCTGCACAGAAAGGGTTTGCAAACCGCTGAATCCACACGTGAGTTTAACTTTGTGAGTTGAATGCACACATTGACAACCATCCAGTTACATAGCTCCGTTTTGGTTTTAGAAGCAGATATTTCTCTGTACAGCCTATGGTCCCATTCACTCGGGAATATCCCAACGCAGCTCCTAGAAGAAACGTGTTTCTGACTCGCTGAATCTCAACATAGATTCAACTCTCTTAGGTGAACGAACGCACAGCAGAGCAGTTTCAAGGAAACGTTTCTCCTGAGTTTTAGACGAAGTTTCCTGCAGTTTAGTACGTATGCCGGCATTGAGCTGGAATTACCGGTTTTGGGATTCTGCACAGAAAGGGTTTGTAAACCGCTGAATCCAAACGTGAGTTTAACTCTGTCAGTTGAATGCACACATTGACAACCATTCAGTTAGATTGCACCCTTTTGCTTTTAGGAGCAGATATTTCTCTGTACAGCCTATGGTCCCATTCACTCGGGAATATCCCAACGCAGCTCCTAGAAGAAACGTGTTTCTGACTCGCTGAATCTCAACACAGATTCAACTCTCTTAGGTGAACGAACGCACAGCAGAGAACTTTCAAGGAAACGTTTCTCCTGAGTTTTAGATGAAGTTTCCTGCTGTTTAGTACGTATGCCGGCATTGGGCTGGAAATACCGGTTTTGGGATTCTGCACAGAAAGGGTTTGCAAACCACTGAATCCACACGTGAGTTTAACTCTGTCAGTTGAATGCACACATTGACAACCATTCAGTTAGATAGCTCCGTTTTGGTTTTAGAAGCAGATATTTCTCTGTACAGCCTATGGTCCCATTCACTCGGGAATATCCCAACGCAGCTCCTGGAAGAAACGTGTTTCTGACTCGCTGAATCTCAACATAGATTCAACTCTCTTAGGTGAACGAACGCACAGCAGAGCAGTTTCATCGAAACGTTTCTCCTGAGTTTTAGACGAAGTTTCCTGCTGTTTAGTACGGATGCCGGCATTGGCCTGGAAATACCGGTTTTGGGATTCTGCACAGAAAGGGTTTGCAAACCGCGGAATCCACACGTGAGTTTAACTCTGTCAGTTGAATGCACACATTGACAACCATCCAGTTACATAGCTCCGTTTTGGTTTTAGAAGCAGATATTTCTCTGTACAGCCTATGGTCCCATTCACTCGGGAATATCCCAACACAGCTCCTAGAATAAACGTGTTTCTGACTCGCTGAATCTCAACATAGATTCAACTCTCTTAGGTGAACGAACGCACAGCAGAGCAGTTTCAAGTAAACGTTTCTCCTGAGTTTTAGACGAAGTTTCCTGCTGTTTAGTACGGATGCCGGCATTGGGCTGAAAATACCGGTTTTGGGATTCTGCACAGAAAGGGTGTGCAAACCGCTGAATCCACACGTGAGTTTAACTTTGTGAGTTGAATGCACACATTGACAACCATCCAGTTACATAGCTCCGTTTTGGTTTTAGAAGCAGATATTTCTCTGTACAGCCTATGGTCCCATTCACTCGGGAATATCCCAACGCAGCTCCTAGAAGAAACGTGTTTCTGACTCGCTGAATCTCAACATAGATTCAACTCTCTTAGGTGAACGAACGCACAGCAGAGCAGTTTCAAGGAAACGTTTCTCCTGAGTTTTAGACGAAGTTTCCTGCAGTTTAGTACGTATGCCGGCATTGAGCTGGAATTACCGGTTTTGGGATTCTGCACAGAAAGGGTTTGTAAACCGCTGAATCCAAACGTGAGTTTAACTCTGTCAGTTGAATGCACACATTGACAACCATTCAGTTAGATTGCACCCTTTTGCTTTTAGGAGCAGATATTTCTCTGTACAGCCTATGGTCCCATTCACTCGGGAATATCCCAACGCAGCTCCTAGAAGAAACGTGTTTCTGACTCGCTGAATCTCAACACAGATTCAACTCTCTTAGGTGAACGAACGCACAGCAGAGCAGTTTCAAGGAAACGTTTCTCCTGAGTTTTAGATGAAGTTTCCTGCTGTTTAGTACGTATGCCGGCATTGGGCTGGAAATACCGGTTTTGGGATTCTGCACAGAAAGGGTTTGCAAACCACTGAATCCACACGTGAGTTTAACTCTGTCAGTTGAATGCACACATTGACAACCATTCAGTTAGATAGCTCCGTTTTGGTTTTAGAAGCAGATATTTCTCTGTACCGCCTATGGTCCCATTCACTCGGGAATATCCCAACGCAGCTCCTGGAAGAAACGTGTTTCTGACTCGCTGAATCTCAACATAGATTCAACTCTCTTAGGTGAACGAACGCACAGCAGAGCAGTTTCAAGGAAACGTTTCTCCTGAGTTTTAGACGAAGTTTCCTGCTGTTTAGTACGTATGCCGGCATAGGGCTGGAAATACCGGTTTTGGGATTCTGCACAGAAAGGGTTTGCAAACCGCTGAATCCACACGTGAGTTTAACTTTGTGAGTTGAATGCACACATTGACAACCATCCAGTTACATAGCTCCGTTTTGGTTTTAGAAGCAGATATTTCTCTGTACAGCCTATGGTCCCATTCACTCGGGAATATCCCAACGCAGCTCCTAGAAGAAAAGTGTTTCTGACTCGCTGAATCTCAACATAGATTCAACTCTCTTAGGTGAACGAACGCACAGCAGAGTACTTTCAAGGAAACTTTTCTCCTGAGTATTAGACGAAGTTTCCTGCTGTTTAGTACGTATGCCGGCATTGGGCTGGAAATACCGGTTTTGGGATTCTGCACAGAAAGGGTTTGCAAACCGCTGAATCCACACGTGAGTTTACCTCTGTCAGTTGAATGCACACATTGACAACCATTCACTTTGACGGCAATCTTTTGGTTTTAGAAGGAGATATTTCTCTGTACAGCCTATGGTCCCATTCACTCGGGAATATCCCAACGCAGCTCCTAGAAGAAACGTGTTTCTGACTCGCTGAATCTCAACATAGATTCAACTCTCTTAGGTGAACGAAGGCCCAGCAGAGCAGTTTCAAGGAAACTTTTCTCCTGAGTTTTAGACGAAGTTTCCTGCTGTTTAGTACGTATGCCGGCATTGGGCTGGAAATACCGGTTTTGGGATTCTGCACAGAAAGGGTTTGCAAACCGCTGAATCCACACGTGAGTTTAACTTTGTCAGTTGAATGCACACATTGACAACCATCCAGTTAGATAGCTCCGTTTTGGTTTTAGAAGCAGATATTTCTCTGTACAGACTATGGTCCCATTCACTCGGGAATATCCCAACGCAGCTCCAAGAAGAAAGGTGTTTCTGACTCGCTGAATCTCAACATAGATTCAACTCTCTTAGGTGAACGAACACACAGCAGAGCAGTTTCAAGGAAACGTTTCTCCTGAGTTTTAGACGAAGTTTCCTTCTGTTTAGTACGTATGCCGGCATAGGGCTGGAAATACCGGTTTTGGGATTCTGCACAGAAAGGGTTTGCAAACCACTGAATCCACACGTGAGTTTAACTCTGTCAGTTGAATGCACACATTGACAACCATTCAGTTAGATAGCTCCGTTTTGGTTTTAGAAGCAGATATTTCTCTGTACAGCCTATGGTCCCATTCACTCGGGAATATCCCAACGCAGCTCCTGGAAGAAACGTGTTTCTGACTCGCTGAATCTCAACATAGATTCAACTCTCTTAGGTGAACGAACGCACAGCAGAGCAGTTTCAAGGAAACGTTTCTCCTGAGTTTTAGACGAAGTTTCCTGCTGTTTAGTACGGATGCCGGCATTGGGCTGGAAATACCGGTTTTGGGATTCTGCACAGAAAGGGTTTGCAAACCGATGAATCCACACGTGAGTTTAATTCTGTCAGTTGAATGCACACATTGACAACCATTCAGTTAGATAGCTCCGTTTTGGTTTTAGAAGCAGATATTTCTCTGTATAGCCTATGGTCCCACTCACTCGGGAATATCCCAACGCAGCTCCTAGAAGAAACGTGTTTCTGACTCGCTGAATCTCAACATAGATTCAACTCTCTTAGGTGAACGAACACCCAGCAGAGCAGTTTCAAGGAAACGTTTCTCCTGAGTTTTAGACGAAGTTTCCTGCTGTTTAGTACGTATGCCGGCATTGGGCTGGAAATACCGGTTTTGGGATTCTGCACAGAAAGGGTTTGCAAACCTCTGAATCCACACGTGAGTTTAACTTTGTCAGTTGAATGCAGACATTGACAACCATCCAGTTAGATAGTTCCGTTTTGGTTTTAGAAGCAGATATTTCTCTGTACAGCCTATGGTCCCATTCACTCGGGAATATCCCAACACAGCTCTTAGAAGAAACGTGTTTTTGACTCGCTGAATCTCAAGATAGATTCAACTCTCTTAGGTGAACGAACGCACAGCAGAGCAGATTCAAGGAAACGTTTCTCCTGAGGCTTAGACGAAGTTTCCTGCTGTTTAGTACGGATGCGGGCATTTGGCTGGAAATACCGGTTTTAGGATTCTGCACAGAAAGGGTTTGCAAACCGCTGAATCCACACGTGAGTTTAACTCTGTCAGTTGAATGCACACATTGATAACCATTCAGTTTGACAGCACCCTTTTGGTTTTAGAAGCAGATATTTCTCTGTACAGCCTATGGTCCCATTCACTCGGGAATATCCCAACGCAACTCCTAGAAGAAACGTGTTTCTGACTCGCTGAATCTCAACATAGATTTAACTCTCTTAGGTGAACGAACGCACAGCAGAGCAGTTTCAAGGAAACTTTTCTCCTGAGTTTTAGACGAAGTTTCCTGCTGTTTAGTACGTATGCCGGCATTGGGCTGGAAATACCGGTTTTAGGATTCTGCACAGAAAGGGTTTGCAAACCGCTGAATCCACACGTGAGTTTACCTCTGTCAGTTGAATGCACACATTGACAACCATTCAGTTAGATAGCTCCGTTTTGGTTTTAGAAGCAGATATTTCTCTGTACAGCCTATGGTCCCAGTCACTCGGGAATATCCTAACGCAGCTCCTAGAAGAAACGTGTTTCTGACTCGCTGAATCTCAACATAGATTCAACTCTCTTAGGTGAACGAACGCACAGCAGAGCAGTTTCAAGGAAACGTTTATCCTGAGTTTTAGACGAAGTTTCCTGCTGTTTAGTACGGATGCCGGCATTGGGCTGGAAATACCGGTTTTGGGATTCTGCACAGAAAGGGTTTGCAAACCGCTGAATCCACACGTGAGTTTAACTTTGTCAGTTGAATGCAAACATTGACAACCATCCAGTTAGATAGCTCCGTTTTGGTTTTAGAAGCAGATATTTCTCTGTACAGACTATGGTCCCATTCACTCGGGAATATCCCAACGCAGCTCCAAGAAGAAAGGTGTTTCTGACTCGCTGAATGTCAACATAGATTCAACTCTCTTAGGTGAACGAACACACAGCAGAGCAGTTTCAAGGAAACGTTTCTCCTGAGTTTTAGACGAAGTTTCCTGTTGTTTAGTATGTATGCCGGCATTGGGCTGGAAAAACCGTTTTTGGGATTCTGCACAGAAAGGGTTTGCAAACCGCTGAATCCACACGTGAGTTTAACTTTGTCAGTTGAATGCACACATTGACAACCATTCAGTTTGATTACACCCTTTTGGTTTTAGAAGCAGATATTTCTCTGTACAGACTATGGTCCCATTCACTCTGGAATATCCCAACGCAGCTCCTAGAAGAAACGTGTTTCTGACTCGCTGAATCTCAACATAGATTCAACTCTCTTAGGTGAACGAACGCACAGCAGAGCAGTTTCAAGGAAACGTTTCTCCTGAGTTTTAGACGAAGTTTCCTGCTGTTTAGTACGTATGCCGGCATTGGGCTGGAAATACCGGTTTTGGGATTCTGCACAGAAAGGGTTTGCAAACCGCTGAATCCACACGTGAGTTTAACTCTGTCAGTTGAATGCACACATTGACAACCATTCAGTTTGACAGCACCCTTTTGGTTTTAGAAGCAGATATTTCTCTGTACAGTGTATGGTCCCATTCACTCGGGAATATCCCAACGCAGCTCCTAGAAGAAACGTGTTTCTGACTCGCTGAATCTCATCATAGATTCAACTCTCTTAGGTGAACGAACGCACAGCAGAGCAGTTTCAAGGAAACTTTTCTCCTGAGTTTTAGACGAAGTTTCCTGCTGTTTAGTACGTATGCCGGCATTGGGCTGGAAATACCGGTTTTGGGATTCTGCACAGAAAGGGTTTGCAAACCGCTGAAGCCACACGTGAGTTTAACTCTGTCAGTTGAATGCACACATTGACAACCATTCAGTTAGATAGCTCCGTTTTGGTTTTAGAAGCAGATATTTCTCTGTACAGCCTATGGTCCCATTCACTCGGGAATATGCCAACGCAGCTCCTGGAAGAAACGTGTTTCTGACTCGCTGAATCTCAACATAGATTCAACTCTCTTAGGTGAACGAAGGCCCAGCAGAGCAGTTTCAAGGAAACGTTTCTCCTGAGTTTTAGACGAAGTTTCCTGTTGTTTAGTACGTATGCCGGCATTGGGCTGGAAATACCGTTTTTGGGATTCTGCACAGAAAGGGTTTGCAAACCGCTGAATCCACACGTGAGTTTAACTCTGTCAGTTCAATGCACACATTGACAACCATTAAGTTTGATTACACCCTTTTGGTTTTAGAAGCAGATATTTCTCTGTACAGACTATGGTCCCATTCACTCTGGAATATCCCAACGCAGCTCCTAGAAAAACGTGTTTCTGACGTGCTGAATCTCAACATAGATTCAACTCTCTTAGGTGAACGAACGCACAGCAGAGCAGTTTCAAGGAAACGTTTCTCCTGAGTTTTAGACGAAGTTTCCTGCTCTTTAGTACGGATGCCGGCATTGGGCTGGAAATACCGGTTTTGGGATTCTGCACAGAAAGGGTTTGCAAACCGCTGAATCCACACGTGAGTTTAACTTTGTGAGTTGAATGCACACATTGACAACCATCCAGTTACATAGCTCCGTTTTGGTTTTAGAAGAAGATATTTCTCTGTACAGCCTATGGTCCAATTCACTCGGGAATATCCCAACGCAGCTCCTAGAAGAAACGTGTTTCTGACTCGATGAATCTCAACATAGATTCAACTCTCTTAGGTGAACGAACGCACAGCAGAGAAGTTTCAAGGAAACGTTTCTCCTGAGTTTTAGACGAAGTTTCCTGCTGTTTAGTACGGATGCCTGCATTGGCCTGGAAATACCGGTTTGGGGATTCTGCACAGAAAGGGTTTGCAAACCGCTGAATCCACACGTGAGTTTAACTTTGTGAGTTGAATGCACACATTGACAACCATCCAGCTACATAGCTCCGTTTTGGTTTTAGAAGCAGATATTTCTCTGTACAGCCTATGGTCCCATTCACTCGGGAATATCCCAACGCAGCTCCTAGAAGAAACGTGTTTCTGACTCGCTGAATCTCAACATAGATTCAACTCTCTTAGGTGAACGAACGCACAGCAGAGCAGTTTCAAGGAAACGTTTCTCCTGAGTTTTAGACGAAGTTTCCTGCTGTTTAGTACGTATGCCGGCATTGGGCTGGAAATACCAGTTTTGGGATTCTGCACAGAAAGGGTTTGCAAACCACTGAAACCACACATGAGTTTAACTCTGTCAGTTGAATGCACACATTGACAACCATCCAGTTAGATAGCTCCGTTTTGGTTTAAGAAGCAGATATTTCTCTGTACAGTCTATGGTCCCATTCACTCGGGAATATCCCAACGCAGCTCTTAGAAGAAACGTGTTTCTGACTCGCTGAATCTCAACATAGATTCAACTCTCTTAGGTGAACGAACGCACAGAAGAGCAGTTTCAAGGAAACGTTTCTCCTGAGTTTTAGACGAAGTTTCCTGCTGTTTAGAACGGATGCGGGCATTGGGCTGGAAATACCGGTTTTGGGATTCTGCACAGAAAGGGTTTGCAAACCGCTGAATCCACACGTGAGTTTAACTCTGTCAGTTGAATGCACACATTGACAACCATTCACTTTGAAGGCACCCTTTTGGTTTTAGAAGCAGATATTTCTCTGTACAGCCTATGGTCCCATTCACTCGGGAAAATCCCAACGCAGCTCCTAGAAGAAACGTGTTTCTGACTCGCTGAATCTCAACATAGATTCAACTCTCTTAGGTGAACGAACGCACAGCAGAGCAGTTTCAAGGAAACTTTTCTCCTGAGTTTTAGACGAAGTTTCCTGCTGTTTAGTACGTACGCCGGCATTGGGCTGGAAATACCGGTTTTGGGATTCTGCACAGAAAGGGTTTGCAAACCGCGGAATCCACACGTGAGTTTAACTCTGTCAGTTGAATGCACACATTGACAACCATCCAGTTACATACCTCCGTTTTGGTTTTAGAAGCAGATATTTCTCTGTACAGCCTATGGTCCCATTCACTCGGGAAAATCCCAACGCAGCTCCTAGAATAAACGTGTTTCTGACTCGCTGAATCTCAACATAGATTCAACTCTCTTAGGTGAAGGAACGCACAGCAGAGCAGTTTCAAGGAAACGTTTCTCCTGAGTTTTAGACGAAGTTTCCTGCTGTTTAGTATGGATGCCGGCATTGGGCTGAAAATACCGGTTTTGGGATTCTGCACAGAAAGGGTTTGCAAACCGCTGAATCCACACGTGAGTTTAACTTTGTGAGTTGAATGCACACATTGACAACCATCCAGTTACATAGCTCCGTTTTGGTTTTAGAAGCAGATATTTCTCTGTACAGCCTATGGTCCCATTCACTCGGGAATATCCCAACGCAGCTCCTAGAAGAAACGTGTTTCTGACTCGCTGAATCTCAACATAGATTCAACTCTCTTAGGTGAACGAAGGCACAGCAGAGCAGTTTCAAGGAAACGTTTCTCCTGAGTTTTAGACGAAGTTTCCTGCAGTTTAGTACGTATGCCGGCATTGAGCTGGAATTACCGGTTTTGGGATTCTGCACAGAAAGGGTTTGTAAACCGCTGAATCCAAACGTGAGTTTAACTCTGTCAGTTGAATGCACACATTGACAACCATTCAGTTAGATTGCACCCTTTTGCTTTTAGGAGCAGATATCTCTTTGTACAGCCTATGGTCCCATTCACTCGGGAATATCCCAACGCAGCTCCTAGAAGAAACGTGTTTCTGACTCGCTGAATCTCAACACAGATTCAACTCTCTTAGGTGAACGAACGCACCGCAGAGCAGTTTCAAGGAAACGTTTCTCCTGAGTTTTAGATGAAGTTTCCTGCTGTTTAGTACGTATGCCGGCATTGGGCTGGAAATACCGGTTTTGGGATTCTGCACAGAAAGGGTTTGCAAACCACTGAATCCACACGTGAGTTTAACTCTGTCAGTTGAATGCACACATTGACAACCATTCAGTTAGATAGCTCCGTTTTGGTTTTAGAAGCAGATATTTCTCTGTACAGCCTATGGTCCCATTCACTCGGGAATATCCCAACGCAGCTCCTGGAAGAAACGTGTTTCTGACTCGCTGAATCTCAACATAGATTCAACTCTCTTAGGTGAACGAACGCACAGCAGAGCAGTTTCAAGGAAACGTTTCTCCTGAGTTTTAGACGAAGTTTCCTGCTGTTTAGTACGTATGCCGGCATAGGGCTGGAAATACCGGTTTTGGGATTCTGCACAGAAAGGGTTTGCAAACCGCTGAATCCACACGTGAGTTTAACTCTGTCAGTTGAATGCACACATTGACAACCATTCAGTTAGATAGCTCCGTTTTGGTTTTAGAAGCAGATATTTCTCTGTACAGCCTATGGTCCCATTCACTCGGGAATATCCCAACGCAGCTAATAGAAGAAACGTGTTTCTGACTCGCTGAATCTCACCATAGATTCAACTCTCTTAGGTGAACGAACGCACAGCAGAGCAGTTTCAAGGAAACTTTTCTCCTGAGTTTTAGACGAAGTTTCCTGCTGTTTAGTACGTATGCCGGCATTCGGCTGGAAATACCTGTTTTGGGATTTTGCACAGAAAGGGTTTGCAAACCGCTGAATCCACACGTGAGTTTAACTCTGTCAGTTGAATGCACACATTGATAACCATTCAGTTAGATAGCTCCGTTTTGGTTTTAGAAGCAGATATTTCTCTGTACAGCCTATGGTCCCATTTACTCGGGAATATCCCAATGCAGTTCCTAGAAGAAACGTGTTTCTGACTCGCTGAATCTCAACATAGATTCAACTCTCTTAGGTGAACGAACGCACAGCAGAGCAGTTTCAAGGAAACGTTTCTCCTGAGTTTTAGACGAAGTTTCCTGCTGTTTAGTACGGATGCCGGCATTGGCCTGGAAATACCGGTTTTGGGATTCTGCACAGAAAGGGTTTGCAAACCGCGGAATCCACACGTGAGTTTAACTCTGTCAGTTGAATGCACACATTGACAACCATCCAGTTACATAGCTCCGTTTTGGTTTTAGAAGCAGATATTTCTCTGTACAGCCTATGGTCCCATTCACTCGGGAATATCCCAACACAGCTCCTAGAATAAACGTGTTTCTGACTCGCTGAATCTCAACATAGATTCAACTCTCTTAGGTGAACGAACGCACAGCAGAGCAGTTTCAAGTAAACGTTTCTCCTGAGTTTTAGACGAAGTTTCCTGCTGTTTAGTACGGATGCCGGCATTGGGCTGAAAATACCGGTTTTGGGATTCTGCACAGAAAGGGTTTGCAAACCGCTGAATCCACACGTGAGTTTAACTTTGTGAGTTGAATGCACACATTGACAACCATCCAGTTACATAGCTCCGTTTTGGTTTTAGAAGCAGATATTTCTCTGTACAGCCTTTGGTCCCATTCACTCGGGAATATCCCAACGCAGCTCCTAGAAGAAACGTGTTTCTGACTCGCTGAATCTCAACATAGATTCAACTCTCTTAGGTGAACGAACGCACAGCAGAGCAGTTTCAAGGAAACGTTTCTCCTGAGTTTTAGACGAAGTTTCCTGCAGTTTAGTACGTATGCCGGCATTGAGCTGGAATTACCGGTTTTGGGATTCTGCACAGAAATGGTTTGTAAACCGCTGAATCCAAACGTGAGTTTAACTCTGTCAGTTGAATGCACACATTGACAACCATTCAGTTAGATTGCACCCTTTTGCTTTTAGGAGCAGATATTTCTCTGTACAGCCTATGGTCCCATTCACTCGGGAATATCCCAACGCAGCTCCTAGAAGAAACGTGTTTCTGACTCGCTGAATCTCAACACAGATTCAACTCTCTTAGGTGAACGAACGCACAGCAGAGCAGTTTCAAGGAAACGTTTCTCCTGAGTTTTAGATGAAGTTTCCTGCTGTTTAGTACGTATGCCGGCATTGGGCTGGAAATACCGGTTTTGGGATTCTGCACAGAAAGGGTTTGCAAACCACTGAATCCACACGTGAGTTTACCTTTGTCAGTTGAATGCACACATTGACAACCATTCAGTTAGATAGCTCCGTTTTGGTTTTAGAAGCAGATATTTCTCTGTACAGCCTATGGTCCCATTCACTCGGGAATATCCCAACGCAGCTCCTGGAAGAAACGTGTTTCTGACTCGCTGAATCTCAACATAGATTCAACTCTCTTAGGTGAACGAACGCACAGCAGAGCAGTTTCACGGAAACGTTTCTCCTGAGTTTTAGACGAAGTTTCCTGCTGTTTAGTACGTATGCCGGCATTGGGCTGGAAATACCGGTTTTGGGATTCTGCACACAAAGGGTTTGCAAACCGCTGAATCCACACGTGAGTTTAACTCTGTCAGTTGAATGCACACATTGACAACCATTCACTTTGACGGCACCCTTTCGGTTTTAGAAGCAGATATTTCTCTGTACAGCCTATGGTCCCATTCACTCGGGAATATCCCAACGCAGCTCCTAGAAGAAACGTGTTTCTGACTCGCTGAATCTCAACATAGATTCAACTCTCTTAGGTGAACGAACGCACAGCAGAGCAGTTTCAAGGAAACTTTTCTCCTGAGTTTTAGACGAAGTTTCCTGCTGTTTAGTACGTATGCCGGCATTCGGCTGGAAATACCTGTTTTGGGATTTTGCACAGAAAGGGTTTGCAAACCGCTGAATCCACACGTGAGTTTAACTCTGTCAGTTGAATGCACACATTGACAACCATTCAGTTAGATAGCTCCGTTTTGGTTTTAGAAGCAGATCTTTCTCTGTACAGCCTATGGTCCCATTTACTCTGGAATATCCCAATGCAGCTCCTAGCAGAAACGTGTTTCTGACTCGCTGAATCTCAACATAGATTCAACTCTCTTAGGTGAACGAACGCACAGCAGAGCAGTTTCAAGGAAACGTTTCTCCTGAGTTTTAGACGAAGTTTCCTGCTGTTTAGTACGGATGCCGGCATTGGGCTGGAAATACCGGTTTTGGGATTCTGCACAGAAAGGGTTTGCAAACCGCGGAATCCACACGTGAGTTTACCTTTGTGAGTTGAATGCACACATTGACAACCATTCATTTTGATAGCACCCTTTTGGTTTTAGAAGCAGATATTTCTCTGTACAGCCTATGGTCCCATTCACTCGGGAATATCCCAACGCAGCTCCTAGAAGAAACGTGTTTCTGACTCGCTGAATCTCAACGTAGATTCAACTCTCTTAGGTGAACGAACGCACAGCAGAGCAGTTTCAAGGAAACTTTTCTCCTGAGTTTTAGACGAAGTTTCCTGCTGTTTAGTACGTATGCCGGCATTGGGCTGGAAATACCGGTTTTGGGATTCTGCACAGAAAGGGTTTGCAAACCGCTGAATCCACACGTGAGTTTAACTCTGTCAGTTGAATGCACACATTGACAACCATTCACTTTGACGGCACCCTTTTGGTTTTAGAAGCAGATATTTCTCTGTACAGCCTATGGTCCTATTCACTCGGGAATATCCCAACGCAGCTCCTAGAAGAAACGTGTTTCTGACTCGCTGAATCTCAACATAGATTCAACTCTCTTAGGTGAACGAACGCGCAGCAGAGCACTTTCAAGGAAACGTTTCTCCTGAGTTTTAGACGAAGTTTCCTGCTGTTTAGTACGGATGCGGGCATTGGGCTGGAAATACCGGTTTTGGGATTCTGCACAGAAAGGGTTTGCAAACCGCTGAATCCACACGTGAGTTTAACTCTGTCAGTTGAATGCACACATTGACAACCATTCAGTTTGACAGCACCCTTTTAGTTTTAGAAGCAGATATTTCTCTGTACAGTCTATGGTCCCATTCACTCGGGAATATCCCAACGCAGCTCCTAGAAGAAACGTGTTTCTGACTCGCTGAATCTCAACATATATTCAACTCTCTTAGGTGAACGAACGCACAGCAGAGCAGTTTCAAGGAAACGTTTCTCCTGAGTTTTAGACGAAGTTTCCTGCTGTTTAGTACGTATGCCGGCATTTGGCTGGAAATACCGGTTTTGGGATTCTGCACAGAAAGGGTTTGCAAACCGCTGAATCCACACGTGAGTTTAACTCTGTCAGTTGAATGCACACATTGACAACCATTCAGTTAGATAGCTCCGTTTTGGTTTTAGAAGCAGATCTTTCTCTGTACAGCCTATGGTCCCATTCACTCGGGAATATCCCAACGCAGCTCCTAGAAGAAACGTGTTTCTGACTCGCTGAATCTCAACATAGATTCAACTCTCTTAGGTGAACGAACGCCCAGCAGAGCAGTTTCAAGGAAACGTTTATCCTGAGTTTTAGACGAAGTTTCCTGCTGTTTAGTACGGATGCCGGCATTGGGCTGGAAATACCGGTTTTGGGATTCTGCACAGAAAGGGTTTGCAAACCGCTGAATCCACACGTGAGTTTAACTTTGTCAGTTGAATGCAAACATTGACAACCATCCAGTTAGATAGCTCCGTTTTGGTTTTAGAAGCAGATATTTCTCTGTACAGACTATGGTCCCATTCACTCGGGAATATCCCAACGCAGCTCCAAGAAGAAAGGTGTTTCTGACTCGCTGAATCTCAACATAGATTCAACTCTCTTAGGTGAACGAACACACAACAGAGCAGTTTCAAGGAAACGTTTCTCCTGAGTTTTAGACGAAGTTTCCTGCTGTTTAGTACGTATGCCGGCATTGGGCTGGAAATACCGGTTTTGGGATTCTGCACAGAAAGTGTTTGTAAACCGCTGAATCCAAACGTGAGTTTACCTCTGTCAGTTGAATGCACACATTGACAACCATTCAGTTAGATTGCACCCTTTTGCTTTTAGGAGCAGATATTTCTCTGTACAGCCTATGGTCCCATTCACTCGGGAATATCCCAACGCAGCTCCTGGAAGAAACGTGTTTCTGACTCGCTGAATCTCAACATAGATTCAACTCTCTTAGGTGAACGAACGCACAGCAGAGCAGTTTCAAGGAAACGTTTCTCCTGAGTTTTAGACGAAGTTTCCTGCTGTTTTGTACGTATGACGGCATTGGGCTGGAAATACCGGTTTTGGGATTCTGCACAGAAAGGGTTTGCAAACCGCTGAATCCACACGTGAGTTTAACTTTGTCAGTTGAATGCACACATTGACAACCATTCAGTTAGATAGCTCCGTTTTGGTTTAAGAAGCAGATATTTCTCTGTATAGCCTATGGTTCCATTCACTCGGGAATATCCCAACGCAGCTCCTAGAAGAAACGTGTTTCTGACTCGCTGAATCTCAACATAGATTCAACTCTCTTAGGTGAACGAACGCACAGCAGAGCAGTTTCAAGTAAACGTTTCTCCTGAGTTTTAGACGCAGTTTCCTGCTGTTTAGTACGTATGCCGGCATTGGGCTGGGAATACCGGTTTTGGGATTCTGCACAGAAAGGGTTTGCAAACCGCTGAATCCACAAGTTAGTTTAACTCTGTCAGTTGAATGCACACATTGACAACCATTCAGTTTGACAGCACCCTTTTGGTTTTAGAAGCAGATATTTCTCTGTACAGCCTATGGTCCTATTCACTCGGGAATATCCCAACGCAGCTCCTAGAAGAAACGTGTTGCTGACTCGCTGAATCTCAACATAGATTCAACTCTCTTAGGTGAACGAACGCACAGCAGAGCAGTTTCAAGGAAACGTTTCTCCTGAGTTTTAGACGAAGTTTCCTTCTGTTTAGTACGTATGCCGGCATTGGGCTGGAAATACCGGTTTTGGGATTCTGCACAGAAAGGGTTTGCAAACCGCTGAATCCACACGTGAGTTTAACTTTGTGAGTTGAATGCACACATTGACAACCATCCAGTTAGATAGCTCCGTTTTGGTTTTAGAAGCAGATATTTCTCTGTACAGCCTATGGTCCCATTCACTCGGGAATATCCCAACGCAGCTCCTAGAAGAAACGTGTTTCTGACTCGCTGAATCTCAACATAGATTCAACTCTCTTAGGTGAACGAACGCACAGCAGAGCAGTTTCAAGGAAACTTTTCTCCTGAGTTTTAGACGAAGTTTCCTGCTGTTTAGTACGTATGCCGGCATTGGGCTGGAAATACCGGTTTTGGGATTCTGCACAGAAAGGGTTTGCAAACCGCTGAATCCACACGTGAGTTTAACTCTGTCAGTTGAATGCACACATTGACAACCATTCACTTTGACGACACCCTTTTGGTTTTAGAAGCAGATATTTCTCTGTACAGTCTATGGTCCCATTCACTCGGGAATATCCCAACGCAGCTCCTAGAAGAAACGTGTTTCTGACTCGCTGAATCTCAACATAGATTCAACTCTCTTAGGTGAACGAACGCACAGCAGAGCAGTTTCAAGGTAACTTTTCTCCTGAGTTTTAGACGAAGTTTCCTGCTGTTTAGTACGTATGCCGGCATTCGGCTGGAAATACCGGTTTTGGGATTTTGCACAGAAAGGGTTTGCAAACCGCTGAATCCACACGTGAGTTTAAATCTGTCAGTTGAATGCACACATTGACAACCATTCAGTTAGATAGCTCCGTTTTGGTTTTAGAAGCAGATATTTCTCTGTACAGTCTATGGTCCCATTTACTCGGGAATATCCCAACGCAGCTCCTAGAAGAAACGTGTTTCTGACTCGCTGAATCTCAACATAGATTCAACTCTCTTAGGTGAACGAACGCACAGCAGAGCAGTTTCAAGGAAGCGTTTATCCTGAGTTTTAGACGAAGTTTCCTGCTGTTTAGTACGGATGCCGGCATTGGGCTGGAAATACCGGTTTTGGGATTCTGCACAGAAAGGGTTTGCAAACCGCTGAATCCACACGTGAGTTTAACTTTGTCAGTTGAATGCACACATTGACAACCATCCAGTTAGATAGCTCCGTTTTGGTTTTAGAAGCAGATATTTCTCTGTACAGACTATGGTCCCATTCACTCGGGAATATCCCAACGCAGCTCCAAGAAGAAAGGTGTTTCTGACTCGCTGAATCTCAACATAGATTCAACTCTCTTAGGTGAACGAACACACAGCAGAGCAGTTTCAAGGAAACGTTTCTCCTGAGTTTTAGACGAAGTTTCCTTCTGTTTAGTACGTATGCCGGCATAGGGCTGGAAATACCGGTTTTGGGATTCTGCACAGAAAGGGTTTGCAAACCACTGAATCCACACGTGAGTTTAACTCTGTCAGTTGAATGCACACATTGACAACCATTCAGTTAGATAGCTCCGTTTTGGTTTTAGAAGCAGATATTTCTCTGTACAGCCTATGGTCCCATTCACTCGGGAATATCCCAACGCAGCTCCTGGAAGAAACGTGTTTCTGACTCGCTGAATCTCAACATAGATTCAACTCTCTTAGGTGAACGAACGCACAGCAGAGCAGTTTCAAGGAAACGTTTCTCCTGAGTTTTAGACGAAGTTTCCTGCTGTTTAGTACGTATGCCGGCATTGGGCTGGAAATACCGGTTTTGGGATTCTGCACAGAAAGGGTTTGCAAACCGCTGAATCCACACGTGAGTTTAATTCTGTCAGTTGAATGCACACATTGACAACCATTCAGTTAGATAGCTCCGTTTTGGTTTTAGAAGCAGATATTTCTCTGTATAGCCTATGGTCCCACTCACTCGGGAGTATCCCAACGCAGCTCCTAGAAGAAACGTGTTTCTGACTCGCTGAATCTCAACATAGATTCAACTCT
The DNA here is from genome assembly GCF_030222135.1 of Aotus nancymaae. Lineage (NCBI taxonomy): Eukaryota > Metazoa > Chordata > Mammalia > Primates > Aotidae > Aotus > Aotus nancymaae. Next base: position 568,636 of record NW_026988673.1, read on the forward strand.
CTTAGGTGAACGAACACCCAGCAGAGCAGTTTCAAGGAAACGTTTCTCCTGAGTTTTAGACGAAGTTTCCTGCTGTTTAGTACGTATGCCGGCATTGGGCTGGAAATACCGGTTTTGGGATTCTGCACAGAAAGGGTTTGCAAACCTCTGAATCCACACGTGAGTTTAACTTTGTCAGTTGAATGCAGACATTGACAACCATCCAGTTAGATAGCTCCGTTTTGGTTTTAGAAGCAGATATTTCTCTGTACAGCCTATGGTCACATTCACTCGGGAATATCCCAACACAGCTCTTAGAAGAAACGTGTTTTTGACTCGCTGAATCTCAAGATAGATTCAACTCTCTTAGGTGAACGAACGCACAGCAGAGCAGATTCAAGGAAACGTTTCTCCTGAGTCTTAGACGAAGTTTCCTGCTGTTTAGTACGGATGCGGGCATTTGGCTGGAAATACCGGTTTTAGGATTCTGCACAGAAAGGGTTTGCAAACCGCTGAATCCACACGTGAGTTTAACTCTGTCAGTTGAATGCACACATTGATAACCATTCAGTTTGACAGCACCCTTTTGGTTTTAGAAGCAGATATTTCTCTGTACAGCCTATGGTCCCATTCACTCGGGAATATCCCAACGCAACTCCTAGAAGAAACGTGTTTCTGACTCGCTGAATCTCAACATAGATTTAACTCTCTTAGGTGAACGAACGCACAGCAGAGCAGTTTCAAGGAAACTTTTCTCCTGAGTTTTAGACGAAGTTTCCTGCTGTTTAGTACGTATGCCGGCATTGGGCTGGAAATACCGTTTTTGGGATTCTGCACAGAAAGGGTTTGCAAACCGCTGAATCCACACGTGAGTTTAACTCTGTCAGTTCAATGCACACATTGACAACCATTAAGTTTGATTACACCCTTTTGGTTTTAGAAGCAGATATTTCTCTGTACAGACTATGGTCCCATTCACTCTGGAATATCCCAACGCAGCTCCTAGAAAAACGTGTTTCTGACGCGCTGAATCTCAACATAGATTCAACTCTCTTAGGTGAACGAACGCACAGCAGAGCAGTTTCAAGGAAACGTTTCTCCTGAGTTTTAGACGAAGTTTCCTGCTCTTTAGTACGGATGCCGGCATTGGGCTGGAAATACCGGTTTTGGGATTCTGCACAGAAAGGGTTTGCAAACCGCTGAATCCACACGTGAGTTTAACTTTGTGAGTTGAATGCACACATTGACAACCATCCAGTTACATAGCTCCGTTTTGGTTTTAGAAGAAGATATTTCTCTGTACAGCCTATGGTCCAATTCACTCGGGAATATCCCAACGCAGCTCCTAGAAGAAACGTGTTTCTGACTCGATGAATCTCAACATAGATTCAACTCTCTTAGGTGAACGAACGCACAGCAGAGAAGTTTCAAGGAAACGTTTCTCCTGAGTTTTAGACGAAGTTTCCTGCTGTTTAGTACGGATGCCTGCATTGGCCTGGAAATACCGGTTTTGGGATTCTGCACAGAAAGGGTTTGCAAACCGCTGAATCCACACGTGAGTTTAACTTTGTGAGTTGAATGCACACATTGACAACCATCCAGCTACATAGCTCCGTTTTGGTTTTAGAAGCAGATATTTCTCTGTACAGCCTATGGTCCCATTCACTCGGGAATATCCCAACGCAGCTCCTAGAAGAAACGTGTTTCTGACTCGCTGAATCTCAACATAGATTCAACTCTCTTAGGTGAACGAACGCACAGCAGAGCAGTTTCAAGGAAACGTTTCTCCTGAGTTTTAGACGAAGTTTCCTGCTGTTTAGTACGGATGCCGGCATTGGGCTGGAAATACCAGTTTTGGGATTCTGCACAGAAAGGGTTTGCAAACCACTGAAACCACACATGAGTTTAACTCTGTCAGTTGAATGCACACATTGACAACCATTCAGTTAGATAGTTCCGTTTTGGTTTTAGAAGCAGATATTTCTCTGTACAGCCTATGGTCCCATTCACTCGGGAATATCCCAACGCAGCTCCTAGAAGAAACGTGTTTCTGACTCGCTGAATCTCAACATAGATTCAACTCTCTAAGGTGAACGAACGCACAGCAGAGCAGTTTCAAGGAAACGTTTCTCCTGAGTTTTAGACGAAGTTTCCTGTTGTTTAGTACGTATGCCGGCATTGGGCTTGAAATACCGATTTTGGGATTCTGCACAGAAAGTGTTTGCAAACCGCTGAATCCACACGTGAGTTTAACATTGTCAGTTGAATGCACACATTGACAACCATCCAGTTAGATAGCTCCGTTTTGGTTTAAGAAGCAGATATTTCTCTGTACAGTCTATGGTCCCATTCACTCGGGAATATCCCAACGCAGCTCTTAGAAGAAACGTGTTTCTGACTCGCTGAATCTCAACATAGATTCAACTCTCTTAGGTGAACGAACGCACAGCAGAGCAGTTTCAAGGAAACGTTTCTCCTGAGTTTTAGACGAAGTTTCCTGCTGTTTAGTACGGATGCGGGCATTGGGCTGGAAATACCGGTTTTGGGATTCTGCACAGAAAGGGTTTGCAAACCGCTGAATCCACACGTGAGTTTAACTCTGTCAGTTGAATGCACACATTGACAACCATTCACTTTGAAGGCACCCTTTTGGTTTTAGAAGCAGATATTTCTCTGTACAGCCTATGGTCCCATTCACTCGGGAAAATCCCAACGCAGCTCCTAGAAGAAACGTGTTTCTGACTCGCTGAATCTCAACATAGATTCAACTCTCTTAGGTGAACGAACGCACAGCAGAGCAGTTTCAAGGAAACTTTTCTCCTGAGTTTTAGACGAAGTTTCCTGCTGTTTAGTACGTATGCCGGCATTGGGCTGGAAATACCGGTTTTGGGATTCTGCACAGAAAGGGTTTGCAAACCGCGGAATCCACACGTGAGTTTAACTCTGTCAGTTGAATGCACACATTGACAACCATCCAGTTACATACCTCCGTTTTGGTTTTAGAAGCAGATATTTCTCTGTACAGCCTATGGTCCCATTCACTCGGGAATATCCCAACGCAGCTCCTAGAAGAAACGTGTTTCTGACTCGCTGAATCTCAACATAGATTCAACTCTCTTAGGTGAACGAACGCCCAGCAGAGCAGTTTCAAGGAAACGTTTATCCTGAGTTTTAGACGAAGTTTCCTGCTGTTTAGTACGGATGCCGGCATTGGGCTGGAAATACCGGTTTTGGGATTCTGCACAGAAAGGGTTTGCAAACCGCTGAATCCACACGTGAGTTTAACTTTGTCAGTTGAATGCAAACATTGACAACCATCCAGTTAGATAGCTCCGTTTTGGTTTTAGAAGCAGATATTTCTCTGTACAGACTATGGTCCCATTCACTCGGGAATATCCCAACGCAGCTCCAAGAAGAAAGGTGTTTCTGACTCGCTGAATCTCAACATAGATTCAACTCTCTTAGGTGAACGAACACACAACAGAGCAGTTTCAAGGAAACGTTTCTCCTGAGTTTTAGACGAAGTTTCCTGCTGTTTAGTACGTATGCCGGCATTGGGCTGGAAATACCGGTTTTGGGATTCTGCACAGAAAGTGTTTGTAAACCGCTGAATCCAAACGTGAGTTTACCTCTGTCAGTTGAATGCACACATTGACAACCATTCAGTTAGATTGCACCCTTTTGCTTTTAGGAGCAGATATTTCTCTGTACAGCCTACGGTCCCATTCACTCGGGAATATCCCAACGCAGCTCCTGGAAGAAACGTGTTTCTGACTCGCTGAATCTCAACATAGATTCAACTCTCTTAGCTGAACGAACGCACAGCAGAGCAGTTTCAAGGAAACGTTTCTCCTGAGTTTTAGACGAAGTTTCCTGCTGTTTTGTACGTATGACGGCATTATGCTGGAAATACCGGTTTTGGGATTCTGCACAGAAAGGGTTTGCAAACCGCTGAATCCACACGTGAGTTTAACTTTGTCAGTTGAATGCACACATTGACAACCATTCAGTTAGATAGCTCCGTTTTGGTTTAAGAAGCAGATATTTCTCTGTATAGCCTATGGTTCCATTCACTCGGGAATATCCCAACGCAGCTCCTAGAAGAAACGTGTTTCTGACTCGCTGAATCTCAACATAGATTCAACTCTCTTAGGTGAACGAACGCACAGCAGAGCAGTTTCAAGTAAACGTTTCTCCTGAGTTTTAGACGCAGTTTCCTGCTGTTTAGTACGTATGCCGGCATTGGGCTGGAAATACCGGTTTTGGGATTCTGCACAGAAAGGGTTTGCAAACCGCTGAATCCACAAGTGAGTTTAACTCTGTCAGTTGAATGCACACATTGACAACCATTCAGTTTGACAGCACCCTTTTGGTTTTAGAAGCAGATATTTCTCTGTACAGCCTATGGTCCTATTCACTCGGGAATATCCCAACGCAGCTCCTAGAAGAAACGTGTTGCTGACTCGCTGAATCTCAACATAGATTCAACTCTCTTAGGTGAACGAACGCACAGCAGAGCAGTTTCAAGGAAACGTTTCTCCTGAGTTTTAGACGAAGTTTCCTTCTGTTTAGTACGTATGCCGGCATTGGGCTGGAAATACCGGTTTTGGGATTCTGCACAGAAAGGGTTTGCAAACCGCTGAATCCACACGTGAGTTTAACTTTGTGAGTTGAATGCACACATTGACAACCATCCAGTTAGATAGCTCCGTTTTGGTTTTAGAAGCAGATATTTCTCTGTACAGCCTATGGTCCCATTCACTCGGGAATATCCCAACGCAGCTCCTAGAAGAAACGTGTTTCTGACTCGCTGAATCTCAACATAGATTCAACTCTCTTAGGTGAACGAACGCACAGCAGAGCAGTTTCAAGGAAACTTTTCTCCTGAGTTTTAGACGAAGTTTCCTGCTGTTTAGTACGTATGCCGGCATTGGGCTGGAAATACCGGTTTTGGGATTCTGCACAGAAAGGGTTTGCAAACCGCTGAATCCACACGTGAGTTTAACTCTGTCAGTTGAATGCACACATTGACAACCATTCACTTTGACGGCACCCTTTTGGTTTTAGAAGCAGATATTTCTCTGTACAGTCTATGGTCCCATTCACTCGGGAATATCCCAACGCAGCTCCTAGAAGAAACGTGTTTCTGACTCGCTGAATCTCAACATAGATTCAACTCTCTTAGGTGAACGAACGCACAGCAGAGCAGTTTCAAGGTAACTTTTCTCCTGAGTTTTAGACGAAGTTTCCTGCTGTTTAGTACGTATGCCGGCATTCGGCTGGAAATACCGGTTTTGGGATTTTGCACAGAAAGGGTTTGCAAACCGCTGAATCCACACGTGAGTTTAAATCTGTCAGTTGAATGCACACATTGACAACCATTCAGTTAGATAGCTCCGTTTTGGTTTTAGAAGCAGATATTTCTCTGTACAGTCTATGGTCCCATTTACTCGGGAATATCCAAACGCAGCTCCTAGAAGAAACGTGTTTCTGACTCGCTGAATCTCAACATAGATTCAACTCTCTTAGGTGAACGAACGCACAGCAGAGCAGTTTCAAGGAAACGTTTCTCCTGAGTTTTAGACGAAGTTTCCTGCTGTTTAGTATGGATGCCGGCATTGGGCTGGAAATACCGGTTTTGGGATTCTGCACAGAAAGCGTTTGCAAACCGCGGATTCCACACGTGAGTTTAACTTTGTGAGTTGAATGCACACATTGACAACCATCCAGTTACATAGCTCCGTTTTGGTTTTAGAAGCAGATATTTCTCTGTACAGCCTATGGTCCCATTCACTCGGGAATATCCCAACGCAGCTCCTAGAAGAAACGTGTTTCTGACTCGCTGAATCTCAACATAGATTCAACTCTCTTAGGTGAACGAACGCACAGCAGAGCAGTTTCAAGGAAACGTTTCTCCTGAGTTTTAGACGAAGTTTCCTGCTGTTTAGTACGTATGCCGGCATTGGGCTGGAAATACCGGTTTGGGATTCTGCACAGAAAGGGTTTGCAAACCGCTGAATCCACACGTGAGTTTAACTTTGTGAGTTGAATGCACACATTGACAACCATCCAGTTAGATAGCTCCGTTTTGGTTTTAGAAGCAGATATTTCTCTGTACAGCCTATGGTCCCATTCACTCGGGAATATCCCAACGCAGCTCCTAGAAGAAACGTGTTTCTGACTCGCTGAATCTCAACATAGATTCAACTCTCTTAGGTGAACGAACGCACAGCAGAGCAGTTTCAAGGAAACTTTTCTCCTGAGTTTTAGACGAAGTTTCCTGCTGTTTAGTACGTATGCCGGCATTGGGCTGGAAATACCGGTTTTGGGATTCTGCACAGAAAGGGTTTGCAAAACGCTGAATCCACACGTGAGTTTAACCCTGTCAGTTGAATACACACATTGACAACCATTCAGTTAGATAGCTCCGTTTTGGTTTTAGAAGCAGATATTTCTCTGTACAGCCTATGGTCCCATTCACTCGGGAATATCCCAACGCAGCACCTAGAAGAAACGTGTTTCTGACTCGCTGAATCTCAACATAGATTCAACTCTCTTAGGTGAACGAACGCACAGCAGAGCAGTTTCAAGGAAGCGTTTATCCTGAGTTTTAGACGAAGTTTCCTGCTGTTTAGTACGGATGCCGGCATTGGGCTGGAAATACCGGTTTTGGGATTCTGCACAGAAAGGGTTTGCAAACCGCTGAATCCACACGTGAGTTTGACTTTGTCAGTTGAATGCAAACATTCACAACCATCCAGTTAGATAGCTCCGTTTTGGTTTTAGAAGCAGATATTTCTCTGTACAGACTATGGTCCCATTCACTCGGGAATATCCCAACGCAGCTCCAAGAAGAAAGGTGTTTCTGACTCGCTGAATCTCAACATAGATTCAACTCTCTTAGGTGAACGAACACACAGCAGAGCAGTTTCAAGGAAACGTTTCTCCTGAGTTTTAGACGAAGTTTCCTTCTGTTTAGTACGTATGCCGGCATAGGGCTGGAAATACCGGTTTTGGGATTCTGCACAGAAAGGGTTTGCAAACCACTGAATCCACACGTGAGTTTAACTCTGTCAGTTGAATGCACACATTGACAACCATTCAGTTAGATAGCTCCGTTTTGGTTTTAGAAGCAGATATTTCTCTGTACAGCCTATGGTCCCATTCACTCGGGAATATCCCAACGCAGCTCCTGGAAGAAACGTGTTTCTGACTCGCTGAATCTCAACATAGATTCAACTCTCTTAGGTGAACGAACGCACAGCAGAGCAGTTTCAAGGAAACGTTTCTCCTGAGTTTTAGACGAAGTTTCCTGCTGTTTAGTACGTATGCCGGCATTGGGCTGGAAATACCGGTTTTGGGATTCTGCACAGAAAGGGTTTGCAAACCGCTGAATCCACACGTGAGTTTAACTCTGTCAGTTGAATGCACACATTGACAACCATTCAGTTAGATAGCTCCGTTTTGGTTTTAGAGGCAGATATTTCTCTGTATAGCCTATGGTCCCATTCACTCGGGAATATCCCAACGCAGCTCCTAGAAGAAACGTGTTTCTGACTCGCTGAATCTCAACATAGATTCAACTCTCTTAGGTGAACGAACACCCAGCAGAGCAGTTTCACGGAAACGTTTCTCCTGAGTTTTAGACGAAGTTTCCTGCTGTTTAGTACGTATGCCGGCATTGGGCTGGAAATACCGGTTTTGGGATTCTGCACAGAAAGGGTTTGCAAACCGCTGAATCCACACGTGAGTTTAACTCTGTCAGTTGAATGCACACATTGACAACCATTCAGTTAGATAGCTCCGTTTTGGTTTTAGAAGCAGATATTTCTCTGTACAGCCTATGGTCCCATTCACTCGGGAATATCCCAACGCAGCTCCTAGAAGAAACGTGTTTCTGACTCGCTGAATCTCAACATAGATTCAACTCTCTTAGGTGAACGAACGCACAGCAGAGCAGTTTCAAGGAAACTTTTCTCCTGAGTTTTAGACGAAGTTTCCTGCTGTTTAGTACGGATGCCGGCATTGGGCTGGAAATACCGGTTTTGGGATTCTGCACAGAAAGGGTTTGCAAACCGCTGAATCCACACGTGAGTTTAACTCTGTCAGTTGAATGCACACATTGACAACCATTCAGTTAGATAGCTCCGTTTTGGTTTTAGAAGCAGATATTTCTCTGTACAGCCTATGGTCCCATTTACTCTGGAATATCCCAATGCAGCTCCTAGCAGAAACGTGTTTCTGACTCGCTGAATCTCAACATAGATTCAACTCTCTTAGGTGAACGAACGCACAGCAGAGCAGTTTCAAGGAAACGTTTCTCCTGAGTTTTAGACGAAGTTTCCTGCTGTTTAGTACGGATGCCGGCATTGGGCTGGAAATACCGGTTTTGGGATTCTGCACAGAAAGGGTTTGCAAACCGCGGAATCCACACGTGAGTTTACCTTTGTGAGTTGAATGCACACATTGACAACCATTCATTTTGATAGCACCCTTTTGGTTTTAGAAGCAGATATTTTTCTGTACAGCCTATGGTCCCATTCACTCGGGAATATCCCAACGCAGCTCCTAGAAGAAACGTGTTTCTGACTCGCTGAATCTCAACGTAGATTCAACTCTCTTAGGTGAACGAACACACAGCAGAGCAGTTTCAAGGAAACTTTTCTCCTGAGTTTTAGACGAAGTTTCCTGCTGTTTAGTACGTATGCCGGCATTGGGCTGGAAATACCGGTTTTGGGATTCTGCACAGAAAGGGTTTGCAAACCGCTGAATCCACACGTGAGTTTAACTCTGTCAGTTGAATGCACACATTGACAACCATTCACTTTGACGGCACCCTTTTGGTTTTAGAAGCAGATATTTCTCTGTACAGCCTATGGTCCTATTCACTCGGGAATATCCCAACGCAGCTCCTAGAAGAAACGTGTTTCTGACTCGCTGAATCTCAACATAGATTCAACTCTCTTAGGTGAACGAACGCGCAGCAGAGCAGTTTCAAGGAAACGTTTCTCCTGAGTTTTAGACGAAGTTTCCTGCTGTTTAGTACGGATGCGGGCATTGGGCTGGAAATACCGGTTTTGGGATTCTGCACAGAAAGGGTTTGCAAACCGCTGAATCCACACGTGAGTTTAACTCTGTCAGTTGAATGCACACATTGACAACCATTCAGTTTGACAGCACCCTTTTGGTATTAGAAGCAGATATTTCTCTGTACAGTCTATGGTCCCATTCACTCGGGAATATCCCAACGCAGCTCCTAGAAGAAACGTGTTTCTGACTCGCTGAATCTCAACATATATTCAACTCTCTTAGGTGAACGAACGCACAGCAGAGCAGTTTCAAGGAAACGTTTCTCCTGAGTTTTAGACGAAGTTTCCTGCTGTTTAGTACGTATGCCGGCATTTGGCTGGAAATACCGGTTTTGGGATTCTGCACAGAAAGGGTTTGCAAACCGCTGAATCCACACGTGAGTTTAACTCTGTCAGTTGAATGCACACATTGACAACCATTCAGTTAGATAGCTCCGTTTTGGTTTTAGAAGCAGATCTTTCTCTGTACAGCCTATGGTCCCATTCACTCGGGAATATCCAAACGCAGCTCCTAGAAGAAACGTGTTTCTGACTCGCTGAATCTCAACATAGATTCAACTCTCTTAGGTGAACGAACGCACAGCAGAGCAGTTTGAAGGAAACGTTTCTCCTGAGTTTTAGACGAAGTTTCCTGCTGTTTAGTACGGATGCCGGCATTGGGCTGGAAATACCGGTTTTGGGATTCTGCACAGAAAGGGTTTGCAAACCGCTGAATCCACACGTGAGTTTAACTTTGTCAGTTGAATGCAAACATTGACAACCATCCAGTTAGATAGCTCCGTTTTGGTTTTAGAAGCAGATATTTCTCTGTACAGACTATGGTCCCATTCACTCGGGAATATCCCAACGCAGCTCCAAGAAGAAAGGTGTTTCTGACTCGCTGAATCTCAACATAGATTCAACTCTCTTAGGTGAACGAACACACAACAGAGCAGTTTCAAGGAAACGTTTCTCCTGAGTTTTAGACGAAGTTTCCTGCTGTTTAGTACGTATGCCGGCATTGGGCTGGAAATACCGGTTTTGGGATTCTGCACAGAAAGTGTTTGTAAACCGCTGAATCCAAACGTGAGTTTACCTCTGTCAGTTGAATGCACACATTGACAACCATTCGGTTAGATTGCACCCTTTTGCTTTTAGGAGCAGATATTTCTCTGTACAGCCTATGGTCCCATTCACTCGGGAATATCCCAACGCAGCTCCTGGAAGAAACGTGTTTCTGACTCGCTGAATCTCAACATAGATTCAACTCTCTTAGGTGAACGAACGCACAGCAGAGCAGTTTCAAGGAAACGTTTCTCCTGAGTTTTAGACGAAGTTTCCTGCTGTTTTGTACGTATGACGGCATTGGGCTGGAAATACCGGTTTTGGGATTCTGCACAGAAAGGGTTTGCAAACCGCTGAATCCACACGTGAGTTTAACTTTGTCAGTTGAATGCACACATTGACAACCATTCAGTTAGATAGCTCCGTTTTGGTTTAAGAAGCAGATATTTCTCTGTATAGCCTATGGTTCCATTCACTCGGGAATATCCCAACGCAGCTCCTAGAAGAAACGTGTTTCTGACTCGCTGAATCTCAACATAGATTCAACGCTCTTAGGTGAACGAACGCACAGCAGAGCAGTTTCAAGTAAACGTTTCTCCTGAGTTTTAGACGCAGTTTCCTGCTGTTTAGTACGTATGCCGGAATTGGGCTGGAAATACCGGTTTTGGGATTCTGCACAGAAAGGGTTTGCAAACCGCTGAATCCACAAGTGAGTTTAACTCTGTCAGTTGAATGCACACATTGACAACCATTCAGTTTGACAGCACCCTTTTGGTTTTAGAAGCAGATATTTCTCTGTACAGCCTATGGTCCTATTCACTCGGGAATATCCCAACGCAGCTCCTAGAAGAAACGTGTTGCTGACTCGCTGAATCTCAACATAGATTCAACTCTCTTAGGTGAACGAACGCACAGCAGAGCAGTTTCAAGGAAACGTTTCTCCTGAGTTTTAGACGAAGTTTCCTTCTGTTTAGTACGTATGCCGGCATTGGGCTGGAAATACCGGTTTTGGGATTCTGCACAGAAAGGGTTTGCAAACCGCTGAATCCACACGTGAGTTTAACTTTGTGAGTTGAATGCACACATTGACAACCATCCAGTTAGATAGCTCCGTTTTGGTTTTAGAAGCAGATATTTCTCTGTACAGCCTATGGTCCCATTCACTCGGGAATATCCCAACGCAGCTCCTAGAAGAAACGTGTTTCTGACTCGCTGAATCTCAACATAGATTCAACTCTCTTAGGTGAACGAACGCACAGCAGAGCAGTTTCAAGGAAACTTTTCTCCTGAGTTTTAGACGAAGTTTCCTGCTGTTTAGTACGTATGCCGGCATTGGGCTGGAAATACCGGTTTTGGGATTCTGCACAGAAAGGGTTTGCAAACCGCTGAATCCACACGTGAGTTTAACTCTGTCAGTTGAATGCACACATTGACAACCATTCACTTTGACGGCACCCTTTTGGTTTTAGAAGCAGATATTTCTCTGTACAGTCTATGGTCCCATTCACTCGGGAATATCCCAACGCAGCTCCTAGAAGAAACGTGTTTCTGACTCGCTGAATCTCAACATAGATTCAACTCTCTTAGGTGAACGAACGCACAGCAGAGCAGTTTCAAGGTAACTTTTCTCCTGAGTTTTAGACGAAGTTTCCTGCTGTTTAGTACGTATGCCGGCATTCGGCTGGAAATACCGGTTTTGGGATTTTGCACAGAAAGGGTTTGCAAACCGCTGAATCCACACGTGAGTTTAAATCTGTCAGTTGAATGCACACATTGACAACCACTCAGTTAGATAGCTCCGTTTTGGTTTTAGAAGCAGATATTTCTCTGTACAGTCTATGGTCCCATTTACTCGGGAATATCCCAACGCAGCTCCTAGAAGAAACGTGTTTCTGACTCGCTGAATCTCAACATAGATTCAACTCTCTTAGGTGAACGAACGAACAGCAGAGCAGTTTCAAGGAAACGTTTCTCCTGAGTTTTAGACGAAGTTTCCTGCTGTTTAGCATGGATGCCGGCATTGGGCTGGAAATACCGGTTTTGGGATTCTGCACAGAAAGGGTTTGCAAACCGCGGATTCCACACGTGAGTTTAACTTTGTGAGTTGAATGCACACATTGACAACCATCCAGTTACATAGCTCCGTTTTGGTTTTAGAAGCAGATATTTCTCTGTACAGCCTATGGTCCCATTCCCTCGGGAATATCCCAACGCAGCTCCTAGAAGAAACGTGTTTCTGACTCGCTGAATCTCAACATAGATTCAACTCTCTTAGGTGAACGAACGCACAGCAGAGCAGTTTCAAGGAAACGTTTCTCCTGAGTTTTAGACGAAGTTTCCTGCTGTTTAGTACGTATGCCGGCATTGGGCTGGAAATACCGGTTTGGGATTCTGCACAGAAAGGGTTTGCAAACCGCTGAATCCACACGTGAGTTTAACTTTGTGAGTTGAATGCACACATTGACAACCATCCAGTTAGATAGCTCCGTTTTGGTTTTAGAAGCAGATATTTCTCTGTACAGCCTATGGTCCCATTCACTCGGGAATATCCCAACGCAGCTCCTAGAAGAAACGTGTTTCTGACTCGCTGAATCTCAACATAGATTCAACTCTCTTAGGTGAACGAACGCACAGCAGAGCAGTTTCAAGGAAACTTTTCTCCTGAGTTTTAGACGAAGTTTCCTGCTGTTTAGTACGTATGCCGGCATTGGGCTGGAAATACCAGTTTTGGGATTCTGCACAGAAAGGGTTTGCAAAACGCTGAATCCACACGTGAGTTTAACTTTGTCAGTTGAATGCAAACATTGACAACCATCCAGTTAGATAGCTCCGTTTTGGTTTTAGAAGCAGATATTTCTCTGTACAGACTATGGTCCCATTCACTCGGGAATATCCCAACGCAGCTCCAAGAAGAAAGGTGTTTCTGACTCGCTGAATCTCAGCATAGATTCAACTCTCTTAGGTGAACGAACACACAACAGAGCAGTTTCAAGGAAACGTTTCTCCTGAGTTTTAGACGAAGTTTCCTGCTGTTTAGTACGTATGCCGGCATTGGGCTGGAAATACCGGTTTTGGGATTCTGCACAGAAAGTGTTTGTAAACCGCTGAATCCAAACGTGAGTTTACCTCTGTCAGTTGAATGCACACATTGACAACCATTCAGTTAGATTGCACCCTTTTGCTTTTAGGAGCAGATATTTCTCTGTACAGCCTATGGTCCCATTCACTCGGGAATATCCCAACGCAGCTCCTGGAAGAAACGTGTTTCTGACTCGCTGAATCTCAACATAGATTCAACTCTCTTAGGTGAACGAACGCACAGCAGAGCAGTTTCAAGGAAACGTTTCTCCTGAGTTTTAGACGCAGTTTCCTGCTGTTTAGTACGTATGCCGGCATTGGGCTGGAAATACCGGTTTTGGGATTCTGCACAGAAAGGGTTTGCAAACCGCTGAATCCACAAGTGAGTTTAACTCTGTCAGTTGAATGCACACATTGACAACCATTCAGTTTGACAGCACCCTTTTGGTTTTAGAAGCAGATATTTCTCTGTACAGCCTATGGTCCTATTCACTCGGGAATATCCCAACGCAGCTCCTAGAAGAAACGTGTTGCTAACTCGCTGAATCTCAACATAGATTCAACTCTCTTAGGTGAACGAACGCACAGCAGAGCAGTTTCAAGGAAACGTTTCTCCTGAGTTTTAGACGAAGTTTCCTTCTGTTTAGTACGTATGCCGGCATTGGGCTGGAAATACCGGTTTTGGGATTCTGCACAGAAAGGGTTTGCAAACCGCTGAATCCACACGTGAGTTTAACTTTGTGAGTTGAATGCACACATTGACAACCATCCAGTTAGATAGCTCCGTTTTGGTTTTAGAAGCAGATATTTCTCTGTACAGCCTATGGTCCCATTCACTCGGGAATATCCCAACGCAGCTCCTAGAAGAAACGTGTTTCTGACTCGCTGAATCTCAACATAGATTCAACTCTCTTAGGTGAACGAACGCACAGCAGAGCAGTTTCAAGGAAACTTTTCTCCTGAGTTTTAGACGAAGTTTCCTGCTGTTTAGTACGTATGCCGGCATTGGGCTGGAAATACCGGTTTTGGGATTCTGCACAGAAAGGGTTTGCAAACCGCTGAATCCACACGTGAGTTTAACTCTGTCAGTTGAATGCACACATTGACAACCATTCACTTTGACGGCACCCTTTTGGTTTTAGAAGCAGATATTTCTCTGTACAGTCTATGGTCCCATTCACTCGGGAATATCCCAACGCAGCTCCTAGAAGAAACGTGTTTCTGACTCGCTGAATCTCAACATAGATTCAACTCTCTTAGGTGAACGAACGCACAGCAGAGCAGTTTCAAGGTAACTTTTCTCCTGAGTTTTAGACGAAGTTTCCTGCTGTTTAGTACGTATGCCGGCATTCGGCTGGAAATACCGGTTTTGGGATTTTGCACAGAAAGGGTTTGCAAACCGCTGAATCCACACGTGAGTTTAAATCTGTCAGTTGAATGCACACATTGACAACCACTCAGTTAGATAGCTCCGTTTTGGTTTTAGAAGCAGATATTTCTCTGTACAGTCTATGGTCCCATTTACTCGGGAATATCCCAACGCAGCTCCTAGAAGAAACGTGTTTCTGACTCGCTGAATCTCAACATAGATTCAACTCTCTTAGGTGAACGAACGCACAGCAGAGCAGTTTCAAGGAAACGTTTCTCCTGAGTTTTAGACGAAGTTTCCTGCTGTTTAGTATGGATGCCGGCATTGGGCTGGAAATACCGGTTTTGGGATTCTGCACAGAAAGGGTTTGCAAACCGCGGATTCCACACGTGAGTTTAACTTTGTGAGTTGAATGCACACATTGACAACCATCCAGTTACATAGCTCCGTTTTGGTTTTAGAAGCAGATATTTCTCTGTACAGCCTATGGTCCCATTCCCTCGGGAATATCCCAACGCAGCTCCTAGAAGAAACGTGTTTCTGACTCGCTGAATCTCAACATAGATTCAACTCTCTTAGGTGAACGAACGCACAGCAGAGCAGTTTCAAGGAAACGTTTCTCCTGAGTTTTAGACGAAGTTTCCTGCTGTTTAGTACGTATGCCGGCATTGGGCTGGAAATACCGGTTTGGGATTCTGCACAGAAAGGGTTTGCAAACCGCTGAATCCACACGTGAGTTTAACTTTGTGAGTTGAATGCACACATTGACAACCATCCAGTTAGATAGCTCCGTTTTGGTTTTAGAAGCAGATATTTCTCTGTACAGCCTATGGTCCCATTCACTCGGGAATATCCCAACGCAGCTCCTAGAAGAAACGTGTTTCTGACTCGCTGAATCTCAACATAGATTCAACTCTCTTAGGTGAACGAACGCACAGCAGAGCAGTTTCAAGGAAACTTATCTCCTGAGTTTTAGACGAAGTTTCCTGCTGTTTAGTACGTATGCCGGCATTGGGCTGGAAATACCGGTTTTGGGATTCTGCACAGAAAGGGTTTGCAAAACGCTGAATCCACACGTGAGTTTAACTTTGTCAGTTGAATGCAAACATTGACAACCATCCAGTTAGATAGCTCCGTTTTGGTTTTAGAAGCAGATATTTCTCTGTACAGACTATGGTCCCATTCACTCGGGAATATCCCAACGCAGCTCCAAGAAGAAAGGTGTTTCTGACTCGCTGAATCTCAACATAGATTCAACTCTCTTAGGTGAACGAACACACAACAGAGCAGTTTCAAGGAAACGTTTCTCCTGAGTTTTAGACGAAGTTTCCTGCTGTTTAGTACGTATGCCGGCATTGGGCTGGAAATACCGGTTTTGGGATTCTGCACAGAAAGTGTTTGTAAACCGCTGAATCCAAACGTGAGTTTACCTCTGTCAGTTGAATGCACACATTGACAACCATTCAGTTAGATTGCACCCTTTTGCTTTTAGGAGCAGATATTTCTCTGTACAGCCTATGGTCCCATTCACTCGGGAATATCCCAACGCAGCTCCTGGAAGAAACGTGTTTCTGACTCGCTGAATCTCAACATAGATTCAACTCTCTTAGGTGAACGAACGCACAGCAGAGCAGTTTCAAGGAAACGTTTCTCCTGAGTTTTAGACGAAGTTTCCTGCTGTTTTGTACGTATGACGGCATTATGCTGGAAATACCGGTTTTGGGATTCTGCACAGAAAGGGTTTGCAAACCGCTGAATCCACACGTGAGTTTAACTTTGTCAGTTGAATGCACACATTGACAACCATTCAGTTAGATAGCTCCGTTTTGGTTTAAGAAGCAGATATTTCTCTGTATAGCCTATGGTTCCATTCACTCGGGAATATCCCAACGCAGCTCCTAGAAGAAACGTGTTTCTGACTCGCTGAATCTCAACATAGATTCAACTCTCTTAGGTGAACGAACGCACAGCAGAGCAGTTTCAAGTACACGTTTCTCCTGAGTTTTAGACGCAGTTTCCTGCTGTTTAGTACGTATGCCGGCATTGGGCTGGAAATACCGGTTTTGGGATTCTGCACAGAAAGGGTTTGCAAACCGCTGAATCCACAAGTGAGTTTAACTCTGTCAGTTGAATGCACACATTGACAACCATTCAGTTTGACAGCACCCTTTTGGTTTTAGAAGCAGATATTTCTCTGTACAGCCTATGGTCCTATTCACTCGGGAATATCCCAACGCAGCTCCTAGAAGAAACGTGTTGCTGACTCGCTGAATCTCAACATAGATTCAACTCTCTTAGGTGAACGAACGCACAGCAGAGCAGTTTCAAGGAAACTTTTCTCCTGAGTTTTAGACGAAGTTTCCTGCTGTTTAGTACGTATGCCGGCATTGGGCTGGAAATACCGGTTTTGGGATTCTGCACAGAAAGGGTTTGCAAACCGCTGAATCCACACGTGAGTTTAACTCTGTCAGTTGAATGCACACATTGACAACCATTCACTTTGACGGCACCCTTTTGGTTTTAGAAGCAGATATTTCTCTGTACAGTCTATGGTCCCATTCCCTCGGGAATATCCCAACGCAGCTCCTAGAAGAAACGTGTTTCTGACTCGCTGAATCTCAACATAGATTCAACTCTCTTAGGTGAACGAACGCACAGCAGAGCAGTTTCAAGGAAACGTTTCTCCTGAGTTTTAGACGAAGTTTCCTGCTGTTTAGTACGTATGCCGGCATTGGGCTGGAAATACCGGTTTGGGATTCTGCACAGAAAGGGTTTGCAAACCGCTGAATCCACACGTGAGTTTAACTTTGTGAGTTGAATGCACACATTGACAACCATCCAGTTAGATAGCTCCGTTTTGGTTTTAGAAGCAGATATTTCTCTGTACAGCCTATGGTCCCATTCACTCGGGAATATCCCAACGCAGCTCCTAGAAGAAACGTGTTTCTGACTCGCTGAATCTCAACATAGATTCAACTCTCTTAGGTGAACGAACGCACAGCAGAGCAGTTTCAAGGAAACTTTTCTCCTGAGTTTTAGACGAAGTTTCCTGCTGTTTAGTACGTATGCCGGCATTGGGCTGGAAATACCGGTTTTGGGATTCTGCACAGAAAGGGTTTGCAAAACGCTGAATCCACACGTGAGTTTAACCCTGTCAGTTGAATACACACATTGACAACCATTCAGTTAGATAGCTCCGTTTTGGTTTTAGAAGCAGATATTTCTCTGTACAGCCTATGGTCCCATTCACTCGGGAATATCCCAACGCAGCTCCTAGAAGAAACGTGTTTCTGACTCGCTGAATCTCAACATAGATTCAACTCTCTTAGGTGAACGAACGCGCAGCAGAGCAGTTTCAAGGAAACGTTTCTCCTGAGTTTTAGACGAAGTTTCCTGCTGTTTAGTACGGATGCGGGCATTGGGCTGGAAATACCGGTTTTGGGATTCTGCACAGAAAGGGTTTGCAAACCGCTGAATCCACACGTGAGTTTAACTCTGTCAGTTGAATGCACACATTGACAACCATTCAGTTTGACAGCACCCTTTTGGTTTTAGAAGCAGATATTTCTCTGTACAGTCTATGGTCCCATTCACTCGGGAATATCCCAACGCAGCTCCTAGAAGAAACGTGTTTCTGACTCGCTGAATCTCAACATATATTCAACTCTCTTAGGTGAACGAACGCACAGCAGAGCAGTTTCAAGGAAACCTTTCTCCTGAGTTTTAGACGAAGTTTCCTGCTGTTTAGTACGTATGCCGGCATTTGGCTGGAAATACCGGTTTTGGGATTCTGCACAGAAAGGGTTTGCAAACCGCTGAATCCACACGTGAGTTTAACTCTGTCAGTTGAATGCACACATTGACAACCATTCAGTTAGATAGCTCCGTTTTGGTTTTAGAAGCAGATCTTTCTCTGTACAGCCTATGGTCCCATTCACTCGGGAATATCCCAACGCAGCTCCTAGAAGAAACGTGTTTCTGACTCGCTGAATCTCAACATAGATTCAACTCTCTTAGGTGAACGAACGCCCAGCAGAGCAGTTTCAAGGAAACGTTTATCCTGAGTTTTAGACGAAGTTTCCTGCTGTTTAGTACGGATGCCGGCATTGGGCTGGAAATACCGGTTTTGGGATTCTGCACAGAAAGGGTTTGCAAACCGCTGAATCCACACGTGAGTTTAACTTTGTCAGTTGAATGCAAACATTGACAACCATCCAGTTAGATAGCTCCGTTTTGGTTTTAGAAGCAGATATTTCTCTGTACAGACTATGGTCCCATTCACTCGGGAATATCCCAACGCAGCTCCAAGAAGAAAGGTGTTTCTGACTCGCTGAATCTCAACATAGATTCAACTCTCTTAGGTGAACGAACACACAACAGAGCAGTTTCAAGGAAACGTTTCTCCTGAGTTTTAGACGAAGTTTCCTGCTGTTTAGTACGTATGCCGGCATTGGGCTGGAAATACCGGTTTTGGGATTCTGCACAGAAAGTGTTTGTAAACCGCTGAATCCAAACGTGAGTTTACCTCTGTCAGTTGAATGCACACATTGACAACCATTCAGTTAGATTGCACCCTTTTGCTTTTAGGAGCAGATATTTCTCTGTACAGCCTATGGTCCCATTCACTCGGGAATATCCCAACGCAGCTCCTGGAAGAAACGTGTTTCTGACTCGCTGAATCTCAACATAGATTCAACTCTCTTAGGTGAACGAACGCACAGCAGAGCAGTTTCAAGGAAACGTTTCTCCTGAGTTTTAGACGAAGTTTCCTGCTGTTTTGTACGTATGACGGCATTGGGCTGGAAATACCGGTTTTGGGATTCTGCACAGAAAGGGTTTGCAAACCGCTGAATCCACACGTGAGTTTAACTTTGTCAGTTGAATGCACACATTGACAACCATTCAGTTAGATAACTCCGTTTTGGTTTAAGAAGCAGATATTTCTCTGTATAGCCTATGGTTCCATTCACTCGGGAATATCCCAACGCAGCTCCTAGAAGAAACGTGTTTCTGACTCGCTGAATCTCAACATAGATTCAACTCTCTTAGGTGAACGAACGCACAGCAGAGCAGTTTCAAGTAAACGTTTCTCCTGAGTTTTAGACGCAGTTTCCTGCTGTTTAGTTCGTATGCCGGCATTGGGCTGGAAATACCGGTTTTGGGATTCTGCACAGAAAGGGTTTGCAAACCGCTGAATCCACAAGTGAGTTTAACTCTGTCAGTTGAATGCACACATTGACAACCATTCAGTTTGACAGCACCCTTTTGGTTTTAGAAGCAGATATTTCTCTGTACAGCCTATGGTCCTATTCACTCGGGAATATCCCAACGCAGCTCCTAGAAGAAACGTGTTGCTGACTCGCTGAATCTCAACATAGATTCAACTCTCTTAGGTGAACGAACGCACAGCAGAGCAGTTTCAAGGAAACGTTTCTCCTGAGTTTTAGACGAAGTTTCCTTCTGTTTAGTACGTATGCCGGCATTGGGCTGGAAATACCGGTTTTGGGATTCTGCACAGAAAGGGTTTGCAAACCGCTGAATCCACACGTGAGTTTAACTTTGTGAGTTGAATGCACACATTGACAACCATCCAGTTAGATAGCTCCGTTTTGGTTTTAGAAGCAGATATTTCTCTGTACAGCCTATGGTCCCATTCACTCGGGAATATCCCAACGCAGCTCCTAGAAGAAACGTGTTTCTGACTCGCTGAATCTCAACATAGATTCAACTCTCTTAGGTGAACGAACGCACAGCAGAGCAGTTTCAAGGAAACTTTTCTCCTGAGTTTTAGACGAAGTTTCCTGCTGTTTAGTACGTATGCCGGCATTGGGCTGGAAATACCGGTTTTGGGATTCTGCACAGAAAGGGTTTGCAAACCGCTGAATCCACACGTGAGTTTAACTCTGTCAGTTGAATGCACACATTGACAACCATTCACTTTGACGGCACCCTTTTGGTTTTAGAAGCAGATATTTCTCTGTACAGTCTATGGTCCCATTCACTCGGGAATATCCCAACGCAGCTCCTAGAAGAAACGTGTTTCTGACTCGCTGAATCTCAACATAGATTCAACTCTCTTAGGTGAACGAACGCACAGCAGAGCAGTTTCAAGGTAACTTTTCTCCTGAGTTTTAGACGAAGTTTCCTGCTGTTTAGTACCTATGCCGGCATTCGGCTGGAAATACCGGTTTTGGGATTTTGCACAGAAAGGGTTTGCAAACCGCTGAATCCACACGTGAGTTTAAATCTGTCAGTTGAATGCACACATTGACAACCATTCAGTTAGATAGCTCCGTTTTGGTTTTAGAAGCAGATATTTCTCTGTACAGTCTATGGTCCCATTTACTCGGGAATATCCCAACGCAGCTCCTAGAAGAAACGTGTTTCTGACTCGCTGAATCTCAACATAGATTCAACTCTCTTAGGTGAACGAACGCACAGCAGAGCAGTTTCAAGGAAACGTTTCTCCTGAGTTTTAGACGAAGTTTCCTGCTGTTTAGTATGGATGCCGGCATTGGGCTGGAAATACCGGTTTTGGGATTCTGCACAGAAAGGGTTTGCAAACCGCGGATTCCACACGTGAGTTTAACTTTGTGAGTTGAATGCACACATTGACAACCATCCAGTTACATAGCTCCGTTTTGGTTTTAGAAGCAGATATTTCTCTGTACAGCCTATGGTCCCATTCCCTCGGGAATATCCCAACGCGGCTCCTAGAAGAAACGTGTTTCTGACTCGCTGAATCTCAACATAGATTCAACTCTCTTAGGTGAACGAACGCACAGCAGAGCAGTTTCAAGGAAACGTTTCTCCTGAGTTTTAGACGAAGTTTCCTGCTGTTTAGTACGTATGCCGGCATTGGGCTGGAAATACCGGTTTGGGATTCTGCACAGAAAGGGTTTGCAAACCGCTGAATCCACACGTGAGTTTAACTTTGTGAGTTGAATGCACACATTGACAACCATCCAGTTAGATAGCTCCGTTTTGGTTTTAGAAGCAGATATTTCTCTGTACAGCCTATGGTCCCATTCACTCGGGAATATCCCAACGCAGCTCCTAGAAGAAACGTGTTTCTGACTCGCTGAATCTCAACATAGATTCAACTCTCTTAGGTGAACGAACGCACAGCAGAGCAGTTTCAAGGAAACTTTTCTCCTGAGTTTTAGACGAAGTTTCCTGCTGTTTAGTACGTATGCCGGCATTGGGCTGGAAATACCGGTTTTGGGATTCTGCACAGAAAGGGTTTGCAAAACGCTGAATCCACACGTGAGTTTAACCCTGTCAGTTGAATACACACATTGACAACCATTCAGTTAGATAGCTCCGTTTTGGTTTTAGAAGCAGATATTTCTCTGTACAGCCTATGGTCCCATTCACTCGGGAATATCCCAACGCAGCACCTAGAAGAAACGTGTTTCTGACTCGCTGAATCTCAACATAGATTCAACTCTCTTAGGTGAACGAACGCACAGCAGAGCAGTTTCAAGGAAACGTTTCTCCTGAGTTTTAGACGAAGTTTCCTGCTGTTTAGTACGGATGCCGGCATTGGGCTGGAAATACCGGTTTTGGGATTCTGCACAGAAAGGGTTTGCAAACCGCTGAATCCACACGTGAGTTTGACTTTGTCAGTTGAATGCAAACATTCACAACCATCCAGTTAGATAGCTCCGTTTTGGTTTTAGAAGCAGATATTTCTCTGTACAGACTATGGTCCCATTCACTCGGGAATATCCCAACGCAGCTCCAAGAAGAAAGGTGTTTCTGACTCGCTGAATCTCAACATAGATTCAACTCTCTTAGGTGAACGAACACACAGCAGAGCAGTTTCAAGGAAACGTTTCTCCTGAGTTTTAGACGAAGTTTCCTTCTGTTTAGTACGTATGCCGGCATAGGGCTGGAAATACCGGTTTTGGGATTCTGCACAGAAAGGGTTTGCAAACCACTGAATCCACACCTGAGTTTAACTCTGTCAGTTGAATGCACACATTGACAACCATTCAGTTAGATAGCTCCGTTTTGGTTTTAGAAGCAGATATTTCTCTGTACAGCCTATGGTCCCATTCACTCGGGAATATCCCAACGCAACTCCTAGAAGAAACGTGTTTCTGACTCGCTGAATCTCAACATAGATTTAACTCTCTTAGGTGAACGAACGCACAGCAGAGCAGTTTCAAGGAAACTTTTCTCCTGAGTTTTAGACGAAGTTTCCTGCTGTTTAGTACGTATGCCGGCATTGGGCTGGAAATACCGGTTTTGGGATTCTGCACAGAAAGGGTTTGCAAACCGCTGAATCCACACGTGAGTTTAACTCTGTCAGTTGAATGCACACATTGACAACCATTCAGTTAGATAGCTCCGTTTTGGTTTTAGAAGCAGATATTTCTCTGTACAGCCTATGGTCCCAGTCACTCGGGAATATCCTAACGCAGCTCCTAGAAGAAACGTGTTTCTGACTCGCTGAATCCAACATAGATTCAACTCTCTTAGGTGAACGAACGCACAGCAGAGCAGTTTCAAGGAAACGTTTCTCCTGAGTTTTAGACGAAGTTTCCTGCTGTTTAGTACGGATGCCGGCATTGGGCTGGAAATACCGGTTTTGGGATTCTGCACAGAAAGGGTTTGCAAACCGCTGAATCCACACGTGAGTTTAACTTTGTCAGTTGAATGCAAACATTGACAACCATCCAGTTAGATAGCTCCGTTTTGGTTTTAGAAGCAGATATTTCTCTGTACAGACTATGGTCCCATTCACTCGGGAATATCCCAACGCAGCTCCAAGAAGAAAGGTGTTTCTGACTCGCTGAATCTCAACATAGATTCAACTCTCTTAGGTGAACGAACACACAGCAGAGCAGTTTCAAGGAAACGTTTCTCCTGAGTTTTAGACGAAGTTTCCTGTTGTTTAGTATGTATGCCGGCATTGGGCTGGAAAAACCGTTTTTGGGATTCTGCACAGAAAGGGTTTGCAAACCGCTGAATCCACACGTGAGTTTAACTTTGTCAGTTGAATGCACACATTGTCAACCATTCAGTTTGATTACACCCTTTTGGTTTTAGAAGCAGATATTTCTC
Organism: Aotus nancymaae; assembly: GCF_030222135.1. Taxonomy (NCBI): domain Eukaryota; kingdom Metazoa; phylum Chordata; class Mammalia; order Primates; family Aotidae; genus Aotus; species Aotus nancymaae. Next base: position 592,267 of record NW_026988673.1, read on the forward strand.
TGTACAGACTATGGTCCCATTCACTCTGGAATATCCCAACGCAGCTCCTAGAAGAAACGTGTTTCTGACTCGCTGAATCTCAACATAGATTCAACTCTCTTAGGTGAACGAACGCACAGCAGAGCAGTTTCAAGGAAACGTTTCTCCTGAGTTTTAGACGAAGTTTCCTGCTCTTTAGTATGGATGCCGGCATTGGGCTGGAAATACCGGTTTTGGGATTCTGCACAGAAAGTGTTTGCAAACCGCTGAATCCACACGTGAGTTTAACTTTGTGAGTTGAATGCACACATTGACAACCATCCAGTTACATAGCTCCGTTTTGGTTTTAGAAGAAGATATTTCTCTGTACAGCCTATGGTCCCATTCACTCGGGAATATCCCAACGCAGCTCCTAGAAGAAACGTGTTTCTGACTCGATGAATCTCAACATAGATTCAACTCTCTTAGGTGAACGAACGCACAGCAGCGCAGTTTCAAGGAAACGTTTCTCCTGAGTTTTAGACGAAGTTTCCTGCTGTTTAGTACGGATGCCGGCATTTGGCTGGAAATACCGGTTTTGGGATTCTGCACAGAAAGGGTTTGCAAACCGCTGAATCCACACGTGAGTTTAACTTTGTGAGTTGAATGCACACATTGACAACCATCCAGTTACATAGCTCCGTTTTGGTTTTAGAAGCAGATATTTCTCTGTACAGCCTATGGTCCCATTCACTCGGGAATATCCCAACGCAGCTCTTAGAAGAAACGTGTTTCTGACTCGCTGAATCTCAACATAGATTCAGCTCTCTTAGGTGAACGAACGCACAGCAGAGCAGTTTCAAGGAAACGTTTCTCCTGAGTTTTAGACGAAGTTTCCTGCTGTTTAGTACGTATGCCGGCATTGGGCTGGAAATACCGGTTTTGGGATTCTGGACAGAAAGGGTTTGCAAACCGCTGAATCCACACGTGAGTTTAACTCTGTCAGTTGAATGCACACATTGACAACCATTCAGTTTGACAGCACCCTTTTGGTTTTAGAAGCAGATATTTCTCTGTACAGCCTATGGTCCCATTCACTCGGGAATATCCCAACGCAGCTCCTAGAAGAAATGTGTTTCTGACTCGCTGAATCTCAACATAGATTCAACTCTCTTAGGTGAACGAACGCACAGCAGAGCAGTTTCAAGGAAACTTTTCTCCTGAGTTTTAAACGAAGTTTCCTGCTGTTTAGTACGGATGCCGGCATTGGGCTGGAAATACCGGTTTTGGGATTCTGCACAGAAAGGGTTTGCAAACCGCTGAAGCCACACGTGAGTTTAACTCTGTCAGTTGAATGCACACATTGACAACCATTCAGTTAGATAGCTCCGTTTTGGTTTTAGAAGCAGATATTTCTCTGTACAGCCTATGGTCCCATTCACTCGGGAATATCCCAACGCAGCTCCTAGAAGAAAGGTGTTTCTGACTCGCTGAATCTCAACATAGATTCAACTCTCTTAGGTGAACGAACGCACAGCAGAGCACTTTCAAGGAATCGTTTCTCCTGAGTTTTAGACGAAGTTTCCTGCTGTTTAGTACGGATGCCGGCATTGGGCTGGAAATACCGGTTTTGGCATTCTAGACAGAAAGGGTTTGCAAACTGCTGTATCCACACGTGAGTATAACTTTGTCAGTTGAATGCACACATTGACAACCATTCAGTTAGATAGCTCCGTTTTGGTTTTAGAAGCAGATATTTCTCTGTACAGCCTATGGTCCCATTCACTCGGGAATATCCCAACGCAGCTCCTAGAAGAAACGTGTTTCTGACTCGCTGAATCTCAACATAGATTCAGCTCTCTTAGGTGAACGAACGCACAGCAGAGCAGTTTCAAGGAAACGTTTCTCCTGAGTTTTAGACGAAGTTTCCTGCTGTTTAGTACGTATGCCGGCATTGGGCTGGAAATACCGGTTTTGGGATTCTGCACAGAAAGGGTTTGCAAACCGCTGAATCCACACGTGAGTTTAACTCTGTCAGTTGAATGCACACATTGACAACCATTCACTTTGACGGCACCCTTTCGGTTTTAGAAGCAGATATTTCTCTGTACAGCCTATGGTCCCATTCACTCGGGAATATCCCAACGCAGCTCCTAGAAGAAACGTGTTTCTGACTCGCTGAATCTCAACATAGATTCAACTCTCTTAGGTGAACGAACGCGCAGCAGAGCAGTTTTAAGGAAACGTTTCTCCTGAGTTTTAGACGAAGTTTCCTGCTGTTTAGTATGGATGCGGGCATTGGGCTGGAAATACCGGTTTTAGGATTCTGCACAGAAAGGGTTTGAAAACCGCTGAATCCACACGTGAGTTTAACTCTGTCAGTTGAATGCACACATTGACAACCATTCAGTTAGATAGCTCCGTTTTGGTTTTAGAAGCAGATATTTCTCTGTATACCCTATGGTCCCATTCACTCGGGAATATCCCAACGCAGCTCCTGGAAGAAACGTGTTTCTGACTCGCTGAATCTCAACATAGATTCAACTCTCTTAGGTGAACGAACGCACAGCAGAGCAGTTTCAAGGAAACGTTTCTCCTGAGTTTTAGACGAAGTTTCCTGCTGTTTAGTACGTATGCCGGCATTGGGCTGGAAATACCGGTTTTGGGATTCTGCACAGAAAGGGTTTGCAAACCGCTGAATCCACACGTGAGTTTAACTCTGTCAGTTGAATGCACACATTGACAACCATTCACTTTGACGGCACCCTTTTGGTTTTAGAAGCAGATATTTCTCTGTACAGCCTATGGTCCCATTCACTCGGGAATATCCCAACGCAGCTCCTAGAAGAAACGTGTTTCTGACTCGCTGAATCTCAACATAGATTCAACTCTCTTAGGTGAACGAACGCACAGCAGAGCAGTTTCAAGGAAACTTTTCTCCTGAGTTTTAGACGAAGTTTCCTGCTGTTTAGTACGTATGCCGGCATTCGGCTGGAAATACCTGTTTTGGGATTTTGCACAGAAAGGGTTTGCAAACCGCTGAATCCACACGTGAGTTTAACTCTGTCAGTTGAATGCACACATTGACAACCGTTCAGTTAGATAGCTCCGTTTTGGTTTTAGAAGCAGATATTTCTCTGTACAGCCTATGGTCCCATTTACTCGGGAATATCCCAATGCAGCTCCTAGCAGAAACGTGTTTCTGACTCGCTGAATCTCAACATAGATTCAACTCTCTTAGGTGAACGAACGCACAGCAGAGCAGTTTCAAGGAAACGTTTCTCCTGAGTTTTAGACGAAGTTTCCTGCTGTTTAGTACGGATGCCGGCATTCGGCTGGAAATACCGGTTTTGGGATTCTGCACAGAAAGGGTTTGCAAACCGCGGAATCCACACGTGAGTTTAACTTTGTGAGTTGAATGCACACATTGACAACCATCCAGTTACATAGCTCCGTTTTGGTTTTAGAAGCAGATATTTCTCTGTACAGCCTATGGTCCCATTCACTCGGGAATATCCCAACGCAGCTCCTAGAAGAAACGTGTTTCTGACTCGCTGAATCTCAACATAGATTCAACTCTCTTAGGTGAACGAACGCACAGCAGAGCAGTCTCAAGGAAACGTTTCTCCTGAGTTTTAGACGAAGTTTCCTGCTGTTTAGTACGTATGCCGGCATTGGGCTGGAAATACCGGTTTTGGGATTCTGCACAGAAAGGGTTTGCAAACCGCTGAATCCACACGTGAGTTTAACTCTGTCAGTTGAATGCACACAATGACAACCATTCAGTTTGACAGCACCCTTTTGGTTTTAGAAGCAGATATTTCTCTGTACAGCCTATGGTCCCATTCACTCGGGAATATCCCAACGCAGCTCCTAGAAGAAACGTGTTTCTGACTCGCTGAATCTCAACATAGATTCAACTCTCTTAGGTGAACGAACGCGCAGCAGAGCAGTTTCAAGGAAACGTTTCTCCTGAGTTTTAGACGAAGTTTCCTGCTGTTTAGTACGGATGCGGGCATTGGGCTGGAAATACCGGTTTTGGGATTCTGCACAGAAAGGGTTTGCAAACCGCTGAATCCACACGTGAGTTTAACTCTGTCAGTTGAATGCACACATTGACAACCATTCAGTTTGACAGCACCCTTTTGATTTTAGAAGCAGATATTTCTCTGTACAGCCTATGGTCCCATTCACTCGGGAATATCCCAACGCAGCTCCTAGAAGAAACGTGTTTCTGACTCGCTGAATCTCAACATAGATTCAACTCTCTTAGGTGAACGAACGCACAGCAGAGCAGTTTCAAGGAAACTTTTCTCCTGAGTTTTAGACGAAGTTTCCTGCTGTTTAGTACGTATGCCGGCATTCGGCTGGAAATACCTGTTTTGGGATTTTGCACAGAAAGGGTTTGCAAACCGCTGAATCCACACGTGAGTTTAACTTTGTCAGTTGAATGCAAACATTGACAACCATCCAGTTAGATAGCTCCGTTTTGGTTTTAGAAGCAGATATTTCTCTGTACAGACTATGGTCCCATTCACTTGGGAATATCCCAACGCAGCTCCAAGAAGAAAGGTGTTTCTGACTCGCTGAATCTCAACATAGATTCAACTCTCTTAGGTGAACGAACACACAACAGAGCAGTTTCAAGGAAACGTTTCTCCTGAGTTTTAGACGAAGTTTCCTGCTGTTTAGTACGTATGCCGGCATTGGGCTGGAAATACCGGTTTTGGGATTCTGCACAGAAAGTGTTTGTAAACCGCTGTATCCAAACGTGAGTTTACCTCTGTCAGTTGAATGCACACATTGACAACCATTCAGTTAGATTGCACCCTTTTGCTTTTAGGAGCAGATATTTCTCTGTACAGCCTTTGGTCCCATTCACTCGGGAATATCCCAACGCAGCTCCTGGAAGAAACGTGTTTCTGACTCGCTGAATCTCAACATAGATTCAACTCTCTTAGGTGAACGAACGCACAGCAGAGCAGTTTCAAGGAAACGTTTCTCCTGAGTTTTAGACGAAGTTTCCTGCTGTTGTGTACGTATGACGGCATTGGGCTGGAAATACCGGTTTTGGGATTCTGCACAGAAAGGGTTTGCAAACCGCTGAATCCACACGTGAGTTTAACTTTGTCAGTTGAATGCACACATTGACAACCATTCAGTTAGATAGCTCCGTTTTGGTTTAAGAAGCAGATATTTCTCTGTATAGCCTATGGTTCCATTCACTCGGGAATATCCCAACGCAGCTCCTAGAAGAAACGTGTTTTTGACTCGCTGAATCTCAACATAGATTCAACTCTCTTAGGTGAACGAACGCACAGCAGAGCAGTTTCAAGTAAACCTTTCTCCTGAGTTTTAGACGAAGTTTCCTGCTGTTTAGTACGTATGCCGGCATTGGGCTGGAAATACCGGTTTTGGGATTCTGCACAGAAAGGGTTTGCAAACCGCTGAATCCACAAGTGAGTTTAACTCTGTCAGTTGAATGCACACATTGACAACCATTCAGTTTGACAGCACCCTTTTGGTTTTAGAAGCAGATATTTCTCTGTACAGCCTATGGTCCTATTCACTCGGGAATATCCCAACGCAGCTCCTAGAAGAAACGTGTTGCTGACTCGCTGAATCTCAACATAGATTCAACTCTCTTAGGTGAACGAACGCACAGCAGAGCAGTTTCAAGGAAACGTTTCTCCTGAGTTTTAGACGAAGTTTCCTTCTGTTTAGTACGTATGCCGGCATTGGGCTGGAAATACCGGTTTTGGGATTCTGCACAGAAAGGGTTTGCAAACCGCTGAATCCACACGTGAGTTTAACTTTGTGAGTTGAATGCACACATTGACAACCATCCAGTTAGATAGCTCCGTTTTGGTTTTAGAAGCAGATATTTCTCTGTACAGCCTATGGTCCCATTCACTCGGGAATATCCCAACGCAGCTCCTAGAAGAAACGTGTTTCTGACTCGCTGAATCTCAACATAGATTCAACTCTCTTAGGTGAACGAACGCACAGCAGAGCAGTTTCAAGGAAACTTTTCTCCTGAGTTTTAGACGAAGTTTCCTGCTGTTTAGTACGTATGCCGGCATTGGGCTGGAAATACCGGTTTTGGGATTCTGCACAGAAAGGGTTTGCAAACCGCTGAATCCACACGTGAGTTTAACTCTGTCAGTTGAATGGACACATTGACAACCATTTACTTTGACGGCACCCTTTTGGTTTTAGAAGCAGATATTTCTCTGTACAGTCTATGGTCCCATTCACTCGGGAATATCCCAACGCAGCTCCTAGAAGAAACGTGTTTCTGACTCGCTGAATCTCAACATAGATTCAACTCTCTTAGGTGAACGAACGCACAGCAGAGCAGTTTCAAGGTAACTTTTCTCCTGAGTTTTAGACGAAGTTTCCTGCTGTTTAGTACGTATGCCGGCATTCGGCTGGAAATACCGGTTTTGGGATTTTGCACAGAAAGGGTTTGCAAACCGCTGAATCCACACGTGAGTTTAACTCTGTCAGTTGAATGCACACATTGACAACCATTCAGTTAGATAGCTCCGTTTTGGTTTTAGAAGCAGATATTTCTCTGTACAGCCTATGGTCCCATTTACTCGGGAATATCCCAACGCAGCTCCTAGAAGAAACGTGTTTCTGACTCGCTGAATCTCAACATAGATTCAACTCTCTTAGGTGAACGAACGCACAGCAGAGCAGTTTCAAGGAAACGTTTCTCCTGAGTTTTAGACGAAGTTTCCTGCTGTTTAGTATGGATGCCGGCATTGGGCTGGAAATACCGGTTTTGGGATTCTGCACAGAAAGGGTTTGCAAACCGCGGATTCCACACGTGAGTTTAACTTTGTGAGTTGAATGCACACATTGACAACCATCCAGTTACATAGCTCCGTTTTGGTTTTAGAAGCAGATATTTCTCTGTACAGCCTATGGTCCCATTCCCTCGGGAATATCCCAACGCGGCTCCTAGAAGAAACGTGTTTCTGACTCGCTGAATCTCAACATAGATTCAACTCTCTTAGGTGAACGAACGCACAGCAGAGCAGTTTCAAGGAAACGTTTCTCCTGAGTTTTAGACGAAGTTTCCTGCTGTTTAGTACGTATGCCGGCATTGGGCTGGAAATACCGGTTTGGGATTCTGCACAGAAAGGGTTTGCAAACCGCTGAATCCACACGTGAGTTTAACTTTGTGAGTTGAATGCACACATTGACAACCATCCAGTTAGATAGCTCCGTTTTGGTTTTAGAAGCAGATATTTCTCTGTACAGCCTATGGTCCCATTCACTCGGGAATATCCCAACGCAGCTCCTAGAAGAAACGTGTTTCTGACTCGCTAAATCTCAACATAGATTCAACTCTCTTAGGTGAACGAACGCACAGCAGAGCAGTTTCAAGGAAACTTTTCTCCTGAGTTTTAGACGAAGTTTCCTGCTGTTTAGTACGTATGCCGGCATTGGGCTGGAAATACCGGTTTTGGGATTCTGCACAGAAAGGGTTTGCAAAACGCTGAATCCACACGTGAGTTTAACCCTGTCAGTTGAATACACACATTGACAACCATTCAGTTAGATAGCTCCGTTTTGGTTTTAGAAGCAGATATTTCTCTGTACAGCCTATGGTCCCATTCACTCGGGAATATCCCAACGCAGCACCTAGAAGAAACGTGTTTCTGACTCGCTGAATCTCAACATAGATTCAACTCTCTTAGGTGAACGAACGCACAGCAGAGCAGTTTCAAGGAAGCGTTTATCCTGAGTTTTAGACGAAGTTTC